>NC_047089.1:161623709-162223709 GCF_902459505.1 Geotrypetes seraphini | reverse complement strand
TGGAGGCTTTATTGGGTACAAGACATAAAGATAATCAGGCTCATATATAGACCTCGGGAGATCGGCAGCTATCTGCGGTGTTTTGTAACAATCTTGGAAAACAAACAGGAGAAACTGCCTTTACACCAGTGAGCAGCAAATACAACAACAAAGGTGACCAATTGGTGTTCAGTCTCTTTTACTGTAATGGACTCGACACAATCGTGTTTCGGCCCACTAGGGCCTGCCTCAGGAGTCTTATAATAAATCAATATGTGCAATTTCCATGAACCTTTCAACACATGATCTAATGAACTCTGCTGGATGCCCAGTAGTTCATTAGATCATGTGTTGAAAGGTTCATGGAAATTGCATGTATTGATTTATTACAAGACTCCTGAGGCAGCCCTAGTGGGCCGAAACACGATCGTGTCGAGTCCATTACAATAAAAGAGACTGAACACCAACTGGTCACCTTTGTTGTTGTATTTGCTGGTGTTCTGTAACAATACCAAAAATTCATTGTTGATATCACGGCCATCGGCATAGAATTTCCAGTCTATTTTTGACCAATATTCAGCTGCTATCCAGCTAAGTCTCAAGGGCCAAAGATATACCGTCCTTTTAGGCAGTTGTCTTTGGCCAATGAACTTAACTGGCGAGCCCTTGAGTATTGGCCGCGACCAGCTATGTTGCGCAACAAAGGCCAATCCAGCGACTGGGATATTCACGTGAGATAGCCAGCTATCCCTCACTGAATATTGGTAGATATTACTGAATATGAGCAATAATTAAGCCTATTAAAATCTCCCTCTGTTTGGGTTTTTCAAATTTCTTTGTTTCCATGTGTATTCACTGAATTGATTGTATGTATTGATTTATTGCATGTATTGATTTATTACAAGACTCCTGAGGCAGCCCTAGTGGGCCGAAACACGATCGTGTCGAGTCCATTACAATAAAAGAGACTGAACACCAACTGGTCACCTTTGTTGTTGTATTTGCTGGTGTTCTGTAACAATACCATAAATTCATTGTTGATATCACGGCCATCTGCATAGAATTTCCAGTCTATTTTTGACCAATATTCAGCTGCTATCCAGCTAAGTCTCAAGGGCCAAAGATATACCGTCCTTTTAGGCAGTTGTCTTTGGCCAATGAACTTAACTGGCGAGCCCTTGAGTATTGGCCGCGACCAGCTATGTTGCGCAACAAAGGCCAATCCAGCGACTGGGATAGTCACGTGAGATAGCCAGCTATCCCTCACTGAATATTGGTAGATATTACTGAATATGAGCAATAATTAAGCCTATTAAAATCTCCCTCTGTTTGGGTTTTTCAAATTTCTTTGTTTCCATGTGTATTCACTGAATTTTTCTAGATAAACTAACCTCCCCCCCACACACACTTTTACTAAGACACGGTAGAGGTTTCTACCATGGTCCAGAGTGCTAGATGCTCTGACACTGCTCCAACGCTCATAGAATTCATATGCCTGTCAGAACAGCATCAGAGCATTTAGTACCCCGGGCCGCAGTAAAAACCTCTAGCAAAGCTTAGTAAAAGAGGGTCTAATTTTTTTACATGAGCCTGATTTTGCTTAGAATTTGAAAGATTTTCATATGGAGTTTAAGATCTATGATGGCATTAGTTGGTTCTGTGATAAAGAGTGTTAGGCCATATTTATGAGGTCTTGTTTTCTCCACATATTGTTTGTTTGAAAGTCTTTTCAGTGAGCACACTTGATACTGAGTAGAGTCCTTTTATGTTCAAATTTTCTTGGTGTTACTGATCCTCCTACCATTTATATTCGTTGTGTTCGACTTTGATTGCTCCAGAAACAAAAAAAAAAAGTACTTGCATACAGTGTTCCCGCTAAGCTGCGTTGGCCTGCGCTCACGCACAAAATATTACATCGCAGCGCAAAGTTTCTCTTCACAGCGCGCACACGCGTCGGTAAGGTAAGGGGACGCATTGGGGGGATTGCACTTCCCCACAATTGCCATGCTTCGGTTCCTCTTCTTCCTTCCTTCCTCCTCCCCCCCCCCCCCCCGCGGGACCCTGCGGCACCATCAACTCTTACTCCCTCTAATGTCGGCCCTGCAGCTCCAGACTTCCTCGCACCTTCTCCCCTCCCCCTTTGGATCGCTATTATTTTAAATGTTATAGCCGCGGAGCTGTATCTATCAGTGGAGATGTCTAACCTCGGCCTGCCCCGGAACTCTTACTGCAGCAGCCGCCCGTCTAGGCAGGAACAGGAAGTCACTGTTGCAGTAAGAGTTCCGGGGCAGGCCGAGGTTAGACATCTCCACTGATGGATACAGCTCCGCGGCTATAACATTTAAAATAATAGCGATCCAAAGGGGGAGGGGAGAAGGTGCGAGGAAGTCTGGAGCTGCAGGGCCGACATTAGAGGGAGTAAGAGTTGATGGTGCCGCAGGGGCCCGCGGGGGGGGGGGGGGGGGAGGAAGGAAGGAAGAAGAGGAACCGAAGCATGGCAATTGTGGGGAAGTGCAGAGCTGCAGGGAAGAGTGTTGCGGTACCCAGCTGGAGGGAGAAGGAAGATGAGGGAGGGAATTAAAGGAGATGCCAGGGCTTGGAGCGTAGGAGGAAGGTATGCCAGTCTAAGGGAAAAGGAAGGGGGAGATGTGAGAGCATGGAGGGGGAGCGAAAGATGGAAGAAAAGGAAAGGAGAGAGATGCCAGAGAATCAGGGAAGGGGAGATACCAGACTATGAGGAGAGGTGTGGGAGAGGGAAGGCGAGGAGAGAGATGCCAGACCAATGGGGTGAAAGGAGAGATGGAAGGGGGAGGCATACAGTTTCTGGAAGGGGCATAGAAGGAGAGAAGATGCCATATAGGGGAAGAGAGACGGCAGACAGTGGATGGAAGGAAGAGAGTTACAAGAAGATGAGGAAAGGAGAAACCACAGAAGACAAAGGTAGAAAAAAATTTCTATTTATTTATTGCTTTAGGAGACATGTGTCACTGTTTCTGTGAAGCATTGTATGCAGAGTCCAGCTTCTTGCTGGTTCAATTTAACCTTTGTCTATGTATTTTTATTTTATCCCCCCTTTTACAAAACTGTGAAGCGTTTTTAGCACCAGCCTTGGTGGTAGCAGCTCTGATGCTCAGAATTTTATGAGCATCAGAGCTGTTACCTCCGTAGCTAAAATCCACACTACAGTTTTGTAAAAGAGGGAGGGGTTAGTTTGTGATTACATATTCCTTACTAGGCGAAGGTGTTTTCTGTGTTCTGTGTGTTCGAAAGACATGGTTTTCTGTTAGGATTGACGGTGTAGGATTGATCTGTGCTGGTCTGGCTTGTTTAGTTTTACAATGGGTGTATTGATGTACTGCTCACTGCAATATGTAAGATGCTGCCTTTTCCTAGGTACTCATGTGTGACGTGTGGTTTGTTACTAAAAATCATGTTTTTCTTACAGATGGGGGGGGGTGCCAAAAAATGATGGGCCCCGGATGTTACATATGCTAGGTACGCCACTGTATGTAAAGATACCAGAAAGCTGGCGTAGCAAAAACTTCTAAGTTTTGAGTATTTAACCCTCCCACAATCTCACGGGCACTCGTTTCAAGTTTATTGAGATTTTGATTTAAACGCAATATCAAATATTTTCAATGCGTATAACAAAAATAAATTTGGGGAAATAAATAAAACCATTTGAACCAGTGTTCCCGCTAAGCTGCGCTGGCGTGCGCTGGCGCACAAAATATTACATCGCAGCGCACACGTTTCTCGTCACAGCGCACGATCGGAAGAGGCGTACGGCAGATGGCAGGGCGGCGAGAGGGGAATCGGGCGAGTTGGCTCATAACTTGCTGGCGCCCGATATTTTTGGCTCACGGTGAAAAAAGTTTGCTCACAACACCCGCCCGCTTAGAGGGAACACTGCTTGCATATAATATATAAACCACTTTGTAACTGCATAAAGGCCATATATCAAATCCCATCACTTTTCACATGTATTTGGCAGCACTGTATGTGTTAACAAAATATGAAAGTAGTAATAATATAGTTGGCTAAGACTTGCTGAGCAGCTTAATGAATGTTTAGCTGTCTTTACATTAGAGTTGTGCATTTTATTTAATTTTGGCATGTGCTAGTTCATGTAGAGGGCAATTCTATAAGACAGGACCTATATTTTGATGCCTCTTATATAAAGGAAAGCATGTACCTACTTTACTTTATAGAATACTAACAAAACAGCTGAGAAATATGCCTTTAATTTTGGTGTGAGCATAAATGCTCATCATAGAGCTGCTGTAATGCTTGTTTCTAAATACCAAAGATATACATATAACTTATGCTCTGCCCAGACTCTACCTATGAGGCTCATTTTCAAAGCATTTAGGCACACAAAGTACCATAGGTTTTGAAACAGCACATGATGTTTCATATTGTGAAATAAAAGGCACACACTGTAATGAAAGAACAGAAATTTAAATGACCCCCCCCCCATGAAAACATGAATTGAAAGAAAAGAACTAATGAAATTTTTTTTCAGCACTTCCCTACTAAACCCCACCTGAACGAGCTGCATCTCTCCATCTATCTTCAACGCTAATGATCTTATAGTTACACTGGATCTGACAAGATTCCTCTCTCCCACTTCCCATTTCCCAGGATCCACTGAACAATTTGACCAACGCTAGTACTGTCTTCCATCCCATCCCTTCATCCAAAATAGATCTTCCAGAGACACATCCAAGATTGCATCTTCTCCTAAGGCCCATTTCATCCTACATAATCCTGAAACACCATTCCAGATGGTCTTCTAGGGGAATGTGATTTCCTTTTTACAAACACTGATAAATTATGTGGAATGGTAATCAACTGACCTAAAAAAATAAAAATAAAAATTGGAGAATCATAAGAAAAACTACCCAATGTCTCATTGGAGAAAAAGAACCACAGTGAAACAAAAGTGGGCCCTAAAACAACTCAAGATCCCAAACCAGCTATCATCATCATAGAGCTAGGGTTTTTTTTTTTTGTTGGTTGTTGAGTTTCTCTCCATCCTAATTATCGTGTGATCATTCTGATGCCAAAAAAATCAGCACAGTAACTATATGCTGCCTTAAAGTTAGACATGGTTTATAGAATAGCACTTATACTCAGGAACCATGACTAAATTTAGTTGTGAAGCAGAGCAGGATTAAAGGGTAGGCCAAGTAGGTATATGCATTGGGCCCAGAGTTGGTGGGAAGGGGGCAGTGTGCTGCTCTGATGCATCTCTCTCTTTGGTTTCTGTGGTAATGTTGGCCTGCTTTCTTGATGTACTAGAGTCCTGGCTGAATTCTTAAGAACATAAGAATTGCCATACTGGGAAAGACTAAAGATCCATCAAGCCAAGAATCCTGTTTCCAACAGTGGCCAACCCAGGTCCCAAGTACCTAGCTAGATCCCAAGTAGTGAAACAGATTTCATGCTTATTCTTCTAGGAATAAGAAGTGGATTTCCCCAAGCCATCTCAATAAAGACCTATGGACTTCTCTTTTAGGAAATTATCCAAACCTTTTTTTAAACCCTGCTAAGTTACCTGATTTCACCATATTCTCTGACAATGAATTTCAGAGTTTAATTATACATTATGTGAAGAAATATTTTCTTTGGTGTATTTTAAATCTATTACTTAGTAGCTTCATTGCATGCCCCCTAAATGATTCTCATCTACCCTTTCCACTCCACTCATTATTGACCTCTATTATATCATCCCTGAGCCCTTTCCTCTCCAAGCTGAATAGCCCTAGCTAATTTAGCCTTTCCTCATAGGGAAATTTTCCCATCCATTTTATCATTTCTGTCGCCCTTCTCAGTTCCTTTTCTAATTCCGCTACATCTTTTTTGAGATACGGCGACCAGAATTGAATACAGTATTCGAGGTGCAGCCGTATCATAGAGTGACAAAAGGGTATTAAAGCATTTTCATCATTGTTTTCCATTCCTTTCCTAATAATTCCTAACATTCTAATTGCTTTCTTAGCCGCTGCCTACACTGAGCTGAGGGTTTCAATGTATCCTCAACAATGACACCCAGATCCTTTTCCTGAGCAGTGACTCCCAATGTGGAACCATGCATCACATAGCAATAGTTCAGGTTCCTCTTTCCCACTTGCATCATGCATCTTCCTTACGCATGTACCGCTCAGCATACTGTCTTACTGATCAGGGAGCAGGACTGGGATGTTGTACTCACCAATCGTCAGCATGTGCGTGTGGTGACTGGCGATTGGCAGGTGTGACCTTTAGCTCCGCCCCTGATGTACACATCATAAATGCTTACTTGCTGCTCTCCCTTCCTCTTTGTTTCATTGGGCTTGGAATCCATTCCAGATCAAGCTGAGACAGCTGGGAGGTGCATATGCATTAAGTTTAAGTTCTAAGTTTAATACAAATTTTGATCAAATTGGAATTTCAAATAAAATTCAAAGCGATGTACAGTAAAATATGGGGAAGACATACAAAAAAATTAAGAACATAAACATGGACATACATGACTTATTGGATATGGAAGGGATGTGGGGAGAACTACAATTGTGATAGGAAAGAAAACAATTATAGGACAGAACATGAGGACAGGAAGAAAAATAATAAGCAGAGCCTCATAGAAATCCTATCTGTCGAAAGCATCTTTATACAGAAAGCTTTTTAGTGATCCTTTGAATTTATCTAATGACTTCTCTTCCCTCAATTGTTTTGGCAGTGAATTCCAGGGTTGTGGGGCTACAACTGAAAAGAAAGTATTCCTCCAGGTATTAATGCATCTTAAGGATGGGACAAACAGGAGGTTTTTGTCATCAGATCTTAATGCTATTGACGGTGCGTAGGAAATGAGCATTCTTTCTATGAATAGGGGAGATTTGCAGGATAATATGTACTTTATAAGGTAATAATGATATTTTGAATGTAATTGTGTGATTTATTGGTAGCCAATGAGCATTCTTTAGAATGATTGTAACATGATCAAACTTTCTGGACTTGGTGATGATTTATATTGCAGTATTTTGGATAATTTGTAACCGTCTTAATCCCTTAAGTGTAACTCCTTTATAGAGGGAATCGCAATAGTCTAATTTGAATATAACTAAGGAGTGTATTAGGGTGTTTAAAGAAGATGTGTTGAGAAAATTTGCATAGGATCTGATCATTCGAAGTCTGTGAAAGCTACTTTTGACTACTGTACTTATTTAGAAACATAGAAACATAGAAAGATGACGGCAGATAAGGGCCATAGCCCATCAAGTCTGCCCACACTATTTACCCACCCTCTTAAATCTACTGACCCCCTAAAGAATAATTGTAATTATACTGTCACTCTGCTGACCCGCTCATTCAGTCCTAGTGACCCTGTCCCTTGGCATGACCTCGTAGGGATCCCACATAGGTATCCCATTTGTTCTTGAAGTCTGAGATGCTGCGTGCCTCGACCACCTGCACTGGAAGCTCGTTCCAATGCTCAATCACTCTCTCCGTGAAGAAGTATTTCCTGGTGTCTCCACGAAACTTCCCTCCCCTGAGCTTGAGCGGATGTCCTCTTGTGGTCGAGGGTCCCCTGAGAAGAAAGATATCATCTTCCACCTCTACCCGTCCCGTGATGTACTTAAATGTCTCAATCATGTCTCCCCTCTCCCTACGCTCCTCGAGAGTGTAGAGCTGCAATTTGCTCAGTCTTTCTTCGTACGGGAGACCCTTTAGCCCCGAGACCATCCTGGTGGCCATCCGCTGAACCGATTCGACTCTGAGCACATCCTTACGGTAATGTGGCCTCCAGAATTGAACACAGTATTCCAGATGTGGTCTCACCATGGCTCTGTACAGTGGCATCATGACTTCAGGTTTCCTGTTGACGAAGCTTCTCTTGATACAGCCTATCATTTGCCGTGCTTTAGATGAAGCCTTCTCCACTTGAGTGGCTGCTTTCATGTCAGCACTGATGATTACTCCTAAGTCTCGTTCTGCCGTAGTCCTTGCTAAAGTTTCTCCATTCAGGGTGTAAGTTCTGCAAGGATTTCCGTTGCCGAGATGCATGACCTTACATTTCTTGGCGTTGAAGCCCAGCTGCCAGATCAAGGACCAACTTTCTAAAGTACGCAGGTCTTGCTCCATAGCATCCTGAAGATTATAGCCGTTTACTACATTGCATAGTTTGGCGTCATCAGCGAATAAGGTTACCTTGCCTTGGAGCCCTTGAGTCAGATCCCTAATGAATATGTTGAAGAGGAGTGGGCCCAGGACCGAACCCTGTGGTACTCCGCTGGTCACCTCTGACATTTTAGAAAGGGTACCGTTGACCACCACCCTCTGAAGTCTGCCACTAAGCCAATCTTTAACCCATGCAGTTAGAGTCTCTCCTAATCCCATAGAATTCATCTTGTTCAGCAGCCTGCGGTGTGGGACGCTGTCAAACGCTTTGCTGAAGTCCAGGTACACGACGTCCAAGGACTCTCCTGAGTCTAGTCTTCTTGTTACCCAGTCAAAGAAGCTTATTAGATTGGACTGGCATGACCTACCCTTGGTGAATCCATGTTGGCTGGGATCCCGGAGATTTCCCTCGTTCAGGATCGTATCTAATTTATACTTAATTAGTGTTTCCATGAGTTTGCACACTATTGAGGTGAGGCTTACCGGTCTATAGTTTGCAGCCTCAGCCTTGCAACCCTTTTTATGTAGAGGAACGACATTGGCTGTTTTCCAGTCCAACGGAACTTTCCCCGTACTTAGTGAGAGATTGAAGAGCACCGCCAACGGTTCTGCCAGGACATCTCTCAATTCTCTGAGCACTCTTGGGTGTAAATTGTCCGGTCCCATGGCCTTGTTTACCTTTAGCCTTGCCAGTTCATTGTAGACGTCCCCAGGAGTGAACTCAACGTTCTGAAACGGGTCATCCACGTCTTGTATTATCTTCAACTGTGGTCCGTGTCCCGGTGCTTCGCAGGTGAAGACTGAGCAGAAATATTCATTTAGTAGTTCTGCTTTTTCTGAATCCGCCACCGCGTAGTTTCCGTCCGGTTGTCTAAGGCGTACTATACCGTCTGTGTTCCTTTTCCTATCGCTGATATACCTAAAGAAGGCTTTGTCCCCTTTTTTAATGTTTTTTGCCAGAGTTTCCTCCACTCGACTTTTGGCCTCCCTAACTGCTGTTTTGACCGCTGCCGATCTGGTTTTATATTCTACTTTAGTTTCTCTTCTCTGGGTGCGTTTGTAGGAAAGAAACGCTTTTTTCTTCTCCTTAATGAGGAGTGAGATCTCTTCAGTGAACCATTGGGGTTTGTTGTTTCTTTGCCGTTTATCTACTGATTTTATGTAGCGATTAGTTGCTTCGTGTATGGATGATTTCAGGTACGACCACATAGTTTCCACATTGCCGGTCTCTGCTTGGTCCTGTAGCGTCTGATGAACGTGATCTCCCATACGTGCGAAGTCGGCGCCCCGAAAGTTGAGCACCTTTGTTTTTGTGATTGATTTAGGGGATCCTTTCCCAATGTTGAACCATACCATGTTATGGTCGCTGGAGGCTAGCGTATCTCCCACCGAGACCTCTGAGATGCTTTCCCCGTTTGTGAGCACCAGGTCCAGGATCGTCTGGGCCCTAGTGGGTTCCGTTACCATCTGTCTGAGGTGTACTCCTTTTATGGAGTTCAGAAGCCTCCTGCTGCTGCTGGTTGCTGCTGAAAATGTGTTCCAGTCTGCGTCAGGCATATTGAAGTCCCCTAGCAGCACAGTGTCACCCCGTAGAGTTATATTCTCTATGTCTTCAATTAATTCTGCGTCCATGTTTTCCGGTTGTCTTGGAGGTCTGTATACCACACCAAGATACAGGCATTTTTTACTACCTCGTGCCAGGTTAACCCAGAGGGACTCCCCGGTATACTTGACATCAGTGATCCTGGTAGTTTTGATGTCTTCCTTAATGTATAGTGCTACCCCTCCACCTAACCTGCCCTCTCTGTCCTGACGAAGTAGATTGTACCCCGGTATAGCCATATCCCACCCATGTGCGTCAGTGAACCAAGTCTCTGATATTGCCACCACGTCCAGGTTGGCATCCCTTATTTCAGTTTCTAGTTCTAGAATTTTATTGCCTAAACTGTGTGCATTAACATACATGGCCCTCCACACTTTGTGTTTGCTGAGTCCCTGTAAGGCTATTCCTGACCGAGTCTGTGTGGCTCCAAGAGAACTGTTTGCATATTGGGTCCTTACCTCGGAATCTGAGTGTCGACTCGTCCCATCAGGATAGTTCCTTTCCACCCCAGTATATGAGTAGGTCCCCTCCCCCAACTTACCTAGTTTAAAGCCCTGCGAAGTAGGCGGGCTAGTCGGTGTCCGAAGATGTTCTTACCTCTGCTGGTTAAATGGAGTCCGTCTGGTCCCTGTAGTCCTTGCAGCGCCTCTCTATGATCCAGGAATCCGAAGTTCATATCTCGACACCATCCTCGTAGCCATTCGTTCGTTCTAAGGATGCATTCATCTCTGGCTCTTCCCTTGCCTCTAACTGGTAGGATTGATGAGAAGACTACCTGCGCACTTGTCTGCTTCAGCCTCTCACCCAAGGCTCCGAAGTCTCTGGCGATGGTTTCTGGGCTGTTCCTGGCAGTGTCATTCGTACCTATATGGATAAGAAGCATAGGAAAATGGTCATGAGGTGTAAGTAATTTCCCTATAATGACTATAACTCTGCGCTTCTTCCGTTGTGGAGGAGGAGGAAGTCGGTCAGCAGATGGGGTTGCGTGTTGGGCCTGTTCTTCGAGTTCTTCGTGCTGGGCCTGCTCCTGTACCTTGTCGGCAGCTTCTTCCTGAAGAATCTGGAATCTATTCTTCAGGACGAGATGAGGGGTTGATGTAGGGTCGGCCTGTTGGGGAGAAAAAGAAGAGGATGAAGAGATTGAAAAAAGGAGGGGGGGGGATCTTCTATGTTTACCTGTGGAAGAGGTCACCAACTGCCAGGTGTCATTGCCGCCAGCCATTTCCTGTAACCCAAATGTTGGCTTCAAAACTGATGATTTGGGTGTCTCAAGAATGGACTTGTCGTGGGTCTGCTCTGTAATTTGGGACAACTCCTGAACGACTCCGTCGATGTAGGCTTCATCCTCTCGGATGCTTCTCAGGCGAACCACCTCCTCCCTGAGGCTCCGCAGTTCTTGCATGAGGGCTCCATCCAGCTGAGCAGCCTCCTCTGTCTGCGTGGAGACTGTAGTGTAGTGTCGGGGGATGGATTCGGTCTGCACGGAGACCTCTGTCCACCGCCCTGAGTCCTCCTCCCTTCGTTCGCCGTCCGTGATCTCCTCCAGGGTCCCCATGGTGACTGGAATGCTGGATGTGGTTGTACCCTTGGCGCTTCTAGTCCTCCCTGCCATCTTCAAGTTGTGAATTAGGTCAGCCTGTCAGTAAATTAGAAAAAGAAAGGAGAGTTAGAAAAAATCCTGCTGAGAGCTAGTGCGAGATTATGAAAGATTTAGGTGTCTGAGAGAATAAGAAGTTAAGAGCTGAGGGTATCTGAAAGGGGTTAGCTGAGTGTGAGTTAGCTTGGCGTGCAGCTAGCTGAAAGAATAGAGAGAGAAGAGAAGAATGGGAACAGAAGAAAAGTTTTTTTTTTTTTTTTTTTTTTTTTTTTTAGTTAGAAGTTTAGAGTTCTCTGCTGGGCTGCCTGTGCTCCTTCTAAGGCTCCTTCGCAAAGGCGCTCTCGCTAAGGCGAGCGCCTTTGCCGCTCGCCTTCGCCGCGCGCCGAACGGCCGCGCGCCGTTGGCACCCCCCTCTTAAGGGGGAGTCCGGCGCTGGTGTCGCGGCTGGTGACGCGGGTGGGCGGAGCTAACTCTCGCCGCTACCCGCTCCTCACCTCTCCTCTCCCGGCTCCCTGAAAAAGAAAAAAAAAAGCTGCTGCTGCTTTTTCTTCCTCAGCCACGCGGCTGCTGTGGCGACCTTCTTCACGCCGGCTCCCTTCTCTTAAGGGGGAGTCCGGCGCTGGTGTCGCGGCTGGTGACGCGGGTGGGCGGAGCTAACTCTCGCCGCTACCCGCTCCTCACCTCTCCTCTCCCGGCTCCCTGAAAAAGAAAAAAAAAAGCTGCTGCTGCTTTTTCTTCCTCAGCCACGCGGCTGCTGTGGCGACCTTCTTCACGCCGGCTCCCTTCTCTTAAGGGGGAGTCCGGCGCTGGTGTCGCGGCTGGTGACGCGGGTGGGCGGAGCTAACTCTCGCCGCTACCCGCTCCTCACCTCTCCTCTCCCGGCTCCCTGAAAAAGAAAAAAAAAAGCTGCTGCTGCTTTTTCTTCCTCAGCCACGCGGCTGCTGTGGCGACCTTCTTCACGCCGGCTCCCTTCTCTTAAGGGGGAGTCCGGCGCTGGTGTCGCGGCTGGTGACGCGGGTGGGCGGAGCTAACTCTCGCCGCTACCCGCTCCTCACCTCTCCTCTCCCGGCTCCCTGAAAAAGAAAAAAAAAAGCTGCTGCTGCTTTTTCTTCCTCAGCCACGCGGCTGCTGTGGCGACCTTCTTCATGCCGGCTCCCTTCTCTTAAGGGGGAGTCCGGCGCTGGTGTCGCGGCTGGTGACGCGGGTGGGCGGAGCTAACTCTCGCCGCTACCCGCTCCTCACCTCTCCTCTCCCGGCTCCCTGAAAAAGAAAAAAAAAAAGCTGCTGCTGCTTTTTCTTCCTCAGCCACGCGGCTGCTGTGGCGACCTTCTTCACGCCGGCTCCCTTCTCTTAAGGGGGAGTCCGGCGCTGGTGTCGCGGCTGGTGACGTGGGTGGGCGGAGCTAACTCTCGCCGCTACCCGCTCCTCACCTCTCCTCTCCCGGCTCCCTGAAAAAGAAAAAAAAAAGCTGCTGCTGCTTTTTCTTCCTCAGCCACGCGGCTGCTGTGGCGACCTTCTTCACGCCGGCTCCCTTCTCTTAAGGGGGAGTCCGGCGCTGGTGTCGCGGTTGGTGACGCGGGTGGGCGGAGCTAACTCTCGCCGCTACCCGCTCCTCACCTCTCCTCTCCCGGCTCCCTGAAAAAGAAAAAAAAAAAGCTGCTGCTGCTTTTTCTTCCTCAGCCACGCGGCATGATAAGTGAGTTTTTGATCAATGATTATACCTAGAATTTTAATCTTAGCAAATTCCTGACAGCAGTTGGGGGGGACCAAAGACAGTTGTAGAGGCTGACAAATGTATGTAAAATCCTCTGACTTTAAAACTCATACTGGGCCTAGGGAGACTCTCATGCTGCTTGGGGCTGAGAGGGGAAGATATTCTCACTGTGTCCGCTCACATGTGAAAATGACTATAAAATTACTCTTATATTATTCAATGTAATTAATATACTGCTAACTTCTAATCCTCTACTATTTCTATCCTCCCACATCCAAAATAACATCAAATTTAGATTGTCTTCTTTGAAGATTAGTTGAGGCACTCTGTTGTTTAAGTACAAAATTCCTGATTTCTTCTCTATCAGCAGTGTGAGCAATACATGCAGACACAAAAGTTTCCTTTCCATTGATAATTTAACCTTATCGTCCTAGTGACATTTAAGCAAAACCAATCTTTCAATGAGACCTGGCTACCTACCAACCGACCAAATACAGTTTATTTTGCATGCTTTATTAAGGTTTCTTGACTCAGACCCAGCAGTTCTGTACTGTTGATCAGTAAGTTTGGTTTAGTTTAATCGAAAATTGTTATACCAGCTTCTGTTTATAGACCACCAAAGAGGTTCATACTTAAAATGAATAACAAAAAGCCATAGCACATAAATAACACACAGGGACACACTGAACCAAATAATAGATTGTGCCAAATAAAAGACAATTGGGAGCATATAAAGAATACAGAATGATTACAGAGCACACAGAGAAGACATGTGAGAAGAGACTGGAGATCTTAAATAAATATACCCTAGAGCAGTATTTTTCAACCTTTTTTGGGCAAAGGCACACTTGTTTCATGAAAAAAATCACGAGGCACACCACCATTAGAAAAAGTTAAAAAATTTAACTGTGCCTATATTGACTATATATAAATATATAGGAATCAAATAAACACAAAGAAAGTATTTTATAATGCTGCCACCGCCACTGGGGAATAGGCTGCCACTGCCGCCATCGGGAACAGGCCGGCACCGAGTTCTCCTTGCTTCTCTTCCCCGCAGGGCCGACCAACTCTCGCCACCCGTCGTCAATTCTAACGTCGGAGAGGACGTTCTAGGCCAGCCAGGCAGCGATTGGCTGGCCCAGAACGTCCTCTCCGACGTCAGAATTGACGCGAGTGGCGAGAGTTGACCGGCCCCATAGGGAAAAGCAGGGAGAACTTGGCGCCGGCCTGTTCCCGATGGCGGCAGTGGCACTCAAGTGGCTAAAGAGCCGCAGTTTGCCGGCCTAGGGACAACACTGGAGGGTGGCCAGCTGTGCACCCCCTTGGGACGTAAACCCGGGGTGGGGCAGACCGCCCCCCCCACCCTGGTATGCCACTATCTGTACCTCACTCCCTCCCTATGACCAAAAATTCTCCTTTCTTCTATTCCCCATGTACACAACCATCTCTTTCCCTCCTTTCCTCTCTCCAAAGTCCATGCCTTCTGTGTCCAAACACTCATTCCCTCCCCCACCTCAGCATCTCTTTCCCTCCCTTCCTCTCTCCCAAGTCCATTTCTTCTGTGTCCAAAAACGCATTCCCTCCCCCACCTCAGCATCTCTTTCCCTCCCTTCCTCTCTCCCAAGTCCATTTCTTCTGTGTCCAAAAACGCATTCCCTCCCCCACCTCAGCATCTCTTTCCCTCCCTTCCTCTCTCCCAAGTCCATGCCTTCTGTGTCCAAAAACCCATTCCCTCCCCCACCTCAGCATCTCTTTCCCTCCCTTCCTCTCTCCCAAGTCCATGCCTTCTGTGTCCAAAAACCCATTCCCTCCCCCACCTCAGCATCTCTTTCCCTCCCTTCCTCTCTCCCAAGTCCATTTCTTCTGTGTCCAAAAACGCATTCCCTCCTCCACCTCAGCATCTCTTTCCCTCCCTTCCTCTCTCCCAAGTTCATGCCTTGTGTCCAAAACACACTCCCTCCCCCCTTTTGTGTTCCGTGTTTGCCTCCCAGCCCATCTTTGCAACTTTCTCAGCAAAACGAAGCTCAAGCCGCGAGGCTTGTCTTCTGCTTCCTGCCTGCCCTGCCGCGCACAAATAGCCGAACGGAAGTATTCTCCGACGTCAGCGCTGACGTCGGAGGGCAGGCTTTGCTTAAGCCCTCCCTCCGAGGTCAGCGCTGACATCGGGGAACGCTTGCGATCGGCTATATGTTAGCTGCAGGGCAGGCAGGAACAGAAGACGAGCCTCGCGGCTCGAGATGTATTGAACTCCGCGGGTCCCCCGTCCAGCTCTCTCCTGTCCACGTGGGGCGGACCGCCCCTCTCCCTAGACTGGTGGTACTGCCCTAGTGGCGGCCCTGACTGTACGGCACACCAGGCAACATCTCGCGGCACACTAGTGTGCCGCGGAACAGCGGTTGAAAAACACTGCCCTAGAGGACAGAAGGACAAAGGGGATATGATAAATTTGTGAAATGAATTACTGAACAAATGAGCTTTTTCCAGATTAGGAGAAACACTGAACAAGAGATATGATATGAAGCTACATAGTGATAGAGTCAACAACAGCATCAGGAAATATTTTTTCATGGAAAGGGTAATGAATAGCTGAAGTGTCCCCTCGACATGCCTGGTGGAAAGAAAAAACTTTGGTGTTTTGTGTTTATTTGTGGCCCTTCCACTTCTTTCCCCTCTTTTACAAAAGCCAGCAGTGTGGGCCAGCGCAGTAAATGTTCTGATGCCCATAGGAATTGAATGGAGCATTTGCCACACGGCTTTGTAAAAGGGGGCCTTTGTATTTTGGGAAACAAAAACAGTGCAGGGATTAAAAAAGGAGAAGGGTATATACCATATATATATATGAGTATATACATATACATGTTACCCCTTTATTAAAAATTGCTCACTGGTTACCAGTTTCTCATTATATATACATTCAAAATTTTACTTCTTACATTCAAAACAAAATTAGCACATTCTCCAGCTTTTATTGATAGATTGATTATATTTTACTCTGCTTCCAGAATTCTATGTTCCATTGATCAAAATTTTTTTAATCTGTTCCATTGATGCAAAATATTGTTTATAACACTACACAGAAATCCATCTTCTCCATCATAGCACCATCCCTATGGAATGCTCTGCCCATTCAACTCAGACAGCAAGATTTCTTGTCTAAATTTAAATCAAAACTTAAAATATTTTTATTTAAAGATGTTTGTAATTCATAGGATTTTATAAATAAAGATATACGAAGATTTTATTTCCCCCTCCTTTTGTGTTTTTCCTCTTACCTTTCTCTTTCCTTTACTAAAATTGTATTTCCTCCCCTCTTACCATTTTGTTTAATGTATAAGATTTTACTTGTTTTGTAATTATGCCTACTTTTAACATTTATTATTTTTATATAATTTATTTTGTTGTACACTGCTTAGATTTTCCCAGATAGGTAGTTTATCAAAACCCTAATAAACTTGAAACTTGAAACTAGATTCCTAAATAACAGGAATATGTACATTCAGTTTAGCATACTTTAGCTGGATCAGGAGGTTAAGAGATTGTGGCAGAAATTCCAGCCTCCATTAGAGATGCTTAAAGATGCCAATGGAATGATATTGAATGATCCAGAAAGCATTAAAAAGAGATGGAAAGAGTATACAGAAAATCTATATAAAATTAATGAGGATAACATTGGGGAAATTGAACAGGAAACTGATGCTGAATAAGAACAAGATATTTTGAAAGAAGAAGTCATAGCAACAATTAAAGCTTTATCGAAAAACAAATCACCTGGTTTTAAAGGATCAGGAGGTACTATCATGGCCCTCACTTGACTGTGTCAACAGATTTGGAAGGCAAAAACATGGCCAACTGATTGGAGAAGATTACTGTTCATACCTATACCGAAGAAAGGTGATGCCAAGAACTGTAACAACTACAGAATGAGTGCATTAATTCTGCACACCAGCAAAATATTGCTGAAAATAATACAATGAAGACTACAATCATATGTTGAGCAAGAACTAACCAAAGTTCAGGCTGGTTTCAGAACAAAAGATATTATTGCCAATGTTAGATGGACATTAAGAACATAAAAATAGCCTTACTAGATCAGACCAAAGGTCCATCAAGCCCAGTAGCCCATTCTCACGGTGGCCAATCCATGTCACTAGTACCTGGCCAAAACCCAAAGAGTAGCAACATTCCATGCTACTGATCCAGGGCAAGCAGTGGCTTGCCCCATATCATTCTCAATAACAGACTATGGACTTTTTCTCCAGGAAATTGTCCAAACACTTAAAACCAACTACTCTCTCTGTTCTTACTACAACCTATGACAATATGTTCCAAAGCTTAACTTTTCTGTGAGTGAAAAAAATATTTCCTCCTATTGGTTTTAAAAGTGTTTTCCTGTAACTTCATATTTTTGCTTCATCGACTACAGCAAAGCTTTTGACTTTGTGGATCACAATATACTATGGAGAACTCTAGCACAAATGGGAATACCCAAACACATAACTCAGCTGAAAAAGAGCCTTAATGAAAATCAAGAAGCTGCAGTGAGAACAGAATATGGCAAAATATATACAACCTGCGCTATGCAGATGTTATAACACTTATCACCAGCAGCAAAGAAGACATGCTGTATCTAATGAGAAAAGTCAAAGCCAAAAGTCATAATAAGGGATTAGAACTGAACATAAACAAAATGAAGATCATGAACATGGAAAATGATAAACATTTTGAGCTTGAAAGTGATTGAAATCCTTTACAACTTCTATTCTATATCCTGGGTTCTTTTGTAAACAAAGAAGCTACTAGCAGGGAAGAAATACTCTGCAGAATAGCATCGCATCACTTTTCAATGAAGGCTCTTGATAAAGTATTCAAAGGCAAGGAAATAACACTCCAAACAAAGATCAAATTTGTCCACACACTCATTTTCTCAGTGGTCAAAAACTGATGTGAAAGCTGGACAAACAAGAAAGAAAGATTGACTCATTTGAGCTTTAGTGCTGGAGAAGGATTGTATGCATTCCATGGACCACAAGAAGAACTAACAAATCTGTTCTGGAAGAGATTACACCACCTATGCCACTCAAAGCCCAAATGATGACGTTACAACTGTCTTATTTTGGGAACACTGTCAGAAGAGAAAGATCATTGGAGAAGGACATTATGTTTGGGAAGATCAAAGGAACCAAGCAAAGAGTGTGACCTGCAATCAGATGGTTGGACATGTTGAAACAACCATGGGAATGACCCTGGAGGACCTTACTGGACTAGCACAAAGCCAATTTCTTTTTAGATATGTAATTAATCAAGTTGCTAGAACTCAAGAACAAGTTGATGGCACCTAACTATGTTACCATTTAAAAAATGGAAAGCTAGTTATAAAGATTAGGAAGAGAGAAAGTCAAGAAAAAGGTTGGCTCACAAGACCATACTTCCAATTTCTTAAAGTTTTCATAGGACAACTCGTAACACAAATAAGCAGGGAGAGCTTTCCATAGTGATGGAGCTATCCTTTAATCTAGCCCATGAAGGAGGAGAGTAGTGCAGTGACATAGGGGGACATTTTTGAAAGGATGTCCAAGTTAGAACATCTTAAATAAATATCCATCTTATACGTATTTCAACAGGAAATAAGTCAAGATTTTGTGTTAAAAAATGCGAGTGATATAGATATCTGTGTGCTGGAGATGTTCAGTATGAATTGTCATTTTACAAACTGGACCATCCAAATTATGGAGGGAGGAATAAGGGACATAGATGTCTGTATGGCAACATTCTTAGAACATGGCCACACAGGTCTTCATGCTGAACATATGGACAGCATAGTGGTGCTATGGTTTGGCAGCCGAAGCATACCACCTCCATGGGAAATCATCTTGAACACGGGCGAGCAGATACCTCTAAGCAGAACATCAAGGATGCTTGGGGGTATTAGAATTGACCATGAGAGACCAAGTCAACTCACTGATCAAGAAGGTCTTCTTTTGATTAAGATAGCTGAGAACAATCAGATCAGCCCTAAGCCAAAAAACTTCAGGACAGTGGCTCAAGCAGTCCTCCTCCCCTGCTTGGACTACTGTAACTCCCTCTACTGCTGCATTGCAGAGAAAGACCTTAAGAAACTGCAGTACTCCAAAACACAGCAGCAAAGCTCATCCTTCGTAAATCCAAATATGAGAAGGAAAGTCCACTGCTTAAGGAATTGCAGTAGCTATCAGTTAAAAGTAGGGTTCAGTTCAAAATTGCATGCATGGTCCATAAAACCATATATGGAGAAAACTCAGCTGGACTCACTTCTGCCATCCCGGTCTTACAGTCCTTCAATGACTCAACGAAAACTCAACACTGGAAGCTGCTACTCCCATCCACACGCCAGGTCCAGAGAAAAGCTCTCTTCGAGACCACCTTTGATTTCCAAGGACCCAAAGTCTGAAACAAACTCCCAAGCAGCTTATGAGGACTTACCACATACTTCCAATTCAGGAAGGCATTGAAAACACATCTATTCTCTTCACTGCACTGATCTGTTACAATGTATTCATGCACATGTGGCCTATACCTCTTTATCATTTCTAATATTATGTAAGCCGCAATGATTCCTAGTCGACATTTGCGGAATACAAGAATCAATATAGTATGGTATGATATAGTTAGTGCAGAGTGTAGTAGACTTTAAACCAAACGACCCAGGTTCAAATCCCACTTTAACTCTCTTATTTTGTAACTGTTAGCCCTCAAGGAACAGAAAAATGCATAATGTACCTGAATTTACACCACTTCAATAGTTTTCAGGCTTGCAAGTGGCTTATATATTTAGGTACAGTATTTTTATGTCCTTCTGCATAGTTTAATCGAAATATGCAGAAGGAAGTGTGTGGTGGGATAGTAAAGGGACAACCAACCCTGATACAGTTGGATAGCAAAACATGTGACATATCGGTAGAACTGACCCCCTGATTTTTAGTTGAAAAAGCTAAATAACCTTACTTTGTTCAAAAATAAATTATTTAATTGTTTAAAATGCCTCTATGAAAAGTGGATTGGTGAAGATCTGACATATAAATCTCTGGCAACAATGAGGTTATGAGTGCTATTGGGTGATATTGCTGAAATTCAAGAAAAATGGAAATGAGATTCAAGTTGTGATATATTCAATATCAAGTTTTTGGATAATGGATGTTTTACAAACATTTAAGAATATGTCCTCTGACTTTAAAACTCATACTGGGCCTGCTTGGGGCTGAGAGGGGAAGATATTCTCACTGTGTCCGCTCACATGTGAAAATGACTATAAAATTACTCTTATATTATTCAATGTAATTAATATACTGCTAACTTCTAATCCTCTACTATTTCTATCCTCCCACATCCAAAATAACATCAAATTTAGATTGTCTTCTTTGAAGATTAGTTGAGGCACTCTGTTGTTTAAGTACAAAATTCCTGATTTCTTCTCTATCAGCAGTGTGAGCAATACATGCAGATACAAAAGTTTCCTTTCCATTGATAATTTAACCTTATCGTCCTAGTGACATTTAAGCAAAACCAATCTTTCAATGAGACCTGGCTACCTACCAACCGACCAAATACAGTTTATTTTGCATGCTTTATTGAGGTTTCTTGACTCAGACCCAGTAGTTCTGTACTGTTGATCAGTAAGTTTGGTTTAGTTTAATCGAAAATTGTTATACCAGCTTCTGTTTATAGACCACCAAAGAGGTTCATACTTAAAATGAATAACAAAAAGCCATAGCACATAAATAACACACAGGGACACACTGAACCAAATAATAGATTGTGTCAAATAAAAGACAACTGGGAGCATATAAAGAATACAGAATGATTACAGAGCACACAGAGAAGACATGTGAGAAGAGACTGGAGATCTTAAATAAATATACCCTAGAGGACAGAAGGACAAAGGGGATATGATAAATTTGTGAAATGAATTACTGAACAAATGAGCTTTTTCCAGATTAGGAGAAACACTGAACAAGAGATATGATATGAAGCTACATAGTGATAGAGTCAACAACAGCATCAGGAAATATTTTTTCATGGAAAGTGTAGAAGGATTTATGGTTCACTTAGCAGTATTATAAACACGTTACGTCTCTGCTAAGTGGTCTAGGGAAAACCATAACCTCTTATTCAAGTTCAAATATCATGGTCTAATTATACGACACAAAACCCAGGCTAATGAGACTTCCTCGGACCAATCCAGAAACAGAACTTGATGAATAGCCTTTCTGTATAAAGTATCATATATGCTGGAAGACCCAGGGCCGTTAGACAGATAAGAACAGAATAATTTCTTCAAGATTCACACTATCCCATTATTAAAGCACAGATGAATGCCCTTGAATAGCAACATTCGGGTACATCCCCATAATGCATGAGGCAGAAACAGCAAAGCTGTGTACTTTTTACTTCTTGCAAAATTCATGCTGGAAAGTTGCTTGCAGAGATATTCTTGAAACAATGGTTCAGGCTTGGTGACATCATAGAGGCCTAACCTTCAGGTGTGAATACGGAAATATCCCTACAGTCCCCCCTTTTGGAGGAGAAATAACTTCAATGGAGTCTATTTCACCTTCAACCTAACTAAGTAGGAAAGGATCGACAAGACCCAAGGTGACATAAAAATGCATAAACATAAGCAATACCATATAAATCAGCAATAAATCAAAGATATCAATAATCAATGGATAATAATCATAAAGGCAAGGGTAAAATATATGAACCCAGCCAAATAAATGATAATAAAATCACTGAATAATGGCAATATATGATAAAATCAAAAATCATAACTACTTAGCAAGGCACAAAAGGTATGCCAAAGCAAAAGTTAAGACAGGAAGATCATAATCAAAAATATGGCTAGCAAAATTACTCTTTCATAGCCGCAATGTAATCATGCATTCTTAAGTCAGTATGATGGTTTCTGTCGAATAAGACGTCTAATCCGGATGGTCTCATAGAGAACAGAGAACCCAAATAAGAGAACCCACAGGATGGCAAAAATTGGAATAACAACAGTGACAAAAAGATCAATACTGCGGTTCTGAGACTCAACAAAGTCCGCTTGTAAGGCACATAATTGCCTGTCAGCACGGGCTGCCTTATCATTAGACAGACGTTCGGTAGAGTTTAACTTTTCACCCAGACAAACATAAGCAGAAGTTACGTCTGCAAGTTCATTCTGCAATCTTGATACAAGCTTGGCATGATTTTTTTCACTCTTATCATGATCTTTCTGACAAGTAGATAAAGAGACTTGTAACTCATCCTTCTGAGCTCTCAAATTAGTAAGTTGAGTCACTAAAGAGGTACACTTCACACAAGAAATATTCACTGTTCTTTTTTTATAACTTTCAAGTTCAGCATTCAACTCAGAACATTGATGTCGTAACTCAGACATCACCTGATCAAAGTCGGAATGTTGATCTTCACAATTAGAAGCTAACAGTTCAAGGGAATCATTACGAGTCTGTTCTGCCTGCAAATAATTTTTACAATCCTCTAATTGCTCATATAAATCACTCTGAAGCTGACGTTGTTGAGATAAACTAGCAGAGACAGAAGTTTTAAAAGCAAACAATGCACAAATGAGCTCCGAATAATTTTCTCCTGTAGGTTTAGTACGAGCATGTAGGAGACGCTGCAATACTGAACAGTACGCCAGATTAGAGTCCTCTATATCTGCATGTAATAAACGAACAAGGTCAGAAAAATACACATCAGAATCTGGCTGTTTTAAAACTTGCACAGCTAATTTCTGAAAAACATCCTTTTCAAGAGCATGCCACGAAATCTGAGTCTCAGTGTCAACAGACATAGCTACAGTCGTATATTAGAAACCTAGATATCCCGGACGAGCCCCCAAAATCTGTAGAAGGATTTATGGTTCACTTAGCAGTATTATAAACACGTTACGTCTCTGTTAAGTGGTCTAGAGAAAACCATAACCTCTTATTCAAGTCCAAATATCATGTACTGAGTTTCATTTGTGTAATTAGATATTTTGAACAATATTTAGATTCTGCAGCTGGCTTGTGAATTATATTTTTCTATTTTCATAATAAAGATATTTCTCATTAGCCTGGGTTTTGTGTCGTATAATTAGACCATGATATTTGGACTTGAATAAGAGGTTATGGTTTTTTCCAGACCACTTAACAGAGACGTAACGTGTTTATAATACTGCTAAGTGAACCATAAATCCTTCTACAAAAGGGTAATGAATAGCTGAAGTGTCCTCTCGACATGCCTGGTGGAAAGAAAAACCTTTGGTGTTTTGTGTTTATTTGTGGCCCTTCCACTTCTTCCCCCTCTTTTACAAAAGCCAGCAGTGTGGGCCAGCGCAGTAAATGTTCTGATGCCCATAGGAATTGAATGGAGCATTTGCCACACGGCTTTGTAAAAGGGGGCCTTTGTATTTTGGGAAACAAAAACAGTGCAGGGATTAAAAAAAGGAGAAGGGTATATACCATATATATATATGAGTATATACATATACATGTTACCCCTTTATTAAAAATTGCTCACTGGTTACCAGTTTCTCATTATATATACATTCAAAATTTTACTTCTTATATTCAAAACAAAATTAGCACATTCTCCAGCTTTTATTGATAGATTGATTATATTTTACTCTGCTTCCAGAATTCTATGTTCCATTGATGCAAAATATTGTTTATAACACTACACATAAATCCATCTTCTCCATCATAGCACCATCCCTATGGAATGCTCTGCCCATTCAACTCAGACAGCAAGATTTCTTGTCTAAATTTAAATCAAAACTTAAAATATTTTTATTTAAAGATGTTTGTAATTCATAGGATTTTATAAATAAAGATATACGAAAATTTTATTTCCCCCTCCTTTTGTGTTTTTCCTCTTACCTTTCTCTTTCCTTTACTAAAATTGTATTTCCTCCCCTCTTACCATTTTGTTTAATGTATAAGATTTTACTTGTTTTGTAATTATGCCTACTTTTAACATTTATTATTTTTATATAATTTATTTTGTTGTACACTGCTTAGATTTTCCCAGATAGGTAGTTTATCAAAACCCTAATAAACTTGAAACTAGATTCCTAAATAACAGGAATATGTATATTCAGTTTAGCATACTTTAGCTGGATCAGGAGGTTAAGAGATTGTGGCAGAAATTCCAGCCTCCATTAGAGATGCTTAAAGATGCCAATGGAATGATATTGAATGATCCAGAAAGCATTAAAAAGAGATGGAAAGAGTATACAGAAAATCTATATAAAATTAATGAGGATAACATTGGGGAAATTGAACAGGAAACTGATGCTGAATAAGAACAAGATATTTTGAAAGAAGAAGTCATAGCAACAATTAAAGCTTTATCGAAAAACAAATCACCTGATTTTAAAGGATCAGGAGGTACTATCATGGCCCTCACTTGACTGTGTCAACAGATTTGGAAGGCAAAAACATGGCCAACTGATTGGAGAAGATTACTGTTCATACCTATACCGAAGAAAGGTGATGCCAAGAACTGTAACAACTACAGAATGAGTGCATTAATTCTGCACACCAGCAAAATATTGCTGAAAATAATACAATGAAGACTACAATCATATGTTGAGCAAGAACTAACCAAAGTTCAGGCTGGTTTCAGAACAAAAGATATTATTGCCAATGTTAGATGGACATTAAGAACATAAAAATAGCCTTACTAGATCAGACCAAAGGTCCATCAAGCCCAGTAGCCCATTCTCACGGTGGCCAATCCATGTCACTAGTACCTGGCCAAAACCCAAAGAGTAGCAACATTCCATGCTACTGATCCAGGGCAAGCAGTGGCTTGCCCCATATCATTCTCAATAACAGACTATGGACTTTTTCTCCAGGAAATTGTCCAAACACTTAAAACCAACTACTCTCTCTGTTCTTACTACAACCTATGACAATATGTTCCAAAGCTTAACTTTTCTGTGAGTGAAAAAATATTTCCTCCTATTGGTTTTAAAAGTGTTTTCCTGTAACTTCATATTTTTGCTTCATCGACTACAGCAAAGCTTTTGACTTTGTGGATCACAATATACTATGGAGAACTCTAGCACAAATGGGAATACCCAAACACATAACTCAGCTGAAAAAGAGCCTTAATGAAAATCAAGAAGCTGCAGTGAGAACAGAATATGGCAAAATATATACAACCTGCGCTATGCAGATGTTATAACACTTATCACCAGCAGCAAAGAAGACATGCTGTATCTAATGAGAAAAGTCAAAGCCAAAAGTCATAATAAGGGATTAGAACTGAACATAAACAAAATGAAGATCATGAACATGGAAAATGATAAACATTTTGAGCTTGAAAGTGATTGAAATCCTTTACAATTTCTATTCTATATCCTGGGTTCTTTTGTAAACAAAGAAGCTACTAGCAGGGAAGAAATACTCTGCAGAATAGCATCGCATCACTTTTCAATGAAGGCTCTTGATAAAGTATTCAAAGGCAAGGAAATAACACTCCAAACAAAGATCAAATTTGTCCACACACTCATTTTCTCAGTGGTCAAAAACTGATGTGAAAGCTGGACAAACAAGATAGAAAGATTGACTCATTTGAGCTTTAGTGCTGGAGAAGGATTGTATGCATTCCATGGACCACAAGAAGAACTAACAAATCTGTTCTGGAAGAGATTACACCACCTATGTCACTCAAAGCCAAATGATGACGTTACAACTGTCTTATTTTGGGAACACTGTCAGAAGAGAAAGATCATTGGAGAAGGACATTATGTTTGGGAAGATCAAAGGAACCAAGCAAAGAGTGTGACCTGCAATCAGATGGTTGGACATGTTGAAACAACCATGGGGATGACCCTGGAGGACCTTACTGGACTAGCACAAAGCCAATTTCTTTTTAGATATGTAATTAATCAAGTTGCTAGAACTCAAGAACAAGTTGATGGCACCTAACTATGTTACCATTTAAAAAATGGAAAGCTAGTTATAAAGATTAGGAAGAGAGAAAGTCAAGAAAAAAGGTTGGCTCACAAGACCATACTTCCAATTTCTTAAAGTTTTCATAGGACAACTCGTAACACAAATAAGCAGGGAGAGCTTTCCATAGTGATGGAGCTATCCTTTAATCTAGCCCATGAAGGAGGAGAGTAGTGCAGTGACATAGGGGGACATTTTTGAAAGGATGTCCAAGTTAGAACATCTTAAATAAATATCCATCTTATACGTATTTCAACAGGAAATAAGTCAAGATTTTGTGTTAAAAAATGCGAGTGATATAGATATCTGTGTGCTGGAGATGTTCAGTATGAATTGTCATTTTACAAACTGGACCATCCAAATTATGGAGGGAGGAATAAGGGACATAGATGTCTGTATGGCAACATTCTTAGAACATGGCCACACAGGTCTTCATGCTGAACATATGGACAACATAGTGGTGCTATGGTTTGGCAGCCGAAGCATACCACCTCCATGGGAAATCATCTTGAACACGGGCGAGCAGATACCTCTAAGCAGAACATCAAGGATGCTTGGGGGTATTAGAATTGACCATGAGAGACCAAGTCAACTCACTGATCAAGAAGGTCTTCTTTTGATTAAGATAGCTGAGAACAATCAGATCAGCCCTAAGCCAAAAAACTTCAGGGACAGTGGCCCAAGCAGTCCTCCTCCCCTGCTTGGACTACTGTAACTCCCTCTACTGCTGCATTGCAGAGAAAGACCTTAAGAAACTGCAGTACTCCAAAACACAGCAGCAAAGCTCATCCTTCGTAAATCCAAATATGAGAAGGAAAGTCCACTGCTTAAGGAATTGCAGTAGCTATCAGTTAAAAGTAGGGTTCAGTTCAAAATTGCATGCATGGTCCATAAAACCATATATGGAGAAAACTCAGCTGGACTCACTTCTGCCATCTCGGTCTTACAGTCCTTCAATGACTCAACGAAAACTCAACACTGGAAGCTGCCACTCCCATCCACACGCCAGGTCCAGAGAAAAGCTCTCTTCGAGACCACCTTTGATTTCCAAGGACCCAAAGTCTGAAACAAACTCCCAAGCAGCTTATGAGGACTTACCACATACTTCCAATTCAGGAAGGCATTGAAAACACATCTATTCTCTTCACTGCACTGATCTGTTACAATGTATTCATGCACATGTGGCCTATACCTCTTTATCATTTCTAATATTATGTAAGCCGCAATGATTCCTAGTCGACATTTGCGGAATACAAGAATCAATATAGTATGGTATGATATAGTTAGTGCAGAGTGTAGTAGACTTTAAACCAAACGACCCAGGTTCAAATCCCACTTTAACTCTCTTATTTTGTAACTGTTAGCCCTCAAGGGAACAGAAAAATGCATAATGTACCTGAATTTACACCACTTCAATAGTTTTCAGGCTTGCAAGTGGCTTATATATTTAGGTACAGTATTTTTATGTCCTTCTGCATAGTTTTAATCGAAATATGCAGAAGGAAGTGTGTGGTGGGATAGTAAAGGGACAACCAACCCTGATACAGTTGGATAGCAAAACATGTGACATATCGGTAGAACTGACCCCCTGATTGATTTTTAGTTGAAAAAGCTAAATAACCTTACTTTGTTCAAAAATAAATTATTTAATTGTTTAAAATGCCTCTATGAAAAGTGGATTGGTGAAGATCTGACATATAAATCTCTGGCAACAATGAGGTTTTGAGTGCTATTGGGTGATATTGCTGAAATTCAAGAAAAATGGAAATGAGATTCAAGTTGTGATATATTCAATATCAAGTTTTTGGATAATGGATGTTTTACAAACATTTAAGAATATGTCCTCTGACTTTAAAACTCATACTGGGCCTGCCTTGGGGCTGAGAGGGGAAGATATTCTCACTGTGTCCGCTCACATGTGAAAATGACTATAAAATTACTCTTATATTATTCAATGTAATTAATATACTGCTAACTTCTAATCCTCTACTATTTCTATCCTCCCACATCCAAAATAACATCAAATTTAGATTGTCTTCTTTGAAGATTAGTTGAGGCACTCTGTTGTTTAAGTACAAAATTCCTGATTTCTTCTCTATCAGCAGTGTGAGCAATACATGCAGACACAAAAGTTTCCTTTCCATTGATAATTTAACCTTATCATCCTAGTGACATTTAAGCAAAACCAATCTTTCAATGAGACCTGGCTACCTACCAACCGACCAAATACAGTTTATTTTGCATGCTTTATTGAGGTTTCTTGACTCAGACCCAGCAGTTCTGTACTGTTGATCAGTAAGTTTGGTTTAGTTTAATCAAAAATTGTTATACCAGCTTCTGTTTATAGACCACCAAAGAGGTTCATACTTAAAATGAATAACAAAAAGCCATAGCACATAAATAACACACAGGGACACACTGAACCAAATAATAGATTGTGTCAAATAAAAGACAACTGGGAGCATATAAAGAATACAGAATGATTACAGAGCACACAGAGAAGACATGTGAGAAGAGACTGGAGATCTTAAATAAATATACCCTAGAGGACAGAAGGACAAAGGGGATATGATAAATTTGTGAAATGAATTACTGAACAAATGAGCTTTTTCCAGATTAGGAGAAACACTGAACAAGAGATATGATATGAAGCTACATAGTGATAGAGTCAACAACAGCATCGGGAAATATTTTTTCATGGAAAGGGTAATGAATAGCTGAAGTGTCCTCTCGACATGCCTGGTGGAAAGAAAAACCTTTGGTGTTTTGTGTTTATTTGTGGCCCTTCCACTTCTTCCCCCTCTTTTACAAAAGCCAGCAGTGTGGGCCAGCGCAGTAAATGTTCTGATGCCCATAGGAATTGAATGGAGCATTTGCCACACGGCTTTGTAAAAGGGGGCCTTTGTATTTTGGGAAACAAAAACAGTGCAGGGATTAAAAAAGGAGAAGGGTATATACCATATATATATATGAGTATATACATATACATGTTACCCCTTTATTAAAAATTGCTCACTGGTTACCAGTTTCTCATTATATATACATTCAAAATTTTACTTCTTACATTCAAAACAAAATTAGCACATTCTCCAGCTTTTATTGATAGATTGATTATATTTTACTCTGCTTCCAGAATTCTATGTTCCATTGATCAAAATTTTTTTAATCTGTTCATTGATGCAAAATATTGTTTATAACACTACACAGAAATCCATCTTCTCCATCATAGCACCATCCCTATGGAATGCTCTGCCCATTCAACTCAGACAGCAAGATTTCTTGTCTAAATTTAAATCAAAACTTAAAATATTTTTATTTAAAGATGTTTGTAATTCATAGGATTTTATAAATAAAGATATACGAAGATTTTATTTCCCCCTCCTTTTTTGTTTTTCCTCTTACCTTTCTCTTTCCTTTACTAAAATTGTATTTCCTCCCCTCTTACCATTTTGTTTAATGTATAAGATTTTACTTGTTTTGTAATTATGCCTACTTTTAACATTTATTATTTTTATATAATTTATTTTGTTGTACACTGCTTAGATTTTCCCAGATAGGTAGTTTATCAAAACCCTAATAAACTTGAAACTAGATTCCTAAATAACAGGAATATGTACATTCAGTTTAGCATACTTTAGCTGGATCAGGAGGTTAAGAGATTGTGGCAGAAATTCCCGCCTCCATTAGAGATGCTTAAAGATGCCAATGGAATGATATTGAATGATCCAGAAAGCATTAAAAAGAGATGGAAAGAGTATACAGAAAATCTATATAAAATTAATGAGGATAACATTGGGGAAATTGAACAGGAAACTGATGCTGAATAAGAACAAGATATTTTGAAAGAAGAAGTCATAGCAACAATTAAAGCTTTATCGAAAAACAAATCACCTGGTTTTAAAGGATCAGGAGGTACTATCATGGCCCTCACGTGACTGTGTCAACAGATTTGGAAGGCAAAAACATGGCCAACTGATTGGAGAAGATTACTGTTCATACCTATACCGAAGAAAGGTGATGCCAAGAACTGTAACAACTACAGAATGAGTGCATTAATTCTGCACACCAGCAAAATATTGCTGAAAATAATACAATGAAGACTACAATCATATGTTGAGCAAGAACTAACCAAAGTTCAGGCTGGTTTCAGAACAAAAGATATTATTGCCAATGTTAGATGGACATTAAGAACATAAAAATAGCCTTACTAGATCAGACCAAAGGTCCATCAAGCCCAGTAGCCCATTCTCACGGTGGCCAATCCATGTCACTAGTACCTGGCCAAAACCCAAAGAGTAGCAACATTCCATGCTACTGATCCAGGGCAAGCAGTGGCTTGCCCCATATCATTCTCAATAACAGACTATGGACTTTTTCTCCAGGAAATTGTCCAAACACTTAAAACCAACTACTCTCTCTGTTCTTACTACAACCTATGACAATATGTTCCAAAGTTTAACTTTTCTGTGAGTGAAAAAATATTTCCTCCTATTGGTTTTAAAAGTGTTTTCCTGTAACTTCATATTTTTGCTTCATCGACTACAGCAAAGCTTTTGACTTTGTAGATCACAATATACTATGGAGAACTCTAGCACAAATGGGAATACCCAAACACATAACTCAGTTGAAAAAGAGCCTTAATGAAAATCAAGAAGCTGCAGTGAGAACAGAATATGGCAAAATATATACAACCTGCGCTATGCAGATGTTATAACACTTATCACCAGCAGTAAAGAAGACATGCTGTATCTAATGAGAAAAGTCAAAGCCAAAAGTCATAATAAGGGATTAGAACTGAACATAAACAAAATGAAGATCATGAACATGGAAAATGATAAACATTTTGAGCTTGAAAGTGATTGAAATCCTTTACAACTTCTATTCTATATCCTGGGTTCTTTTGTAAACAAAGAAGCTACTAGCAGGGAAGAAATACTCTGCAGAATAGCATCGCATCACTTTTCAATGAAGGCTCTTGATAAAGTATTCAAAGGCAAGGAAATAACACTCCAAACAAAGATCAAATTTGTCCACACACTCATTTTCTCAGTGGTCAAAAACTGATGTGAAAGCTGGACAAACAAGATAGAAAGATTGACTCATTTGAGCTTTAGTGCTGGAGAAGGATTGTATGCATTCCATGGATCACAAGAAGAACTAACAAATCTGTTCTGGAAGAGATTACACCACCTATGTCACTCAAAGCCCAAATGATGACGTTACAACTGTCTTATTTTGGGAACACTGTCAGAAGAGAAAGATCATTGGAGAAGGACATTATGTTTGGGAAGATCAAAGGAACCAAGCAAAGAGTGTGACCTGCAATCAGATGGTTGGACATGTTGAAACAACCATGGGGATAACCCTGGAGGACCTTACTGGACTAGCACAAAGCCAATTTCTTTTTAGATATGTAATTAATCAAGTTGCTAGAACTCAAGAACAAGTTGATGGCACCTAACTATGTTACCATTTAAAAAATGGAAAGCTAGTTATAAAGATTAGGAAGAGAGAAAGTCAAGAAAAAGGTTGGCTCACAAGACCATACTTCCAATTTCTTAAAGTTTTCATAGGACAACTCGTAACACAAATAAGCAGGGAGAGCTTTCCATAGTGATGGAGCTATCCTTTAATCTAGCCCATGAAGGAGGAGAGTAGTGCAGTGACATAGGGGGACATTTTTGAAAGGATGTCCAAGTTAGAACATCTTAAATAAATATCCATCTTATACGTATTTCAACAGGAAATAAGTCAAGATTTTGTGTTAAAAAATGCGAGTGATATAGATATCTGTGTGCTGGAGATGTTCAGTATGAATTGTCATTTTACAAACTGGACCATCCAAATTATGGAGGGAGGAATAAGGGACATAGATGTCTGTATGGCAACATTCTTAGAACATGGCCACACAGGTCTTCATGCTGAACATATGGACAACATAGTGGTGCTATGGTTTGGCAGCCGAAGCATACCACCTCCATGGGAAATCATCTTGAACACGGGCGAGCAGATACCTCTAAGCAGAACATCAAGGATGCTTGGGGGTATTAGAATTGACCATGAGAGACCAAGTCAACTCACTGATCAAGAAGGTCTTCTTTTGATTAAGATAGCTGAGAACAATCAGATCAGCCCTAAGCCAAAAAACTTCAGGACAGTGGCCCAAGCAGTCCTCCTCCCCTGCTTGGACTACTGTAACTCCCTCTACTGCTGCATTGCAGAGAAAGACCTTAAGAAACTGCAGTACTCCAAAACACAGCAGCAAAGCTCATCCTTCGTAAATCCAAATATGAGAAGGAAAGTCCACTGCTTAAGGAATTGCAGTAGCTATCAGTTAAAAGTAGGGTTCAGTTCAAAATTGCATGCATGGTCCATAAAACTCAGCTGGACTCACTTCTGCCATCCCGGTCTTACAGTCCTTCAATGACTCAACGAAAACTCAACACTGGAAGCTGCCACTCCCATCCACACGCCAGGTCCAGAGAAAAGCTCTCTTCGAGACCACCTTTGATTTCCAAGGACCCAAAGTCTGAAACAAACTCCCAAGCAGCTTATGAGGACTTACCACATACTTCCAATTCAGGAAGGCATTGAAAACACATCTATTCTCTTCACTGCACTGATCTGTTACAATGTATTCATGCACATGTGGCCTATACCTCTTTATCATTTCTAATATTATGTAAGCCGCAATGATTCCTAGTCGACATTTGCGGAATACAAGAATCAATATAGTATGGTATGATATAGTTAGTGCAGAGTGTAGTAGACTTTAAACCAAACGACCCAGGTTCAAATCCCACTTTAACTCTCTTATTTTGTAACTGTTAGCCCTCAAGGAACAGAAAAATGCATAATGTACCTGAATTTACACCACTTCAATAGTTTTCAGGCTTGCAAGTGGCTTATATATTTAGGTACAGTATTTTTATGTCCTTCTGCATAGTTTAATCGAAATATGCAGAAGGAAGTGTGTGGTGGGATAGTAAAGGGACAACCAACCCTGATACAGTTGGATAGCAAAACATGTGACATATCGGTAGAACTGACCCCCTGATTTTTAGTTGAAAAAGCTAAATAACCTTACTTTGTTCAAAAATAAATTATTTAATTGTTTAAAATGCCTCTATGAAAAGTGGATTGGTGAAGATCTGACATATAAATCTCTGGCAACAATGAGGTTATGAGTGCTATTGGGTGATATTGCTGAAATTCAAGAAAAATGGAAATGAGATTCAAGTTGTGATATATTCAATATCAAGTTTTTGGATAATGGATGTTTTACAAACATTTAAGAATATGTCCTCTGACTTTAAAACTCATACTGGGCCTGCTTGGGGCTGAGAGGGGAAGATATTCTCACTGTGTCCGCTCACATGTGAAAATGACTATAAAATTACTCTTATATTATTCAATGTAATTAATATACTGCTAACTTCTAATCCTCTACTATTTCTATCCTCCCACATCCAAAATAACATCAAATTTAGATTGTCTTCTTTGAAGATTAGTTGAGGCACTCTGTTGTTTAAGTACAAAATTCCTGATTTCTTCTCTATCAGCAGTGTGAGCAATACATGCAGATACAAAAGTTTCCTTTCCATTGATAATTTAACCTTATCGTCCTAGTGACATTTAAGCAAAACCAATCTTTCAATGAGACCTGGCTACCTACCAACCGACCAAATACAGTTTATTTTGCATGCTTTATTGAGGTTTCTTGACTCAGACCCAGTAGTTCTGTACTGTTGATCAGTAAGTTTGGTTTAGTTTAATCGAAAATTGTTATACCAGCTTCTGTTTATAGACCACCAAAGAGGTTCATACTTAAAATGAATAACAAAAAGCCATAGCACATAAATAACACACAGGGACACACTGAACCAAATAATAGATTGTGTCAAATAAAAGACAACTGGGAGCATATAAAGAATACAGAATGATTACAGAGCACACAGAGAAGACATGTGAGAAGAGACTGGAGATCTTAAATAAATATACCCTAGAGGACAGAAGGACAAAGGGGATATGATAAATTTGTGAAATGAATTACTGAACAAATGAGCTTTTTCCAGATTAGGAGAAACACTGAACAAGAGATATGATATGAAGCTACATAGTGATAGAGTCAACAACAGCATCAGGAAATATTTTTTCATGGAAAGTGTAGAAGGATTTATGGTTCACTTAGCAGTATTATAAACACGTTACGTCTCTGCTAAGTGGTCTAGGGAAAACCATAACCTCTTATTCAAGTTCAAATATCATGGTCTAATTATACGACACAAAAACCCAGGCTAATGAGACTTCCTCGGACCAATCCAGAAACAGAACTTGATGAATAGCCTTTCTGTATAAAGTATCATATATGCTGGAAGACCCAGGGCCGTTAGACAGATAAGAACAGAATAATTTCTTCAAGATTCACACTATCCCATTATTAAAGCACAGATGAATGCCCTTGAATAGCAACATTCGGGTACATCCCCATAATGCATGAGGCAGAAACAGCAAAGCTGTGTACTTTTTACTTCTTGCAAAATTCATGCTGGAAAGTTGCTTGCAGAGATATTCTTGAAACAATGGTTCAGGCTTGGTGACATCATAGAGGCCTAACCTTCAGGTGTGAATACGGAAATATCCCTACAGTCCCCCCTTTTGGAGGAGAAATAACTTCAATGGAGTCTATTTCACCTTCAACCTAACTAAGTAGGAAAGGATCGACAAGACCCAAGGTGACATAAAAATGCATAAACATAAGCAATACCATATAAATCAGCAATAAATCAAAGATATCAATAATCAATGGATAATAATCATAAAGGCAAGGGTAAAATATATGAACCCAGCCAAATAAATGATAATAAAATCACTGAATAATGGCAATATATGATAAAATCAAAAATCATAACTACTTAGCAAGGCACAAAAGGTATGCCAAAGCAAAAGTTAAGACAGGAAGATCATAATCAAAAATATGGCTAGCAAAATTACTCTTTCATAGCCGCAATGTAATCATGCATTCTTAAGTCAGTATGATGGTTTCTGTCGAATAAGACGTCTAATCCGGATGGTCTCATAGAGAACAGAGAACCCAAATAAGAGAACCCACAGGATGGCAAAAAATTGGAATAACAACAGTGACAAAAAGATCAATACTGCGGTTCTGAGACTCAACAAAGTCCGCTTGTAAGGCACATAATTGCCTGTCAGCACGGGCTGCCTTATCATTAGACAGACGTTCGGTAGAGTTTAACTTTTCACCCAGACAAACATAAGCAGAAGTTACGTCTGCAAGTTCATTCTGCAATCTTGATACAAGCTTGGCATGATTTTTTTCACTCTTATCATGATCTTTCTGACAAGTAGATAAAGAGACTTGTAACTCATCCTTCTGAGCTCTCAAATTAGTAAGTTGAGTCACTAAAGAGGTACACTTCACACAAGAAATATTCACTGTTCTTTTTTATAACTTTCAAGTTCAGCATTCAACTCAGAACATTGATGTCGTAACTCAGACATCACCTGATCAAAGTCGGAATGTTGATCTTCACAATTAGAAGCTAACAGTTCAAGGGAATCATTACGAGTCTGTTCTGCCTGCAAATAATTTTTACAATCCTCTAATTGCTCATATAAATCACTCTGAAGCTGACGTTGTTGAGATAAACTAGCAGAGACAGAAGTTTTAAAAGCAAACAATGCACAAATGAGCTCCGAATAATTTTCTCCTGTAGGTTTAGTACGAGCATGTAGGAGACGCTGCAATACTGAACAGTACGCCAGATTAGAGTCCTCTATATCTGCATGTAATAAACGAACAAGGTCAGAAAAATACACATCAGAATCTGGCTGTTTTAAAACTTGCACAGCTAATTTCTGAAAAACATCCTGTTCAAGAGCATGCCACGAAATCTGAGTCTCAGTGTCAACAGACATAGCTACAGTCGTATATTAGAAACCTAGATATCCCGGACGAGCCCCCCAAAATCTGTAGAAGGATTTATGGTTCACTTAGCAGTATTATAAACACGTTACGTCTCTGTTAAGTGGTCTAGAGAAAACCATAACCTCTTATTCAAGTCCAAATATCATGTACTGAGTTTCATTTGTGTAATTAGATATTTTGAACAATATTTAGATTCTGCAGCTGGCTTGTGAATTATATTTTTCTATTTTCATAATAAAGATATTTCTCATTAGCCTGGGTTTTGTGTCGTATAATTAGACCATGATATTTGGACTTGAATAAGAGGTTATGGTTTTTTCCAGACCACTTAACAGAGACGTAACGTGTTTATAATACTGCTAAGTGAACCATAAATCCTTCTACAAAAGGGTAATGAATAGCTGAAGTGTCCTCTCGACATGCCTGGTGGAAAGAAAAACCTTTGGTGTTTTGTGTTTATTTGTGGCCCTTCCACTTCTTCCCCCTCTTTTACAAAAGCCAGCAGTGTGGGCCAGCGCAGTAAATGTTCTGATGCCCATAGGAATTGAATGGAGCATTTGCCACACGGCTTTGTAAAAGGGGGCCTTTGTATTTTGGGAAACAAAAACAGTGCAGGGATTAAAAAAGGAGAAGGGGTATATACCATATATATATATGAGTATATACATATACATGTTACCCCTTTATTAAAAAATTGCTCACTGGTTACCAGTTTCATCATTATATATACATTCAAAATTTTACTTCTTATATTCAAAACAAAATTAGCACATTCTCCAGCTTTTATTGATAGATTGATTATATTTTACTCTGCTTCCAGAATTCTAATGTTCCATTGATGCAAAATATTGTTTATAACACTACACATAAATCCATCTTCTCCATCATAGCACCATCCCTATGGAATGCTCTGCCCATTCAACTCAGACAGCAAGATTTCTTGTCTAAATTTAAATCAAAACTTAAAATATTTTATTTAAAGATGTTTGTAATTCATAGGATTTTATAAATAAAGATATACGAAAATTTATTTCCCCCTCCTTTATGTGTTTTTCCTCTTACCTTTCTCTTTCCTTTACTAAAATTGTATTTCCTCCCCTCTTACCATTTTGTTTAATGTATAAGATTTTACTTGTTTTGTAATTATGCCTACTTTTAACATTATTATTTTTATATAATTTATTTTGTTGTACACTGCTTAGATTTTCCCAGATAGGTAGTTTATCAAAACCCTAATAAACTTGAAACTAGATTCCTAAATAACAGGAATATGTATATTCAGTTTAGCATACTTTAGCTGGATCAGGAGGTTAAGAGATTGTGGCAGAAATTCCAGCCTCCATTAGAGATGCTTAAAGATGCCAATGGAATGATATTGAATGATCCAGAAAGCATTAAAAAGAGATGGAAAGAGTATACAGAAAATCTATATAAAATTAATGAGGATAACATTGGGGAAATTGAACAGGAAACTGATGCTGAATAAGAACAAGATATTTTGAAAGAAGAAGTCATAGCAACAATTAAAGCTTATCGAAAAACAAATCACCTGATTTTAAAGGATCAGGAGGTACTATCATGGCCCTCACTTGACTGTGTCAACAGATTTGGAAGGCAAAAACATGGCCAACTGATTGGAGAAGATTACTGTTCATACCTATACCGAAGAAAGGTGATGCCAAGAACTGTAACAACTACAGAATGAGTGCATTAATTCTGCACACCAGCAAAATATTGCTGAAAATAATACAATGAAGACTACAATCATATGTTGAGCAAGAACTAACCAAAGTTCAGGCTGGTTTCAGAACAAAAGATATTATTGCCAATGTTAGATGGACATTAAGAACATAAAAATAGCCTTACTAGATCAGACCAAAGGTCCATCAAGCCCAGTAGCCCATTCTCACGGTGGCCAATCCATGTCACTAGTACCTGGCCAAAACCCAAAGAGTAGCAACATTCCATGCTACTGATCCAGGGCAAGCAGTGGCTTGCCCCATATCATTCTCAATAACAGACTATGGACTTTTTCTCCAGGAAATTGTCCAAACACTTAAAACCAACTACTCTCTCTGTTCTTACTACAACCTATGACAATATGTTCCAAAGCTTAACTTTTCTGTGAGTGAAAAAATATTTCCTCCTATTGGTTTTAAAAGTGTTTTCCTGTAACTTCATATTTTTGCTTCATCGACTACAGCAAAGCTTTTGACTTTGTGGATCACAATATACTATGGAGAACTCTAGCACAAATGGGAATACCCAAACACATAACTCAGCTGAAAAAGAGCCTTAATGAAAATCAAGAAGCTGCAGTGAGAACAGAATATGGCAAAATATATACAACCTGCGCTATGCAGATGTTATAACACTTATCACCAGCAGCAAAGAAGACATGCTGTATCTAATGAGAAAAGTCAAAGCCAAAAGTCATAATAAGGGATTAGAACTGAACATAAACAAAATGAAGATCATGAACATGGAAAATGATAAACATTTTGAGCTTGAAAGTGATTGAAATCCTTTACAATTTCTATTCTAATATCCTGGGTTCTTTTGTAAACAAAGAAGCTACTAGCAGGGAAGAAATACTCTGCAGAATAGCATCGCATCACTTTTCAATGAAGGCTCTTGATAAAGTATTCAAAGGCAAGGAAATAACACTCCAAACAAAGATCAAATTTGTCCACACACTCATTTTCTCAGTGGTCAAAAACTGATGTGAAAGCTGGACAAACAAGATAGAAAGATTGACTCATTTGAGCTTTAGTGCTGGAGAAGGATTGTATGCATTCCATGGACCACAAGAAGAACTAACAAATCTGTTCTGGAAGAGATTACACCACCTATGTCACTCAAAGCCCAAATGATGACGTTACAACTGTCTTATTTGGGAACACTGTCAGAAGAGAAAGATCATTGGAGAAGGACATTATGTTTGGGAAGATCAAAGGAACCAAGCAAAGAGTGTGACCTGCAATCAGATGGTTGGACATGTTGAAACAACCATGGGGATGACCCTGGAGGACCTTACTGGACTAGCACAAAGCCAATTTCTTTTTAGATATGTAATTAATCAAGTTGCTAGAACTCAAGAACAAGTTGATGGCACCTAACTATGTTACCATTTAAAAAATGGAAAGCTAGTTATAAAGATTAGGAAGAGAGAAAGTCAAGAAAAAGGTTGGCTCACAAGACCATACTTCCAATTTCTTAAAGTTTTCATAGGACAACTCGTAACACAAATAAGCAGGGAGAGCTTTCCATAGTGATGGAGCTATCCTTTAATCTAGCCCATGAAGGAGGAGAGTAGTGCAGTGACATAGGGGGACATTTTTGAAAGGATGTCCAAGTTAGAACATCTTAAATAAATATCCATCTTATACGTATTTCAACAGGAAATAAGTCAAGATTTTGTGTTAAAAAATGCGAGTGATATAGATATCTGTGTGCTGGAGATGTTCAGTATGAATTGTCATTTTACAAACTGGACCATCCAAATTATGGAGGGAGGAATAAGGGACATAGATGTCTGTATGGCAACATTCTTAGAACATGGCCACACAGGTCTTCATGCTGAACATATGGACAACATAGTGGTGCTATGGTTTGGCAGCCGAAGCATACCACCTCCATGGGAAATCATCTTGAACACGGGCGAGCAGATACCTCTAAGCAGAACATCAAGGATGCTTGGGGGTATTAGAATTGACCATGAGAGACCAAGTCAACTCACTGATCAAGAAGGTCTTCTTTTGATTAAGATAGCTGAGAACAATCAGATCAGCCCTAAGCCAAAAAACTTCAGGACAGTGGCCCAAGCAGTCCTCCTCCCCTGCTTGGACTACTGTAACTCCTCTACTGCTGCATTGCAGAGAAAGACCTTAAGAAACTGCAGTACTCCAAAACACAGCAGCAAAGCTCATCCTTCGTAAATCCAAATATGAGAAGGAAAGTCCACTGCTTAAGGAATTGCAGTAGCTATCAGTTAAAAGTAGGGTTCAGTTCAAAATTGCATGCATGGTCCATAAAACCATATATGGAGAAAACTCAGCTGGACTCACTTCTGCCATCTCGGTCTTACAGTCCTTCAATGACTCAACGAAAACTCAACACTGGAAGCTGCCACTCCCATCCACACGCCAGGTCCAGAGAAAAGCTCTCTTCGAGACCACCTTTGATTTCCAAGGACCCAAAGTCTGAAACAAACTCCCAAGCAGCTTATGAGGACTTACCACATACTTCCAATTCAGGAAGGCATTGAAAACACATCTATTCTCTTCACTGCACTGATCTGTTACAATGTATTCATGCACATGTGGCCTATACCTCTTTATCATTTCTAATATTATGTAAGCCGCAATGATTCCTAGTCGACATTTGCGGAATACAAGAATCAATATAGTATGGTATGATATAGTTAGTGCAGAGTGTAGTAGACTTTAAACCAAACGACCCAGGTTCAAAATCCCACTTTAACTCTCTTATTTTGTAACTGTTAGCCCTCAAGGAACAGAAAAATGCATAATGTACCTGAATTTACACCACTTCAATAGTTTCAGGCTTGCAAGTGGCTTATATATTTAGGTACAGTATTTTTATGGTCCTTCTGCATAGTTTAATCGAAATATGCAGAAGGAAGTGTGTGGTGGGATAGTAAAGGGACAACCAACCCTGATACAGTTGGATAGCAAAACATGTGACATATCGGTAGAACTGACCCCCTGATTGATTTTTAGTTGAAAAAGCTAAATAACCTTACTTTGTTCAAAAATAAATTATTTAATTGTTTAAAATGCCTCTATGAAAAGTGGATTGGTGAAGATCTGACATATAAATCTCTGGCAACAATGAGGTTTTGAGTGCTATTGGGTGATATTGCTGAAATTCAAGAAAAATGGAAATGAGATTCAAGTTGTGATATATTCAATATCAAGTTTTTGGATAATGGATGTTTTACAAACATTTAAGAATATGTCCTCTGACTTTAAAAACTCATACTGGGCCTGCTTGGGGCTGAGAGGGGAAGATATTCTCACTGTGTCCGCTCACATGTGAAAATGACTATAAAATTACTCTTATATTATTCAATGTAATTAATATACTGCTAACTTCTAATCCTCTACTATTTCTATCCTCCCACATCCAAAATAACATCAAATTTAGATTGTCTTCTTTGAAGATTAGTTGAGGCACTCTGTTGTTTAAGTACAAAATTCCTGATTTCTTCTCTATCAGCAGTGTGAGCAATACATGCAGACACAAAAGTTTCCTTTCCATTGATAATTTAACCTTATCATCCTAGTGACATTTAAGCAAAACCAATCTTTCAATGAGACCTGGCTACCTACCAACCGACCAAATACAGTTTATTTTGCATGCTTTATTGAGGTTTCTTGACTCAGACCCAGCAGTTCTGTACTGTTGATCAGTAAGTTTGGTTAGTTTAATCAAAAATTGTTATACCAGCTTCTGTTTATAGACCACCAAAGAGGTTCATACTTAAAATGAATAACAAAAAGCCATAGCACATAAATAACACACAGGGACACACTGAACCAAATAATAGATTGTGTCAAATAAAAGACAACTGGGAGCATATAAAGAATACAGAATGATTACAGAGCACACAGAGAAGACATGTGAGAAGAGACTGGAGATCTTAAATAAATATACCCTAGAGGACAGAAGGACAAAGGGGGATATGATAAATTTGTGAAATGAATTACTGAACAAATGAGCTTTTTCCAGATTAGGAGAAACACTGAACAAGAGATATGATATGAAGCTACATAGTGATAGAGTCAACAACAGCATCGGGAAATATTTTTCATGGAAAGGGTAATGAATAGCTGAAGTGTCCTCTCGACATGCCTGGTGGAAAGAAAAAACCTTTGGTGTTTTGTGTTTATTTGTGGCCCTTCCACTTCTTCCCCCTCTTTTACAAAAGCCAGCAGTGTGGGCCAGCGCAGTAAAATGTTTCTGATGCCCATAGGAATTGAATGGAGCATTTGCCACACGGCTTTGTAAAAGGGGGCCTTTGTATTTTGGGAAACAAAAACAGTGCAGGGATTAAAAAAAGGAGAAGGGTATATACCATATATATATATGAGTATATACATATACATGTTACCCCTTTATTAAAAATTGCTCACTGGTTACCAGTTTCTCATTATATATACATTCAAAATTTTACTTCTTACATTCAAAACAAAATTAGCACATTCTCCAGCTTTTATTGATAGATTGATTATATTTTACTCTGCTTCCAGAATTCTATGTTCCATTGATCAAAATTTTTTAATCTGTTCCATTGATGCAAAATATTGTTTATAACACTACACAGAAATCCATCTTCTCCATCATAGCACCATCCCTATGGAATGCTCTGCCCATTCAACTCAGACAGCAAGATTTCTTGTCTAAATTTAAATCAAAACTTAAAAATATTTTTATTTAAAGATGTTTGTAATTCATAGGATTTTATAAATAAAGATATACGAAGATTTTATTTCCCCCTCCTTTTTTGTTTTTCCTCTTACCTTTCTCTTTCCTTTACTAAAATTGTATTTCCTCCCCTCTTACCATTTTGTTTAATGTATAAGATTTTACTTGTTTTGTAATTATGCCTACTTTTAACATTTATTATTTTTATATAATTTATTTTGTTGTACACTGCTTAGATTTTCCCAGATAGGTAGTTTATCAAAACCCTAATAAACTTGAAACTAGATTCCTAAATAACAGGAATATGTACATTCAGTTTAGCATACTTTAGCTGGATCAGGAGGTTAAGAGATTGTGGCAGAAATTCCCGCCTCCATTAGAGATGCTTAAAGATGCCAATGGAATGATATTGAATGATCCAGAAAGCATTAAAAAGAGATGGAAAGAGTATACAGAAAATCTATATAAAATTAATGAGGATAACATTGGGGAAATTGAACAGGAAACTGATGCTGAATAAGAACAAGATATTTTGAAAGAAGAAGTCATAGCAACAATTAAAGCTTTATCGAAAAACAAATCACCTGGTTTTAAAGGATCAGGAGGTACTATCATGGCCCTCACGTGACTGTGTCAACAGATTTGGAAGGCAAAAACATGGCCAACTGATTGGAGAAGATTACTGTTCATACCTATACCGAAGAAAGGTGATGCCAAGAACTGTAACAACTACAGAATGAGTGCATTAATTCTGCACACCAGCAAAATATTGCTGAAAATAATACAATGAAGACTACAATCATATGTTGAGCAAGAACTAACCAAAGTTCAGGCTGGTTTCAGAACAAAAGATATTATTGCCAATGTTAGATGGACATTAAGAACATAAAAATAGCCTTACTAGATCAGACCAAAGGTCCATCAAGCCCAGTAGCCCATTCTCACGGTGGCCAATCCATGTCACTAGTACCTGGCCAAAACCCAAAGAGTAGCAACATTCCATGCTACTGATCCAGGGCAAGCAGTGGCTTGCCCCATATCATTCTCAATAACAGACTATGGACTTTTTCTCCAGGAAATTGTCCAAACACTTAAAACCAACTACTCTCTCTGTTCTTACTACAACCTATGACAATATGTTCCAAAGTTTAACTTTTCTGTGAGTGAAAAAATATTCCTCCTATTGGTTTTAAAAGTGTTTTCCTGTAACTTCATATTTTTGCTTCATCGACTACAGCAAAGCTTTTGACTTTGTAGATCACAATATACTATGGAGAACTCTAGCACAAATGGGAATACCCAAACACATAACTCAGTTGAAAAAGAGCCTTAATGAAAATCAAGAAGCTGCAGTGAGAACAGAATATGGCAAAATATATACAACCTGCGCTATGCAGATGTTATAACACTTATCACCAGCAGTAAAGAAGACATGCTGTATCTAATGAGAAAAGTCAAAGCCAAAAGTCATAATAAGGGATTAGAACTGAACATAAACAAAATGAAGATCATGAACATGGAAAATGATAAACATTTTGAGCTTGAAAGTGATTGAAATCCTTTACAACTTCTATTCTATATCCTGGGTTCTTTTGTAAACAAAGAAGCTACTAGCAGGGAAGAAATACTCTGCAGAATAGCATCGCATCACTTTTCAATGAAGGCTCTTGATAAAGTATTCAAAGGCAAGGAAATAACACTCCAAACAAAGATCAAATTTGTCCACACACTCATTTTCTCAGTGGTCAAAAACTGATGTGAAAGCTGGACAAACAAGATAGAAAGATTGACTCATTTGAGCTTTAGTGCTGGAGAAGGATTGTATGCATTCCATGGATCACAAGAAGAACTAACAAATCTGTTCTGGAAGAGATTACACCACCTATGTCACTCAAAGCCCAAATGATGACGTTACAACTGTCTTATTTTGGGAACACTGTCAGAAGAGAAAGATCATTGGAGAAGGACATTATGTTTGGGAAGATCAAAGGAACCAAGCAAAGAGTGTGACCTGCAATCAGATGGTTGGACATGTTGAAACAACCATGGGGATAACCCTGGAGGACCTTACTGGACTAGCACAAAGCCAATTTCTTTTTAGATATGTAATTAATCAAGTTGCTAGAACTCAAGAACAAGTTGATGGCACCTAACTATGTTACCATTTAAAAAAATGGAAAGCTAGTTATAAAGATTAGGAAGAGAGAAAGTCAAGAAAAAGGTTGGCTCACAAGACCATACTTCCAATTTCTTAAAGTTTTCATAGGACAACTCGTAACACAAATAAGCAGGGAGAGCTTTCCATAGTGATGGAGCTATCCTTTAATCTAGCCCATGAAGGAGGAGAGTAGTGCAGTGACATAGGGGGACATTTTTGAAAGGATGTCCAAGTTAGAACATCTTAAATAAATATCCATCTTATACGTATTTCAACAGGAAATAAGTCAAGATTTTGTGTTAAAAAATGCGAGTGATATAGATATCTGTGTGCTGGAGATGTTCAGTATGAATTGTCATTTTACAAACTGGACCATCCAAATTATGGAGGGAGGAATAAGGGACATAGATGTCTGTATGGCAACATTCTTAGAACATGGCCACACAGGTCTTCATGCTGAACATATGGACAACATAGTGGTGCTATGGTTTGGCAGCCGAAGCATACCACCTCCATGGGAAATCATCTTGAACACGGGCGAGCAGATACCTCTAAAGCAGAACATCAAGGATGCTTGGGGGTATTAGAATTGACCATGAGAGACCAAGTCAACTCACTGATCAAGAAGGTCTTCTTTTGATTAAGATAGCTGAGAACAATCAGATCAGCCCTAAGCCAAAAAACTTCAGGACAGTGGCCCAAGCAGTCCTCCTCCCCTGCTTGGACTACTGTAACTCCCTCTACTGCTGCATTGCAGAGAAAGACCTTAAGAAACTGCAGTACTCCAAAACACAGCAGCAAAGCTCATCCTTCGTAAATCCAAATATGAGAAGGAAAGTCCACTGCTTAAGGAATTGCAGTAGCTATCAGTTAAAAGTAGGGTTCAGTTCAAAATTGCATGCATGGTCCATAAAACTCAGCTGGACTCACTTCTGCCATCCCGGTCTTACAGTCCTTCAATGACTCAACGAAAACTCAACACTGGAAGCTGCCACTCCCATCCACACGCCAGGTCCAGAGAAAAGCTCTCTTCGAGACCACCTTTGATTTCCAAGGACCCAAAGTCTGAAACAAACTCCCAAGCAGCTTATGAGGACTTACCACATACTTCCAATTCAGGAAGGCATTGAAAACACATCTATTCTCTTCACTGCACTGATCTGTTACAATGTATTCATGCACATGTGGCCTATACCTCTTTATCATTTCTAATATTATGTAAGCCGCAATGATTCCTAGTCGACATTTGCGGAATACAAGAATCAATATAGTATGGTATGATATAGTTAGTGCAGAGTGTAGTAGACTTTAAACCAAACGACCCAGGTTCAAATCCCACTTTAACTCTCTTATTTTGTAACTGTTAGCCCTCAAGGAACAGAAAAATGCATAATGTACCTGAATTTACACCACTTCAATAGTTTTCAGGCTTGCAAGTGGCTTATATATTTAGGTACAGTATTTTTATGTCCTTCTGCATAGTTTAATCGAAATATGCAGAAGGAAGTGTGTGGTGGGATAGTAAAGGGACAACCAACCCTGATACAGTTGGATAGCAAAACATGTGACATATCGGTAGAACTGACCCCCTGATTTTTAGTTGAAAAAGCTAAATAACCTTACTTTGTTCAAAAATAAATTATTTAATTGTTTAAAATGCCTCTATGAAAAGTGGATTGGTGAAGATCTGACATATAAATCTCTGGCAACAATGAGGTTATGAGTGCTATTGGGTGATATTGCAGAAATTCAAGAAAAATGGAAATGAGATTCAAGTTGTGATATATTCAATATCAAGTTTTTGGATAATGGATGTTTTTACAAACATTTAAGAATATGTCCTCTGACTTTAAAACTCATACTGGGCCTGCTTGGGGCTGAGAGGGGAAGATATTCTCACTGTGTCCGCTCACATGTGAAAATGACTATAAAATTACTCTTATATTATTCAATGTAATTAATATACTGCTAACTTCTAATCCTCTACTATTTCTATCCTCCCACATCCAAAATAACATCAAATTTAGATTGTCTTCTTTGAAGATTAGTTGAGGCACTCTGTTGTTTAAGTACAAAATTCCTGATTTCTTCTCTATCAGCAGTGTGAGCAATACATGCAGATACAAAAGTTTCCTTTCCATTGATAATTTAACCTTATCGTCCTAGTGACATTTAAGCAAAACCAATCTTTCAATGAGACCTGGCTACCTACCAACCGACCAAATACAGTTTATTTTGCATGCTTTATTGAGGTTTCTTGACTCAGACCCAGTAGTTCTGTACTGTTGATCAGTAAGTTTGGTTTAGTTTAATCGAAAATTGTTATACCAGCTTCTGTTTATAGACCACCAAAGAGGTTCATACTTAAAATGAATAACAAAAAGCCATAGCACATAAATAACACACAGGGACACACTGAACCAAATAATAGATTGTGTCAAATAAAAGACAACTGGGAGCATATAAAGAATACAGAATGATTACAGAGCACACAGAGAAGACATGTGAGAAGAGACTGGAGATCTTAAATAAATATACCCTAGAGGACAGAAGGACAAAGGGGATATGATAAATTTGTGAAATGAATTACTGAACAAATGAGCTTTTTCCAGATTAGGAGAAACACTGAACAAGAGATATGATATGAAGCTACATAGTGATAGAGTCAACAACAGCATCAGGAAATATTTTTTCATGGAAAGTGTAGAAGGATTTATGGTTCACTTAGCAGTATTATAAACACGTTACGTCTCTGCTAAGTGGTCTAGGGAAAACCATAACCTCTTATTCAAGTTCAAATATCATGGTCTAATTATACGACACAAAACCCAGGCTAATGAGACTTCCTCGGACCAATCCAGAAACAGAACTTGATGAATAGCCTTTCTGTATAAAGTATCATATATGCTGGAAGACCCAGGGCCGTTAGACAGATAAGAACAGAATAATTTCTTCAAGATTCACACTATCCCATTATTAAAGCACAGATGAATGCCCTTGAATAGCAACATTCGGGTACATCCCCATAATGCATGAGGCAGAAACAGCAAAGCTGTGTACTTTTTACTTCTTGCAAAATTCATGCTGGAAAGTTGCTTGCAGAGATATTCTTGAAACAATGGTTCAGGCTTGGTGACATCATAGAGGCCTAACCTTCAGGTGTGAATACGGAAATATCCCTACAGTCCCCCCTTTTGGAGGAGAAATAACTTCAATGGAGTCTATTTCACCTTCAACCTAACTAAGTAGGAAAGGATCGACAAGACCCAAGGTGACATAAAAATGCATAAACATAAGCAATACCATATAAATCAGCAATAAATCAAAGATATCAATAATCAATGGATAATAATCATAAAGGCAAGGGTAAAATATATGAACCCAGCCAAATAAATGATAATAAAATCACTGAATAATGGCAATATATGATAAAAATCAAAAATCATAACTACTTAGCAAGGCACAAAAGGTATGCCAAAGCAAAAGTTAAGACAGGAAGATCATAATCAAAAATATGGCTAGCAAAATTACTCTTTCATAGCCGCAATGTAATCATGCATTCTTAAGTCAGTATGATGGTTTCTGTCGAATAAGACGTCTAATCCGGATGGTCTCATAGAGAACAGAGAACCCAAATAAGAGAACCCACAGGATGGCAAAAATTGGAATAACAACAGTGACAAAAAGATCAATACTGCGGTTCTGAGACTCAACAAAGTCCGCTTGTAAGGCACATAATTGCCTGTCAGCACGGGCTGCCTTATCATTAGACAGACGTTCGGTAGAGTTTAACTTTCACCCAGACAAACATAAGCAGAAGTTACGTCTGCAAGTTCATTCTGCAATCTTGATACAAGCTTGGCATGATTTTTTTCACTCTTATCATGATCTTTCTGACAAGTAGATAAAGAGACTTGTAACTCATCCTTCTGAGCTCTCAAATTAGTAAGTTGAGTCACTAAAGAGGTACACTTCACACAAGAAATATTCACTGTTCTTTTTTTATAACTTTCAAGTTCAGCATTCAACTCAGAACATTGATGTCGTAACTCAGACATCACCTGATCAAAGTCGGAATGTTGATCTTCACAATTAGAAGCTAACAGTTCAAGGGAATCATTACGAGTCTGTTCTGCCTGCAAATAATTTTACAATCCTCTAATTGCTCATATAAATCACTCTGAAGCTGACGTTGTTGAGATAAACTAGCAGAGACAGAAGTTTTAAAAGCAAACAATGCACAAATGAGCTCCGAATAATTTTCTCCTGTAGGTTTAGTACGAGCATGTAGGAGACGCTGCAATACTGAACAGTACGCCAGATTAGAGTCCTCTATATCTGCATGTAATAAACGAACAAGGTCAGAAAAATACACATCAGAATCTGGCTGTTTTAAAACTTGCACAGCTAATTTCTGAAAAACATCCTTTTCAAGAGCATGCCACGAAATCTGAGTCTCAGTGTCAACAGACATAGCTACAGTCGTATATTAGAAACCTAGATATCCCGGACGAGCCCCCAAAATCTGTAGAAGGATTTATGGTTCACTTAGCAGTATTATAAACACGTTACGTCTCTGTTAAGTGGTCTAGAGAAAACCATAACCTCTTATTCAAGTCCAAATATCATGTACTGAGTTTCATTTGTGTAATTAGATATTTTGAACAATATTTAGATTCTGCAGCTGGCTTGTGAATTATATTTTTCTATTTTCATAATAAAGATATTTCTCATTAGCCTGGGTTTTGTGTCGTATAATTAGACCATGATATTTGGACTTGAATAAGAGGTTATGGTTTTTTCCAGACCACTTAACAGAGACGTAACGTGTTTATAATACTGCTAAGTGAACCATAAATCCTTCTACAAAAGGGTAATGAATAGCTGAAGTGTCCTCTCGACATGCCTGGTGGAAAGAAAAACCTTTGGTGTTTTGTGTTTATTTGTGGCCCTTCCACTTCTTCCCCCTCTTTTACAAAAGCCAGCAGTGTGGGCCAGCGCAGTAAATGTTCTGATGCCCATAGGAATTGAATGGAGCATTTGCCACACGGCTTTGTAAAAGGGGGCCTTTGTATTTTGGGAAACAAAAACAGTGCAGGGATTAAAAAAGGAGAAGGGTATATACCATATATATATATGAGTATATACATATACATGTTACCCCCTTTATTAAAAATTGCTCACTGGTTACCAGTTTCTCATTATATATACATTCAAAATTTTACTTCTTATATTCAAAACAAAATTAGCACATTCTCCAGCTTTTATTGATAGATTGATTATATTTTACTCTGCTTCCAGAATTCTATGTTCCATTGATGCAAAATATTGTTTATAACACTACACAGAAATCCATCTTCTCCATCATAGCACCATCCCTATGGAATGCTCTGCCCATTCAACTCAGACAGCAAGATTTCTTGTCTAAATTTAAATCAAAACTTAAAATATTTTTATTTAAAGATGTTTGTAATTCATAGGATTTTATAAATAAAGATATACGAAGATTTTATTTCCCCCTCCTTTTGTGTTTTTCCTCTTACCTTTCTCTTTCCTTTACTAAAATTGTATTTCCTCCCCTCTTACCATTTTGTTTAATGTATAAGATTTTACTTGTTTTGTAATTATGCCTACTTTTAACATTTATTATTTTTATATAATTTATTTTGTTGTACACTGCTTAGATTTTCCCAGATAGGTAGTTTATCAAAACCCTAATAAACTTGAAACTAGATTCCTAAATAACAGGAATATGTATATTCAGTTTAGCATACTTTAGCTGGATCAGGAGGTTAAGAGATTGTGGCAGAAATTCCAGCCTCCATTAGAGATGCTTAAAGATGCCAATGGAATGATATTGAATGATCCAGAAAGCATTAAAAAGAGATGGAAAGAGTATACAGAAAATCTATATAAAATTAATGAGGATAACATTGGGGAAATTGAACAGGAAACTGATGCTGAATAAGAACAAGATATTTTGAAAGAAGAAGTCATAGCAACAATTAAAGCTTTATCGAAAAACAAATCACCTGATTTTAAAGGATCAGGAGGTACTATCATGGCCCTCACTTGACTGTGTCAACAGATTTGGAAGGCAAAAACATGGCCAACTGATTGGAGAAGATTACTGTTCATACCTATACCGAAGAAAGGTGATGCCAAGAACTGTAACAACTACAGAATGAGTGCATTAATTCTGCACACCAGCAAAATATTGCTGAAAATAATACAATGAAGACTACAATCATATGTTGAGCAAGAACTAACCAAAGTTCAGGCTGGTTTCAGAACAAAAGATATTATTGCCAATGTTAGATGGACATTAAGAACATAAAAATAGCCTTACTAGATCAGACCAAAGGTCCATCAAGCCCAGTAGCCCATTCTCACGGTGGCCAATCCATGTCACTAGTACCTGGCCAAAACCCAAAGAGTAGCAACATTCCATGCTACTGATCCAGGGCAAGCAGTGGCTTGCCCCATATCATTCTCAATAACAGACTATGGACTTTTTCTCCAGGAAATTGTCCAAACACTTAAAACCAACTACTCTCTCTGTTCTTACTACAACCTATGACAATATGTTCCAAAGCTTAACTTTTCTGTGAGTGAAAAAATATTTCCTCCTATTGGTTTTAAAAGTGTTTTCCTGTAACTTCATATTTTTGCTTCATCGACTACAGCAAAGCTTTTGACTTTGTGGATCACAATATACTATGGAGAACTCTAGCACAAATGGGAATACCCAAACACATAACTCAGCTGAAAAAGAGCCTTAATGAAAATCAAGAAGCTGCAGTGAGAACAGAATATGGCAAAATATATACAACCTGCGCTATGCAGATGTTATAACACTTATCACCAGCAGCAAAGAAGACATGCTGTATCTAATGAGAAAAGTCAAAGCCAAAAGTCATAATAAGGGATTAGAACTGAACATAAACAAAATGAAGATCATGAACATGGAAAATGATAAACATTTTGAGCTTGAAAGTGATTGAAATCCTTTACAATTTCTATTCTATATCCTGGGTTCTTTTGTAAACAAAGAAGCTACTAGCAGGGAAGAAATACTCTGCAGAATAGCATCGCATCACTTTTCAATGAAGGCTCTTGATAAAGTATTCAAAGGCAAGGAAATAACACTCCAAACAAAGATCAAATTTGTCCACACACTCATTTTCTCAGTGGTCAAAAACTGATGTGAAAGCTGGACAAACAAGATAGAAAGATTGACTCATTTGAGCTTTAGTGCTGGAGAAGGATTGTATGCATTCCATGGACCACAAGAAGAACTAACAAATCTGTTCTGGAAGAGATTACACCACCTATGTCACTCAAAGCCCAAATGATGACGTTACAACTGTCTTATTTTGGGAACACTGTCAGAAGAGAAAGATCATTGGAGAAGGACATTATGTTTGGGAAGATCAAAGGAACCAAGCAAAGAGTGTGACCTGCAATCAGATGGTTGGACATGTTGAAACAACCATGGGGATGACCCTGGAGGACCTTACTGGACTAGCACAAAGCCAATTTCTTTTTAGATATGTAATTAATCAAGTTGCTAGAACTCAAGAACAAGTTGATGGCACCTAACTATGTTACCATTTAAAAAATGGAAAGCTAGTTATAAAGATTAGGAAGAGAGAAAGTCAAGAAAAAGGTTGGCTCACAAGACCATACTTCCAATTTCTTAAAGTTTTCATAGGACAACTCGTAACACAAATAAGCAGGGAGAGCTTTCCATAGTGATGGAGCTATCCTTTAATCTAGCCCATGAAGGAGGAGAGTAGTGCAGTGACATAGGGGGACATTTTTGAAAGGATGTCCAAGTTAGAACATCTTAAATAAATATCCATCTTATACGTATTTCAACAGGAAATAAGTCAAGATTTTGTGTTAAAAAATGCGAGTGATATAGATATCTGTGTGCTGGAGATGTTCAGTATGAATTGTCATTTTACAAACTGGACCATCCAAATTATGGAGGGAGGAATAAGGGACATAGATGTCTGTATGGCAACATTCTTAGAACATGGCCACACAGGTCTTCATGCTGAACATATGGACAACATAGTGGTGCTATGGTTTGGCAGCCGAAGCATACCACCTCCATGGGAAATCATCTTGAACACGGGCGAGCAGATACCTCTAAGCAGAACATCAAGGATGCTTGGGGGTATTAGAATTGACCATGAGAGACCAAGTCAACTCACTGATCAAGAAGGTCTTCTTTTGATTAAGATAGCTGAGAACAATCAGATCAGCCCTAAGCCAAAAAACTTCAGGACAGTGGCCCAAGCAGTCCTCCTCCCCTGCTTGGACTACTGTAACTCCCTCTACTGCTGCATTGCAGAGAAAGACCTTAAGAAACTGCAGTACTCCAAAACACAGCAGCAAAGCTCATCCTTCGTAAATCCAAATATGAGAAGGAAAGTCCACTGCTTAAGGAATTGCAGTAGCTATCAGTTAAAAGTAGGGTTCAGTTCAAAATTGCATGCATGGTCCATAAAACCATATATGGAGAAAACTCAGCTGGACTCACTTCTGCCATCTCGGTCTTACAGTCCTTCAATGACTCAACGAAAACTCAACACTGGAAGCTGCCACTCCCATCCACACGCCAGGTCCAGAGAAAAGCTCTCTTCGAGACCACCTTTGATTTCCAAGGACCCAAAGTCTGAAACAAACTCCCAAGCAGCTTATGAGGACTTACCACATACTTCCAATTCAGGAAGGCATTGAAAACACATCTATTCTCTTCACTGCACTGATCTGTTACAATGTATTCATGCACATGTGGCCTATACCTCTTTATCATTTCTAATATTATGTAAGCCGCAATGATTCCTAGTCGACATTTGCGGAATACAAGAATCAATATAGTATGGTATGATATAGTTAGTGCAGAGTGTAGTAGACTTTAAACCAAACGACCCAGGTTCAAATCCCACTTTAACTCTCTTATTTTGTAACTGTTAGCCCTCAAGGAACAGAAAAATGCATAATGTACCTGAATTTACACCACTTCAATAGTTTTCAGGCTTGCAAGTGGCTTATATATTTAGGTACAGTATTTTTATGTCCTTCTGCATAGTTTAATCGAAATATGCAGAAGGAAGTGTGTGGTGGGATAGTAAAGGGACAACCAACCCTGATACAGTTGGATAGCAAAACATGTGACATATCGGTAGAACTGACCCCCTGATTGATTTTTAGTTGAAAAAGCTAAATAACCTTACTTTGTTCAAAAATAAATTATTTAATTGTTTAAAATGCCTCTATGAAAAGTGGATTGGTGAAGATCTGACATATAAATCTCTGGCAACAATGAGGTTTTGAGTGCTATTGGGTGATATTGCTGAAATTCAAGAAAAATGGAAATGAGATTCAAGTTGTGATATATTCAATATCAAGTTTTTGGATAATGGATGTTTTACAAACATTTAAGAATATGTCCTCTGACTTTAAAACTCATACTGGGCCTGCTTGGGGCTGAGAGGGGAAGATATTCTCACTGTGTCCGCTCACATGTGAAAATGACTATAAAATTACTCTTATATTATTCAATGTAATTAATATACTGCTAACTTCTAATCCTCTACTATTTCTATCCTCCCACATCCAAAATAACATCAAATTTAGATTGTCTTCTTTGAAGATTAGTTGAGGCACTCTGTTGTTTAAGTACAAAATTCCTGATTTCTTCTCTATCAGCAGTGTGAGCAATACATGCAGACACAAAAGTTTCCTTTCCATTGATAATTTAACCTTATCATCCTAGTGACATTTAAGCAAAACCAATCTTTCAATGAGACCTGGCTACCTACCAACCGACCAAATACAGTTTATTTTGCATGCTTTATTGAGGTTTCTTGACTCAGACCCAGCAGTTCTGTACTGTTGATCAGTAAGTTTGGTTTAGTTTAATCAAAAATTGTTATACCAGCTTCTGTTTATAGACCACCAAAGAGGTTCATACTTAAAATGAATAACAAAAAGCCATAGCACATAAATAACACACAGGGACACACTGAACCAAATAATAGATTGTGTCAAATAAAAGACAACTGGGAGCATATAAAGAATACAGAATGATTACAGAGCACACAGAGAAGACATGTGAGAAGAGACTGGAGATCTTAAATAAATATACCCTAGAGGACAGAAGGACAAAGGGGATATGATAAATTTGTGAAATGAATTACTGAACAAATGAGCTTTTTCCAGATTAGGAGAAACACTGAACAAGAGATATGATATGAAGCTACATAGTGATAGAGTCAACAACAGCATCGGGAAATATTTTTTCATGGAAAGGGTAATGAATAGCTGAAGTGTCCTCTCGACATGCCTGGTGGAAAGAAAAACCTTTGGTGTTTTGTGTTTATTTGTGGCCCTTCCACTTCTTCCCCCTCTTTTACAAAAGCCAGCAGTGTGGGCCAGCGCAGTAAATGTTCTGATGCCCATAGGAATTGAATGGAGCATTTGCCACACGGCTTTGTAAAAGGGGGCCTTTGTATTTTGGGAAACAAAAACAGTGCAGGGATTAAAAAAGGAGAAGGGTATATACCATATATATATATGAGTATATACATATACATGTTACCCCTTTATTAAAAATTGCTCACTGGTTACCAGTTTCTCATTATATATACATTCAAAATTTTACTTCTTACATTCAAAACAAAATTAGCACATTCTCCAGCTTTTATTGATAGATTGATTATATTTTACTCTGCTTCCAGAATTCTATGTTCCATTGATCAAAATTTTTTTAATCTGTTCCATTGATGCAAAATATTGTTTATAACACTACACAGAAATCCATCTTCTCCATCATAGCACCATCCCTATGGAATGCTCTGCCCATTCAACTCAGACAGCAAGATTTCTTGTCTAAATTTAAATCAAAACTTAAAATATTTTTATTTAAAGATGTTTGTAATTCATAGGATTTTATAAATAAAGATATACGAAGATTTTATTTCCCCCTCCTTTTTTGTTTTTCCTCTTACCTTTCTCTTTCCTTTACTAAAATTGTATTTCCTCCCCTCTTACCATTTTGTTTAATGTATAAGATTTTACTTGTTTTGTAATTATGCCTACTTTTAACATTTATTATTTTTATATAATTTATTTTGTTGTACACTGCTTAGATTTTCCCAGATAGGTAGTTTATCAAAACCCTAATAAACTTGAAACTAGATTCCTAAATAACAGGAATATGTACATTCAGTTTAGCATACTTTAGCTGGATCAGGAGGTTAAGAGATTGTGGCAGAAATTCCCGCCTCCATTAGAGATGCTTAAAGATGCCAATGGAATGATATTGAATGATCCAGAAAGCATTAAAAAGAGATGGAAAGAGTATACAGAAAATCTATATAAAATTAATGAGGATAACATTGGGGAAATTGAACAGGAAACTGATGCTGAATAAGAACAAGATATTTTGAAAGAAGAAGTCATAGCAACAATTAAAGCTTTATCGAAAAACAAATCACCTGGTTTTAAAGGATCAGGAGGTACTATCATGGCCCTCACGTGACTGTGTCAACAGATTTGGAAGGCAAAAACATGGCCAACTGATTGGAGAAGATTACTGTTCATACCTATACCGAAGAAAGGTGATGCCAAGAACTGTAACAACTACAGAATGAGTGCATTAATTCTGCACACCAGCAAAATATTGCTGAAAATAATACAATGAAGACTACAATCATATGTTGAGCAAGAACTAACCAAAGTTCAGGCTGGTTTCAGAACAAAAGATATTATTGCCAATGTTAGATGGACATTAAGAACATAAAAATAGCCTTACTAGATCAGACCAAAGGTCCATCAAGCCCAGTAGCCCATTCTCACGGTGGCCAATCCATGTCACTAGTACCTGGCCAAAACCCAAAGAGTAGCAACATTCCATGCTACTGATCCAGGGCAAGCAGTGGCTTGCCCCATATCATTCTCAATAACAGACTATGGACTTTTTCTCCAGGAAATTGTCCAAACACTTAAAACCAACTACTCTCTCTGTTCTTACTACAACCTATGACAATATGTTCCAAAGTTTAACTTTTCTGTGAGTGAAAAAATATTTCCTCCTATTGGTTTTAAAAGTGTTTTCCTGTAACTTCATATTTTTGCTTCATCGACTACAGCAAAGCTTTTGACTTTGTAGATCACAATATACTATGGAGAACTCTAGCACAAATGGGAATACCCAAACACATAACTCAGTTGAAAAAGAGCCTTAATGAAAATCAAGAAGCTGCAGTGAGAACAGAATATGGCAAAATATATACAACCTGCGCTATGCAGATGTTATAACACTTATCACCAGCAGTAAAGAAGACATGCTGTATCTAATGAGAAAAGTCAAAGCCAAAAGTCATAATAAGGGATTAGAACTGAACATAAACAAAATGAAGATCATGAACATGGAAAATGATAAACATTTTGAGCTTGAAAGTGATTGAAATCCTTTACAACTTCTATTCTATATCCTGGGTTCTTTTGTAAACAAAGAAGCTACTAGCAGGGAAGAAATACTCTGCAGAATAGCATCGCATCACTTTTCAATGAAGGCTCTTGATAAAGTATTCAAAGGCAAGGAAATAACACTCCAAACAAAGATCAAATTTGTCCACACACTCATTTTCTCAGTGGTCAAAAACTGATGTGAAAGCTGGACAAACAAGATAGAAAGATTGACTCATTTGAGCTTTAGTGCTGGAGAAGGATTGTATGCATTCCATGGATCACAAGAAGAACTAACAAATCTGTTCTGGAAGAGATTACACCACCTATGTCACTCAAAGCCCAAATGATGACGTTACAACTGTCTTATTTTGGGAACACTGTCAGAAGAGAAAGATCATTGGAGAAGGACATTATGTTTGGGAAGATCAAAGGAACCAAGCAAAGAGTGTGACCTGCAATCAGATGGTTGGACATGTTGAAACAACCATGGGGATAACCCTGGAGGACCTTACTGGACTAGCACAAAGCCAATTTCTTTTTAGATATGTAATTAATCAAGTTGCTAGAACTCAAGAACAAGTTGATGGCACCTAACTATGTTACCATTTAAAAAATGGAAAGCTAGTTATAAAGATTAGGAAGAGAGAAAGTCAAGAAAAAGGTTGGCTCACAAGACCATACTTCCAATTTCTTAAAGTTTTCATAGGACAACTCGTAACACAAATAAGCAGGGAGAGCTTTCCATAGTGATGGAGCTATCCTTTAATCTAGCCCATGAAGGAGGAGAGTAGTGCAGTGACATAGGGGGACATTTTTGAAAGGATGTCCAAGTTAGAACATCTTAAATAAATATCCATCTTATACGTATTTCAACAGGAAATAAGTCAAGATTTTGTGTTAAAAAATGCGAGTGATATAGATATCTGTGTGCTGGAGATGTTCAGTATGAATTGTCATTTTACAAACTGGACCATCCAAATTATGGAGGGAGGAATAAGGGACATAGATGTCTGTATGGCAACATTCTTAGAACATGGCCACACAGGTCTTCATGCTGAACATATGGACAACATAGTGGTGCTATGGTTTGGCAGCCGAAGCATACCACCTCCATGGGAAATCATCTTGAACACGGGCGAGCAGATACCTCTAAGCAGAACATCAAGGATGCTTGGGGGTATTAGAATTGACCATGAGAGACCAAGTCAACTCACTGATCAAGAAGGTCTTCTTTTGATTAAGATAGCTGAGAACAATCAGATCAGCCCTAAGCCAAAAAACTTCAGGACAGTGGCCCAAGCAGTCCTCCTCCCCTGCTTGGACTACTGTAACTCCCTCTACTGCTGCATTGCAGAGAAAGACCTTAAGAAACTGCAGTACTCCAAAACACAGCAGCAAAGCTCATCCTTCGTAAATCCAAATATGAGAAGGAAAGTCCACTGCTTAAGGAATTGCAGTAGCTATCAGTTAAAAGTAGGGTTCAGTTCAAAATTGCATGCATGGTCCATAAAACTCAGCTGGACTCACTTCTGCCATCCCGGTCTTACAGTCCTTCAATGACTCAACGAAAACTCAACACTGGAAGCTGCCACTCCCATCCACACGCCAGGTCCAGAGAAAAGCTCTCTTCGAGACCACCTTTGATTTCCAAGGACCCAAAGTCTGAAACAAACTCCCAAGCAGCTTATGAGGACTTACCACATACTTCCAATTCAGGAAGGCATTGAAAACACATCTATTCTCTTCACTGCACTGATCTGTTACAATGTATTCATGCACATGTGGCCTATACCTCTTTATCATTTCTAATATTATGTAAGCCGCAATGATTCCTAGTCGACATTTGCGGAATACAAGAATCAATATAGTATGGTATGATATAGTTAGTGCAGAGTGTAGTAGACTTTAAACCAAACGACCCAGGTTCAAATCCCACTTTAACTCTCTTATTTTGTAACTGTTAGCCCTCAAGGAACAGAAAAATGCATAATGTACCTGAATTTACACCACTTCAATAGTTTTCAGGCTTGCAAGTGGCTTATATATTTAGGTACAGTATTTTTATGTCCTTCTGCATAGTTTAATCGAAATATGCAGAAGGAAGTGTGTGGTGGGATAGTAAAGGGACAACCAACCCTGATACAGTTGGATAGCAAAACATGTGACATATCGGTAGAACTGACCCCCTGATTGATTTTTAGTTGAAAAAGCTAAATAACCTTACTTTGTTCAAAAATAAATTATTTAATTGTTTAAAATGCCTCTATGAAAAGTGGATTGGTGAAGATCTGACATATAAATCTCTGGCAACAATGAGGTTTTGAGTGCTATTGGGTGATATTGCTGAAATTCAAGAAAAATGGAAATGAGATTCAAGTTGTGATATATTCAATATCAAGTTTTTGGATAATGGATGTTTTACAAACATTTAAGAATATGTCCTCTGACTTTAAAACTCATACTGGGCCTGCTTGGGGCTGAGAGGGGAAGATATTCTCACTGTGTCCGCTCACATGTGAAAATGACTATAAAATTACTCTTATATTATTCAATGTAATTAATATACTGCTAACTTCTAATCCTCTACTATTTCTATCCTCCCACATCCAAAATAACATCAAATTTAGATTGTCTTCTTTGAAGATTAGTTGAGGCACTCTGTTGTTTAAGTACAAAATTCCTGATTTCTTCTCTATCAGCAGTGTGAGCAATACCTGCAGACACAAAAGTTTCCTTTCCATTGATAATTTAACCTTATCGTCCTAGTGACATTTAAGCAAAACCAATCTTTCAATGAGACCTGGCTACCTACCAACCGACCAAATACAGTTTATTTTGCATGCTTTATTGAGGTTTCTTGACTCAGACCCAGCAGTTCTGTACTGTTGATCAGTAAGTTTGGTTTAGTTTAATCGAAAATTGTTATACCAGCTTCTGTTTATAGACCACCAAAGAGGTTCATACTTAAAATGAATAACAAAAAGCCATAGCACATAAATAACACACAGGGACACACTGAACCAAATAATAGATTGTGTCAAATAAAAGACAACTGGGAGCATATAAAGAATACAGAATGATTACAGAGCACACAGAGAAGACATGTGAGAAGAGACTGGAGATCTTAAATAAATATACCCTAGAGGACAGAAGGACAAAGGGGATATGATAAATTTGTGAAATGAATTACTGAACAAATGAGCTTTTTCCAGATTAGGAGAAACACTGAACAAGAGATATGATATGAAGCTACATAGTGATAGAGTCAACAACAGCATCAGGAAATATTTTTTCATGGAAAGTGTAGAAGGATTTATGGTTCACTTAGCAGTATTATAAACACGTTACGTCTCTGCTAAGTGGTCTAGGGAAAACCATAACCTCTTATTCAAGTTCAAATATCATGGTCTAATTATACGACACAAAACCCAGGCTAATGAGACTTCCTCGGACCAATCCAGAAACAGAACTTGATGAATAGCCTTTCTGTATAAAGTATCATATATGCTGGAAGACCCAGGGCCGTTAGACAGATAAGAACAGAATAATTTCTTCAAGATTCACACTGTCCCATTATTAAAGCACAGATGAATGCCCTTGAATAGCAACATTCGGGTACATCCCCATAATGCATCAGGCAGAAACAGCAAAGCTGTGTACTTCTTACTTCTTGCAAAATTCATGCTGGAAAGTTGCTTGCAGAGATATTCTTGAAACAATGGTTCAGGCTTGGTGACATCATAGAGGCCTAACCTTCAGGTGTGAATACGGAAATATCCCTACAGTCCCCCCTTTTGGAGGAGAAATAACTTCAATGGAGTCTATTTCACCTTCAACCTAACTAAGTAGGAAAGGATCGACAAGACCCAAGGTGATATAAAAATGCATAAACATAAGCAATACCATATAAATCAGCAATAAATCAAAGATATCAATAATCAATGGATAATAATCATAAAGGCAAGGGTAAAATATATGAACCCAGCCAAATAAATGATAATAAAATCACTGAATAATGGCAATATATGATAAAATCAAAAATCATAACTACTTAGCAAGGCACAAAAGGTATGCCAAAGCAAAAGTTAAGACAGGAAGATCATAATCAAAAATATGGCTAGCAAAATTACTCTTTCATAGCCGCAATGTAATCATGCATTCTTAAGTCAGTATGATGGTTTCTGTCGAATAAGACGTCTAATCCGGATGGTCTCATAGAGAACAGAGAACCCAAATAAGAGAACCCACAGGATGGCAAAAATTGGAATAACAACAGTGACAAAAAGATCAATACTGCGGTTCTGAGACTCAACAAAGTCCGCTTGTAAGGCACATAATTGCCTGTCAGCACGGGCTGCCTTATCATTAGACAGACGTTCGGTAGAGTTTAACTTTTCACCCAGACAAACATAAGCAGAAGTTACGTCTGCAAGTTCATTCTGCAATCTTGATACAAGCTTGGCATGATTTTTTTCACTCTTATCATGATCTTTCTGACAAGTAGATAAAGAGACTTGTAACTCATCCTTCTGAGCTCTCAAATTAGTAAGTTGAGTCACTAAAGAGGTACACTTCACACAAGAAATATTCACTGTTCTTTTTTTATAACTTTCAAGTTCAGCATTCAACTCAGAACATTGATGTCGTAACTCAGACATCACCTGATCAAAGTCGGAATGTTGATCTTCACAATTAGAAGCTAACAGTTCAAGGGAATCATTACGAGTCCGTTCTGCCTGCAAATAATTTTTACAATCCTCTAATTGCTCATATAAATCACTCTGAAGCTGACGTTGTTGAGATAAACTAGCAGAGACAGAAGTTTTAAAAGCAAACAATGCACAAATGAGCTCCGAATAATTTTCTCCTGTAGGTTTAGTACGAGCATGTAGGAGACGCTGCAATACTGAACAGTACGCCAGATTAGAGTCCTCTATATCTGCATGTAATAAACGAACAAGGTCAGAAAAATACACATCAGAATCTGGCTGTTTTAAAACTTGCACAGCTAATTTCTGAAAAACATCCTTTTCAAGAGCATGCCACGAAATCTGAGTCTCAGTGTCAACAGACATAGCTACAGTCGTATATTAGAAACCTAGATATCCCGGACGAGCCCCCAAAATCTGTAGAAGGATTTATGGTTCACTTAGCAGTATTATAAACACGTTACGTCTCTGTTAAGTGGTCTAGAGAAAACCATAACCTCTTATTCAAGTCCAAATATCATGTACTGAGTTTCATTTGTGTAATTAGATATTTTGAACAATATTTAGATTCTGCAGCTGGCTTGTGAATTATATTTTTCTATTTTCATAATAAAGATATTTCTCATTAGCCTGGGTTTTGTGTCGTATAATTAGACCATGATATTTGGACTTGAATAAGAGGTTATGGTTTTCTCTAGACCACTTAACAGAGACGTAACGTGTTTATAATACTGCTAAGTGAACCATAAATCCTTCTACAAAAGGGTAATGAATAGCTGAAGTGTCCTCTCGACATGCCTGGTGGAAAGAAAAACCTTTGGTGTTTTGTGTTTATTTGTGGCCCTTCCACTTCTTCCCCCTCTTTTACAAAAGCCAGCAGTGTGGGCCAGCGCAGTAAATGTTCTGATGCCCATAGGAATTGAATGGAGCATTTGCCACACGGCTTTGTAAAAGGGGGCCTTTGTATTTTGGGAAACAAAAACAGTGCAGGGATTAAAAAAGGAGAAGGGTATATACCATATATATATATGAGTATATACATATACATGTTACCCCTTTATTAAAAATTGCTCACTGGTTACCAGTTTCTCATTATATATACATTCAAAATTTTACTTCTTATATTCAAAACAAAATTAGCACATTCTCCAGCTTTTATTGATAGATTGATTATATTTTACTCTGCTTCCAGAATTCTATGTTCCATTGATGCAAAATATTGTTTATAACACTACACAGAAATCCATCTTCTCCATCATAGCACCATCCCTATGGAATGCTCTGCCCATTCAACTCAGACAGCAAGATTTCTTGTCTAAATTTAAATCAAAACTTAAAATATTTTTATTTAAAGATGTTTGTAATTCATAGGATTTTATAAATAAAGATATACGAAGATTTTATTTCCCCCTCCTTTTGTGTTTTTCCTCTTACCTTTCTCTTTCCTTTACTAAAATTGTATTTCCTCCCCTCTTACCATTTTGTTTAATGTATAAGATTTTACTTGTTTTGTAATTATGCCTACTTTTAACATTTATTATTTTTATATAATTTATTTTGTTGTACACTGCTTAGATTTTCCCAGATAGGTAGTTTATCAAAACCCTAATAAACTTGAAACTAGATTCCTAAATAACAGGAATATGTACATTCAGTTTAGCATACTTTAGCTGGATCAGGAGGTTAAGAGATTGTGGCAGAAATTCCAGCCTCCATTAGAGATGCTTAAAGATGCCAATGGAATGATATTGAATGATCCAGAAAGCATTAAAAAGAGATGGAAAGAGTATACAGAAAATCTATATAAAATTAATGAGGATAACATTGGGGAAATTGAACAGGAAACTGATGCTGAATAAGAACAAGATATTTTGAAAGAAGAAGTCATAGCAACAATTAAAGCTTTATCGAAAAACAAATCACCTGGTTTTAAAGGATCAGGAGGTACTATCATGGCCCTCACTTGACTGTGTCAACAGATTTGGAAGGCAAAAACATGGCCAACTGATTGGAGAAGATTACTGTTCATACCTATACCGAAGAAAGGTGATGCCAAGAACTGTAACAACTACAGAATGAGTGCATTAATTCTGCACACCAGCAAAATATTGCTGAAAATAATACAATGAAGACTACAATCATATGTTGAGCAAGAACTAACCAAAGTTCAGGCTGGTTTCAGAACAAAAGATATTATTGCCAATGTTAGATGGACATTAAGAACATAAAAATAGCCTTACTAGATCAGACCAAAGGTCCATCAAGCCCAGTAGCCCATTCTCACGGTGGCCAATCCATGTCACTAGTACCTGGCCAAAACCCAAAGAGTAGCAACATTCCATGCTACTGATCCAGGGCAAGCAGTGGCTTGCCCCATATCATTCTCAATAACAGACTATGGACTTTTTCTCCAGGAAATTGTCCAAACACTTAAAACCAACTACTCTCTCTGTTCTTACTACAACCTATGACAATATGTTCCAAAGCTTAACTTTTCTGTGAGTGAAAAAATATTTCCTCCTATTGGTTTTAAAAGTGTTTTCCTGTAACTTCATATTTTTGTTTCATCGACTACAGCAAAGCTTTTGACTTTGTGGATCACAATATACTATGGAGAACTCTAGCACAAATGGGAATACCCAAACACATAACTCAGCTGAAAAAGGGCCTTAATGAAAATCAAGAAGCTGCAGTGAGAACAGAATATGGCAAAATATATACAACCTGCGCTATGCAGATGTTATAACACTTATCACCAGCAGCAAAGAAGACATGCTGTATCTAATGAGAAAAGTCAAAGCCAAAAGTCATAATAAGGGATTAGAACTGAACATAAACAAAATGAAGATCATGAACATGGAAAATGATAAACATTTTGAGCTTGAAAGTGATTGAAATCCTTTACAACTTCTATTCTATATCCTGGGTTCTTTTGTAAACAAAGAAGCTACTAGCAGGGAAGAAATACTCTTCAGAATAGCATCGCATCACTTTTCAATGAAGGCTCTTGATAAAATATTCAAAGGCAAGGAAATAACACTCCAAACAAAGATCAAATTTGTCCACACACTCATTTTCTCAGTGGTCAAAAACTGATGTGAAAGCTGGACAAACAAGATAGAAAGATTGACTCATTTGAGCTTTAGTGCTGGAGAAGGATTGTATGCATTCCATGGACCACAAGAAGAACTAACAAATCTGTTCTGGAAGAGATTACACCACCTATGTCACTCAAAGCCCAAATGATGACGTTACAACTGTCTTATTTTGGGAACACTGTCAGAAGAGAAAGATCATTGGAGAAGGACATTATGTTTGGGAAGATCAAAGGAACCAAGCAAAGAGTGTGACCTGCAATCAGATGGTTGGACATGTTGAAACAACCATGGGGATGACCCTGGAGGACCTTACTGGACTAGCACAAAGCCAATTTCTTTTTAGATATGTAATTAATCAAGTTGCTAGAACTCAAGAACAAGTTGATGGCACCTAACTATGTTACCATTTAAAAAATGGAAAGCTAGTTATAAAGATTAGGAAGAGAGAAAGTCAAGAAAAAGGTTGGCTCACAAGACCATACTTCCAATTTCTTAAAGTTTTCATAGGACAACTCGTAACACAAATAAGCAGGGAGAGCTTTCCATAGTGATGGAGCTATCCTTTAATCTAGCCCATGAAGGAGGAGAGTAGTGCAGTGACATAGGGGGACATTTTTGAAAGGATGTCCAAGTTAGAACATCTTAAATAAATATCCATCTTATACGTATTTCAACAGGAAATAAGTCAAGATTTTGTGTTAAAAAATGCGAGTGATATAGATATCTGTGTGCTGGAGATGTTCAGTATGAATTGTCATTTTACAAACTGGACCATCCAAATTATGGAGGGAGGAATAAGGGACATAGATGTCTGTATGGCAACATTCTTAGAACATGGCCACACAGGTCTTCATGCTGAACATATGGACAACATAGTGGTGCTATGGTTTGGCAGCCGAAGCATACAACCTCCATGGGAAATCATCTTGAACACGGGCGAGCAGATACCTCTAAGCAGAACATCAAGGATGCTTGGGGGTATTAGAATTGACCATGAGAGACCAAGTCAACTCACTGATTAAGAAGGTCTTCTTTTGATTAAGATAGCTGAGAACAATCAGATCAGCCCTAAGCCAAAAAACTTCAGGACAGTGGCCCAAGCAGTCCTCCTCCCCTGCTTGGACTACTGTAACTCCCTCTACTGCTGCATTGCAGAGAAAGACCTTAAGAAACTGCAGTACTCCAAAACACAGCAGCAAAGCTCATCCTTCGTAAATCCAAATATGAGAAGGAAAGTCCACTGCTTAAGGAATTGCAGTGGCTATCAGTTAAAAGTAGGGTTCAGTTCAAAATTGCATGCATGGTCCATAAAACCATATATGGAGAAAACTCAGCTGGACTCACTTCTGCCATCTCGGTCTTACAGTCCTTCAATGACTCAATGAAAACTCAACACTGGAAGCTGCCACTCCCATCCACACGCCAGGTCCAGAGAAAAGTTCTCTTCGAGACCACCTTTGATTTCCAAGGACCCAAAGTCTGAAACAAACTCCCAAGCAGCTTATGAGGACTTACCACATACTTCCAATTCAGGAAGGCATTGAAAACACATCTATTCTCTTCACTGCACTGATCTGTTACAATGTATTCATGCACATGTGGCCTATACCTCTTTATCATTTCTAATATTATGTAAGCCGCAATGATTCCTAGTCGACATTTGCGGAATACAAGAATCAATATAGTATGGTATGATATAGTTAGTGCAGAGTGTAGTAGACTTTAAACCAAACGACCCTGGTTCAAATCCCACTTTAACTCTCTTATTTTGTAACTGTTAGCCCTCAAGGAACAGAAAAATGCATAATGTACCTGAATTTACACCACTTCAATAGTTTTCAGGCTTGCAAGTGGCTTATATATTTAGGTACAGTATTTTTATGTCCTTCTGCATAGTTTAATCGAAATATGCAGAAGGAAGTGTGTGGTGGGATAGTAAAGGGACAACCAACCCTGATACAGTTGGATAGCAAAACATGTGACATATCGGTAGAACTGACCCCCTGATTGATTTTTAGTTGAAAAAGCTAAATAACCTTACTTTGTTCAAAAATAAATTATTTAATTGTTTAAAATGCCTCTATGAAAAGTGGATTGGTGAAGATCTGACATATAAATCTCTGGCAACAATGAGGTTTTGAGTGCTATTGGGTGATATTGCTGAAATTCAAGAAAAATGGAAATGAGATTCAAGTTGTGATATATTCAATATCAAGTTTTTGGATAATGGATGTTTTACAAACATTTAAGAATATGTCCAGGGCACAATTTAGATGTTTTAATAAAGAATAAGTGACAAAAAGGTGCCCTAACTTATCTGATGACTACTAAAGAAATATAAACATGACCCCACCTCACTTCCCCAGTGGTCACTGACCCCCTCCCACCACCAAAGATGTGAATGAAGCAGTACATCTCTGCCTGTATGATAGCTTCAGATATTATGGTGAATCCAAATAGAGCAGCAAGCAGGTTCCTGGAGTAGCCTAGTGGGCATTGTAGTTAACCATAGAGATGGGGCCTCATAGTAGAATATGTGAGCCCAGAGAGCAATGAATATTAGAATATGTGAGCCCCCCAAATCCACCAAAAACCTACTGGACCATCAAAAAAATAACACCTGCAGACATAAGGACTATTGGCAGTGGCGTACCAAGGGGGGGGCGTGGGGGGTGGTCCGCCCCGGGTGCCAAGCCCTGAGGGGGTGCTCCCGGTCCGGTTCCCCCCCCCTGCGCCGGGTGTCGCGTCTGGAAACAACCTGCAGCAAGATCGCGATGCCAGCGATCTTTGCCTGCTTCGGCTGTTTCCTCCGCCACAGTCCCGCCCCTCCTCTGACGTCAGAGGAGGGGCGGGACCACGACGGAGGAAACAGCCAAAGCAATCAAAGATCACTGGCATCGCGCGATCCTGCTGCAGGCTGTTTCCCCAGGGAAATGAAGTGGGGAGGCGGGGGAATGAGCAGTGCTTCGTGGTGGTGGTGGTGGGGCCGAGCTGTCTTTCGAGGTAGTGGGGGGGGGAGCATCAGGCCTTCAGGGTGGGGCGGGCAGGCAGATCTTGTGGAGGGGGGGGAGAGACAGGCCTTCAGGGGGACAGACAGGCAGGCCTTCAAGGGGGCACAGGCTTTCGAGGGGGGTGTAGGCCTTCGGGGGGTGCAGGCCTTCGGGAGGGGAGGTGCAGGCCTTCAAGAGGGGGCAGGCCTTCAGGGGGGGGCAGGCCTTTGAGGGGGTGTAGGCCTTAGGGGGGGTGCAGGCCTTCCGGGGGGGTGCAGGCTTTCAAGGGGGGACAGGCATTAAGGGGGGGCAGGCCTTCAAGGGGAACAGGCAGGCAGGCCTTCAAGGGGGGGGACAGACCTTCAGGGGAGACAGGCCTTCAAGGGGTACAGGCAGGCCTTCGGGGGGGGGTGACAGGCCATTGGGGGGTGCAGGCCTTCGAGGGGGCACAGGCCTTCAGGGAGGGGCAGGCCTTCAAGGGGAACAAGCAGGCCTTCAAGGGGGGGGACAGGCCTTCGGGGGGGTGCAGGCCTTCAGGGGGGGTGCAGACCTTCAAGGGGGGGGACAGGCCTTCAGGGGGGGCAGGCCTTCAAGGGGAGCAGGCAGGCAGGCCTTCAAGGGGGGACAGGCCTTCAGGGGTGAGATGCAGACCTTTAAGGGGGGGACAGGCCTTCAGGGGAGGGGAGGCCCTGGTGTAGAAGTACACGGAGGGAAGGGGGAGGGGTTCAAACAGACGTGCATATGCCGGACTTTGGGTGGGAAGAAATAATGGGTCTGAAAATAGAGGAAAGAGAGAGAGATGATGGACATGGGTTTTAGGGAGGGAAGGAACAGAAAGGGAGAGAAGTTGGACACAAGGGATGGTGTGGAGGGGGGGGTGATAGAGATACTGGTTAGGAGGGTAGTTGGGAAAAGAAAGGGAGAGATGGTGGATCCTGGGGTGGTGGGGAAGGAGGGAGAGCTGCTGGATGAAAGGGTAGTTAAGAAAAGGTGGATCTGTGGAGGGAGACAAAAAAAAGGAAAGATGCCAGACATCCGGGGGAGGGAAGGGAAACGGAAGGGGAGGACAGAGATGGGAGATGGATGGTTAGCATGGAGAAAGAAGAAAGAAAGAGACCCTGGCAAGAAAGTTATCAGAAGACAACCAGAGCCTTGGACCAACAAGATTTGAAAAATAACCAGACAACAAAAAGGTAGAAAAACTAATTTTATTTTCTGTTTTGTGATTACAATATGTCAGATTTGAAATGTATATCCTGCCAGAGCTGGTGTTAGACCGCAAACGTGAGCTAGGATTTAACAGAGAGAGGAAAAGTCCTTTTTGTTTCTTTATTTTATTTACACCACAGCGCCAGTGTGGTTAGGAGAAGTCAAAGGGGGGTGAAAAAGCTATAAAATAAACCCACCAGGATGTTTGAAAAAAAACACCCAATTGGGCAGGAAAATCGAATCGATAAACCAATTCAATAGGCTGAATCGAATCGAAATTTTTTTTCCTGAATCTGGCAGCACTAGTTTGCGCTACTGTCTTAGACTTTAGGACCTGGGATTGGGGAGAGATGGCATCATCAGTACTTTATAATGCAAGTGAAACGAGGATTTCGTCAGATTTTTGAAGGGTCTGCAGAAGAAAAATATTGTATAGGCCGGGGACATGAGACAGCAGGAAATGGGAACTTTTCTTCCTTCTATTTTTGTGAATGGAAAGGCTGAGGATGTCAGAGAGTTCAGTTAAAATATGTGCTTTATAAGAAAATATAATAATGTGTTTTATAAAGTTTATAGCATTGCTGGCCTACCTGGTGAGGTGTTCCTAGTGGTGGTGGTGGCAGCGTGTCAATGTGTTGAGAGGAAGAGGTGATCTGGGAAATTCTGCTGAGCAAACTCCGGGCCCATTTCCACCCCCCAGTTAGTCCACTCCACTCAACTGGTTCACACACTGAGTGGGTCTTTGGGTGTTGTTCCTGGGTAGTTGTTTTGGGATCTCTTCCAGTGGTTTGTCAGTATCTCCTTCTGGTCCAAAGAAGGAAACTTTGTTAACCTTAGCACTGACCTACAGAATATGTTAGTAACAGCGCTGCTTGTGTGGCATTAGACTATGTAGTGATCGAAAGAAAAAAACCAGACCTTTGCACATTTTTGCACTATATGGTGGGTGTATGAGGAGATTCACATTTCCTGCACAGCTAAGTCCGTGTGAAGTTACCTTGTGCTGTATTTGACATCTAGCAAAGTCTCTGTTTGGAAGGAAAGATCTCAGCTTAAAAATGAAGTGGCCAGAAGTTATGGTAAAAGCAGATAGCGTAGCTGGTTTTAAGAAAGGTTTGGACAAATTCCTGGAGGAAAAGTCCATAATCTCTTATTAAGACATGGGGGAAACATCTGCTTGCCCTGGATCGGTAGCATGGAATGTTTCAACTCTTTGGGTTTTGACAAGTTACTAGTGACCTGGATTGGCTTCCATGAGAATGGGTTACTGGGCATGATGGACCATTGGTCTGACCCAGTTAGGCTATTCTTATGTTATGTTCTCATCTGTAGGGGCCTTTGTTTTCACTTCTTATTTTAATGTATTTTTTTTCTGAGAACTTATCAGTGTTTTTTTTATAATGGGAACAAAAATGGAAGAGAATTAATGTGTGTGGAATGGGGGGGGGGGGGGAGGTAACTAATTTCTTCAGCTAAATAATTCAATCCACCTCAACCAGACATAGGAGAACTCATGCACCATTCACACACCCTCCAACCAAAAACGTCAAAAGAAAAAAACAGTTTGACAACCTCCTAGCCATTCGAGCTGCAACACTCGACCCCCAACTCTACAACCTATTGACCTCGACCACAAACTACAAAACCTTCAAAATAGAAATAAAAACCCTTCTATTCAAAAAACATATAAAACCGAATTAACACAATCAGAACTGTCCCAAGCATCACCTGCAACTACTCCATATGTACTTCTGATGTCATGACAATTCAGATAAGTATATTAAATTAAACTGATCTGAAAATGTCTGTGGTCATCTAGGGAGGGCAGGGGACAGGTGAAGGCGATGATGGTCCCCTTGTTAACCTCATTGTAGTGACTTCACTATATTTTGGGTTACTTGGTCTGAGCACTTCACAATAATATTTAAAATAATATAAGGAAAGCTATATTATTAATAATAAATCATAGTTGTGAGCACAATATTACAGAGTAATCCTTGTCACAGAATACTAAGTTTTATCTCCCTATAAAGTAAGAGTCATGACAATTCAGACATAATTTATGTTATGTTATGTTATGTTAGGAATAATGGTTACATATATGAGGTTCAATAAAAGAAAATTTTCACTGCCTGTTTCTATTATGACCATTTATTCAGTTTCATGTTTATTACAAAAAATATTTTTTTACATGGGGGTGGGTGTCAAAAAATTATGGGCCCCGGGTGCCACATACCCTAGGTACGCCACTGACTATTGGTGTGGTGTACAATTAGGTCCTGTAAGTTTTGGGTGGGTTTTGGAGGGCTCATCATAGACAATAAGAGGGTTATGGTGAGGCGTGCACCTGGGACTTTTCATGTGACGTTCACTGCAGTGCCCCCTAGGGTATTCTACTACTTTGCTGGAATTTCTGTATGGCCAGTCTACTATAAATGCCGGCCCCTCTTACATCTCAATGGCCTGTTTTGTGTGTTTTTCTTTTGGATGTGTTTTTTTTTCTTCAAAAATGGTTCAAAAATATAGATGCACACCTGAAAAATGGCCATTAAAAAAAAACAAAACCCAAGATAGACGTTGCAGTTCTGAAAATGGCCATGTTTGGTACTGGACTTTTGTGAGTCTTGCAAAATGTCTAAACTCGGATGTCATAAAGAAAATGCCACTAAAATCATATATAAAAGTTTTATGTTCATACACATCCCTAAAAATCAAAGATAAAATGACTACAGTGATAAAATTTGATACATTTGAGCCCTAAAACTCTAGAAGATTATGGAATCTTGACACAAGAAAAGGTGTTTTGAACATTTTATTATTCTGAGTAAATGAGTGGCCTTTGATTCTCATTGTTGTGATCATGATGATCTACAAGAACAAGAGTTTTTAAATAATTGTTAGTAGAGAAGGGTTAAGTTACCAGCCTGAAAAACAAATTCCCTCTATCTGCTGCCTATCACTTTATTTATACTGGCATATCAGGAAACAAGCCACTTCTATGCTGAATTTTATTTTATGACTTAAAAGAGTACGCATGTCCTTCACAGTAATTCTGCTCATACCATTTAACTATCATCTTTGCCTATGAAAGCTGCTACATGAGCATCTAATAGCTTAACTAGAAGAAGATGGCCACATGACACTTGAAATTTTCTGCTGGGAACTGCAGTTTCATCATTTATGTGCATTGTGCCTTAGTGTTGTGCTATTTAGTATAATGACATATCTAAATGAAAAAAATTCATTTTCCCCAAGCATTTGAAGTGGTGATATGCACCTATTTTCAGTCTGGTTTAGCTTTTTGTAATCTCTGCATAGAATGTTTTCCAGATGAAAAGCATCAGAGAAAGGAGAGTAGGATTTGCCTCTTTGAGTCATTGGGGCTCAGATATGATTTGCTAATAAAGGAGCAATTGTAGGACCAGGTACTTCCTTGTAGGTGCCCAGAGGGCGAGTGGCAGGCGCCTAGTCTATAATGGAATCTAGGTGACTAAGTTATATTATAGAATACTAATGTAATCCAGTATCAATGTACCTAAGATTTAGGAACCTACAGATACACCAGCCATAGAACTGGGATAATTGTGGCCTGCAAATTCATCAGACCTAAACCCAGTTGACTACCGGATCTGGGAGCTTATATAGGAAAGCGACTACCAGACACCAATATCTGACATCAAAGACCATCTCTTTTTGGGCTGAGCTGAAACAGAACATCAGTGACAAGTCCATAGATCAGTGGTGGCCAAGGCTGAGAGCATGCCTTCATGCAAAGGGAGTGCACGTCAAACATCTTTACTTTACATGCATTACTTTTTATCTTTACATTTTACATAAAAAATTTTGATATCGTTTTTTTCAGTTCACAATTCATTTTCACAAGGTAGGGTTGTGATGTGGTGGGAAATATTTACAACATTTTACATCAATTTCATTCAGGACACGATAGCCTTACTGGGTCAGACCAAAAGTCCATCAAGCCTGGTAGCCCATTCTCATGGTGGCCAATCCAGGTCACTAGAACCTGGCCAAAACCCAAAAAGTAGCAACATTCTATGCTACTGATCCAGGGCAAGCAGTGGAAGATAAGACATTTTTTTTTTTGGGGGGGGGGGGTGTTTACAGTGTAGAATGAGGGAGAAAACATATGGGGCCTGATATTCAGCCCACAAGAGGCAGCCCGGCTATCTCCCAAAGTCAGCAGTGAACCCAGAAATTCAATTCTAGGGGCCATATCCAGCAATTGGCGTTAAATTTCCAGGGTTTTATTTTTGGCTGCTAGAAATATAGCCAGTTAAACCAATATTCATTGGCTGACTGGCTAACTTAAAGCAGTCAAAGATAGACTTGCTATTTATCTGTTGATAACAGTGACTGGGCTAGCTTTTAACCACAAATATTCTGGGGAGACAGCAAGATATCTCCTACTGAATATTCACAGTTAGCATTATTAAACTTGCCGGTAGTTGTTCCTGGATAGTTAAATAGTTCTGAATATCGGGTGAATAGAATGCAAGCACTTATGCAAATGTACAGTTGCCTGACAGAAGGGTACTTCAGTGCTAATCTTTAATGGTATCCATAGGTGGCTGTATATCATATCCATGATCTTTTACTTTTCCTAGTACAGAATACTGACCCCTAAATTTTCACTTATATGCCTTTAGCATCTATATAATAAAATGCTAAGTCCGCATGCACACTCTTACCGCGTGCTTCCCTGATCCCTGATCTGTCGGGCTGTGGCCGGCAAGAGTGTGCATGTGTGCTTAAAACTACCCCACACTCGCGACAGCAGAACCCAAATAGCGGCCCAGGAAGAGAAGCGCTGACCAAAAAGACTCCCTTGCCGGCTCCCCACTCACTCCATAAAGTTTTTCGCAGTCTGACCCTCCCATCCCTTCCCGACGTCTGACCGACTCACTTAGTCCTTTGCCGCCCCCCCCTTCCCTTCCCGCGGTCCCGACTACAAACCTGCCGACTCCAGCAGCGTCTGCAGCACTCTACACACGCTGCTTCGGGGCCTTCTACTGCCCTGATTTGCTCTGCTGCGTCTCTGATGATGTCATCAGGGATGTGCCAGAGTAAATCAGGGCAGTAGAAGGCCCCGAAGCAGTGTGTGTAGAGTGCTGTGGACGCTGCTGGAATTGGCAGGTTTGTCGGGACAGCGGGAAGGGAAGGGGGGGGTGGTAAGGGACTAAGGGAGCTGGCCAGAACATGGGAAGGGAAAGGGGGGTAGGGGAAATAGTGCTGCTGCACAGAGAAGTGGTGTGGGGGGAGGGAAATGGAGGGAATGCTGCTGCTGTGGCTGCTGCACAGGGAAGTGGGGGGAGAGAAATGCTGCTGCATAGGAGGCAGGGAGAGAGACAGATAGATAGAAAGAAAGACAGACAGCAGGAGGAAGGGAGACAGAAAGAAAAGAAGAAAGACACAGGGGCAGGGAGAGACACAGAAAGACAGACAGACAAAGGGGGCCAGGGAGAGAGACAGACAGAAAGAAAGACAGCGAGAGGGAGAGAGAGACAGAAAGAAAGACAGTAAGACATATATTCTAGCACCTGTTAATGTAACGAGCTAAAATACTAGTATGGCAATATTATTTGATTTGCATTTTTCTCATTGCTTAATTTTATGTGTTATATTTGTTTTTAGGCTAAATGCTTGATTGTACTTCATTTGGGAGGAAGTTATCAATGTGGACTACCGTTAAGACACGTGGAGGGGCATTATCAACAAGATTTCTAAGTCTGAATTTGGATGTTTTGGGAAAGACATCCAGAAATCCAGTAAAGAAAATGTCCATTCTCAAAACAGCAAGACATCTTTTTTTTTTTAAATGATCTATGTAGATGTTTTAGTCCTTAGTACATCTATCTTTTTTGGCTATTCTTGAATATAAATATGTCCATATGAAAAACAGACAAAAGAAAGTTTTTCAGACCTCAAAGCAACCAACATTCTTAGCAAACTGTTTACAGAGAGCTGAGCACAGCAGAGGGGCACTGGAGTTGGTACTGTAGTGGCTGTCACATCTCAAGTTTGGTTGCAGCATAGCCTTGCAGGCTCATCATATTAGATTATTTCTTAAATAAATATACTGTAAGTGGCTTAAAATCAATGAAGTTTATTGCAATATGCAACATTTATTTTTTCAACTAAAGCCCATGAGGGTCTTCAGGCTTTCTGACAATTTGCCACTATTACTACTTTTTGCCAGTTTTTTGTACTACATTTATGAAACTGGCTCCATTAACTTCCAGAACTGTCTCTCCTTAAGCTTAGCTTTTATTGTGTGAGGTCTAATTTATCTACACAGTTCAGATTTTCCCTCAGAAATGGTTTGTTCATGTCAGCGCACAGGTGGAATACAGAGTACACAAGTTTGCCAAATTTTTTTCTAGTCATGCTGGGAAATCCTATACAGAGTTACTGTGGGATGCTGCATGAGCTCTGTGTGATTTTATGGCATCATGGAGCTAAATACTAAACACAGAATTATGTACTGCATGTTAGTTTAATTAAATACCAACATTAATTTGCAAAGACTGCTTCAGGTCTTCACTTTCTTCCTTGGGAGCGTGCAAGTAGGAAATTAATTCAGTAAGCCAATAATTTAAAGAGCATACGTAAAGATAGAAACAAAGCAATGATGATTTAATTTAAATTGGCAGCAGAGAAAAACTGTTGATTGAGCTGGTATCCCATAGATGGAGCTACTTTTTTTGGTACGCTACGATTCTGACCCTTGTTCGTTCCCTTCTACAGATTTTTATTCCTAATGGGAAGCTTTAAGTACACAGATTCTTGATGATATAGCCCCAAAGCAATTATGTATTAAATTCCAATGCAAATCGAACAAATGATTTGATGGTGAACTTCTTGCTTTGAAGTGTTCTGTTAAATGATTGGAGCGTGTCTCGCACATGGGCAGTGGAGAAATGTGGTGTGAGAATACAAGCAAAAGTATAAGGATGTGATTGATACTAAAGAGTTATTTAAGCTGGTTTCCAATTTGACTGATGTGACTACCTGTAAATGGTCATCTCAGGAGAGACCTCCATCTCCTGATGCCTTGCTGTTTTATTTTATGAGGGGGTGTTGACAAGTTCTCAGCTCAGCCAAGAAGGGGATGATATGGAGTCATGGAAATTACAAGTTATTCCACATATTCTCCCCTAAGTTCAACACACTTGGCACATCATGTCTGAAGTTTCTGTAACCCTCCCAAAAAATACTCTGTTTATTTATTGACATACTGCTCTGCTGCTGCAATCACTTCTGAATCACTCGAAAATTGTAGCCATTTCAAACTCTTTTTAAGGTTTGGAAACATAAAATAGTCAGGTGGAGCAAGATCTTGTGAGTAGGGTGGATGGTCTTTGCACTGAAACCCCAAATGCATCATAACATCCATCGGGAGTTGTATAACCAAGCAGAAACTGACAATGTGGAGACTATGTGGTCAACTCTGAAAGTCACCTTACACGAAGCTACAAACCGCTACATAAAAACAGTTAGCAAGCGCCGGAGAAACAAAAGACCCCAGTGGTTCAGCTCTGAAATTTCAAACCTCATTAAAGAGAAAAAAGAAGCATTTATTGCCTACAAACATTTCGGAAAGCGGGTGAAAGAAGACTATCTGGTCAGATCTAGAGCAGTCAAAAAGGCAGTCAGAGAGGCCAAACTCCGAACAGAAGAAGATCTAGCACGGAACATTAAGAAAGGGGATAAATTCTTCTTCAGGTATATTAGTGACAGGAAAAGAAACAAAGATGGGATAGAACGCCTTAGGAAATTGGACGGAAACTATACAGAATCGGATTCTGCCAAGGCAGAACTACTAAACGAATACTTCTGCTCAGTCTTCACCTGTGAAGCGCCGGGAGCCGGTCCGCAGTTACGGACAAGAGACAACCAGAAAGACTCATTTCAAGATTTCGAGTTTATGCCCAGCAGCGTCTACTACGAACTTTCAAGACTCCAAGTAAACAAAGCCATGGGACCAGACAACATACACCCCAGGGTCCTCAGAGAGTTGAGCCAAGTCCTGGCAGAACCGTTAGCCGTACTCTTCAATCTTTCCCTACGTACCGGAAGAGTTCCCTTGGACTGGAAAACAGCCAACGTTATTCCACTTCACAAAAAAGGCTGCAGGACAGAGACGGCAAATTACAGACCAGTGAGTCTCACATCCATACTGAGCAAGCTTATGGAAACACTGATCAAGCAGAAACTTGACACAATCCTGGCCGAAGAAAACCTATGTGATCCCCAACAACACGGATTTACCAAGGGCAGGTCCTGCCAATCTAATCTGATTGGCTTCTTTGACTGGGTAACTAGACAACTGGATGCCGGGGAGTCTCTGGATGTGATATATTTGGACTTCAGCAAAGCTTTTGATAGCGTCCCACACCGCAGGTTATTGAACAAGCTGAAATCGCTGGGATTAGGGGGCACACTAACTGCATGGGTTAGGGACTGGCTACACGGTAGACTTCAAAAGGTAGTGGTTAACGGTACCCCCTCCAAAACGTCAGACGTGACCAGTGGAGTACCACAGGGCTCGGTCTTGGGCCCGATTCTATTCAACTTATTCATAGGTGATATGACCCAAGGGCTTAGAGGAAAAGTATTTTTGTTTGCCGACGACACCAAACTATGCAACATAGTAGGCAAAAGCATTTTGCCTGACAGTATGACGCAGGACCTACTACTACTGGAACCGTGGTCATCGACTTGGCAGCTATGCTTTAATGCTAAAAAGTGTAAAGTAATGCACCTGGGTAAGAGAAATCCATGCAGAACTTACACACTAAATGGTGAGACCTTGGCTAGGACCACAGCGGAACGTGATTTAGGGGTGATCATTAGTGATGACATGAAGGCTGCCAATCAAGTGGAGAAGGCTTCCTCCAAGGCAAGGCAAATGATGGGTTGTATCCGTAGGGGTTTTGTCAGCAGGAGACCTGAAGTGATAATGCCACTGTACAGATCCATGGTGAGATCTCATTTGGAGTATTGTGTTCAATTCTGGAGACCACACTACCGGAAAGATGTGCGGCGAATTGAGTCAGTTCAGCGAATGGCCACCAGGATGGTCTCGAGGCTCAGGGATCTCACGTATGAAGAAAGGCTAAATAAATTGCAGCTGTACTCACTAGAGGAACGAAGAGAGAGGGGAGACATGATTGAGACGTTCAAATATGTTACGGGCCGTATCGAGGTGGAAGATGATATCTTCTGTCCTATAGGTCCTTCAACCACCAGAGGGCATCCGCTGAAAATCAGGGGAGGGAAATTTCGTGGTGATTCCAGGAAATACTTCTTCTCAGAAAGGGTGGTCGATCATTGGAACAGTCTACCTCTGCAGGTGATTGAGGTCAGCAGCGTGTCAGATTTTAAGAGAAAATGGATCACGTGGGATCTCTAAGGGAGTAAAGTCAGGGGGTGGGTCATTAGAGTGGGCAGACTTGATGGGCTATAGCCCTTTTCTGCCGTCATATTCTATGTTTCTATTTTTTTCCAGCCTTGTGAGCAGGTGCAGTGTCTTGCAAAAAGAGAACTCCTTTCTGCAACTTCCCTCTCCTTTTTTCTTACAGTGCCTCCTTTAATCAGCATAGTAAGTTACAGTAGAATTCTGCATTAACTGTTTGGCCCCTGGAAGATAGTCATTACAACACTTTTCTGATCTCAAACACTGTGGCCATGATCTTTCCTGCTGACTATTGGGTCTTGAATTTCCTTGGCCTTGGAGAATCTGAGTGCTGTCATTGAATGGACTGTTGTTTTGTCTCATGATCATAGTGGTGTAACCATGTTTCATCAACAGTAACTAGTCATTCCAAAAAGCTGGCCCAAGCTCACTGAAAATGCTGCAAAACCAATTTGGAAGTTTCCACTCGATTTTGTTTCTTGTCAGCATTCAAGCATTTGGGCTTCCACTTGGTTGACAGCTTCTACATACCCAACTGCTCCTGAATTATACACCCAACATACTCCTTGGATATTTGTAGTGTCTCAGCAATTGTTTTAGCTAATATTCACCAATATGCCAAAATCAGATCATGGACATGGTCAACAATTTCAGGAGTTGACACTGTTTGTGGTCTCCCAGACCTTGTTGCATCTTCGGTCTCAAAATCTCCATGCTGAAAGTTTGCACACCTCTTTCTCACTGTGGAGTATGATGGGCATTTGTCACTCAGTATTTGCATCATACATTCATGGATTTACTTTGGAGTTTTCTTCTGCAGAAATAGGAACTTCATGATGGCCCTGAGTTCCACACTTGAAAACTCCATATATTTCATTGACGTGGTTCAATCAATGATGTGAAACAATGTCAAAATATAGCATTATGATTCTGCAAATTGGCACTTTGCAAAATAAAATAACACTCTCTTCAGCTACAGTGGCAAAATAACACTCAGAAATTAAGAAGTTAGTTGGGCTGAGAACTTTTCAGCACCCCATGCAGGTGCGGAAATTGAGAACTTCATGTAATATGTTAACCAAGTGTAGTGGTAATTTACTGGTGAGAACAGAGAATTCCTACCAGACAAAATGACTTGGAGTTCTTTTAGGAACCCGGATTTGTTGTTATTTAAGAAGCTCTATCTGTATTAACACGCACAGCTTTGCTGAAATTTCAAACATCTTTTTGAGTGGGTTTTTATAATGTTGGAATAAGGGAATATTTTTGTAAATAGGGGTCATAATTATAGCAACCCCAATTATTAAAAATCATAAGGAATCTATTATTCAGGTATGCAACTAGAGACCTAGAGCTCTAAATCCATTCTTTGTAAAGCTGTTAGGGAAATCTGGTTCATTTCCAGCTTATCTGAAGCAATATGCTCTTTTACATGATTGTCAAACAGGTTTTAGACCTTTATACAGCACAGAGATGGTATTGGCATTTCTATTGGATTACATACGTGGAGGGGCATAATTAAAAAAAAGTCTAAGTCCCCTTTTGGCCTAGACCCTAAACACTGAAAGTAGAAGCAAAGAAAATGTCCATTCTCAAAAAAAAAAATGTTTAAATGAGGGTTTTTTTTTGAGAATGGCCTACCTCTACGCTCAGCTGTTTAAATGCCCAGACCACCACTATGTCTACACTTAAAACACATTACTAACCAAAAAACAGCCTAAGTCCCAAACTCCCAAAAACAGACCTTTTAGGTGAAGGAGGGGCCAGTCCTTTGCCTAAAAGCTGGATTCTGTAACCGGTATCTGCCAAAAAGAACACCGGTTACAGAATCCATACCCCCCAGCAACAATCACGGCAGGAGAGATGGCTCATCTCCCCTGCTGCGATGGCGATCGCCCGAACGTCCGCAAACCACAGCACTTCGGGGTGAGGATCATGACAGGAGAGATGAGGCATCTCCCCTGCTGCGATCCTCATCCTGAAGTGCTGCAGTTCGCGGCAGTTTGGGGGATCGCTATTGTGGCAGGAGAGATAGGCAATCTCTCCTGCTGAGACATGACCCCCCCACCCCCACTAAAATACAGGCAGGAGGGAGCCCAACCCCTCCTGCCCCTGCGACCCCCACCCACCCCGATCGTATACCGGCAGGAGGAAGCCCAACCCCTCTTGCCCCGGTGATCCCCCACCCCCCTGATCGGATACGAGCAGGAGAGAACCCAACCCCTCCTGTTCACCCCTCCCATTACCACCCCCCCCACCCCGACACCCCCTTACCTAAAATCAGTTGGACGGATGGATGGGTCCCAAGCCCATCCATCCGGCAGGCCCACCATCTGTCGAATGGCGGGCCTTAGGGCCTGATTAGGCCAGGTGCCTTAGGCCCCTCCTGTGCACTGCTTTCATTGTATGCTAATAGATCTCATGCATATTCATTGGGGAAATCCTGAAAACCAGACTGGATTGCGGCCCTCAAGGAGGGACTTTGACACCCCTGCTCTAGAATGTCTAAGTCTAAATGGGCCAATAAAGTTAGAATTGTTTCTAAGGTATTTGGCTGTTTGTCTTTCAAATCCAACATCTAGTTTAACTGAGTGTTCATAATGTTTGGAAAGCACTTCTTTTTTGTTTTTTCATAAGACCTCACAACCACCACTCCTCCGTCCCACCAAAGTGTATATACGGGGAGTTACAAATGGTAAAATCCTCACCGATCTCTTCAAAGTTTTAAATAACATGCATTTCTTAGTGTATTATTACTTAACTTAGTAATGATGAAATCTTGTTTTTCATGCTGACTGAACGGTAAGACCCGACATGTTTAACTGAAGTTTCGTCAGGGGTCTACCCACTACTGCAGCCATGCACTTCATAACACTAATGGATTTGAAGTGTACGGCTGCAGTAGTGGGTAGACCCCTGACGAAACTTCAGTGAAACATGTCGGGTCTTACCGTTCAGTCGGCATGAAAAACAAGATTTCACCATTACTAAGTTAAGTAATAATACACTAAGAAATGCATGTTATTTAAAACTTTGAAGAGACCGGTGAGGATTTCACCATTTGTAACTCCCCGTATATACACTTTGGTGGGACGGAGGAGTGGTGGTTCTGAGGTCTTATGAAAAAATCAAAAAAGAAGTGTGGGTCAGCTAGGAGGGGGGCAGATCGGGGGTTCGGGGGGGGCAGATGTTGGGGGGAGGGGGGTTTGTTGGGGGTGGGGAGTTCGTCGAGGGCAGGAGGGCCTGGGATCCTTCCTGCCCGTAATGTAGTGGGGGTGTGGGGGTAGAGGATCGGCTGGACCAGGAGGGCTTGGGCTCCCTCCTGGCCCGAACGAGTTAGGGGGGGCACGATCGGTGGGGCAAGAGGGCTTGGGCTCCCTCTTGCCCCGATGGAGTCGGGGAGTCGGGGGGGGGGGGGGCAAGAGGGCTTGGGCTCCCTCTTGCCCCGATATGTCAGGGGTGCCACGGTTGGCTGGGGCAAGAGGGCTTGAGCTCCCTCTTGCCCCGATGTTGTCGGGGGGAGAGTGATGCATCGCGGCAGGAGAGATGCCTCATCTCCCCTACTGCGATGCCATCACTCCTCTACCCGAACTGCCATGGGTCGTGGCAGTTCGGGTAGAAGAGTGATGGCATCGCGGTAGGAGAGATGAGGCATCTCTTCTGCCTCGATGGTTAGGTTGCCGGGCCGCTGAACTGATGGTGCCAACGGCCATTAGCTCAGCGGCCCGTTTTTCGGCACTTAGACCTGATTTTATTTTGTCTAAGTGAAAAAGGTCTAAGTGCCAACTAAACTGTATTAGTTATACCTGTTGTACACCTAGGTGTAGGTAGGCCCACCTCCCACCCACTACCAACCCTTTCCCCTCCTCTTAACACACCTCTTTTCTCTCTGTGCATTTAGAGGCAGGGGAAAGGCCTAAGCTGTTTTTAGATACGTCTAAAAACCAGCTTTGTTTATGGGTACTTGGACGATCAGGCTTTTTGATCGTCCAAGTAGCCACTTAGGACACTTTTTAGACGGTTTTTTTTTTTGATTATTACCCCCATAGTATTTCCCAGCAATTCAGCTTCCAGTTGTGATTTTCTATACAGTAGAGTATCAAATCATCCATATACTGTACAGCAGAGGTAAAAGTTTTAGGTGACATTTTGGGAGATGCCTTTCCAGTCTGAAGCCTATGGCTGTCTTTCACTGTATAACTGATAATAGAATCATAGCAATCACAAACAACAAAGGTGAGAGTGAGTCTGCATGAAATATTCCTTTTCTGATGTTCACCTGACCCACTTCTTCACAGCCAACTATCAGATCCATTTTCCACTGACTCATTGTTTTCTGCAGTTTCTGATATTTTCACTCACTAGTTATTTTCAGGCTATATTCAAGTTTCCGGGATCATTTTATTTAACCAGAAGCTATCATAGTATTTCAATGGCTTTTTTTTTTTAATGTTCCACTGGAAGCAAATTTTTTCATTCCAAGTGGTCCAGGACACCAGTGGCGTACCTAGGGTATGTGGCAGCCGGGGCCCATCATTTTTTGACATCCTCCCCCATCTATATGAAAAATATGATTTTTAGTAACAATCCATATATCGTACAACAAGAGTGTACCTAGGAAAAGGCAGCATCTTAAACACTGCAGTGAGCACTAGAACACCAACACATACATTGTAAAACTAAACAAGCCAGATCCCGCACAGTCAATTGATCCTGTAGTCAATGCCAACTGAAAACTATGTTCTTTTCATACACACAGAACAGAGATATACCCTCGCCCAATATGGAATAATCACAAACTAAAAATAGAAATATGTAGACAAAAGTTAAACTGAACCGCCAAGAAACCAGACCCTGGATACAATGCAACACCACAAAAACAGTAACACATGTCCTCTAATACAGTGCAAAATATAAAGACAGTAGATGTAAATTTGAAAAAACTGATACATAACAATCACCACTTTACAAATTAACAAATAAAAATAAAACAAATAATGAGAAATAAAAAAATACAATTTTATTGGACTAATCCCCGTAAGCTCGGTCCCCATCCCCGCAAACCACCTGAATCCATCCACACAAGCCTTGAATTGTTTATATTAAAGTATAAAAAGAAACAATATTCTGTACAATTGTTAATTTATAAATCAGCGTCTTCTCCCCACTCTCTCTTCCCCATTTCCCTTCAGCGTCCTCAGCCCACTCTCTCTCCACTTTCCTTCAGCGCACGCACATAAAAACAAGCAAGTAATTTTATATCATTTTCATTCTATTCATTTGTAGAAATTAAAGTCTAAATAATGCCAGTCACATAACAAAACATGATTTTACAAAAATAATTCCCTGCACAGTCAAGCCTGCAAGGATTACTAGATGTCTTTCAGCAGCTCCCCTCCCTCCCTCCCCCTTACCTTTGTGGCCAAGTCAAAATGATTTACCAAAAATAAAATTTTAAAAACACAAAGCACGCTGTATGCAGAGTAAATGTTAATTATCATTTATATTCCGCGGGTTTTCAAAGAGGTCAAGGCAGATGACTTTATGCAATGTCACCTCAGTAACAACTATACAAAAATAGACAAAAATTCCCCCTCCCTTTTTACTAAACCGCGATAGCGGTTTTTAGCACAGGGAGCTGCGCTGAATGCCCCACGCTGCTCTCAACGCTCATAGGCTCCCTGCGCTAAAAAACGCTATTGCGATTTAGTAAAAGGGGGCCATAGTGCAAAATATAGACAGCATATATAAATTCTCAAAACGGACACATTTTAATTACTAAATTGAAAATAAAATCATTTTTCCTACCTTTGGTAATTTCATCAGTCTCTGGTTGCATTTTATTCTTCTGACTGTGCATCCAATATTTCTTCCCTTTTTTCAGCCTCCTTTATGCTTCCTCTCCTCCAGACCTCATTCCTTCCCCAAACTTTTTCTTTGTTTCACCCTGCCCCTTTCTTTTTCTCTCTCTCCATACCCCCTTTCTTTCTGTATGTCTGTTTTTCTCTCTCTCTCCGTGCCCCATTTCTTTCTTTGTTTCACCCTGCCCCCTTCTTTTTCTCTCTCCATACCCCCTTTCATTCTGTATGTCTGTCTTTCTCTCTCTCTCTGCGCCCCATTTTTCTTAGTTTCACCCTGCCCCTTTCTGTCTTTCTGGCTCCCTGTCCCCCCTTTCTTTCTTTCTCCCTACCCTCCCCTATGCCACCACCATTGGGAAAATGCTGCCACCACCACTGGGGAATAGGCTGCCACTGCCGCCATCGGGAACAGGCCGGCGCCGAGTTCGCCCTGCTTCTCTTCCCCGCGGGGCTGACCAACTCTCGCCACCCAACATCAATTCTAACATCGGAGAGGACGTTCTGGGCCAGCCAGGCAGCAATTGACTGGCCCAGAACGTCCTCTCCGACGTCAGAATTGATGTGTTGGTGAGAATTGGTTGGCCCCACAGGGAAAAGCAGGGAGAACTTGGCGCTGGCCTTTTCCAAATGGCGGCGGTGGCACTCAAGTGGCTGAAGAGATGCAATTTGCCCGCCTAGGGAGAACACTTGAGGGTAGCCAGCTGTGCACCCCCTTGGGGCATAAACCCGGAGCGGACCACCCCCACCCCACCCCACCCCACTCCCACCTTGGTATGCCACTGTCTGTACCTCATACCCTCCCTATGACCAAAAATTCTCCTTTCTTCTATTCCCCGTGTACACAATCATCTCTTTCCCTCCCTTCCTCTCTCCCAAGTCCATGTTTTCTGTGTCCAAAAACGCATTCCCTCCCCCACCTCAGCATCTCTTTCCCTCCCTTCCTCTCTCCCAAGTTCATGCCTTCTGTGTCCAAAAACCCATTCCATCCCCCACCTCAGCATCTCTTTCCCTCCCTTCCTCTCTCCCAAGTTCATGCCTTGTGTCCAAAACGCACTCCCTCCCCCCTTTTGTGTTCCGCGTTTGCCTCCCAGCCCATCTTAGTAACTTTCTCAGCAAAATGTAGCTCGAACCGCGAGCCTTGTCTTCTATTCCTGCCTGTCCTGCCGCGCATACATAGCCAACCGGAAGTCTTCCCCGACATCAGCGCTGACGTCGGAGGGCAGGCTTTGCTTAAGCCCTCCCTCCGATGTCAGCGCTGACATCGAGGAAGACTTCCAATCGGCTATGTGTGAGCGGCAGGGCAGGTAGGAGCAGAAAACGAGCCTCACGGCTTGAGTTATATTTAACCCCGCGGGTCCCCCGTTGTCCCCATTCTGCTTTCTCTCCTGTGTACCCCCTTGGGGCATGCACCCGGGGTGGACTTCCCCCTCCCCCCACCCCCCCTAGGTACGCTACTGCCAGGACTTATTATTGCTATTATTATTATTTTAGCTCATGCTTTTTATAAGAACAAAAGATATACAATGCTGGGTCAGACCAAATGACCAGCAATCCAAAATCCTAACACTAGCCAGTCAATGTCTATTTGGATAATAATTATTTATGAACTTCTCCTTTAGAAATTTGTCCAAACCTTTTTCAAATCCAGCTATATTAGATACCTTGCCCACATTCTCTGGCAATATATGAGGTTGGTTTGAAAAAGTTTGGTAAAAGAGCAAGTTAACCAATGTAGTCTCCATCACGGGCTATATACTTAGTCCAGTAAGTTTCCAGTTTTTGGGTTTTTTTGTATCATAAGAAAAATAGCTTATGAAAAAACTGGAAATTCACTGGACTAAGTGTATAGCCCAGGGGTGGGCAACTCCAGTCCTCCAGTTGAGTTTTCAGAATTTCCCCAATGAATATGCATGAGATCTGTTTGCATGCACTGCTTTCAATGCATATTCATTGGGGAAATTCTGAAAACCCGACTGGATTCCGGCCCTCGAGGACCAGAGTTGTCCACCCCTGGTATAGCCCTTGACGGAGACTACATTGGTTAATTTGTGCTTTTACCAAACTTTTTCAAAGAATTTCAGAGAATTTTTAGCACTGGCCATGGCAGTTACATCTCTGACACTCATAGAATTCCTATGAGGGTCGGAGCTGTTACTGCCTCAGCCAGCTTTAAAAAATGCACTACGGTTTTGTAAAAGGGGGTAGGGGAGGAGGGGGAGTGAAAACAATATTTACTCCAATTATTTTAAAATTTACTATCTGTTAGTTTCATGCAGTACCCTTTTTTCTGGTATAGTTTCAAACATTAATATCCATCCCCTATTTCCATCTTCCAACCTACTGTATTTATGATTTTATAAACATCTGTCATATTTTAGTTGTATCTTCTCCAAAATGAAGATCATTCATCTGTTCAGCATTTTTTCATAAGGGAGATGTTTCTCTTTTTCTACATTTTTGTATATATTTTTTCGGTTCCACTATATCTTTTTTGAAATGGGGTAGAACTACACACAATATTTAAGAGTGGTAGTACCATAGATCTTAAAGAGATAGTCCTTCTTAATAACTCCTAGCATTCTATTTGCTTTTCTGCATACAGCCACACACTAGCTGAGGAATTCAAGGTATTTTCCATAATGATTCAAAGATTCTTTTCCTAGGTGGTGTTTCCTAATGTGTAATCTAGTATTGTCTAAGTATAGTTGGATAGTGTCTTCCCAAGTGAATCATTTTGCTCTCTCCTCATTAAATTTAATTATAATGTATCATTAAATTTAACCTTAATTCTGACATCCAAACAACATATGGTGCTAATATTACTCATACTTAAAAAAATAATTGATGCCTTCTATGTAAAAACTGCATAGAAATTAAGGGGTATGAAAATTACAACGAGCAAAATGTATTTCAAGCCAGGGAGTGGTGATTTATTTATAGATACTTATTAATCACCTGATTAAACAAAACTGCAAGGGGGTGATTCTCAAAAGATCACTTAAAGTTGGGCACCAGGATGCTGCGTAATAAGCAGGGCTGGTAATAGATATGCTGGGGCCCAGGGCAGAAATTAAAAAGGAGGCCCCCAATTCCTCTTTTCCCTGCCCCCTGCTCTGATCTTCCCAACCACCAATGCCCTCCCATCCAGCATTTCTTCCTTTCATCTCCTTTCTTCCCTTCCCTTCCACCCCTACCCCCACCCCCAGGTCCACCATATGCCCTCCCATCCAGCATCCCTCCCTTCATTTAAAAATCTGCTCCAAGAGGTCTCCATAGCCCAGGATGTCTTTCCCTTCTCCCCTCCCCATTCTGAAGCCCGTCTCATCTTTTAAAATGCAAAGGGGTTGCTGGCATGGCAGCAGTTCTCTAGCGCTGCTCGCAGATTCCTTGGCACTGTTCCCCCGCCATGGTCTGTTTCCGTTTGGGTGGACCGCAACAGGGGAACAGCATTGAGGAATCCGCAGGTAGGACTAGAGAATCACTGCTTCACTAAAAACTTTCTTAATTAGGGATGCTTTTTTAACCTAAGAATGGACAATTCCTCTAACCTGCGTATTCCGTTCACAGTAATGAATACCAACCGCTTTTAAGAAGTGCAGTCCCCCCCCTTCTGTTTATCTCTTTCCCCTATTACCACCCTTTTTTATTTATTTTATTTCGATGTACTTTACTCTTGCCTCCCCCTTGATCCGTTTGTTTCTGTTCGTCCATGTCTTACCTATTAAACCTGCAAATATATATATGGTTATCCAGTTTTAATATTTTTTAGCATTGTAAACCATTTAGGTAACAGTTGATAGATGGTATATCAAGTTTCCAAGTTTATTAGTTTTTAATATCCCGATCATAAAACAAATGTCTGACCGGTTAACAATAAAATTTAAAAATAGAAAGAAATGATAGTAAGTGCATAGAAATGTATGAAGTGAACATAAATGACGTAGACTGACAAACCAGAAAGTGAGGATAAAAAGGGGAGGGAGGGAAAAGTTACATTATTTAGATGAAATGAGAAAGAGGGGTAGGGATAGGACGAGAAGGGTAGGGACGCGTTGTTGAGGTAAATATTTGTTCAAGAAGAAAAGAAAAAACAGAAAGGAAAAAAAAAAAAGAAAAAAAAAAGAAAATTAATATTAGGACCTATCGAAGGCATCTTGAAATAAGAAAGTTTTAAGGCTAGTCTTAAATTTGGGTAATTGTTGTTCGTTGCAGAGATATTGTGGAAGAGAGTTCCATAATGTGGGTGCAGTTATTGCAAAGTTGGTTTTCCGAGTATAATAGGATTCTTTTAAGGATGGAACGAAAAGAAGTTTTTGGTCCGTTGATCTTAGAGTGCGGGGGGAACATTGTGGTATTAAAAGTTTATCGAGAAATGAAGGCAGGTGAGAGAGTTTGATTTTAAAGGAGAGTAGGATAATTTTGTAGATGATGCGGTGGGTGATAGGGAGCCAATGAGCCTCTTTGAGAAGAGGAGTGACGTGCTCGAATTTACCTTTTTTGTAGATAAGTTTTATTGCCGTGTTTTGTATAAGTTGTAATCGTCGTAGTTCTTTTTGGGGTAGTCCATTAAAGAAAGAGTTGCAATAGTCTAAATGGGAGATAACTAAGGAGTGAATCAGAATATTGATTGAGTCGGTATCCAGAATAGAGCTGAGTGAACGAATAATGCGTAGTTTAAAGAAGCAAATTTTTACGACTGAACTTATGTGATCATGAAAAGTAAGCTCTCTATCAAAGATAACGCCTAGTAGTTTAATTTTAGTTTCCATTTGTAGTGGTAAAGATTTAATAGAGATTGTTCCTAATAGTGATTCAGATGTTTTGATAGGAAAAAGGAGTCCACAGGATTTATCGATATTGAGTGAAAGTTTATTTAAGAAGAGCCAGTCGCTTATAATATCCAATTTATTGTTTATTTCTTTTACGTCTGAGATGTTTGTAGTATTGATTGGATGGAGAAGTTGTATATCGTCTGCATAGGTGAAAATTGTAAATCCTATTGATTGGGCTAAAGTGAGAAGAGGAGATAGGAAGATATTAAATAATAACGGAGATAGAACAGAACCTTGAGGCACTCCAAAAGTTTGTGATATGGTTGGGGAAGTTTCGTTTTTTACGTGAACTTTAGAACTGCGTTCATGAAAATAAGATATAAACCAGGTAAGAGCGTGACCTGTAATACTGCAGTCTTTTAATCTGGATAGTAGAAGAGAGTGGTCTATGGTATCAAAGGTTGCAGATAAGTCGAGAGAAATTAGTAAAACGGATTTTAGGTGGTCATGATAATATTGTATAGTTGTGATAAGGCTGAGTAATGATAATTCTGTAGAATGTGAAGCACGAAAGCCGGTTTGATATGGATGTAAAGCATGGGTTAGATCGAAAAATTCTGATAGTTGAGAATGAATAATTTTTTCTGTAAGTTTAGAGATTAGAGGTAGATTGGCAATAGGACGGTAGTTGTTAGTTAAAGAGGAATCTGTATTGTATTGTTTGAGTTTTTGAAAAACAAGAGCTGTTTTCCAAGCGACAGGGACAACGTTGTCAGAAAAAGATTTGGAAATCATTTCCCATATATATGGGCCGAAGAAGGAGAAAAATTTTTTAAGAAGTATTGGGGGAATGCTTTCCGAAAGGTTATTGGGGGAGTTTAAGGATTGTAGGATAAGGAATAGATGAGCTAGTGAAGGCATTTTGAAATTAGTATAGGAGCTGAAAGGTAGTTGAGTAGATTTGTTATTGGTTTGGGCAGAGAAAATAGGTAATGAAGGTCCGAGGTGTGATCTTATAGTTTTGATTTTTGCGTCGAAGAATTGAGATAATTCATCTGCAGATGGTAAGGTTGAGACAGGTAGGTTTTGTGTTTTTTTTTTAGAATATTTTGAAAGTGACTGAGCGATACTGAAAAGAGTAGAAGAATTACGAGTGGAAGAGATAAGTTTAGAATAATAATCTTTTTTAGTCTGTTGAATGGTTTTTTTATAATGAAAGGCTTTCCAAGTTTCCAAGTGTTGAATAAACTTGGAAACTTGGACCCCTTTGCATTTTAAAAGGTGAGGGGCTTTGGAATGGGGTAGGAAGAAGAGAAGGACATCCTGCCATGGGGTCCCCATGGAGCTGTGGGGTCCAGGGCAGTTGCCCTGTTTGCCCCCACCTAATGCCAGCTCTGATGCTAAACATGGAGTCTATAACAGTAACTGCATGTGCAATTGCTGTTTTAGAATACTAGTGTAAGTGTGCATTTGCTTACCTAATGTTAAGCATTATCCACAACACCAGCCAAAGTATTGAATCCAACATATTCTATAACCTGCACATGTAGCCCCTCCCAGGTCCATATCTCCCATGCAATTGTGCACATGTTCCAATTAAGGGCAGTTACACATGTAACTAGCTACTGCCAATTAATACCAATTGGTTGTTAATACTAGTTAGCAACTTGCTTGCTAATTAAGGACTCCTTTTACTAAATGGTGGTAGAGGTTTATACGTGAGCCAGCGAGGTAAATGCTCCGATGCTCATAGGAATTCTTTGAGTATTGGAGCATTTACCTCACTGGCCTGTGGTAGAAATCTCTACCACCGTTTAGTAAAACCCAGCATAAGTTATGTAACTGACACTAATCTATGAAAAGTATGTGCAACTTTGAGCACTATCGCAAAATTGGGCTGGCACCTTTATAGAATTAGAAATATAGAAACAAAGAAAAATGAAGGCAGATAAAGACAATATGGCCTATCCAGTCTGCCTGTCCATGCCAACTATTAAACCTTCCTCTCCATTAGAGATTCTATATACTTGTCTCAAGCTTGCTTGAATTCAGACATAATCTTTGTCTCCACCACACAGGGCCAGCATTAGCGGCGGGCAAACAGGGCAGATGCCCTGGGCCCTAAGGCTCTGGGGGGGGGGAGCCCATGGGCCAGCATGTCTTCCCCTTTCTCTCCGCGCCAGTCCAATGTCACCCTCACCTTCTGTCTCACAGAAAAATCAGCCAGCCTTGACAGCGATTCTGAAATATTGCCCGCAGCTCCCCTTTTTGATTTCCATCTGCTGCAGTCCACCTGGGTGAAAACAGGAAGTTGTATCACTGGAGAACAGACCGCAGCAGATGGAAAACAGGGAGGAGAGCCGCGGGTAACGTTTTTTAATTGTTGCTAAGGCCAGTGGATTTTTCAGCGAGACAGAAGGTGAGGGCGACATTGGACTGACACAGAAAGAAGGGAGAGAGCATGCTGGGCCAAAGAAGCCCCTTGGACTAACTTAAAAAAAAAAAAAAGTACAAAGGGGGAGACTATTAAAAAAAAGTGCCAGGATAGGCATGGGGAGAGAGCTTATGGAGCCAAAAAAAGAGGGGAGAGAGAGATGATTTACAATGGTCTGAAGAGAAAGAAGTTGGACCTGGAAAAAGAGGAAGGAAGGACTGTTGGGAAGAAAAAAGGAGAGACGGTGAACTTGGGGAGGAAATGAGGCAGGCAGGGAGAGATATGAGATGGGGGCAGTTGGGAAGAGAAAGGGAGAAGTTGGACCTGGGGATGGAAGGGAGAGAGATATTCAGCATCTCTTTTTTTCCCTCCATCAAGGGGGAGGGATGAAGAACAACAGAAAACAAAGGGAGCAAAATGTTGGATCACAGGGAGAGAGAGGAGGAGAGATGGACCCATGGGAGGGCAGGAGGGAAGAGATCTGGAAAAGAAGATGCTAGGGGATGGAGAGAAAGGGACAAGGAGATATAGCCTGACCAGTGGAGAGAGGGAGGGGTATTCTGAAAGTGGTAAGCCATTTGGATGAGGTCAAAAGGGAGCTGACAAGATGAGTGAGAGTGGTAGAAATGTGGTTTTATCCAGACTCATTCCACCCTGGTAATAACTTGCATGAGTGAGACAGTTAAGATGTTATTAATTAAATTGTATTTGAAAAATAGATTGACACAATTTTGTGGAGATTTGGTGAGGATTTTTCTGGATGTCTCCAGAGCCACCCAATTAAGAAGAAAGGAATTTCTAAAGCTTAAAATTAGAGTGGTGGCTCTGGAGGCATCCTTTTATTTAAAATTTCTCTGTAAGTGCCTTGTTAAATTATAGCTCAATATATAAATAAATGGTTTCTAAGGTGCTCAATAAACATCTTATGTCACCTTAATATATGTTTTCAATAATTTTATAGTCTGTTTAATAGACCTCAGAATCACCACTCCTCCGTCCCACCGAAGTGTAATCACGGGGAGATGCAAGTGGTTCACTCCTCACCGGTCTATTTAATTTAAATTTTATATCATTCCTCCAATTCTTATTCTTAAATTTACTTATCTTAGTAATGGCGAACTATCAGTTCTCACGGTAGACTGGCGGTAAGACCTGACATGTTTCACAATTGTTTCTTCAGGGGTCTGTCAAATGCCGCCGCCATCTTACAAACAAAGATTGATTAGAGTCGGATGGCGGTGGCATTTGACAGACCCCTGAAGAAACAATTGTGAAACATGTCGGGTCTTACCGCCAGTCTACCGTGAGAACTAATAGTTCGCCATTACTAACATAAGTAAATTTAAGCATAAGAATTGGAGGAATGATATAAATTTTTTTTTTTTGTTCAAAAAAGTTTTATTGGTTTTAAGAAAAGTATACAAATATATAGAACAATGATGTCAAAGGAAATCTCATTGTGCATAAGTATGACATTCGTAAAATAGTAGGTGTACATAAAAAGAAAAGCGTTACAATATATTGTACATAGGCATTTGGGTATATCAGTAGTTTAAGAATCAGATACCAACGCTAAAGGTTATAAGCTAATTAGAGGATTCACAATATCTGGTAAGGGGTGACCAAATGAGGTCAAACAACTGTGTTTTGTTGTTCTTTTCAGCTAATACCTTTTCATATTTCCCTGTTAAACAAATAGAATTCCACCATGCGTGGAAGTTAACTTTCGATAAATCTTTCCAATTATAAAGAACATTTTGAATGGCCGTAGCCATGAGTAAAGTAAACAATCTAGTAGAGTGAGATTCTAACTGATTTTGTAAACCTTGAGACATAAATATTATTATGGAGAGTGACAGTGGTTCGGTTATGTCCAGTATGGTAGATATAGTGGACCAAACTTTAGACCAGTAGTCTGTGAGAAATGTGCAGGAATATAAAAGATGTGGTAAGGTGCCAATTTGTGATTTGCAAGACCAACAATTAGGTGATAAAGACGAGTCAATTTTATAAGATAGCAGAGGCTTTGTGCAGCAATAAGATCAAAGCTAGAAAATTATTATCATATACAGAACGTTTCAATCCTGACATAATTATGCTCCAGGAGACTCATTTAGATGATTGTGCCTCCAAAAAGTTATATCTACCCTGGGTGTTGCCCCCCTATTTTCCCCCTGCCATTGATAAGAAAGGTGGAGTACTAATCTTCATAAAGAAACGGCAGGGGCTGACTGTTCATTCCTCAACTTCTGATTTACATGGCAGATGGGTTAGAGTTCACATCACTTGTGGTGTAACTGCACTTACTTTATATAATATTTATGCTCCTAATGCAGACAACCCAGAATTTTTCCATGAGCTCACAGCATCTGTTCTTTCACAATCCAATGGTCCAATCATCCTAGGTGGTGATTTCAATTTAGTGTTAGATCCCTCTAAGGACCGTAAATCACAAGTCCGATATAAAAAATCAAGAGCTTGGTTCGCTCTGCAACAAATATGTGCCACCTTGAAGTTGTCTGACATTTGGAGACTCATACATCCCACTCACTCTGCTTATACTTTTTTCTCTCACCCTCACCTCTCCTATTCACGAATAGATTATTTTCTCACAAACCAATCTTTAATAACTGATGTAATAGAATCTACTATTCACCCAATTTCCATCTCGGATCACGCTGCAATCACCATGAATTTTAACATCACGCTACCTGCAGTTGCACAAAAGCAATGGAGATTTAATTCGACTTTACTACAAGACTCCGGATTCACCGAGCATATTAGAACAGCCATCAATGAGTATTTTCTCATTAACCAACCTGAACATACTTCTTGGACATCTTGGGATGCCTTTAAGGCAACTATTAGGGGACATATAATTTCCTATGTGGCTCACAAACACAAAACTCCGAGAAATGACTTAAATCAAATGGAGCAAGAAATCAAACACCTGGAAACTCTACACCAGCAAACCCCCTCTGACATGTCCCTCCTACTCCAGCTGGGCAAACAGAAATACCAGTATAATACTTTATTGAGCAAATCTGCTGCACATACTGTCTTTCAAAAATCTACATCCTATTTTGCCGAAAGTAACAAATGTGGACATCTTCTAGCTACATCTCTGAAAAATAGAATAGAAAAATCAGACATAGCCAGCATAACCTTGGAAGATTCGACTATTCTAACAGACTCAGTTGACATATCTCAGGCCTTTATGAGCTACTACCGTACTTTATATACCTCAGAACTGACTGATAATTGTACTGATTCTTCCTTTTTGGATGACCTCCCCCATCCCAAACTAGACTCTGAAATACTGGACTCACCTATCACCGTAGAGGAAATATCCAGAACGCTTCACACGATGGCGCTTGGAAAAGCTCCCGGCCCAGATGGTCTAACTGTAGAATTTTATAAGGAATTTCAGGATATACTTTTGCCACATTATCTCAGATACCTTGAAAACCTAATTGAATCTGGTCACCCATATGGCTCATTTACTGAAGCAAATATAATTGTTCTGCCGAAACCTGGTAAAGACACCACTAAGGTATCTAATTATCGACCCCTTTCCTTAATAAACGTAGACGCCAAGCTTTATGCTAAACTTCTTGCTAGTAGAATCCAACTGATTATTACTAAACTTATAGATCATGTGGTTTCATCAATGGCCGTCACTCCTCAGACAATACTCATACCTTCTCAACCATTATCTCTTTGTTACACAACAACTATCTTCCTACAGATCACCGAATGTTAGCTGTGGGCTTCGATGCTGAGAAGGCATTTGATAGAGTGGAGTGGTCTTTTCTTTTTAGTGTAATGCAATGGTTTGGTTTTTCGCCCAGTTTCATTCAAAAAGTTAGAATATTATATACGTCTCCCTCTACTAAGACATTCATAAATGGTAAACTATCCTCCTCATTTAATCCTAGCAGAGGAACTAGGCAGGGTTGTCCTCTTTCTCCACTTTTATTTGATCTTGCCCTGGAACCTCTACTTATTGCTATACGAAACAATCCTCACATACAGGGTTTTCGACATTTAAATCAGGAAATAAAAGTTTCAGCGTATGCTGACGATATATTACTATATATTTCACCTACATCTCTTCCCCCTCTGTTAACCACGATCGAACAATATTCATCGGAGTCTGGATACAAACTCAACAAAAATAAATCTATAATCATGCCCCTCAACTGTCCCGACACCAAATATGATTCTCTACAACTGGGTTTTGAATGGTCAGATACACAAATGAAATATTTAGGGATATTATTTGGGCCAACTATAGATGAAACTAGTCACCTAAATGCTGATTACTTGATAGAAACTGTCAAATCCCTCACACAAAAATGGTCACTATTACTCTTTCATGGTGGGGAAGGCTTGAATCAATACGAATGGTTGTTGCGCCTAAAATAATCTATGTTCTAAGTATGATTCCATTTCTCCTCCCTAAACAAATATACAAACAAATTGACTCCTTACTCTCTCAATTTTTATGGAAAAAGAAACATCCTCGGATAGCCTTATCCAAATTGAAGACGGTTAGAGCTAGGGGTGGAGTTAACTTTCCATGCTTTTTACATTATCATCAGGCCTTTATCATCCAACAATGGTCAAGATCCTCCTCTACCTCCACTAAGGTCCAGGTTCCCGCTTGAGCTAAAATGGAATGGGCCAGGTATGACTGGATCAAAATTCAATGTATTGCTTGCCTCACTTTATCCAAAAACGAACGTAACAATCCCATTCTGGCCTCGCTGAAAGATGTCCTGACCTCAATTGATAATATCCTTCCTGTTCCATGGTCGGCTTCCAGTTTAATTCCCTTATGGAACAACACGACTAAAAATTCAAGATAAACTTATATCATGGTCAATTTGGCAGAATGCTGGAATCTGTTATATACAAGACTTGCTGACTCATAACAGATGGTTATCTTTTTCGGAATTGGCTGACAAATTTCAATTGCCCCCAAATCAATATTTTGCCTGGTGGCAACTACGTCACTGTATATTGAGCGCATATCCAACTGTACTCTCCTTGTAGTTAGTTCCTAGTCTGATTTCACACAACAATACAATGATGACGCTCGGTGGTACAGCCTCGCTGTGGTATAAATTGATTCAAAACATCTCTACTGATGCCCATAGCCCCACCGAGTCTAAATGGATACAAGAATTGAACCTTCCTTCAGATGCAATAGATTGGCCAACTGTATGGCTACAATTTTTTAAATCTATTAGATCAGCGTCATTACTTCAATCGATATTTTTCCTGCTTGACAAAGCCACATGGACTCCTCTGCTATCTCTTATAAAATTTAAATTAAATAGACCGGTGAGGAGTGAACCACTTGCATCTCCCTGTGATTACACTTCGGTGGGACGGAGGAGTGGTGATTCTGAGGTCTATTAAACAGACTATAAAATTATTGAAAACATTTATTAAGGTGACATAAGATGTTTATTGAGCATCTTAGAAACCATTTATTTATATATTGAGCATTGATTGGTCTAAGGCAATATTCAAGCCAGTTTCAGTTGTTAAATTATAGGACACTGAATTTGTGTTTTGGGACCCGATACAGTTGCAACAATTTTTAGTGGCTAGAGAGACAATGTGATTACTGTTTACCTAATGGATTGAGGATCAGTTATGATTAAACCCTGATTTTTGTGAATGGATTCATGGTCCATTTGTTACTGGATCATTTTTCCATTCAATCTTTTTCTTATAATTTCCTTAGATATGAAGCATGTCTCCTTAATAATGTGGGCTTGAAAGGAAATTATGATTTGAATTGTCTTTAATTGGTAAAATTGTGATGATTTATCCTTTTCTTTGTTCATTATGCAAATGTAATGATGGGAATTTATAAATAAATTAAAAAAAGAAATGTGGTAATGGGGAATAGATAGAAGGTAATAGAAGGCTGGGAAAGGAGTGAGATGGGAAATGGGAGACCTAGGGCCTGAGAGGAGATGGAGAATTGAGAGGTTGCTCAAAATTTAAAAAGAAGGGTGAAAAAGAGGGTAAGATTTGAGTGGACAGAGGCAGAAATGAAAAAGTTAGGAATGCTGAAAGCGGAAAATCAGTATGTCGGAGACATGTATAAGGAGGGAATGGAACAAGAGAGAAGAGGAGAAAAAAAATTGGACAACAGACACTGGAAAGAGAATTAGTAGAAGATAGACAAAAAGCAGAAATAGAAACTGTGACCAAGATGATGGGAAAAAAATGTCCAGACAACAAGGTAGAACAAATTGTTTTATTTTGAATTTATTAACTGAAATATGCTAGCTTTGGGATATGTGCATCACAGTTATTTGTGTATTGGGTTCAGTGGCTTAATCATACAGCTAATTTGGGGGAGGGACCGGAGCCCAAAATTTGTGGATGGGCACCAAAGCTTCTCCTAGCCTGAGTACAATATATAAATACTTGAACTAGTGGGGATTCCCAAGCCCTACCAACTGAAGGTATCTTCCTCAAGTCCGGCAATAGGAAATCTCCAAGCTTTGCAGATAATGGCAATATCCTCAAACTGCCACTGCTTTCATGCATGAGGAGGAGGGAAGGCAGCAGCAACCACTCTGCAATATTTCTGCCAGTTGCAGAACTTGGAAAGTTCTGGTATCTGGACCTGAGGATGGGGGGGGGGGGGGGGGGGGAGAAGGTGGCCATCAGATGATGAGGCTTGGGGATCCCCACCAGCTACAACAAGGAAGATGTTCATTTTGAGGAAGCCTAAGCTCAAAATGGGAGGTCCAGCCCCCTCTCAAGGTTATGGCACTGATTGTGTTCAAAATGAAGTATAGTACTTGCTGAGTTTAACTTTTTGGGATTTCCAGTTCAGCTTTGGTATTCATGGTTCTACTTCTAATTTGTGATCCATTGTTCTATATTTGGTGAAGGTCTGTCTGTTTGTTCTGTGTGTGAAGAAGTCATTTAAAGGTGGGTGGGGAAATTGGGAGATGGGCAGGTAGAAGAGGGACCCCCCTCCTTCATTTCTGCCCTGGGCCCCAGCATGTCTAAAACTGGTCCTGCCACATCACCCTTTCCATCCTGCCTATCTATCCCATTTCACCTTCATTTCATGTTCTTTCATTCCATAGCTTTCTTTCTCATCTGTGCATTTATGCCACAGAAGTATCTCATATCTCTATTATATCTCTCCTCTCCCTCATTTCTTCCCAAATACACATATTGAGATCTTTAAGTCTATCTCCATATCAATCCTGTTTATATCTTTTTGAAGGTGTAGTCTCCAGAATTATACACAGTACTCCAATTGAGGTCTCACTAGAGATTTATTTAGTGACATTATCACCTCCTTTTTCCTACTGGCCATTCCTCTCCCTATGCACTCAAGCATCCTCTTTTTTTTTGCCATCACCTTTTCTTCCCGTTTGGTCACTTTAAGATCACATACAATCACCCCCAAGTCCTGCCCCACGTTCATGCACATAAATACTTCACCCCTTAAATTGTACAACTGCCTTTGAAGGGGTGACCAAAGAGTTGGATCAAGGAAGAGTAGTAAGATGTGGTATACTACTACAGTATACTTAGATTTTAGTAAAGTCTTTGATACTGTCCTGCATAGATGATTTATAAATAAGCTGAGTACCCTTGGACATTTATACCAGCTGTATAAATGCTATGTAAGTACATGCTCATATATGTATTTTATAAATAACACACACAAATTATGGCTTAATTTGTGCTCTACCCAAACCCTGCCCTTGAACAAACATATGCATGGGTCTCATAAATGTACATGGGACCCTTTTACTAAACTGTGTTAAAAAGTGGCCTGTGGTAGCCCTAGCACACTGAGACCACATTTGGTGCGGTGGCAAAATAACCCTTGTTTCCACTTTCCTATTAATAGCCACATGCTAATTTCCCTGATTCATAGGAGGAAGGAATGGTCTATTGGTCAGAGTTACAGCCTCAGCACCCTGAGGTTGTGGGTTCAAACCCCGCACAGCTCCTTGTGACCCTGGGCAAGTCACTCAATCCTCCACTGCCTCAGTACGTTAGATAGATTGTGAGCCCACCGGGACAGATAGGGAAAACGCTTGAGTACCGTATTTTCGCGGATATAACGCGCACCATTGTAAAACGCGCACAGGGGTATAGCGCGCAGAAATCACGATGATATGTACAAAAACTTTTCTATACCGCGCTCAGGCATATAACGCGCATGCTGCCCGACTCTCCTTTCGCCCGCCCTGACTTTCCGTGCGCTGTCCCGACTCTCCGTTCACCCCCCCTGACTTCCGTGCACTGTCCTCCCTTGAAGTCCTGTCCCCCCTTGAAGGTCTGTCCCCATCCTGAAAGCCTGATGCCCCCCCCCCGACGTCCGATACATCCCCCCCCGGCAGGACCACTCGCACCCTCACCCCGAAGGACCGCCGACTCCCCAACAATATCGGGCCAGGAGGGAGCCCAAACCCTCCTGGCCACGGCGACCCCCTAACCCCACCCCGCACTACATTACGGGCAGGAGGGATCCCAGGCCCTCCTGCCCTCGACGCAAACCCCCTCCCCCCCACGACCGCCCCCCCCCAAGAACCTCCGCCCGTCCCCCAGCCGACCCGCGACTCCCCTGGCCGACCCCCACGACACCCCCACCCGCCTTCCCCGTACCTTTGTGTAGTTGGGCCAGAAGGGAGCCCAAACCCTCCTGGCCACGGCGACCCCCTAACCCCACCCCGCACTACATTACGGGCAGGAGGGATCCCAGGCCCTCCTGCCCTCGACGCAAACCCCCCTCCCCCCCAGCCGACCCGCGACCCCCCTGGCCGACCCCCACGACCCCCCACCCCCCTTCCCCGTACCTTTGAAAGTTGGCCGGACAGACGGGAGCCAAACCCGCCTGTCCGGCAGGCAGCCAACGAAGGAATGAGGCCGGATTGGCCCATCCGTCCTAAAGCTCCGCCTACTGGTGGGGCCTAAGGCGCGTGGGCCAATCAGAATAGGCCCTGGAGCCTTAGGTCCCACCTGGGGGCGCGGCCTGAGACACATGGTCGGGTTTGGCCCATGTGCCTCAGGCCGCGCCCCCAGGTGGGACCTAAGGCTCCAGGGCCTATTCTGATTGGCCCACGCGCCTTAGGCCCCACCAGTAGGCGGAGCTTTAGGACGGATGGGCCAATCCGGCCTCATTCCTTCGTTGGCTGCCTGCCGGACAGGCGGGTTTGGCTCCCGTCTGTCCGGCCAACTTTCAAAGGTAAGGGGAAGGGGGGTGGGGGGGTCGTGGGGGTCGGCCAGGGGGGTCGCGGGTCGGCTGGGGGGGAGGGGGGTTTGCGTCGAGGGCAGGAGGGCCTGGGATCCCTCCTGCCCGTAATGTAGTGCGGGGTGGGGTTAGGGGGTCGCCGTGGCCAGGAGGGTTTGGGCTCCCTTCTGGCCCAACTACACAAAGGTACGGGGAAGGCGGGTGGGGGTGTCGTGGGGGTCGGCCAGGGGGGTCGCGGGTCGGCTGGGGGACGGGCGGAGGTTCTTGGGGGGGGGCGGTCGTTGGGGGGAGGGGGTTTGCGTCGAGGGCAGGAGGGCCTGGGATCCCTCCTGCCCGTAATGTAGTGCGGGGTGGGGTTAGGGGGTCGCCGTGGCCAGGAGGGTTTGGGCTCCCTCCTGGCCCGATATTGTTGGGGAGTCGGCGGTCCTTCGGGGTGAGGATGCGAGTGGTCCTGCCGGGGGGGGGATGTATCGGACGTCGGGGAGTCGGCCGGGCAAGAGGGCTTGGGCTCCCTCTTGCTCCGATCGTGGATGCGGGTGCGGGTGGGAGCGCGTGCGAGCGGTCGTTCGGGGTGGGGGTGCGAGCGGTCCTGCTGGGGGGGTGAATCGGGCGTCGGGCGGGGTGGGAACTATGTTTAAAAACTTTTGTATACCGCGCTCAGCCATATAACGCGCGAGGGGTATGCGCGGTACGTAAAATCACGTATAACGCGCGCGTTATATCCGCGAAAATACGGTAATTGATTGTAAACCACTTAGATAACCTTGATAAGTGGTATATAAATGCTTAATGAAATATAAATAAAATAATCCTATGCTAATCGGTTAGCATGCGCCAATGTAGCTGCACTAACCTATTAACACAGAATACATCTACTCTCTGCCCCTATGCATGCCCCAACACTAAAAATTAAAATCTAATTTTTTAGTGCATGAGAAGTGTGTGTCAGGACTAAAACTACTGCAGAATACTAGAGTAAACCCTGCAGTAATGGTTTAAAAGCATGCATTAGTGCTTATCACAGCTTAGTAAAAGGACCCCTGTTCTGCCCCCAGCAGCCCCTAAGTGTTCCTGTTACTACCTTTACATGTAAAAAAATCCTTCAGAAAATTACCCCATAGTGAGCATAAGTCTTCAATGTTTGAAAGCTTACAATCAAGTGATTTAACTTATATAGCATTGAACACTCTGATGGCATTAAATATTTTCATTGCTATTATTTCTTTCATAAGCTCACAGCAGGAGAGATATGAGAGAGAGACTATTTCTTTCTACAAATCACTTCCACAATTTTCATTTTCCAGAGACAATAATGACATTGTAATTTAATTGTTGAGAAATCCAGGATCCAGTGTTATAAGGATGCACATTTGGAGGCAGCCATGCTGGGTCCACAGCTGCTGTTAATAACCCAATAATTGACTCTGCCAGTAACACCTCCCTCATTCCAAGTCCCCACTGGGTGGGGTAGGGTGGGATGGAAGCAGAAGGAAGGCACTATATAGTATTACTATTCTTATATAATTTAAACCAAATGGCAGAAAAATCCTTGCCATTGGTTGGTATGCAACTGTGTAGGTAGGTTCTCAGGGAGAAGGAAGAGCCCTGCTGTGGGTCAGGTTTACTTGGAAACCAGACAACAAATAAAAATTTGACTGACGGACTGGCATTAATAAAATTGAGGCTCATCTTATTCAACTTATGTGTCTGTAGGTCTTTGATGTCTGTTGTGCTGTCAAGTTATATAAAAATGGGCAAGTAAGGGAGGAGAACAATTCAGTTCCCACTGCCCATATTATAACAATATTATTGAGGAAACTCAGATGATAATATGACTTCAGGGAAAGGAAAAACCATCCTTGAAGTAAAGCTGGAACTAGTCCCTTGGCCTTTTGGTGACATTTACAGCCTCTGTGCAAGGACATGCTCTTTTCTTTCTGTTTCTATTTTCTTCAGTTAATCAGATGACTTGAAAAGAAGCTAGATAAGGGTATTGTTTGCATTGACAACCTGCTGATGATACCGTCTGAGCAGATCACAGAAAAATGTTCCCTTTCTGAACCAATAGAGTCATTAGGGAGAGTACTCATTGCTTCAGCACATCTAGGTTAATTACCATGGAAAATCTGGAAGTGGCAGCTATAATTTTTCCTGAAGGAAGTATTACTATTTTTACTCTCCATTCAGTTTTAGAAAATTTCTTAAAGTATGTTAGATGAAGGATATGGTGTTTGCAGTTCAATCATGAATTGATTTTAGGTGTGAAAAAAGGCAGTGCCTCATTTTGGGTAGGCAGTTTTTTTTAATGAAAGTCTTAATACTCGGCTCATGGGCGTTTGTCAGCACATTGTTCCATTGCAGGAAATGAGTGAGCATATTTCTTTACGGGCCTCACTTTAGGAAACAGATAAGGGTCAGAATGAAATGAGTGATCCATCCCTTGGCACATGGAAAGAACTGTCATAGGCTTGACTTTGTTTAGTAAATATTGGCATGAACAGATTGCAGAACAGTATGATGGAAAGAAAACAGAGAAGACTGAGTTTGGATAAAATTCAAAGACACATAATGCCTTGTAGGAAATTTAAGAAGTGCCGTTATTCAGTCATTCACTGTTTTAGGTTTGACCACCTAACTGCTTAAGAAAACTTAAAATACAGACTAACCTTCTTTTAACCCACACACTACTAGCACAAGAGAGAGAGAGAAGGAGAGAGATTTAATTCTATTTTTTTTTCTAATTTAGTGCACATTCAGAGGCTTTATTGTGGAAAAATAATTTCTGGAATAGAGCCCATTTTCTCTGTTCAGTATCAAGAAAGCAGCTGTAGAGGAGACCACTGGAGCTCAGGCTTCAGTTTTCATAGCCAGTGATCATGCCAAATATTTAAGATGATTATTCTGGTTATATATATAAATGGGTCCCAGCAGTCTACAAGTTCCATGATATAGACGCTTTCAGAGGAAAGTGGAGCATCTTTCAAGTTAGAGCTCATTTCTGGTCAGGCTAGTAGATGCTGTCCCTTTTAGACAGCCTAAAGATTGCATTGGTTTAGTATCAGAATAACCCTTTGCTATTTTTCATTGCCAATGGATTAATTTTGTAATTGCTTGCATCAGCAAAAAGCACATACATATTTTTCACTATGCAGATTTTATAGGAATTTTTAAGTGGAACTATATGTAGAGTTTCACTTTGAAAATAATTCCAGAAAAATTATGGGGACCTTTTACTAAACCACAATAAAATGTGCAGTTATCTTGGCTTAATTCAGGACTTTACCACACAGTAGCTGCAAATGTAACATGGCACATATTAGGAGCATTCCCTATATTTTCCATTGTAGGTTGTATGTTAATATTCACATTAATGTGTAGGATTTGCTCCTGTTAACGCGGAAGCACTTAGGCCTGGATTTAAAAAATGGTGCTGTAAGTTAGGTGATGGTAGGTGCCCTATCACCACCTAACTTAATTGCTTTAATTGGTTTAATCAACATTGTAATTGACTGTGCTGTTTAAAAACCAATTAGATATCCATAAAAAAGTAGGCAATGGCAAGCATCTACCTTGACAGGCATCGGAATTACGGCTATGTCATGGTGCCTAAGGTCAAAATAGGCTTGGTTATAGCCAGAAATGACCTTAGGCACCATTGTGTGATTCTCAGTCAAACTTAGACACTGGTAATATAAGCCTTTAAAACCCTGGCTGTGATTTTGGTAACAGCGCCTATGTGTGACTGACATACGATGGCACCATTTTTGGAGGTGCCACCGAGGAAGGCACTGTTTCCAGAATCTGGACCTCCGCTTTAGGCCCAATATTCAAACTGCGAGAGGCCTATGTCCTGTGGTAGTGGTGAGCCTGGATGTTCAATGTTGGGCAATTTCAGTGACCAGCATTTGAATATCTGGGGTTTTTTTTTGACCGGACGACTGATTAAGTCAGGGGCGTCAAACTCAATCACATTAAGGGGCCGAAATCCAAAACACAGGCTAAGTCGTGGGCCAGACCCCGTCCAATCTCTGCCCCAGACCCCGCCCCCATAATAATACTAATTATAACACCATATTTTTCATATATACACACACACACTATATAATCTTATTAACACATAATGGTAATGGTTAACCACAAAATTAAACTACACAAAACACACTGTATGCTTCTCAACATTCATTCCTACCAGAACACAGATAACCCCTATGCAAATACGGGAACAAAAACTAAAAGTACTAATATATTTAAAAACACCCTAAGATTCAAGATTCTGCATGCATTACCACCCTCAGAGAAAAAGAAACAAATGTATTTCTTCCTGAGCAGTGCAAAAGATAGACAGCAGATTAAAATGCTCAAAATTGACACAATTCAAACACTAACTTGAAAATAAAACCATTCCCCCAAACCTTTGTTGTCTCCCTCCCTCCATGTTGTGCCTCCCTCCGGCAGGTGTCTAACCTTCTGGCCAGTTCCAACCTGGCCGTTTTATGCAGCCCGTGGTCCGATGCCCTCCGGTGTCATCTTGTAGCTGGCTCCCTCCTCCTCACAGCCGTAGTGCACATGGAGCTGCGTTCAGCGGCTCCTTGTGCGTCCTGCATCTGAACCATAAGCCTTCTTTCTGACGTCGCAACGTCAGAGGGAATGCTTAGGATGAGGTGTGGGACTTGCGAGGAGCCGCTGCACGTGGCTCGGTGCACATTACAGCTGTGAGGAGGAGGGAGCTGTCCACAAGGTAAATCTGGGTATCGGACTGCGGGCCAAATAAAACAGCTAGGCAGGCCAGATTTGGCCCGCAGGCTTTGAGTTTGACACCTGTGGGTTAAGTTATAATGAGCAAAGATAGGACTGCTATTTAAGTGGTCTGATTTGCCTGATAAACTGAATATTGCTTCTAACATTTGCAACAACTATGATGTCCCTCTCCTTACACTGAGAAAGTAAATCTAGTCACAGTTGTGCATGCCCGATAATATCCAGACTGGATTACTTTAATGCACTTATACTGGTCTGACTACAAAAGGTTTGCCCTGTCCTAATTGATTCAGAATACTGCAGCAAGATTAGTGGAAAGCAGTATTGCAACATTTTTGCAAAATCTTCACTGGCTACCAGTACAATACAGGGCTAAATTTAAAACTCTGGGCTAGATCCACTAAAGTCTCTGATTGCTAAAATAGTTTGACTGGTGTAGTGACCAATCAGATTTGCCGACCCTATGCACAAAATGGCTCACTACGTGGTTTTCCAAGCACTCCTACATTCTCTGATTCTGGCATGCAAATGAGGTCATTAATATTAAAACCAAACATCCGATCAATGCCCTAACTGTGCAGGCCAGAATCAGATTGGTATTAATGACCCAGAATACCTATCAAGTCTAGACCTGTCAGTAACTGTACCTCAACAATAGATGACAGCAGGAGGGATGCCCAGTCCCTCCTGTTCCAAGGCCTTCCCCTCCAAAATGGGAATTTCCACACATTCCCACCACAAATGATAGAAACTCCTCTCTTTCCTACATCCCTCCAGCATTCACACCCTTCCCAGAAAAATAATTTCTGTTTTAGAGTAACATACATCACATATAAAAGTATGCAGCTACTTGAGGCACCCTTATATTTTGAAATAAAGGGTCCAATTTTAGTTTGATCTCTTTCCTTAGATCCCTCATCCAGACTTTCTGGAAAGTGCCCTCCACGCCCTTGAATGTTACTCAGATACTTTATAAACCTGACCACCCTTCCTGTCCTCCTTTAATTTTATAATTCATCAAATACTGTTATTTTTGTTTACAACTCCTTCATCCCCTGTACTTGTATAATGTCACACCTCTAAATAATTGCATGGATTTCTGTGACTCATATTGCTTTCTTAATTCTTCATAGTACCATTCTCCTGAAAAAACTGGCTAGACCCTGGCTTTCCCATCACTGATAGCTAGTATATAAAATGCCTGGTACATATGCCCTACTGCAGTGCTGCTCAATTCCGATCCTCGAGATCTACAGGCAGGCCAGGTTTTCAGGATTTCCACAATGAACATGCAGGAGAGAGATTTGCATACCAAGAAGGCAGTGCAGGCAAATCTCTCTCATGCATATTCATTGTGGATATCCTGAAAATCTGGCGTGCCTGTAGATCTTGAGGACCGGAATTGAACAGCCCTGCCCTACTGTATCATATACCCATATGTTCCAATAATTCTTTATCTTGCAATAGCCTTTTCCACATTTGATTCCATACCCCAATAGTTAGATATGTAGGGGTTACTACATTTTCATTTTTCTGTATTACAGCTTCATCTAAGAAACCAACATCTGGTCCACAGGAGAGTGACTCCTGCCATCACCTGTTCTAACCAAACCCGACTTTTCACAGAGCAGCCCCTCTACCTCTCTAACATGGCTTATAATTGAGTTGCTCTGAAATATTTCAGCAGATATGGCATTCTTAGGCCTTCCTAACTGTTCCTTTTTTAAAGCAGCTCTCGAATGTCCCACAGTAGCTTCCTTTTCCTTATATAACTGAATATATTTCTTTGCACTTTTCTGAACATTCTGTCTGGAATCTGTATTGGGAGAAAGTTCATTTTGACAATCGCTGTCCGTCTTACCCATGTAAAATTATGATTGTTCTATTACTCAAAATCTTTCTCCACCTTTTTGTAACAACTTCCCAGAACTGCAGCTATAGAGTACCCTATGCTCAGCTGCAATTTGTACCTCAAGTTATTTAACACTTTTGCTCATTTAAAAGGGAAACCATAGGAGGGGTCTTAGGCACCTGGGCCAACTGGAATATTAGGCCTCTTTCCCAGTGCATTCGGGATCTGGCCAATCAGAATCCTAGGGTACTCCAATTGCATCCCAGAATACACTAGGAGAGAGGCCTATGATTCTGGTTGGCCCAGGTGCCTAAGCCCCATCCTATGGTTTCCCTTTTAAATGAACAAAAGTATTAAATAACATGGGGTACAAATTGCAGCTGAGTGTAGGGTACTTTACAGCTGCAGTTCTGGAAAATTGTTACAAAAGGTGGGGAAAAATCTTGATCAATGGTGCAATCATAATTTTACAGTGCCAACCCAATTCTCTAACCAATGCCTGTGACATGGACGTCAGTTAGAGAATCACGGTATTAGGTGGCTTAGGTGTCTGTCCATAATGACATATGCGATTCTATATAGGACGCCCATGTGTGATTCTCAAAAGCCCCTTAGGTGGCTTTTGAGATCGGGCTTCCTATACAGAATCCGGCCCTCAGTCTCCACATATTTCACAAACACAATTCACATTCATACCAATATGTTCCTTTCCTATATAGCCATTCCCATCACCAGTCCTGGCAGCAGCTGTGCTACTCAAAAATATACATTCCATGGTCAGTTGCATAGTTATCTGTTCGGTATGCTCTTCTGTGGGTCTTCTTGCATCTTCACTGTCTTCTGAAGGTTTAAATTGTTATCATTCCTTGGTCACTTTCTGCCATTTTACACCAGCTCCAGTATCTATATCTCTCTTTTCCCTATGCTCCTCCAAGTTTGCTAGGCCCAAATCTACAAGAGATCCAGTCCTCCTTGACTGTTCAAACTGTCTTATGGACACCTCCCACGATGAAAGTAAGACCAAATGGAAACACCCAACAATAAAATAGGCCTTTTTTCTGGAGCATCCCAGTAATATCTCAGGGAACTCTCTTCTCCTTTGTCACATGCTTGCTGCTCAAGTGGGGAGAATGATCACTTCATGGTCTTCCCATCTCAAAATATGCCTTTTTCTCACTGCTGCCAGTGCTTGTTTTATTAGTTTCTTATTCATGGAATGCATATTATTATATCCCTGGAGACATTATTACATGTCCTAAGTGCTCAACATGTATGGTCTAATTTAACCCCCATCACTTAGACCCCCCATAACATCAGAACTGAGTACTGCTGCACATATCCTCTTCACCATGTTCTTACAGTCCTTGTATTCCTCTACCTCTACTATCCCTCTTATTCTTGAATTATTATGTTTCATTCTGTTTTCTATTTTCTCCAGCTTTTCTTGCATCTGCTTCTCTATTTTACATATTTCAACCTGTACTGTGTCCAGCTCTTCTCTTTATTCTTCCACTCTCAAATTGATGTCTTCTATTCTCCAGCTGAAGTCACTCATTTTAAAATGAATTTCTCTTATGTTTTCAAAGCCTGTGTGTATGGTGCTCATTTCATTTTATAAAGTATCCAACCCAGCGGAAAATCAAAGTAGTGCACAGGGATTTCAGCTTCCATTACTATATATGTTCCTCATAGCTCTGTCCCTTCCCATCAGTTTGAATCTACTGCTCTGCCACTATCTTGCCACCTTCCTCCTCCATGTCCATGTTCTGTCTTCTGCAGGTTTCAGCCATTAGTATTATCCTCTCCTCCCTTTTTGCTTCCAATAGCTGTTATTCTGTCTGTTGTTGGGTTTAATTCAATCAGATATTGTGCATTTTATATGGGTATGGAGTCAGAGTTCATTCAACTGTTGGCTGCCATGGATGTAAAGTCATTTCCTGTCCTAAAACAAATACTTAAAAAAACAAAACAAAAAAAACAACACACCTATGTGTATCTTTGAGCTGCTGAAAACACAATTTGAATATTTTATCTCATGCATATGCATTTCCTTCATAAAATATATAACATACCTCTAGATGTTAGTTCTCCTACCAAGCCATACCTAAACTACACCCTCTTAAAATCTCATAAGAACCATATTGGGTCAGACCACTGGTCCATCTAGCCCAGTATCCTGTTTCCAAAAGTGGCCAATTCAGGTCACAAATACCTGGCAGAAACTCAAATAGTAGCAATATTCTATGCTACTGATCCCAGAGCATGAAGTGGCTTCCCCCATGTCTGTCTCAATAGGAGACTATGGGGCTCATAATCAAAATGGAAATACATCTAAAAACCGGCCTAAATCGGCACTTAGATGATCAGTGAGACAGGTCATCCAAGTGCCGATAATTGAACCGGGTTTTAGACTTATTTAAAAACGAGCTAGGCCTTCAGAGTGCTGCTGAACAACCAGAGCTAAAAGGGGCATGTCAGGAGGAGTGTTGAGGGTTGGAATTGGGCGGGACGTGGGCCATTCTAGACTTAGGGCTCCTTTTACTAAGGTAAGCTAGTGTTTTTAGCGCACGCACAAAATTACCATGCGCTACACCATGTGGTCTTCTAGAATAATGCCAGCTCAATGCTGGCGTTAAGGTCTAGTGCGTGCGGCAATTTAGTGTGTGCTATTCCGCACGTTAAGGCCATAATGCACCTTAGTAAAAGGAGCTCTTAGTCATACTGCATGTATAACTGAAAATTTTACAATAGTGCCTAGACGGAACCTGGACATTGTGACAGGCTGTCTAAAACCAGGTCTAAATCACAAGAAGGTATCCAATGACCAGATAAGCACTGCAGACATAAAGTACAGACCCCCCCCCCCACACACTGCTCCAGTGATCACTGACCCCCACCCCCATAAAATCGTAAAAACAACTTTACATATCTGCATCCAGAACATCAGCACCTGGCAGCCTTGCATAGAGATCCATAGCGACAACCTTTAACTTCAAGAAAGGAAACTACGAAGCAATGAGAGAATTGGTAAGGAAGAAACTTAGGAACACTTCCAAAACATGGCTAACGGTAAATCATGCCTGGTCCTTCTTCAGGGACATGGTGAACGAGGTGCAAAATCTGTATATCCCCAGATTCAGGAAAGGGATGCAAAAAGAATCAAACAAAAGACCCGGCGTGGATAACCAAAATAGTGAATGAAGCGATAGGCAATAAGAAAAATTCATTCAAGAAATGGAAAAAGGACAAATCTGAGGGGAACTGGAAAGAGCACAAGAAGTATCAAAAAGAATGTCACCGTGAAATTCGGAAAGCTAAAAGAGAGTATGAAGAAAGGCTAGCCAGGGAAGCAAGAAATTTCAAACCGTTCTTCAGATATGTTAAAGGGAAACAGCCAACTAGAGAGGAAGTGGGACCGCTAGACGAAGGAGACAGGAAGGGAGTGGTGAAAGAGGAGAAGGTAGTGGCAGAAAGGCTTAACATGTTCTTCTCGTCTGTATTTACTAACGAAAACACATCCAACATGCCGGAACCTGAGCAATTCTTCAATGGAAGTCAAGCAGAAAAATTAACATTCATAGAAGTGAGCATTGAGGACGTTCGTAGGCAGATCGAAAAACTAAAAACTGACAAATCTCCGGGTCCGGATGGCATACATCCAAGGGTTCTGAAGGAATTAAAGGAGGAGATAGCGGAACTACTGCAGCAAATTTGCAACTTATCCCTGAAAACAGGCGAGATCCCGGAGGATTGGAAGATAGCCAAGGTTACGCCCATCTTTAAAAAGGGATCAAGAGGTGATCCGGGAAACTACAGGCCAGTGAGCCTGACTTCAGTTCCTGGGAAAATGGCAGAAGCACTGATAAAAGAAAGCATTGATCAACATTTTGAAAAACACGAACTTCTGACAGCCAGCCAGCATGGTTTCTGCAAGGGAAGATCGTGCCAAACAAACTTATTGCATTTCTTCGAAGGGATTAACAAACAGATGGACAAAGGAGACCCCATTGACATCATATATCTAGATTTCCAAAAAGCCTTTGACAAGGTGCCCCATGAACGTCTACTCCGGAAACTGAAGAACCATGGGGTGGAAGGTGACATACATAGATGGATCAGAAACTGGTTGGAGGGTAGAAAACAAAGGGTAGGACTGAAGGGTCACTACTCCGACTGGAGGAGGGTCACGAGTGGCGTCCCGCAGGGCTCGGTGCTCGGGCCGCTACTATTTAATATCTTCATAAATGATCTAGAAACAGGGACGAAGTGCGAGATAATAAAATTTGCGGATGACACTAAACTATTTAATGGAGCTCGGACTACAGAGGAATGCGAAGAATTGCAAAGGGACTTGAACAAACTAGAAGATTGGGCGATGAGATGGCAGATGAAGTTCAACGTTGAGAAATGTAAGGTATTACATGTGGGGAGCAGAAACTCGAGGTACAACTATACAATGGGAGGGATATTATTAAATAAAAGTACCCAGGAAAGGGACTTGGGGGTATTGGTGGACATGACATTGAAGCCAACGGCACAGTGTGCAGCGGCCGCTAAGAGAGCGAATAGAATGCTTGGTATAATCAAAAAGGGTATTACAGCCAGAACGAAAGAGGTTATCCTGCCATTGTATCGGGCAATGGTGCGCCCGCATTTGGAGTACTGCGTTCAATATTGGTCGCCGTACCTTAAGAAGGATATGGCATTAGTCGAGAGGGTTCAGAGGAGAGCGACGCGTCTGATAAAAGGTATGGAAAACCTGTCATATGCTGAGAGATTGGAGAAGCTGGGTCTATTTTCCCTGGAGAAGAGAAGACTTAGAGGGGATATGATAGAGACTTATAAGATCATGAAGGGCATAGAGAGAGTGGAGAGGGACAGATTCTTCAAACTCTCGAATAATAAAAGAACAAGAGGGCACTCGGAAAAGTTGATAGGAGACAGATTCAAAACAAATACTAGGAAGTTCTTTTTTACCCAACGTGTGGTGGACACCTGGAATGCGCTTCCAGAGGACGTGATTGGGCAGAGTACGGTACTGGGCTTCAAGAAAGGATTAGACAAATTCCTACTGGAAAAGAAGATAGAGGGGTATAGATAGAAGATTACTGCACAGGTCCTGGACCTGCTGGGCCACCGCGTGAGCGGACTGCTGGGCACGATGGACCTCGGGTCTGACCCAGCAGAGGCATTTCTTATGTTCTTATGTTCTTATGAAAAGCCTAGTAGAGCTGCACAGAGGTGGCTTAAGTGGTCTTGGGGGTGGGTTAGTGAACCATGGAGAGGAGGACCCAGGCCCATGCCCAAAAGGTCTTTTTCTAGGCATTTGTGACGTGGACAAATTTTTGGATGAAAATGGGGTATAAAGATGGACAACTTAGCAGTCTGGATGATCAGATGGCAGGACGTAGAGCTGAACGATTTTCAAAAAATATATATATATGTTGGACGTATTTTTTGAAAATGGACCTTTTCCCATGTCCAACTTTGGGCGACTTGCGACTTAGGCTCAAAACAGACTTGGACATTTCTTTTGATTATGTCCCTCCATGGATTTTTCATCCAGGAACTTATCCAAACCTTTGTTTTAAACCTAGCTATGCTTACCACTGTTACAGCATCCTATGATAATGAGTTCCAGAGTTTAATTATTCAATATTTCCTCATATTGTTTTAAAGGTATTTCCATGTAACTTTTATTGAGTATCCTCTAATCTTTGTAATTTTTGAAAATGTGAAAAATTGATTCACTTTTACCTGTCCTACACCACTCAGGATTTTGTAGACCTCAGTCTTATCCCCCATCAGCCATCTGTTTTCCAAGTTGAAGAGACCTAACCTCTTTAGTCTTTTTACATACAAGAGGAGTTCCCTTTATTCCCTTTATCATATTAGTCACACTTATTTGAACCGTTTCTAATTCTGTTATATTTTTGGAGGGATATGGTAACTATAAATGAATGCAATATTCAAGGTAAAGAAGAGAACTGGACATGTACCATCCTGGAAATGTCCAGTTCTCTTCTTATGTAATCCGCTTTGAACCGCAAGGTACAAGCGGAATAAAAATCACTAATGTAATGTAATGTAATGTAAAGTTGCACCATGGAATAATTTAGAAGTATTATCATTTTCTTGATCTTATTTACCATCCTTGCCCTAATAATTCCTTGCATCCTGTTTGCTTTTTTGGCTACCACTGCACACTGAGCAGATTTCAGCATATTGTCTACAGCAGGGGTGCCCATTACGTCGATTGCGATCGACCGGTAGATCAGGAAGGCAATGCAAGTCAATTGCGGAGCCAATCCTGGGCTCTGTGATAGACTTGTGTTTCTGTTCCGATCTACCTTCCTTTCCCTGACGTCCCCCACCGCCGCCCCAAGCTCTCCCTGCAGAAGCGTTGGACCGACCTGATGTCAATTCTGACATGGAAGTTCTGGGACAGCCAATCGCTGCCTGGCTGGCCTGGAACTTCCTCTTCAACGTCAAAATTGATGTCATGGAGGGGAATGCTGGTCAACGCGATGCTTCTGCAAGGATAGCTTGAGGCGGTGGTGGCTTGGGGGTCTGTTCTCCGATGGCGGCAGTGGCAAACCTAGTGGCTTGGGGGAGGGCTGGGAGAAAGAAAGAAAGGGGGCAGGCAGGAAGACAGAAAGAAGGGAACAGGGAGACAAAGAAAGAAGGGAAACTGAAAGAAAGGGGGAACAGGGAGACAGAAAGAAAGGGGGCATGGAGAGAGAGAGAAAGAAAGAAAGAAAGGAAGGCAGGGAGACAGAAAGAAAGAAGGGGGCAGAGTGAAAGAAAGAAAAAGTTGGGGGAGAGAATGAGGTATGGAGGAGAGGAAGCATACAGGAGGCTGAAAAAAGGGAAGTCAAAAGAAGAAACTGCAACCAGAGATTCATGAAATCACCAGACAATAAAGGTAGGAAGATACCTGAAATGTAACGTAATCTTATTTGTACTGTAACTGTAATCTATTTGTTATATCACACAATAACGTACAGTCAATTTAATATCCAATTTGCAAGTTCTTCTGGAATTAATCCAGCTACCTCTCCTCCCTTGTAACCAAAAAAACAAACTGTTGTAACTTCACTGGAAATGTCCAGTTAGCTCTTTTGTAATCCGCCTTGAACTGCAAGGTATAGGCGGAATAGAAGTCCCTAATGTAATGTAATGTAATTTAGTGATCAAAATGTGTCCGTTTTGAGAATTTATATCTGCTGTCTATATTTTGCTCTATGGCCCCCTTTTACTAAACCGCAATAGCGGTTTTTAGCGCAGGGAGCCTATGAGCATCGAGAGCAGTGAGGGGCATTCAGCGCAGCTCCCTGTGCTAAAAACTGCAATCGCAGTTTAGTAAAAAGGGAGTGGGTATTTTTGTCTATTTTTGTATGGTTGGTACTGAGGTGACATTGCATAGAGTCATCTGCCTTGACCTCTTTGAAAAAACCCCGGAATATGAATGATAATTAACATTTTCTCTGCCTTTCAGTGTGCTTTGTGGTTTTAAAAAAATTTTATTGTTGGTAGATCATTTTGACTTGGTCATTTTAAAAGTATCTTGCAAGCTCCAAAAGTGTAGGCACCCCTGGTTTACAGTGACACTAAAATCTTTTTCCTGGGTGCTGATCCATAAGGTAGACCCTAGCATCTGATAACTATGATTTGTATTATTCTTCCCAATGTGTATCACTTTGCATTTCTCCATATTAAAGTTCATCTGCCATACGGATGCCCAGTCTTCCTTAAATTTCACATGCGTTTTAACAACTTTGAATGGTTTTGTATCATCTGCAAATTTTAATCACCTTGCTTGTCATTCTGATTCCAGATCATTTATAAATATGTTAAATAGCACCGGTCCCAGTACAGATCCCTGCGGCACTCCATTATTCATTCTCTTCCATTGCGAAAAATTGGCCATTTAACCCTACCCTCTGTTTTCTGTCCAATAACAAGTTCCAAATCCACAACAGAACATTGCCTCCTATCCTATGTCTTTATTAGATTTCTCAGGAGTCTCTCATGAGGAACTTTATTGAAAGTTTTCTGAAAATTTAGATACACTTTATCAACTGGCTCACCTTTATCCACATGTTTATTCACACCTTCAAAAAAGTTAAGCAAATTGGTGAGGCAAGATTTCCCTTGACTGAACCCATGCTGACTCTGTCCCTTTAAATCATGTTTGTCTACATGTTCCACAATTTTATTTTTTAGCATTGTTTCCACTATTTGGCCCAACATTGAAGTCAGGCTTACCGGTCTGTAATTTTCTGGATTTCCCAGCTCACTTTTATCCACATGTTTATTCGTGACTTCAAAGAAATGAAGCAAATTGGTGAGGAAAAACTTCCCTTGGCTGAACCCATGCTGACTCTGTCCCATTAAACCATGTTTGTCTACATGTTCCGTAATTTTATTTTTTATAGTCTCTGCATCGTGTGGATCTCCGTGTGAAAATAGTGGCTTTAAGAAATTAGTGTTTACATGTATATATGGATAAGTTTATAAAATAATGGCCATAGGTGTTTTTTAAGGCAATTCTATAAAGGGGCACCCATATTTTGGTGCCAAAGGTTCTTATATGGAGCCTATTCTATAAAGGAAATAAAGGACCTACTTTCATTTGTAGAACACTAGAACTTGGTATATATGTGCCATAGAGCTGGTAAAAATGGAGATATACATATAAATGGTGCCATTAGTTAGGTGGCAGTAGGTGCATTACAGCTGCCTAACTTATTTTTAATTGGTTCAATTGACATAGTAATTGACTGCACTGATTAAAAACCAAACGGCACCATTCTCCCAAATAAGGAGGTACCTTGCAATGCCTATAGCCACTCTAGGCGTGGCCTTAGATGCTGTTAGGTGCCTCTGTAGATGCGATTCTCGTAAAAGGTAGGTGCCAGAAATGTAGGCCTTTAAAACCCTGTCCTGTATTTCCGATGCCTACCTTTCACATAGCTGTGATTTTCCAGACGGTGCCATTGCGTGATTGACATGCAAGTGGTACCGCTTTTGTAAGTGTTCGCCGATGTAGGCGCTGTTCGGAGAATCTGGCCCATAACTTATAGTATTCAATGAGTTACATATGTAAATGTGAGCCCCCAACCATGCTGCCTCATACTCTGCCCATGTGAATGTCCACTTGCAAATCATGCACTACTGAAGATATATGTGTACTTACAGAAAGTCTTTGGGCTCCTTTTACTAAGCTGCGTTAGGGTATTTTTGTCTATTTTTGTATGGTTGGTACTGAGGTGACATTGCATAGAGTCATCTGCCTTGACCTCTTTGAAAAAACCCCGGAATATGAATGATAATTAACATTTTCTCTGCCTTTCAGTGTGCTTTGTGGTTTTAAAAAAATTTTATTGTTGGTAGATCATTTTGACTTGGTCATTTTAAAAGTATCTTGCAAGCCCCAAAAGTGTAGGCACGTGCTACAATGCCGCACACGCTAGACGCTAATGCCAGCATTGAGCTGGCATTAGTTCTAGCTGCGCAGCGCAGGGTTAGCACGCGCTAATCTGCTGCGTGTGCTATAAACGCTGGCGCACCTTAGTTAAAGGAGCCCTTTGTCTTTCAATGATTTTGTATGTTTTTACAGTTCCTCGCCTAGATTTGTAGATAGGCGGGCTACAAATAATTTGAAATAAAAATAAATACATATTGTTACTTATGCACATATGCATTCCCAAATATACATATGCCTAATTTTAGGCTGCTTCTTATAAAATTACTTCCTACGTGATTAAAACAGGCTAAAATAGGTCCCTGCTTGTCTTCCAACAATGGTTGACCAGTTAAAAATTGACCTCTCACTGCACAGTAACATAGTAAGCTAAGTAGTAATGATGGCAAATAAAAATCTGTATGGTCCATCTGGTCAGCCCAATAAGTTGGTTAGAGTTGTGCTTTCCTCTCTGTGCCGAATGTACTCCTCTTTGCCTTAGTGGTAGCTGTTGCTCTGTTTAAAAGTGAAGGTCATTTAAATGTTGTTCTTTAGTAAAATGGCCTTTCGTTGTTTCTAAAGAACACATTAGTAATGGAAAATCTTTTCCAGTATTACAACTTTGAGAAATGTTACTTTAAAGAAATGCTTATTGTTAAAAGATAGTCTGATCTTTTCAGTTGATGGAAACAGGATTTCGTACACATCTACTGAGCAGTCCATACTATTTGTTATTCTCCTTTCTCCTCTATATAGTGTTTTTCAAGGCTATGAAAAATCATCTTAAGTGCTCAAGTGATCACTTATACTCTTTTCATCCAAAGGGTGATAACTATTATGTGAAAAGGGTAAATATTCTATTTCTAAAACTATTTCAACAGATGGAGCTCTCTACTGCAAAATATGGATTATAGTGGAAGTCTGGAGAAATACAATATTTATGACAGTAATGACTCAACAAACTCCCCCTGTTTTCTCAGTATCATATACAGTATCTATTAGCATCTCATTTCTGACTATTGAGCAAATTAATATTTGGGGTTTAATTCTGTTTGTTTCATTTGTATGCATATATTTGCAAATAGAATACAGTAAAGAAAAAATAAACTTTTTTCTCTCCTCGGCCATCAACCATCTCTACTCCCAGCTTGGAAAGAAAATGTCCTGTCCCAGATTTGGTGCCTTTTTTCCAGATCCAAAATGGGCAGAGTGTCTCCACTCACTCCTGTCCTAATGTTACTATGAAATGGCACTAGTCTAGGTCAACTGGTGCCATCCTGAAGAATGGCACTGGTGAGACAGGAGGGACTAAGGAGCATTTCTTCCCCCTTTGGATTAGGTAAACTATAGGGGGGGGTCATTCCTGGGGGATTAAGGAAGCCTCCACTCCTTTTTTTCATAAGTTTGCAGGACAGGGTTAATCATGGGGGTAGGGTGGGGTTTGAAATATAGTAGGCCACTTAATTGATGCAGTTTGCACAAAGTGGAATATTCTATAAACGGCCTAATTTAATTGGCAAAGCTGTTAAAAAACTATTAAAAATATCATTTTTTAAAAATGTAAGTGCCTACAGGCGCCTACTAAAACAGCACCTTCATTATGTCTACGGAGGCGCCTTAGAATGCCAAGTTTGATGTAGGAATGATTAACACCAGAAACAACCTTAGGCATTCTTAGGTGCCTCTTGTCACAACCCTAGCCCTAAAGCTCGGCTTGTGCCAGGGAAGGCTCCGCCTAACCCTAGTCTTATCTTAAAGAGGGCTAACCAATGTGACAGGTTAGACACAAATAGAAAGGAAGGCTCTGAATTCCCATTCAAACCCCATGTTATAAAACCCTGGGGAGGTGAGGAATATGGGGAGAACAGCCTGGAGCAGAGGGAGGTGCCTTATACTAAGGAACAGCCTCAGAGCAAAACCACAAGCTCAGGTAATTCACAGCTGCTGGGCCTAATTAGAGCCAAGGGAAAAACCCAGCAAAAGCTACTGGCTGCCCTTCCCCCTTTCAGGACAGGGCATGGTCGCCTCCATGCTTTAGAGGCAGCCCTGAGAAAGAGCAAGCTAGTCTACCCTGGGTCAGCCCAGGAAGGAGGTTCTTAGGACGGGTCTCCTGAGCCTCAGAGAAACCAGGATATTGAAATGGTTGATGCAGCCCCTGTTCCTGAAGCCAGCCAGCTAGCTAACCCGGAGCCCATGGAGTTTATGGACACTGCCATGGAACCAGAAGCCTCAGCCATGGATGAGAGTTAAGTACCATGACTTTACTTTTTGGCTGTGCTTAATTTTTGTGGACTTTTCTTTGCTGGTTGTTGGGAAACCTGTATGCACCTGTTTTGAAGCCTGGTGAGCAGTGCAGAGCTCACGGCTGTAAAGGTGCCTGAATCTGGTAGCATTAAAGCCAGGTTTAATTTGTTTGTAAGATTTTTTCTTTTTGCCTTTTCACGGCTGATTTGGGACTGCATTATGGACACTGTGCAGGGGTAGTAGATTGGGGAGAATCCACACAAGATCCTTGGGTGGGATTGTGGGGCCATTTGTGGCAAGCTTATTGAAGAAGTGGATTTGGCTACTCCCCTCCCCCACCAACTGCTTCTTGAGTTGGTTGGGACAGGCCTGTTGCAAGCCAGGCCTAATTGGAACTCTTTCATATAACCGAGAGAGTGCAACAGTCTTATTCCTGCCCTGCTTGGGACAGCAGGCTTATTAGGACTGGACTATTATAAACTGTTACAGTACTTACCTTTTAATACCTGTAAGGAAGGTGTGGGCTTTTGTTCTATAGCCCGGTTATTCTTTTCACGTTTTTTTTTGTTGTTCATGAAATAAATGGACTAACCCCTGGTGAGGGGCTATGGACTCAATAAATTGAGACTCAGATATATTTGAAACTTTATTGTTCCTGACTATTTTTCTTCTTCCTTACTGCATAAGAACCAGCAGGACTTCCAGTGTCTTCTGGAGGCACGTCCAGCGCGGTCTATTCTGGGCGCTGATCGGGGGCCATCGTTCAAACCGGCACCGGCAGCGCCACACTCTGTAGATGTGAATCACGTCAAACATAGGTGCCTGAAATGTAGGCCTTCAGAACCCTGGCCTACATTTCAGCACCTGTGTTTGAGGTAGCTGTGATTCTACAAACAGTGTTGTTGCATGATTGACACTTGATCGGTGGCCGTTTTTTAGGCAGCTGCCAATGTCAGCACCATTTGAAGAATCTGGTCCAAAGGGCATAGTACATATTTAGCAAATAATGCACTTTCAAAACATAGGGCTAATTCTCTAAATTTTTATTACATGTAAAACCCTTTTTTATACTCATAGAAGAGCTTTCGTAAAATTATCCCAGGCAACAAGAAGGCGTGAAATGCATTTATATAAGCTTATTTATTTATTTTAAAAATGTATAAACCATTTTAAATCTAAGCGGTGCACAAATAAACATACAGAATGAATAGCATCCAACACACACAACATAAAAATAATATCAACTGGCACAGAGAGGAAAGTATAACTCTAACCAACTTATTGGGCAGACCAGATGGACCAAACAGATCTTTATCCGCCATCATTATTACGTAGGTTACTATGTTACTGTTCAGTGAGAGGTCACTTTTTAACATGCCTAAATTTAGGTACTGAGGCCCAGATTCTATAAATGAAGCCTTCAGTTATGCGCCTAGATCAGTGCGCCTAGCCAATCTTGGTGCCTAACTTAACCCCCACCCCCATTTTACAGAGCCGCACAGCAAAAGCCCTGAAGCCCTTTACGTAAATCTCTAAAGACTTCAGGGCAGTTACCGCAATAGCAGACACTAGTGTGGCTTTGTAAAAAAGGGGGGGGGGGGCGGTGTTAATTTTTTGAAAAGCTTAATCAGCACCAATAATTGGAAATTAACTTGGAATTGATGTTAATTGCACTTAATTGGATGATAGGTGCCTAAAGTAGGTGTGGTTAGGGGGGGCAAATCATTGGTATGTTTTACATGTAGTCACCTGTTTTAACGCCTAACTTAGGTGCACTCATTTAGGTTAAGAAAACCCTGGCATAAATATGGAGCGCCTAAGATTAGGATGCTTATTAATGCCTAAGCTTACTTTAGGTGCTGCTAGGCGCAATTCTAGAAAGTACACCTGCGTAGCATCCTGCATAAGCGCAACACTAATCAGTGCCAAAGTTTTAGGCACCATTTATAGAATCAGGCCTCGGTAGCATACATAAGTTACAGAATATTAGTACTTATGCATGCCAATATTTGAAAGTTAAGCACATAAGTGTTATGTGCTATTCAATGAGTCCTTTACCTTCAGATTCTATATACAATATGGCACCTAGATTTGCATATAAACAAACAAAAAAAGACATGAGAAAGTATATAAATCATATAGATTCACAACTAATCAAATACATTAAATCAAGAAAATCCACTCTTCTAAAATTACAATATGAATGCATTCAAATGATCCAATAATTTAATAATTCAGTAGTTCAATAATTCAATAATATCATAACATGAACATTAACATTAAAATATATTCCAAAACTCAGAGGAAGGAACATAAAATTTCATCACATTCACATATCTCCAAAAAGACAATAATGAATAATACATACATTTAATTCACTTATCTTTAATTCATTCAGACTTCAAACTAAAGTCCAAGAAGACATCAAAAGACCAATGGAAGTCCTTAACCATCTGAAAAAAGTCAGTATTCATAATCAAGGTAAAGTGCAAGTGCAGCAATCAAGTGATCATGTGATCAAATCGACCATCCAATAAAAAGTTAAATGTTGAATATAAAAGCATTCCGCATCAGATTCAACTCCCTCAACACGAGCCGTGTTTCGATAGCACTCTTTGTCAAGAAGAAGAATAGCGCAGGTGGGAAGAAGAAACTAGCTTGACCAGGAGCAACAGTCAAAGCCGCCACCAAAACACCAAGGTGCATGTACAAATTAATTAACATTAATTTCCACCCGTTAAAATTTGTGCGTGCATCTAGCTGCATGCTATTCTATAAAGCATGAAACCTAACTGTAACAGCTTGTAACTAAAAAGGAGGCTTCTAAAAAGGAGGTAACTAAAAAGGGGCATTCTGAAGAGTTCTGCATGTTCTTACAGAATACTACCTCAGTGAACCAAACATGGGCACCAGCACATACACCAGGTTTCAGGAGGAATAAGGCTGGTACCCAAAGGAATTGGTGCCTTAATCCCCTAGTGGTCATTGACCTATTTCCACTCTCCCAAAGATGTGACAATGACAGTATATGCCAGGCTTTATAACACCTTCAGAAATGATGGCCATTTCTATTAGAGCAGTAAGCTAGTCCCAGAAGTAGGTTACGTCAGTGCAGTTGACTGTAAAGAAAGGGATCCAGGGTCATATCCCACTCTAACTGGTACACTTGCGGAGGAAAGTGTGAGCCCTCCAAAAACCACTAAATACTTGCTGAAATTACATATAGGTGATACACTCAGGCGTGAGGTCTATTGTAGTGGTGCACAGTGAGGTACATTAATTCATTTATTTAGCCCGTCCTCCCAAAGGAGCCCAGAACGGGTTACAAAGGTACATTCACAGTATAGAACAGGGGTAGGGAACTCCGGTCCTCGAGAGCCGTATTCCAGTCGGGTTTTCAAGATTTCCCCAATGAATATGCATGAGATCTATTTGCACGCACTGCTTTCAATGCCTATTCATTGGGGAAATCCTGAAAACCTGACTGGAATACAGCTCTTGAGGACCGGAGTTCCCTAACCCCTGGTATAGAAGGACAAAATTATTGAAAAACATTTTTGGCAGACATAGCTTAGAAGAATTTGTGGCATTCGTAGAAGATATTACATGGCATAGGTACAGTTGGTTTTTTTTTCCCTGTACCTGGAGGGCTTACAAATATAATATAAGAGGGTTACGGTAAAAGTTATACCTGGGACCATCTATGTGAAGTGCACTGCAGTGTTCTGTAGGCTGCCCCCCACTGTGCTGCTGGGATGTCTGTTGGCTGGACAACTAAAAATGCTCTCAGACATCCCAATGGCTTGTTTTTATGCATTTTTCCCTAGGACCTTTTTAAAAAGGAAAAAAAAATAAATTCCAAAATGGTACCTAAAGAATGATGCACTGAGTACAAAAATGTCTAGAAATGGCAATTTTTGAAACACGGAACATGGAAGGAGCAGGGGGTGGGGGGCACTCCACCCCAATCACCTCCTACCCTTGCTACACCATTGCTTGGAGCCATGAAACTTATAAGTTATTCCACACTTTTCTTGACACTTTTCATTTCATTTCATATCTTTGAAACGAAGTGTCAAGAAAAGTGTGGAATAACTTGTAAGTTTCATGACCCCACATCATTCTCTTCTTGGTTGGGCTGAGAACTTTCCAGCGGCCTCTCGTATACATGGCATCTAAATGTAGGTTACCAATGATATAGAATTATATTTATTCCGAAAATGGTCTTTTCTGGGTTAAGGGTTGTACTGTCTGCTTCACCATGGTGGTTTTTAGAACTGGATTATGCAATTGCAGAGCAGAAAGCGCTTATTTTCACGTATGCAAGCCTACCTGGGACTCTTTTTTCCAACCTTTCGCTTATACCTGGCCTTTCTGAAATTAAAGGTTATGCAAAATCAAAACTTTAAATAGATACATATTACACAGGATGAAAATCTTGCACAATTTGAGGCAAAGAGGAGGATGCTGTGCCCCCTGTGCCTAACTTCAATTCCATAGAAGTCTGTCATTTTGCTTACCACACTAATATAAGCCACTGGAGTTACACTATTGTAATTTTGCTGCTATATTTTTGAATACCTGGCACCCATGATTTGAATCATCTGAAACTATTGGTCTAGAACCACTTATCCCTGCAGTACATTTCAGTGCTAAAATCATACATTATTATTTCTAGGTAAAAGGATTATAAAAGAATAATAGACGATGGAAGAGATTTGTATAGAAGCTATATCCAAGACTGAAATTAAAAATCTAATTTAAATATGAATATTGAAAATCAAATACTGGGCCCTTATGGTTTTGTTTGCTATTCAGTTTAGCCTCTCTTGTTTTCATGCCCCGACTTGCATGCTTATTAACCCTTTCTTCCATATTCAGAACATTAAGAGCTCTCACCCTGCTGACGGCAAGGAATAGGATAAGATGCCGGCACTAAATATATTTCACTGGCCTTGGTCTCATGCCTGTGGACTGATGAAAGTGGGTTTTATCCACTAATTTCCAACAACATAGAAACTTAAAGGTATTTTAAGTGTCCAGTCTTACAAAGCAAACTTCTGACTTTTGGCAAATATTGGTTTTACTATACAAGGTATCAACGCTGGCTTTTACAATGCCGTGGTAGAGGTTTCTACCATAGGCCAGTTAGGTAAATGCTCTAATGCTCATACATAGAATTGCTGAGCGTCGAAGCATTTACTTTGCATGCCTGTGGTAGAAACTTCTACCACTACTTTGCATAAAAAGCCCATAGACTTTCACATTAATTTATTTATTCCATTAAATATTCATCAGTCAGCAAAGGGAACTCCAACCACAAGGAGATGAAATGAGACTCCAGCTGTCAGATTTGTAAAGCGGGCAACCAAGAGAAACCAGGCTATTTCTGTGGCTAGCCCATGTCTGTGGAATTCTTTTTCACTTGAAATCAGAACTATGCGAGATCAAAACTTCTTTCAAAAAATTATACATTTTTTTAAAATGAAGAAATGCCAATTAAAAAGTATGTAGATTGAGGGGACTGGTGAAATACCATACACATTTGTAGAAATAATGGTCTTTCTTGTATGTGTATTGTGAACTCTCAAGAAATCTATGATTAGCAGTATAAAAATATTTGAAATAAAATAAACAAATAAAGGCCCTCTTTTATCAAGCCGTGTTAGGGTTTTTTTAATTGACAGCCACTGCGGTAAAAGCTTCAACGCTCATAGGAATTCTTATGAGCATCGGAGCTTTTATCGCAGTGGCCAGTGATAAAAATCCCTAACGCAGCTCAATAAAAGGAGCTCACAGTATTCTAGAGCTAAAAAATGCTTACCAATTATTGGCTCCTTTTCCAAAGCCACGGTAATCGCTCCCATACTCATAGGAACTTAATGGATGTTGGAGTGTTTGCTGCGCAGCAGACGCTACCATGGCTTTGTAAAAGGAGGGGTTTGCTTGTGTGGTTTGTCTCTGGTTTTTCTTGTTCATGTGCATTTAGGGCTGAAGAAGTAGAGAGCAAATTTTACAAAGCACGGTAGAGGTTTCTATTGTGGGTCGGCGGGGTAAATGCTCCAACGCTCATAGAAATTCTAAGTGCGTTGGAGCATTTACCTTGCTGACCTGCTACCTCTACTGTAGTTTTGTAAAAGCTAACAATAGATTTTATGCTTAAGCAAACTGCCTTCCCAAAGCACATTGCTTTTAATATTACAATGAATTTGCAGTGGTTAGAAACACTGACTGCATGTCAAATATTACAACCTTTACTACACAGGAACTGAATTTGCCAATCTCTGTTAACAATGATGATATGGTTGTATAACTACTACTACTACAACTACTATTTAACACTTCTATAGTGCTGAAGGGCGTACGAAGTGCTGTACATTTTGACATAAAATAGACAGTCCCTGCTCAGAAGAACATACAATCTAACTTATACAGGCAGACATGACATAGAGGGTTGGGGATGCAGAATTCAAGGAGAGTTAGCAGTTGAAAGCACCCTCAAAGACACGGGCTTTTAACTAGGCCTTGAACACTGTCGGAGATGGAGTACGCCGTAGGGATTCAGGCAGCTTGTTCCAGGCATACAGTGCAGCAAGACAGAAAGGACAGAGTCCGCAGCTTGATAAAAGGACCCCTAAGCGTGAGGTGATAAGGGCGTGAATAAAGGTCAGATTTTGGTAATATTATAGAGGAAAAAGTGGCAAGTTTTAGCAATCTATTGTATCTAGGCGGAAAAGCACTGGCACTAATGAGTAGTAAATTATCCCTATTTCTGTGCAATAAACAAATGTATTTATACATTAAAAAAAATTTATTAAACTATCTGCAATTCAAAGAAATATAGATAGGATAGATAGATAGGACCCTGAAGCCGTCGGCACAATGCGCGGCAGCGGCAAAGAAAGCAAACAGAATGTTAGGCATGATACAGAAAGGAATCACGAGTAGATCGGAGAAAGTCATAATGCCGCTTTATAGAGCAATGGTCAGACCACACTTGGAATACTGTGTCCAACATTGGTCTCCCAACCTAAAGAAGGATATAAAAATGCTGGAGAGGGTACAGAGACGAGCAACGAAGCTAATAAGAGGTATGGAGAACTTGGAATATGAGGAACGACTCAAGAAACTGGGACTGTTCTCCCTTGAGAAGAGGAGGCTGCGAGGGGACATGATCGAGATGTTCAAAATGCTGAAAGGCATCGATAAAATAGAGCAGGAAAATAAATTATTTACATTGTCCAACGCAACACGGACAAGAGGACATGGTTTGAAGCTAAGGGGGGACAAGTCCAGGACAAATGTCAGGAAGTTCTGCTTTACACAGCGAGTGGTAGACGCCTGGAATGCTCTCCCAAAGGAGGTTATTAAGGAATCCACTGTGCTAGGATTCAAAGGCAAATTAGATGCACATCTCCTTACGAGAGGCATAGAGGGATATGGGTGACTAAAACTACATCAGGTGTATACCTGACTGGGCCTCCGCGTGTGCGGATCGCCGGACTCGATGGACCATGGGTCTGATCCGGAGATGGCAGTTCTTATGTTCTTATGTTCTTATACACATGAAGGGGCATAATTAAAACAAACGTCTAAGTCAAATTTGCTCATATGGTGCTAGAAGCTCAAAGTCGGCAGTAGGAAAATGTCCATTCTTGAAATTCTTCTAAAATATATATATATTTTTCAAAAATCATCTATACTGTTCTCCCAAGGGAGTTCAGAATGGTTTACATGAATTTATTCAGGTACGCAAGCATTTTTTCCCTGTCTGTCCCAGTGGGCTCACAATCTATCTAATGTACCTGGGGCAATGGGGGAGGGGGGATTAAGTGACTTGCTCAGGGACACAAGGAACAGCTGTGGTGCTACATTCTATGCAGAATCTGGTTTCTTAGGGTGCAGTTTCATTGTTTGCTATATATTCTATTTCTAGTTTGCAGTTACACTCTCACCCAGTATAGAATAAGTATCTGTGTTCTGTGTGTGCAAAAAAAGATATACTTTTCTGTTGGAATTGACTGTGAAGGATCAATCTGTACTAATCTGTCTTGTTTAATCTTACAATGGGTGTATTGATGTTCTAGTGCTCACTACAGTGGTTAAGATGCGATCTTTTCCTAGTGTGACTCATGGATTATTACTAAAAATATTTTTTTTCATATAGAGAGGGTGTTTGGCCCAGGATGTCAAATATATTAGGTACGCCACTGCTGGCTAAACTCGTAATTCCAGACCTGATGCTGCAGCAGTAGAGGGTTTGTTGTTTTTTTTTTAGGGGGAGGGGGTTGACAATCTGTAACTTGTATTCTTCATGTGTTGCTGAGATCTCTGGGTCTGTTTGTTATACATGACCATTTGCTGAATGTTTTTAAAAGGTTGGGAGGGAGAGGTACTGAACCTGACTATTGTCGGGAAATAGAGCTAGTTTCCCTGGCTATGCTTTGAAATAAAGCCCACAGAGCCTGCTATTTTGGTGTCTGGTTGTTTTTTGCCCCTTGTGCTTTGGATCTGTTACAGCTGGAGGACTGTTTAATGTTGTTTCCACATAGTTATCTATTCAAGGGTTGGTCTACTCCATTCAGTATTTTATAGACTCACAACTGAATGTCTGATATATCATGGGCACAGCACAAGAAAGGATGGGGGCACCATGGAAGGCAAGTCCCATGGAGTGCAATTATAAGTTGATGCGATCCTGTCTGAACACAGGAGAAGGGAGGGGCAAGGGGTAGGATCAGGGTGGGGTTGGGGGGGTCGGGCCATTTGTCCTCTTTTTTGGCTTCACAATTATGGTAATCTTAATGCTTACAAATCGGGACAGTGTTTCTGATGTGGCATCCAGTGACCACTGCATGGCACAGTTTAATATTAAGACGGGTATAGAGAGGGCTCATTCAAAAGTAAAGGTTCTAGACTTTTAAAAAAATGAACTTTGTTCAGATGGAGGATTATGTCAAGGAATTGTTGTCTGGATGGGAATGTCTGGAAGGAGTAGAAATGCAGTGGGCAAAACTGAAAGGAGTTATTGTATGGGTGCCAAATCTTTTTGTGAAGCAAGTATGGAAAAGTGAGAGGAAAAGAAGGCTGCTTTGCATCTCAAAAGTAGTAGCTGAGAAGGTAAGAAATGAGAGGATAGCTTTCATAAACTACAAAAAATTGCCGAAAGAGGAAGACAGGCAAAAATATTTGGAAAAGTTAAAAGAGGCTGGTTGAGTAGTCAGGAAAGCAAAGATACAAATGGAAGAAAAAATAGCTGACATGGTAAAATGGGGAGACAAGACGTTTTTTAGATATATCAGTGATAGGAAGAAATGTAAAAGTGGCATTGTGAGACTCAAAAGTGAAGGGGAGGAATATAGAGAAGCAGATAAAGAAAAGGCTGAATTGCTTAACAAATATTTCTGTTCTGTGTTCACGGCAGAAGCACCTGGGGCGAGACCGCAAAAGACAAATGCAAATAGGGATGGAGGATTGATAGAGGGTTGTGTTCATGAGGAGTTAGCTAAATTAAAGGTAGACAAAGCTATGGGACCGGATGGTGTACATCCGAGGGTGCGGAAGGAACTTAGGGAAGTTCTGGTAGCTCCACTGACTGACCTTTTCAATGCTTCTCTAGAGTCAGGAGTAGTACCGGAGGACAGGAGAAGGGCGGATGTTGTTCCTCAACACAAAAGTGGAAATAAGGAAGAAGTAGAGACTGACTTCTGTGGTAAGTAAATTAATGGAAATGCTTTTAAAACAGAGTTTGCAAACCATCGGACCCCTGAGGAAGGCATGTTTGCCGAAACACGGACCGTTTAGGGTCCGGTTGGATTTTTATCACTGTAATTTTTATCATTGTACTTTTTAAATTGAATTTTCATGTTTTTATATGTCAGTGTTTAATAAATTATCACCAGAACATCTGTATCCACAGTTTTTTGTTTTTGTTTTCATCGGTGGATTGTTTTCACTGTGGATTATTGGGTCTCCCCATTTTTCTTTGTTGTGATGATCTTAAGGTAGCCAAATAGGTTGAAAAGGTGACGGTGAAAGCTAGAAGGATGCTTGGAAGCATAGGAAGAGATATGGCCAGTAGGGCAAAGGAAGTATTAACGCGCCTGTAAAAGACTCTGGTGAGACCACATTTAGAATATTGTGCACCTTCAAAAAGATATAAAAAGGATGGAGTTGGTCCAAAAGAAGGCTACTAAAATGGTGTGTGGCCTTTGTCATAAGGTGTATGGGCAACAACAACACACTCCTAATTTGCCTAATTTTTCTAGATAAGGAGTATGGGGACAGACTTAAAAATCTCAATCTTTATACTTTAGAGGAAAGGCAGGAGAGGGGAGATATGATAGAGAGATTTAAATACTTACATGGTGTAAATGCGCATGAGTCAAGTTTCTCATTTGAAAGGAATCTCTGGAATGAGAGGGCATACAATGAAGTTAAGAGGTGATAGGTTCAGGAGTACATGCATGGAATAGTCTACCAGAAGAAGTGGTGGAGAGAGAGGGACTGAATCTGAATTCAAGAAGGTATGGGATGGGCATGTTGGATCTCTTAGAGAGAGAAAGAGATAATGGTTACTGCGGATGGGCAGACTAGATGGGCTATTTGGCCTTTATCTATGTTTCCTCCACATTTAGTTTCACTACTCAGCTTATTAAATACTTCTACTCTAAAAAAAGAGTAAGAACGTAAAAATGTTGAGAAGACGCCGACGTTCATTGCAGTGAGAGCAGAATGAGCTGACTGTGATTCTAGCTGCTGCAACAACTTTGTTTAAGAGGATAAGCCTTGATAAAGCCAGTGGGTGAAACATATTGTGCAAGTGATCCCCTAGCTATGGGCAATACACATGAGCTTAAGATAAACATTTTTATCTGCCCAGGGATAGGGGGGGGGGCTATGGTTTATTAAATATACGTTGGTATGCTATGGCTTGTCAGATGAGACATATTAATGATTGGTTTAGAGGAACATCTGATTTTTCTGCTACACCACTGGAGTTATCTTTGCTGGCTCCATTCCATATGAGCTATTTTCTACATGTGGCGGATCCGAGGATGCGTCCTTTGGTGTCTCATTACCCCATTTTTATGCTGGCCAGAAGGACATGGAGATGGGTCAGTAAAACAGCCAAATTGTCTTCTAGGGTGTCTTTATATTTGCCTATACTGGGCAATGGAGCTTTCCAACTGTGCATGCAAAATGCCACCTTTCTTAGGTGGCAAGCACAAGGTCTACAATATCTTTTTCACCTGTTTTCGGAGGAGGGGAGCCTGGTCACATTTGCCGAGCTGTAACGAACTTTTGACCTACAGGCTAATGATCTCTTCGCCTATTACCAGATCCGTCACTATGTTCAGTCCCTCCCAGTGGCTGCCCTTACTGAAGTCTGCAGGGAGGCACTTTCGGAACTCTTCAGCCTTTCAGCCCAACAGAGGATTCCTCTACGATTTCATATTGTGGGGATCCGGGATTGCCAACCAAGTAGGAATCTGGATATATTAGCGACAGCGTGGGCTGAGGACTTGCATTGCCAGTTGACTGCTCAACAGTTACAACGGGTCCTGAAGAACATTCAGAAGGTGTCACCCAATATTACTCACTGGGAAATGCAATTGAAAATTGTTCTTAGACTTTACATTCCACCGGAACGTGCAGCCCGGATGGGGATTACTGCGTCGCATTCTTGCCCAAAATGCAATCAGGCTCACACATCTTTGAGTCACATGTTTTGGGCCTGCCCCGCAATCCAACAGTTTTGGAGACATCTTGGCCTATATACCACATCGCTTTGGGGAAGACGATGGCTTCCACAACCGAGGGCGTTATTTAGATTTTATAATATAGCCTCGCCCAAACCCAGGGGAATGTCAGCAGAGCCCTTTTGATGGGAAAAAAAGCCATCCTCACCAACTGGCTCTCCCGTGATCCCCCGTCATATGCACAATGGAGATCCCTAATGATAGTGCACGCAACACTGGAGAGACGCATGGTGGGAGACTTGACTCTTGGCCCGGGTCGCAAATTTTGTCAGGTGTGGGATAGAGAGTTGCGCGGGGACATAAATCCCACCCGTCCCCACCCGTCCCCGCCAAAGTCCCACCCGTCCCCACCCGTCCCCGTGAGGACTCCCACCCGTCCCTGCGAGGAATCCCTCCGTCCCCACCCATCCCCGCGAGGAATCCCCTCCGTCCCCGCCCGTCCCCGCAAGGAATCCCCTACATCCCCGCCTGTCCCTATAAACTACAGAAATAGTTATTTCATTTAATTATGCTACTGAATTAAAGGCTCTGGTAGAAACCCATTTAAAAATAAGCAAAAAGACTTTATTAATTTGGAAATATTAATTGGGAAGAATACATACTTTGTAAACGGGTTTCTACCAGAGCCTCTAATGTTTATAAATTTTTATCAACACAACTAATATACTACTTTATCCTTAAGCAAAAAAAAAAAATAATAATAATTTTTTTCCTACCTTTATTGCCTGGTTTCTGCTTTCTTCATGTTCTCATTCAATTCCTTCCATCCACTGCCTCTCTTCTCTCTGTGTCTTCCATTTGCTCTGTTACTGTGCCTCTCCCTTTCTCCCCCCTCCCAAATTGGTCTGGCACCCATCTTTTTCCCTCCGCTCCCCCATAGTCTGGCACCTCTGTCTTCTTCCCTGCCAGCGTCTTCTTCCCATTCCCTCTTCCCCATTTCCTTTCAGTGTCCTTCTCCCCCACCATCTTCCCCATGTCCTGTCAGGCAGCATCCTTCTCCCCCCTCTGTCTTCCCCATGTCCTTTCAGCGGCCTTCTCCCCCCTCTGTCTTCCCCATGTCCTTTCAGCGGCCTTCTCCCCCCTCTGTCTTCCCCATGTCCTTTCAGCGGCCTTCTCCACCCCTGTTTTCCCCATGTCCTTTCAGTGGCATTCTCCACCCCTTTGTCTTCCCCATTGCTTTCAGGGTCCTTCCCCCCCCTTCCTCCCGTTTACCCCATGTCCTTTCAGCGTTCTTTTCCACCCCTTTGTCTTCCCCAGTGCTTTCAGCGGCCTTCTCCCCCCCTTTAGCGTCTTTTCTTCTCCACTCCACCTTTCCTCCCTCCCTGCCTCCACCTTTGTGGCGCTTTTGCACCCGACCGACAACAGAACAGACCCGGTCGGACAAATCTCCCTGTCCTGTAGCCGCGAATCTAAATTACCTTCTTACAGCAGCTGGAGTAGTGAAGCTGCTGTAAGAGGTAATTTAGATTCGCGGCTAAAGGGCAGGGAGATTTGTCGGCCGGCCTGTTGTCGGTCGATCGGGGGACCTGACCGGCTGTGCACATTCTCCGGGGCGGACCGCCCCTCCCCCCTCTTTCGTACACCATTGCCTTTTCTCTACCTGCCCTGCCACACACAGCCGACCGGAAGTCTTCCTGATGTCAGCGCTGATGTCGGAGGAAGGGAGGGCTTTGCTTAAGCCCTCCCTCCGACGTCAGCGCTGACATCGGGAAGATTTCCGTTCGGCTGTGTGCTGCGACAGGGCAGGTAAGGAGAAGGAGACTACCCTCGCGGCTCGAGTGTACTGCGATCCAACCCCGCAGGAACCCCACGACCCTTGGAGGCGTCCCCACGGGATCCCCGCGACCCTAGGGGGCGTCCCCACGGGATCCCCGTGACCCAAAGGGGGAACCCGCGGGATCCCCGTCATCCCCGTTCCCGTGCAGCTCTCTAGTGTGGGAGCACTTCTGGCAGGACCTCACACCGCATTGCTCGCAGTAGACTTTTGAATCTTTAAGATTTTATCCCCACTCTCAGCTGTTGGACTGGCCATGGATTCTTGGGGAGAGGAGGGGGGGATGGGAGGGGAAATGATTATATTGTTGAAAATGTTATTTCCTGAATGGTACTACTGTTTGTATTTGCTTCTTACTGCTGGAATAATAAAAATCATTTAAACATAAACGTTTTTACTTTCTTGCTGGTGCTGATAATAGGGATACTCCAGCAGTTGCCAATTCTCCAAAGTGACCCCTTTTATAGCCTCCTTTTAAAATGATCATTTAAGACCTTTTCTGTCGCCCAGAAATTTGTTACCTGCTGCTCATTAGCTCCAAAGTGACCGCTTCAGGAGCCTCCTTTTAAAAAGGTGCTTATAGCTGACTTCCTTCTCTGACCTAGATGCACTACAGTCAGCGATCATTTAACGATCATCACTAAACTGGTTTTGAACGATTTTGACAGATCGCATTTGCCGAACTTCATGCAGAAAACAGCTCACCGCGTGGATTTTTGCATGATTGCTCATTCTCTGATCCGGCCATGAGGGAGGAGCCTAAGGTCTGATTGGCTGAAGCGCATAAGGCCCCTCCCCTTGTGCAGGAGTGTGGGAAGACCGCTCCTGCTCTGGTTCACTGCTGGATCACCGGGGATTTTAAAGGTATGTGGGTGAGATGAGCAAGGTATAAGTTTTAATAGACAAACGGAACAGGAGGTGGGTGGGATTCCTCCTGTCCTGGCCAACCGTTGGCCCACCAGGTCTTACAGCAGGCTTGGAGGGCATCTAGAGGGAAGGAGGGAGAGGGGACAGGGCATATGGCAAGGAGGGAGGGAGGGGAGACAGGGTACAGAGCCTGGCAGGGCAGGGTACAGAACCTGACAGGGCAGGAAGGGAGGGGGGGTCAGGGAGCCTGGCAGGGTAGGGAAGGAGGAGGACAGAGTGTAGAGCCTGGTAGGGCAGGGAGGGAGGGTGGCTGGGTGCACAGTGGGGTGGAGCACTTGAATATTAATCTCCCAGTTTATATTCAAGTCAACCATTTTGTCCTCCTTTTTGGGGGGGAAAAGGGTTATCTCGGTTTATATTCAGTTTGGCTTATATTCAAGTATATATGGTACATCTGATTACTTCCCAACAGGAACAGTAAATGTAAACTTTCTAAAATCAACTGTGAAAATGGGATCTAGCCGTTTTCTCTGGCCACATGACTATTTCTCAGTTATATTCATGCATTACCATTCATTCAACCTTTGACCCCTACAATGTAAGTAGAAGTGTTTTTGTTCCACAATCAAGAAGCAAATAATTCATTGACAAAAAAGGTCAATGCTGACTTAAGTGGGAAAGGATGTCAATAATACGATTCTCCAGTCAGAAAATATCTTTTAGCAACAAGCTTACAGGCAAATAAAGCTTGATTCAATTCTTTCCTTCCTGTGTAGTTAGGCAATTATGTCAGAAATGATCAATTGTCTATAAAAAAAAGTTATAATAGATCTTCATCTAAAAGAGGCACATATAGAGCACCACTTCAATCCATTAAAGAGAATTTGTATGCAAAGAAAATACTGAATCAAATAATCTGCAGATAAATCTATTTTGTTTGTTATATATCAATCAAAAAGGCTTGAATCTTACCAACTGTAAGAATATATAGTTGGGAAAAGCAATTTTTGTACCTGAAATCCTTGCATTCGCAGACTTGCAAACTGATTTTCATAGGCCAGGTCTTCCCTTTAAAAATGTCACTAGAAAGGGCTACTTTGTTTTATTTTGCACTTGCTTTGAAGTCAGTGCAAAATATGCATGGTAAAAGTCTACGTGAGATTTTCAAAATGAAATCCCCAAAGGCAGGCCTCATCAAATTTTTATTACATCTAGGAGACAGTGTTTAAGACCTTTCTCGCTTCTCCTTCCCCATTCTTCCAACATTGTTTCCAGTGAAGTTTGGAAGGGTTGGAATTCCCTCCTAGATTAGAAGTAACTCTTTTAGAAATTGACTTACTAAGGTTATATTTCCCCCTCCCCCCCTCCCCCCCAATTTGTGTCTATGGGCAAAGAAACTTTAGTAAATCTAGGGTTACCAGATTTTATCACTGTAAAATCCAGACCCATGGCCCCACCTGCCCAGTCCCGCCCCGTTCCACCTAAATCACGCCCCAACCTCACCCCAGCTTTGCCACCCCAGCCCCGCCCCCTCAACCTATTCTCGTGCTCAGAGCCATGTTGGGAGAGCATATGCGCCTGCGCAGGTTTGACAATATGATGTTACACACATGCACGCATGCATGTGACATCACTATGTTGCATCCATGTAAGCGCAGATGCCCTCCCGATGCAGTCCTGAGCTGTAAGCTTTTCAAAACCCAGACAAAGTGCTAGGTTTTGAAAAGCCATCTGGACACTCGAACATGTCCTCTATAAAGAGGACATGTCTGGGTAAATCCGGACGTCTAGTAACCCTAAGTAAATCAGTTCTTGAGATGCCTCTGCTAATCATTGCACGAGTCAAGAATCTCCCTTCCCAAAACATGCTGTCTGCTGTGTGACAGCACCCTCTAGATAGGTGAAGCAATGAGATAATTACCTCTTTGTTTCACCTATTACGCTAGGCTGGATCCCCATCAGGTTCTCTCATAGCACCTCTCCCAGCCTTCACTCAGTCTATCTTTCTTTCTCTCTCATACCCCCCCCCCCCCCCGCCGCCTTTAGGCTGCCTAATGCCACTATGTGCATGGCTAACACCAAAAGTGGCGTTAGGCGGCCTAAAAGCGCCAAAATGTAGATGCAATTCATGACAAAGATAGGTGGCAAAAATGTTGACATGAAAAACCCTGGCCTACAGTTCCAGTACCTTTCTTTCGTGGAGGCACGATTCTCTATAGGGCGCTGTTTCTAGAATTTTCCCCTATGTATATAGTCCTAAATGGAGACTGTCCCAACTTTGTTGATTGGGCTGAGAACTTTTCAGCAGCCCCTTGTACAATTACTTTCTGTTAGTTCTTCTTGAGGGCATTGCTTTTGTGAACACTGTTATGTCATTGCAGGTTTATATTTATGGGAAGAACTGCATTATGGAAATTATCCCAGGTTGATTACGGAAAACAAGAATTAAAATCCTATCAATGATGCCAAATTTTCACAAACCTGCACAAGATGCTTCTTGACAGTTTTATAAAATAGGCCATCCAGATGATAGTGGTTTTCCAAAAGATGGACTGCAAGTCAGTTATAATATTGAAAAATTAAATTCTGCTAATGCATCCCATGTGAATAATTTGATCTTTAGGAAAAAAATTAGCTCACAAAATTTATATGCAAGTAATGTCTTAAACACCTGGCAACGAAAGACATGTTAGTGGAAAGATAATAACCAAGGAAAAGTATCTTGTCTTGGTCTTTTTGCCCACTGATTGTTAGAGTATTGTATCTTTCAGGGCTGGTACAGCTTTTAAATGAGAAATAGGTTCTGCTTTGACTAGATACCCAATCAGCTCAAGACAGCAGTTTTTCCCTGGTACATTTCCTTCGTGGAGATTCACTGCAGCTGTATGCCTGGCTGTGGGGAATTCCCCCCCCCCCCCCCCTTATAATAGAGTCAGTGATGGCACACCATGGAATTCTGATATTGCTTTTTCTGTCCATCTGTTCTGTTAAGGAAAGCTCTATCTTAGCATTTTAATACTCCAAGATAATCGTAGCATCTAGGAACTAATTTATTGATTCTTTTTGATAGATGTAAGACCTTACAAAAAACTTTCCCCCATTCTATATGTGCATTCATGATTATATATTTAAAGTACCACAACTAAAAAGTCCAAATACAAAGGATAGAAAAAAATCCTTTCTTACCAATTCAATAGCCAAAATAACCAGAGAAATGGGAATAGAGGAAATGGTGGCAGATAAATCTGCACATCCATATTATCCCATATACCTTAGATATCTGATGTGCTTGTCTCAAGATTTCTTGAATTTAGATAGTCTTTGCTTCCACATGCTGCACCAGGAGACTGTTCTACGCACTTACCACCCTTACTGAGTTTCTTCCCTTCCACCTCCATCCTATGCCTCCTCATTCCACAGCTTCAAGTGCATTTAAATGTCTCTATCATATTTCCCCTTGCCCACATTTCTTCCAGAGTAAATCTACTGAGGATCTTTAAGTCTGTCTCCGTCAAAAAGACCACTGACCATTTTAGTTGCTACCTTCTAATCCAACTGCATCCCATGTTTATCTTTTGAAGGGTTTTTTTCAAGGCTCATATCCCTTTATCAAGCTTACCGCCACTATAACCGACCACTGAAATGTCAATTGAAAATTTTTTAGGGAATTAACATTTCAGTGGTCGCTTATAGCGGTGGTAAGCTTGATAAAGGAATATGAGCCTGGAAAAAAACCCCTTTAGGTGAAACATGTTGGCGGTAAAGATCCCTAAAAGCATGACCACAATTTTAAGATAAATAATTTAACCATTTATATACTAAAGGTGGAAAAATTATTTATAAAGTTATAGATAAAAGCTTTAAAGATCTGGTGATGAGGTAGTACATAAAGTCTGACACAATGAATATATTTGAGTGCTAGGTGGTATTTCTGAGGATCTATAAATGTTGTAATATTTCCTGTGAAGACTGTTGGGAGGGGTCTTTAATATTGTACACCTTCCGTTTTGAAGTTGATCTTAAATACTCTCACAGAAGATCTTTACTCTAATTATAGTGCTGTTTGGCGAATATCTTTTTGAAGGTACATTCTCTTGAATTGAACTGTGTAGAAGTCTGGAGACTGCTCAGGAAATCACATAACAGATGCCTACTTGCGCTGTGCATGAAAATCATAGGTCCATGTTTTAATGTTCATCAAGGTTTTATATTACTTTTTTTGTAAAAAGAAAAAGAAATGATTGCATATGCTATCATCAATCTAAGATTTTGTATGTGTAAGAATTTGTTGTTAGTGGATAAATTGCTTTTAAATTCTTATTGTAAACCACTTTGAGCGACATTTTTGCCTTATTAGTGGTATATAAATTGTTATAAATGAAATAATTATCAAAGATTGAATGACACATATGACATAATGGTCTTAAAAACTACACAGTACTTTTCCTACAGGAAACCACTGGAAATGTTTAATTAAGTGATGCCTATGAAAGTGTTCACATTCTAATATTGTGAGCATATAATGGTGGCTGAGGCTATCCGAGTGTGGTGAGGGGGTGGGCTTTTGGAACGGGTGAATTAGTGGAGTAAGAGGTATGAGAGTTATAATGCTTGGAAGTGTGGGAGGTGTATATGTGGAAATTAATTTGAGGAAAGGAGCTGGTGGCAAATGGGAGAAGGTGGAAGGTATCCTGAGGAGATTGGCTGAAATAGTTGATAGTGATTGGTTGAAGCTCTGTGGAGATTTTGGTGGGACTGAGGCAGTTTTGTGCAGGGAGGGAGGGAGAGAGGGTGAAGGTGTGTATGAGGGGGGAAGAGAGGATTTTTTCAGCGTTTTTGGAGGGTTGTGGTTCTATATGTATTGGTGGTAACTGTTGTTCCTTGGCAAGCTTTGTTGTTGCTATTTCCTGTTTCCTTTTGGCGGGTTTGGGGTCTTTGGGGATTTTCTTGGCCGAGAAGGTCATTTGCTGTGGTTTGGAGCAGCAGCATTCTAATCAGCAGTGCAGCACTGGAACTTCCTGTTGTTTCTTTCAGTGCATAGGCATTTCCGGTTTCACTTGGGGCTGATAGTTTACAGTGGTGTGCTGTTCTTGTGCTGTGAGGAGATCTGGAGCACTGGCAGGTGATTTGGTTTTGTTTGGCTTGTGCTGGGAACCAAAGAGGGCACTGGAGGGGTGATTTGTGTGTTGTTGGGCTTGGTGGAATTTCGGTTGGATGTGGGGTGTTTTGTCTTTGGATTTTGGTGCTTGTTGGTTTGGTTTTATTGTATGGATACTTTGAGGGGGTTTTCTTATGGCCTCTAAGAAGCAAATTGTGGGATGTAGGGGTACTCAGAATGGTGGGAGTCACAAATAATGGTCTGCAGTTAATACTGGTAAAGTGGCTGCTGGATCTGAGAAATTCATATATGAGAAATTATTTCAGAATTTTGTACAGAAGTCTCATGAAATTAAATGCTAACCGTGTTCCTTGTATATCTCATATATATGGGACTTTGTTCACTTTTCACAATCAGGATATATTGATGAGATATAAGATCATACAGCCCCCTGATACAGGCTGTTAGCTGAAACACTGGCCGTGTTGGGTATTTTTTTAATAAAGAACATTTTAAGTCTCAGTTCTTCAGGCCTTAGTGCTGTTTATTCTGCTTGTCGTCTGTTGTGCACTTGTTCACACCCCTTTCTTCATGGTGTCTTCAAGAATAAATGACATAAATAACCTTTCATATTAGTATTTCAATAGTTTGTGCTAGTATGAACAATACCTTTTTAATAGCACATGGAAAATAATAAAAAAAAAATATTCTGAAAGATTATAGTTTTATTCAAGAACACACCTCAGTGCTTTCTTGTCACTGAAGAATGATTGTGCAAGCTCTCTGAAATTATCTAATGGAAAAACTAACTTATCAAATGAAAAAGAAACCAGAGAAATTTCAGTCTATATGGCTACCATACAAGAAATACCTTGGGAAATAAAAGATTGATGATCTGACCTTATTTAGAAACACCAGCTGTACAATTTTAATGATAGTAACATCTATTTTGTACTTAGTTTTGGGAGGGTTGGGAAGGAAAGTTATATTCGCTACAAATATCTCAGAGATTATGAATCAAACATATGCAGATCCTTTTTATATATGCAATAAGTATTCCTAACATTGCTTATATTTTAAATTTTAATATTTGAGACACTTAGGGCTCCTTTTACAAAGGCGCGCTAGCGGTATTAATGCACTTAGCGTGTGCTAAAATGCCGCAAGTGCTAGCCTCTTGAGCAGGTGGTAGTTTTTCAGGTAGCACGCACTAATCCGGTGCGTGCGCTAAAAACGCTAGCGCACCTTTGTAAAAGGAGCCCTTAATTTTGATATTGACACAGCATTTTGCCAAGCGTTTTAGCATGCGCTAATCACGTGCTAAACGCTAACGCGTGTATGTTAATCTATGGACGTGTTAGCAGTTAGCGCGAGCATATATTTAGCATGTGCTAAAATGCATAGCACACCTTAGTAAAACAGGGAGTTAATTCTTTAATAAGTATTTTTATAAGCTTTTTCTTACTTTTCATATTAGATTTTCATTCTAATTAATCTTGTTGTAAATCTTATTTGAGCTAATAGTATTAACATTATACAAAACCTGCTTATTATTTTATTATAATTCGTATAGAAAGTCTTTGGCAGAATTAAGACCTAGGGTTATTTTGATGAAGGTGCGCTAGTGTTTTTAGCACATGCACAAGATTAGCGTGTGCTATAGCACGCACTAGCCAAAAAACTACCACCTGCTTAAAAGGAAGCGGTAGCGGCTAGTGCGTGTGGCATTTGTAAAAGGAGCCACTAGTATCACACTGTAACCACAAAAAATGCTCTTCTATTGATAACTCAAATATATTTTAACACTGGTTGATCTATAGAAAACAAAGGTAAGAAATGAGTAACCTGTTCTCAAAGTAAAAAGACAAAGGGGAAAATTCTATAATCGGTGCCAATATCAGCTGTCAATCATGAATCAGTGCCGATTATAGAATTTATTTTTTTTTAACACCGGCAACTTAAATGTAGGCCTGCATTTTAGAGAAGTGGCTAGGGACACCTAAGGCCACTTCCAGCACAAGCCATGCCCATACCAGCCTTAGGTATCCTTACACACCCCTAAGCGCTTCTGTAACCATGACACCAGCACCGTAAATGAAAGCGCTGTTTAGTGCCTTCATTTTTTTTTTTTAGAAAATATGCTTATGGATTGGTTGGTTAGTTGGCAGTAGGGCACTTCACCGCCGGCTATCTTTCAGCATTTCTTCGAGAATTCCCCCCCCTCCAGTCTTTCTGACAGTCTGACAAACCGAATCCAGCTCATTCGTTCCCTCTTCTGTTTCCTCTGTGCTTTCCTGTTTAGTCTTCTGTTCTAAAATAAAAACAGAAACTTCAAATCTGAACAAAAGTAAGAACAATCCCTTTAAAAATGCAACATATCACTTTTATCAACCTTGAAATATGTGGTTTGTTGTAATCACACTGTATGATCTTTGCTTAAGCAATATTATGCATCTCTGGTATAGCCTATATTGGTATTGATATATCGTGACATTTTCATACCTGATCTGCTTGGAAAGCTGCCATTTTTTTAAATCCTTTCCACCACTGCCAAGAAGCACAGCTACAACCACATACACAATTAATGCATGCATAGATTGTGTCGATGTCACAAACAGAGACACTCAAGCCTGGCATCAAATAATAATCTTGTATCCTGCTCCCAGATAAATTAAAATTGCAAGCCTTAAAACTAGAGTATCCAAAAAAAGACTATTAACTACAGAAGAAAAATGGGTGTTGATTTAATTAGGTTCTTAATAACTTTCTGTTTTTCTTTTACAATCCCCCCAAAAAAAAGAAATAAAAAAAGAAGAAATTTGAAACTGAAAGGTTAATCTGACTACACATTTTAAGCTTTTAAAGGCTCCATTACAAGACATTATGCTGAAAGAAACATACCTGGCATGCCGCAGTTTTCTAAATGTAACAGCAATGCAAGTAATGATTCACTTAAACCATCATGGTCAGAATTCTTTCACATTATTTCTATGTAAATTGGCTACTTCACAATTGCTATAAGATGTGATAAAAGTGTGAAATTCCAGCTATTATTGCTTTTAACATGGAAACTTTTATCACTTAACTTAAACTCGCTGGACAGAATATTTTGAACCATTTTCAATCATTAGAGCATTTCTGTTTGGTCAAAACCCCCATGAGATTATACTCTGAAAAATGTAGACTAAATTACATTCCATGCAACATGACAACGGTTTTTAAATATACAAGGGCCACCAGGAAACTTCTCATGGATATTTATACAGTAATACTACATTGAGTCAGTTCATTGCTCACTTTTAAAAGAGAGAGCCTTTCAGATGCTTTTATATCCTTAAGAGATTTACAAACTTTGGGACCCTTTTACTACAGTGCAATGAAATCTGGTTTTAGAATATTTTAACAACGGATTTTCCCGTACGCTAAATCCAGTTTCTAGGCAACACGTTTTAAGACTTTTGTAAAGAATAATTTTATGCAGGTTATGTGCTGATGTAGTGCTGTTCCAAGGGATAGGGATGCCCGGAACCAACTTGCTTTGGCAGCGTCTCCTCCATCACATCACTTCTAGTACCCCCTCTCTTCTCCCCCCTGTGAATTTGGACTCTCTCCCCCTCCCCCTAGTCCAGTCTCTCTTTCTCCCTTCTCTGTCCAGCTCTACATGGGTCCAGCTCTTCTCTTTCACCTTTCTCACTCCCCTGCTGTCCTGTAAAGTTTATGTTGGTTCACAGCAGCATCAGCACAACAGGCTGCCTTGGGCCAGCCTCTGGGTCTTGCATCAAAGAAAGTAGGATGTGGCAGAGGGAAGACCCAAGGACTGGCCGAAGGCAGCCTGTCACATTAATACTGCCACCCGCAACCGACAACTGTACAGTATAGAGCTGTGGAGATGTTAGAGAGTTAAGGGTGCAATGCAGGATCCAAAGGTAGGGCGAAGAAAGAAGAAGAAAGACCAGTTTGGAAGGGCGGGGAGGGGGGAGGGGCCTTCACCTGTAGACCAGGTGAGGTCAGAAGTTGGGTATTTTGGTGTCTTTAATCGCCATTGCCCTGGGCCAGAACTTCACCTAGTCCAATGGTTAAGCTGGCTCTAATGCTACTTGCTTGGGTAAATGCAGGAGAACTTCCTGCCTCCTATTTAGGAGGTGCAATTAGTGCATTACCACAAAGTATTCTAATGTATTTTGTGTTAAGCCTTTTCATGCAAACTAACTGTATATTAGTGTCCTTTATTAAAAGAGCTTCTTTATTTGTAATGCTATGAGAATCTAGATTTTTTTAAAAATAATACGGCTTCAAAATGGGTCCATTTTTGTTTCAGTGGTCTTGCATAATAGACCAACATTTGTTGCACTCTGATTCCAACATAAGGATAATGTATTTTTTTAGTGAATGCATAATAAATGTTACTCTTGTATTGGAATCAGAGTGGTCCTCTCTCCATTTTTGGGTATTAGTTTATTGTTGTCCTTTGGGGACTTTTTTTCTTCTTTTTTTACTGAGATTCAAAATACATAGGCACCTGCAAAACATAAATTGCATATAAATACAGTATCTGAAATTGTAACTCACCTTGGGTCTGAATTTGGAAGTGGTTATTACATCAAAAATTCAAATATGTGCACATGGACAAAATGCAATAGTCACATTTTCGTACAACTTTTTCCAATTATAATGACAGATATTCAAACCTGTTATTTTTCTTTCCAAATGGTGTAGTACCTTTCCATCATCTTTCTATTGAACTGGAAAATAAAGGAAAGGTTCAATATTTTGAAATGAAATACTCAAAAATATAAACTAATACAATGGATATGAAAAAAAAAGAGTAATCATAACACTAGCCACAATGTATGTGTGACTCGCTGATCGAAGAATTACCAAAAACAAAGTATGTGACTTATTTATACTACAAGATAGAAAAATATCAACTGCATAACTCAGCAACATATCAGCATCAGGTATGGACTAATTACATTTCTGTTTTGGAAATGAGATACCAAATCACCCATGTTGATAACTGTACTCCTCAGTGAATGGGGGGCATGTAAATGTGGGCACCTTATAGACTTGCCGTTCTTATCTGCTAATGATTAAGAACATAAGAACATAAGAAGTTGCCCCCGCTGAGTCAGACCAGAGGTCCATCTTGCTCAGCGGTCCGCTCCCGCAGCGGCCCATCAGGCCTAGTGCCTGAACAGTGGTCCCTGATTAATTTTGTAACTTACCTCTAATCCCATCCCTATAATCTACCTTTACTCTTATCTGTACCCCTCAATCCCTTTGTCTTCCAAGTACCTATCCAAAGCTTCTTTGAACCCCTGTAGCGTGCTCCTGTTTATCACATCCTCTGGTAGCACGTTCCATGTATCCACCACCCTCTGTGTGAAAAAGAACTTCCTGGCGTTTGTTCTAAACCTCTCCCCTTTCAATTTCTCTGAGTGCCCCCTTGTACTTATTGATCCCCTTAATTTGAAAAATCTGTCCCTGTCTATTTTTTCTATGCCCTTCATGATCTTGAAGGTTTCTATCATGTCTCCTCTAAGTCTCCGCTTTTCCAGGGAGAAAAGCCCTAGCTTTTTCAGTCTGTCAGTATATGAGAGGTCCTCCATGCCCTTTATTAGCTTAGTTGCTCTTCTCTGGACCCTCTCAAGTACCTCCATGTCCTTCTTGAGGTACGGCGACCAGAAATGAACACAGTACTCCAGGTGCGGGCGCACCATAGCACGATACAGTAGCAGGATGACTTCCTTTGTCCTGGTCGTGATACCCTTCTTAATGATACCCAACATTCTGTTTGCTTTCCTTGAGGCCGTGGCACACTGCGCCGACGACTTCAATGTTATGTCTACCATCACTCCAAGGTCTCTTTCAAGGTCGCTTACCCCTAGCGCTGATTCCCCCATTTTGTAAGTGAACATTGGGGTTTTTTTTCCCTTTATGTATGACCTTGCATTTCCCTATGTTGAAACTCATTTGCCACTTTTTGGCCCATTTTTCCAGTGTTGTCAGATCTTTTTGGAGATCTTCGCAGTTCTCCATGTTATTGACCTTGCGATATAGTTTGGTGTCATCCGCAAATTTAATAACCTTACATTTTGTTCCTGCTTCCAGGTCGTTAATGAATATATTGAATAGGAGCGGTCCCAGCACCGACCCCTGTGGAACTCCGCTCGTGACCCATTGCCAGTCTGAGTAATGTCCCTTTACTCCAACCCTCTGTTTCCTGTCCGCCAGCCAGTTTTTGATCCATCGGTGGACCTCCCCTTGCACCCCATGGTTCCATAGTTTCCTTAGTAGTCTTTCGTGTGGTACCTTGTCGAAGGCTTTTTGGAAGTCAAGGTAAATGATATCTATGGATTCCCCTTTATCCACCTGGCTGGTTATCCCCTCAAAGAAGTATAATAAGTTTGTGAGGCATGACCTGCCCTTGCAGAAGCCATGCTGGCTCGACTTTAGCTGCCCATAGTTGTCGATGTGTTCCCAGATGCTGTCTTTAATCAGTGCTTCCATCATCTTTCCCGGGACCGAGATCAAGCTCACCGGTCTGTAGTTTCCTGGGTCTCCCCTTGAGCCTTTCTTGAAGATAGGCGTGACATTTGCTATTTTCCAGTCTTCTGGAATCTCTCCAGTTTTTAGGGATAGGTTGCTTATTTGTCAAAGTGGCTCAGCTATTTCGTTCCTTAGTTCCTTGAATACCCTTGGGTGAATGCCATCCGGACCTGGCGATTTGTCGCTCTTTAGCCTGTCTATCTGCCTGAGGACATCCACCTTGCTCACCTCTAGCTGGACCAGATTTTCATCCTGCTCTCCTTTTACGATCTCCTCGGGCTCCGGAATGTTGGTTGTGTCCTCCCTCGTGAAAACTGACATGAAGAACTTATTTAGCCTGTCAGCTATCTCCTTTTCCTCTTTTACCACTCCCTTTCTGTCCCCATCATCCAAGGGTCCCACTTGATTGCACATGTATTCTCCTATTCGTCAACTTACCATTAAAAACCTAGTATGTTTCACTATTATTGAGAACAAACCATATGAAATGAAAGAATTCTCTGTTAATTTAGGCAATTGTAGTGTAAGGTTTCCAAATCAATGAGTTACCAAAATACTTTTAAGATCTGCTTAGACATATACACACACAAACATGCACACGTGGAGGGGCATAATCAAAAGGAACGTCTAAGTCCGATTTTAGAAATCACTAATGTAATGTAATGTTTTCATCTAAGTCACAAGTCGTCCAAAGTAAAAAACAGCCTAGGACACATTTTTAAAAAATACGTCCAAATTTCTTTTTGTTTCAAAAATCGTTTAACTATATGTCCTGCCGATCTGATCATCCAAGTCACTAAATCATCCATCTTTATACCACATTTTCGTCCAACTTTTCGTCCAAGTCAAAAATGCCTAGAACAAGCCCTGTTGGACGTGGAAGGGGTCTGCAAAGTGATGGACTGAATATCCAGACATGGCATCTAAATAGTGGGGTACCTTACAGGGCACTGCTGTGAACTTCACTCTCACTGCAGCTCCCTCTTATGTCATGGTGAGCCTCCCCAACCTCCAGAATCCCCTAGACCCATTTATCTACCACCCTAATAGCCCTTATGGCTGCAGGAGCCACTTATATGCCAGTAAAAAAGGGTTTTGGGGGTGTATAGGGAAGTGCACATGTTTAAGTATCAATGCAGTGATTACAGGGGCTTATGGGGATGGGTCCTCCTCTCCATGAGTCCCTAACCCACCCTCAAGATGGCTTAAGCTGCCTCTATGCTGGACGACTAGGCTTTCCTATGCCAGGCTGCCAGGTGATGATGGTCTGGAGGCTGAATTTTAAAGATGTGATTAATATTTTTATGGGGGTGGGGAGGGTCATTGATCACTGGGGTAGTGTGTGGGGGTCTGTATTATGTGTTTGAAGTGTTTATCTGGTCACTTTAGGTGGTTTTTTTGTGACAGACCATGTTTTACATGGTCTAAGTCACAACATCCAAGTTCCGTCGATCCTGGGCTGTATAACTTTCGGTTATACATGCTGTATGACTAAGTCTAAGCTGGCCATGTTCCGCCCAACTCCCGCCCTCCACACTCCTCCTGAAACGCCCCGTTTAGCTTTGGTCATTCAGCGGTACTATGAAAGTCTAGGTCGTTTAGAAATACGTCCAAAACCCGTTTTTATTATCGGCACGTGGACGTATTTGGACAATGTTCATCCAAGTACCGACTTAGGCCGGTTTTTGGAAGTTTTTCTCTTTCAATTATGAGCCCCATATAGTTTCCAATTTTATTTAAAATTTGATTAAATCACTTATCAAAATTCTAAGCGATATACAAAATTATTGAAATAGGGAATAATTAAAATTAGACATACTGATGTACTAAAAATATATATATATATATATACATAGATGGAATGGTTTTTATATAGCCTTTCTCCCCTTGAAGGGGATCCAAATCAGTGTTAAGTTTTGTTTTTTTTAAAGCACTAGTTCTCAATCCAGTTTTGAGGGAACACCTAGCCAGTCAGAGTTTCAGGATATCCATGCATACAAAGGAGGCACTACATTCAGATCTATCTCATTAATATTTTTATTAATATCCTGAAAATCTGACTGGCTGGGAGTGCCCCAATGACTGATTGAGAACCACTGCTTTAAAGTACAAACAATATAGTACATCAAACCACAATAACAAACATATTAACAAAAAGAAAATTTCTCATGAGGCCCTAGGCAAATTGCACACAAATGGACCCGCAGAAACAAACACTCAAATTATTGCAATAACTACGTTATGGGTATAAAGGCCACAACTTTATTGAAACAATCATAAAAAAACACCCTAGGAAGCACCCAAGCCTGTCTTATTCATTGTTCTTGCTTTCCACCTTGCAGTCCAGTGAGGGAGCGTGAACAACAGCACCTTTTGGTGACCTGCCATGCTATCTTACCAGTGAGGCTACAGCACCAGACCATTCAAAGCTGTTCCTAATTTATCTGTCCACCTGCCATGGAAGCCAGTGAGACAAACAATCTCTTGTCCATAGGGCTGATAAGCTCTCACCCCTAGAGTCCATTCTCAATTATTTGTCAGCAAATTTCATGCTTGGGTGCTTCTGCATTTGTGACAACAACAAAGAGTACAGTTTATTGGCACACATCTCACTAACATGTCATATTTGACTGCTGCTAAACATATCACTTGAGTACAGATTAATGGTACACTTCTTCTTAACATCAGTTTCCTGTCTGCAGCAATATAACAAGCATCATCTGAGGACAAGGGGACCAAAGGGGCATACAAAGATTGGAGGCGGGAGGGAGGGGACAAACACGCTGCTGGGAGCCCAAAAGAGACCAGAGCTTCCAGCGAAAAGGATTTAAATTTCACAGGGCTTGGTTGCTTGCAAATCTTCCAATGAAAGGGTCTCCACCGGGAGATGTCGAGAGCTATGTCACCCGAAGCAGGGGGGAGCCAGAAGAGAGCGCGGGGCAAGCTCTGGGAGTCCTCGTGGCAGACGCCATATTACTGGCAGCATGCTCAGTAATCCCCTCACTACCTGGATTTACATCTCTACTCTTTAGGAGAGTATAAGCAGGGCTAGTGCAAGATTATTTATTGCCCGAAACAATCCCTTACCTTTTTGCCCTTCCCCAGTTAACCTGTAGGCTTCTTGAATGTCTAACCTTAACCTTCCCAGAAGAATCTGGGTAAATGAGCTACGTGAAAACTGCCATCCTTCCTTCTGCTAAAAGTACTCCTTGTTATTTCTTTGAATTAGGGATTGTCAGGACGTATTGTTTTGTATTGGCTGTTGCTGCTCTTTGTCACTCTCCAGAAGGTGCTGCCCTAGGTGACTGTCTAAAGTTTGGCCAAACCTGAGTAAAAGCTGATATTATATAGATAATAGAAATATATAGTACACAAATTAGCACAGCATTATAGACTACAGCAATAAACATCCAAAAATTGCATTCCCACCTAACCCAACATAGTAACATTGCAAAATTAACACATCCCCACATAAACTCCACAGATGCTACCTGCACCACTAGCATAATCCTGCTAGTGGATCTCCTCTAGGTGGAATAACAAATCTGAAGATCCATGGAAAACACCTTTAAAAATGACAAAATGTGGCATATATTTATATACTGTTCAGTCAATATTCAGCTTAAGGTGGTCAATAAAGTGTTCCAAGATAGCCAGTAGAGGTTGCGGCAGCCATTTTGAAAGAGTAACTGCAATGGGCAAGAGCAAGTGGGCATCATTCCTGCCCGAGGTCTAATAGATCACCAGGGATTGGGCAGGGTGAGTCAGAGAGGATCCTGAGAGGGTCTGTTGATGATCTGGGGTGTGGTAGAGAGGAAAGGGGGATCCTGGAGGAATTTATTGATTTTCTAGGGGGGGGAGGTTTAGGAGTAGATTGGAACACTTTTGGCTGGTACCTGAATGTTATGTGGGTGCCTACTAACATTCAGTGCCAGTCCCTGCATAGATAAGCAGACATAGTTAGGACTGCTTTTTGTGTGATCCTACAAGGGATCTTCAAAAAGTTTCCACACACTTTAAAACCCTATTTATTAAATATCTCAAAAACAAATCATTTCACTTTTCCACATGATCACCCTGTTTTGTAAGACTAGTCACATGACATTCTACAACATGCCCTCTTAACACTTCTCCCACTCCAACCATTTCCTGCGAAAATATGAAAGTGCAGAAACTTTTTGAAGAACCCTCGTATACATGGTCACTGACAATCAGTATTGCTGACACCCATATAACTGTCAAGTCCTTGTTGATTTCATGCCTGTAACACCCCTGTGCGGTCTCTTTCCAAAATGGCTGGCTAGTGTCAATAATCAGTGGCACTGCTCAATTAAATGTGTATTTTGAGCATATCTTTCAAACAGAAGACAAGAGAAGTACCAAGCTGCTTAAAATATGATAAAGCATAGTTGATTCATAGTAGTGAAAAAGAAAGTATGTAGAAAACTATCCCTCTTCCCCCTACTTTTACAAAGTTGCATTAGGCTTTTTTATCACCGGCTGCGGCAGTATTAACTCAGACACTCATAGGAAAAGAGCTTTGTATACCCACAACGAATGGTACGCTTGTGATACGAATCAAAAAGACATGCATTATTAACATGCATTTTACCTTATTCTTCTCATACTAGCCAGATTAGGTCTGTTCTTTAAAAATATTGGCATGTACTGGGAATGCATCTGCAATTGTGAAATCCCCCTTGCTTTGCATTTACCAGGAATCAAAATTTGGATGAGATATTAAAGGCACCTGAATACAGTAGAGATCGAAATCCGGGGCATTTTCATTGTAGCCACTGGGTATTTTGTAAATATGCTATTCAAACAACCACTTTAAAGCTTCCCCATGATACAAGATGGTTTCACATGCAGAGCCATACTGATTGAATTTCTAGAGGGGTGATATATTGTTTGTGTGCCCATATGACATATTATATTGGCCAAACAAGCCGACAGATAAAAACTCACAATGCAGAGCATCTTAGTACCATTCGCATGGGTAAAATGGAAGCTCTCTTAACTAATCATTGGTTAAAATGTAGCCACTCTGTGGGTAGTAATATAGTAACAAAGTAAATGACGGCAGATAAAAACCTGAATTGTCCATCCAGTCTGTCCAACCATACATGCTCCATAAATTAATTTAATTTAAATGGTTCTTTTTCTTAGATATTTCTGGGCCAGACACCTAGAGCCCTGTCCAGAAGTGTGCTTAGGTTCTATCTACTGGAGTCTGTATCAAAGCTCACTCCAGCCCATTTTAACCATCCCAGCCATCAAAGCCCTTTCCAGCCTGTCCTCAACTGCATGTCCATATACTGGACCCTACCGTGCAAGCCTGCCCAGCACTGGCCTTAGTTCCTTCAATGTATACCCATTATTTTCTGATTAGAGATCCTCTATCTTCATCCCACACTTGTTTAAACTCTGTCACCATTTTCTTCTCCACCATCTCCCTCGGGAGCATATTCCACGCATCAACCACCCTCTCCATAAAGAAGAATTTCCTAACATTACTCTTGAGTCTACCACCCTTCGACCTCAAAATATACCCTCTGGTTTTACCATTTTCCTTTCTCTGGAATAGATTTTGTTCTTCGTTAATACCTTTCAAGTATTTGAATGTCTGAATCATATCTCCCCTGTCCCTCCTTTCCTCTAGGGTGTACCTATTCAGGGCTTCCATACGTCCTCATACGTCTTCATACGTCCTCCTACCATTTTCGTCGTCTTCCCCTGGACCACTTCAAGTCTGTTTTATGTCCTTTGTCAGATACGGTCTCCAAAATTGAACATAATACTCCAAATGGGGCCTCACCATCAACCTGTACAGGGGCATCAACACCTTTCTTCTACTGGTCATACCTCTCTCTATACAGCCTAGCATCCTTCTGGCAACAGCCACCGCCTTGATCAACTGAGATGCACTGTATTGATTAAGTTGCAATATCTAACTGGGGACATCACACATTCCTTATTGTTAAAAGAACAGAGATTGATCTTTGAGTGTCTTACGGTAGAGCCACATGGATTAAATCATGAAGTGAAGTGACCTGTATTATATTGAAGAGGGAGTGTGCCAGTGTATTCTTCAGGGTAACCGTAGCCAGTGTAATTAATTAGGTTGATAAAAGTAGCCCTGCTCCCCACTGGAAAATTTGAATAAATAAGAGCATCCCTGGCGAGGACGTTATGCTCTATCTGCAGCGGAACTTGGAGTTGTCTCCAGTTGGTCTCTTCTAGACAACTAGTAAAAAAAACATTTATATTGGTTTAAGTTAGTATTATTAATTATGTATTTTTGCTATGCTTTGTGTTTGGTGCATCGCAGATATCGTCCTTTTGAAAGAATTTCTATTTTATTCTCTTCCTGAAGAAGTAAATGAGAAACTAGGCCAGAGTTGGGGAGATAAATGCTTTGGACTAATTGGACCCTCGAGCAATGACCGTATGGATTATTATTTAGTTCTTGTTTTATTCTTTGTTTGGATTTTTGCCTGAACATGGGATTTGGTTTTGATCACTTTGATTTGTACAGCACGTAAACACTGGGGATGGAGCTGCGACCTCATGGGTCAACGGACTTTGGTGTATATTAAAGATCATATACATAACAACCAAGAGGCACCTCGCCATCAAAGAATTCTTCAATTCATATAAAGATAAGTGATACTTTTCCTTTATTAAGTGTTGAGTTGAGGCGTGGAAGGTTTGGTGGTATTAATGAGGAACACGGTGGCACTATGTTCTCGCAATTAGTCTGTTGTTCACATGACTTGGTTGCAGGAGCACTGAGCACACCACATTTTGAATTTGTTATTAGAGATTGTTGAATTTATCGTTATTTTACACATGCATATAGACACAACTATACACATATATCTGCTTGATCACTCTTAAATAATTGGTTTAAAATGTATAAAGACAGAGATCAAAGCTATGTTCCTAATTTGCTTGTTGAAAGTCCAATGGAAATTAAATTATTTCATAGCTCTATCTATGCCTCTATAAATATGTACATAGAATCTAAACTTTTGTCAATTCTTCTTTCAGTAATCTTACTCCCCTCAAAGACTTTTTTTTTCACAATGTATATTTTCAAGACCCTTGATAGCTCACATTATAATATAGTTAGTTGCTACAAAAAGTCTCCACTGATTATAGGAAAACTGTCAGTGTCTGTTCAAGGTCTGAAAAGGCTGCAGCAAATAGCTTTTCTCTTTGCCATGGAGACTGGGGTCTGTTTTCATGGTTACTCTGGTAACCAAAGCCTTTCTGGTGCTAGTCCTTTTCAGTTACTTTAGCTATTAAACCCTCTGGTTGAGACAAAAGGAAAGAGGGTATGCAGACATGTTGCTGTATGGCATATTTCAGTACTAAAATTGGACAAACTTGGAATGAAAAAAGAAGCAACTCGCCATTCTTCAGATATAATTCTGGCCTATTTCTATTTATCCTGGTGTCAAGCAACAGTTGTGAAACATATACATTTTTATTTTGTTAAATGATGGTGCAAGAAATATATCTATGTATTAGTTCAGGTAGCATCCTTTCAATCTAATGCATGATTTTAGCAAAACAAAAGTCATTTTCTTGCATATGAGGTACCTGGAGATCCACTGTTAATATTAACTTGAAGTTCAATTATTTCTGCAGCGCAATACTCCATGGTCCATATTTATATGGTGATTTAATTAGGGGGGGGGGTGGAAGTGAAATGTGGTCTATGTCTGAAAAAGTTATCCTAGAAATGAAGTGTTAGTAATATTCAAGCTAATTATTTGTATGTGATTAATACATGCAGCTGTGTAGACCAGCTGCATTACGACAATTGCAGAAATCAAATAACGAAACTGGGGAAAAAAAACCCACAGACACCAAAAGAATGAGTTTTAAAATATTTCAGGCAGCCAGGAAAATGCTCAGATTTACAGTAGTACTTGCGTTTTGAATTAGGAGATGTAGGCAGACTCCTGAATTACCAGGTCTGTCAAAAATCATTTTCTGCTTCTTCGTAGACAAAGGTTTATTGGTGGAATCATTTACTTTCAGTTTTCTTTCTAGAGGGCTTATTTTGTGTTGAAGAAAGAAGAATTTTCTCCAAGCAATGAGCAGAGGAAAAAGACAGAAATAATGTTTTGTTTTGTTTTTCTACAAATAAATGAGCTATTTTTAGTTCAACATGGTAAAATTCAGTAACTCTAACCACTGTGGCAATACACCATTTCAGGAGGGGGTGTTGAAAAGTTCTCAGCCCAACCAATCAATTTCCTAAATTCTGAGCGTTCGCTTGCCACTGTAGCTGAAAAGTGTTATCTTATTTCGTGAAATGCCAATTTCCAGAAACTAAATTTTATGGGTTTTTTGACATTGTTTCAGATCATTGATTGAACCATATCCACATCATGCTCTTAGTTGGGCTGAGAACTTTTCAACACACCCTCATATTGTGTACAATTATTTTTCTCTAGAATTAATAAATCTGTCATTTTGAATCTGCAATTGATGTTTTTATCTAAATTACCAACATTTTTATTAGGAAATTAATTTTTAGCCCATTTGAAAGCAAGTTAAATCTGAAATATATAACGCAACACGCTTGAATGTAAAGATGATATTTGTGAATAATAAGAAAAAAAACATGCAATTTTTTAAAAAAGAGGACAGAATTTTGTTTTCCTAAATTAAATAGAAGATCAGAATGCTGAACTGACCTGAGTTCAATCAGTTTTTTTGAATCTGAATAGGAAATGCTCATTTAAATGTATGGAATAGTATTAAAGAGACAAACAAGAGTCATTCCAAGGCCTCTGTTTTGCATGAACTCCATTACCGAGGAAGCCAGATAATGATGTGAGGCCTACCAGGTGCTTCTATGGTGGAGAGTGAAAAATTCAAGCAGGCTTTCAGTTTTCTTTCTCTAAACAGAATGGATCCATAACTTGGTATATTTTTAATTGGCAAGGAGAAGGGAGAAGCCTGTGCTTCTGTAGTTTCATAGAAGTATCCTAGTTCTACTTTTCATTTGTAATTTGTGTACTGGACCCGAGGAGGACACATTTCAAAGACAATTATGTGGATAAATAGTGATTTACATGCGTGAATTAGCTGCCCTTCTTCAGAATGGTTAGAAGTATGCAAATTGTACCACAATACACATGTTTTTGCCAACAGATAAAGGACCAGTTTCCCACAGCACGTTTTGTATAGAATTGGAAAAATAACATGTGTAGATTGCATTTTTACCTATTACTTTCTGGAGGAAAATCTGTTCACACAAAAAGTCTATGTGTATTTTGCACACATGGCAAGATCCAAACTGAATTGAAAATCAGTGCAAAGTTTCTGCATAAAAAGTACCCAAGGACTTTGTTCCAATGTGGACAATTTGGAAATTTCCTCATTAATGAAATAATACAACTCTTTATGAAGTATTTTTTAGGCTGTAATCTTTCTAGCTTGTATCAAGAAACAGAGATAAGGAGCTTGAAATTCCCAAAAAACAACTGAGCTCCTAAATTTGTGACCTCTTTTCAGCCAAAGTCAGAGTTCTACCCCCCTTCTTCACCCCTTTTTTTTTACTAAGCTGTGCTAGAGGTTTCTACCAAGGCCTGGAGTACTAAATGATCCAATGCTGCCCCAATGCTCATAGAATTCTTTGAGTTTCAGAGCAGCATTGGAGCATTTAGCATCCCGGGCCACAGTAGAAACCGCTACTGTGGCTTAGTAAAAGGGTCCTAAGTTATCAGCTTAATTCATCTTATTTTAGGATGCTAAAAGTTACGCTTATCAGTTTACATCTGATATTAATTTGCCTCGACTTATGAACCTAGTACTGAAAATCAGAGCTAAGTTCCTAATTTTTTTCCTCAATCCTAAATCTACCACTACTGCTTTCCCCTACTTTTAATGTTCCTAAATATAGCAGTTTAATGAAACTGTGAGTATTAATTTAGGCACTCAGCTCTAGTAAATTTTCAGAGATCGCTTTAGAAGCATAACTCTCAAAAGGGCCCTGTCACTAAAATATGGCCATTTTTCTACTTATCACATGGTTAACACTAAAATGAATGTGTGGTAAATAGAAAGCTTTTCAGTAAATGTAGGGAGCATGCTTTGCATTTACCGCACAAAGCAGAGCTACTGCGCTGCGTTGCCTGGCACTGCATTACTTGCAATGACAGAGTAAAGAACATGGGGACAAAGCTCTGTCCTCATCTGCACAAATCTCAAACTCTGAGTGTTTGAGGCTTGTGCAGATGAGGACAGAGCTTACAGGGATGGAACAAGGACAGAACTCATGGAGTCAGGACAGAGATAGAGATAGATCCCACGGGTACGGGGACAAATTTGTCCCCATGTAATTTTTTAGCAGATAGCATCGTATAGGCTCAGCATAAAGAAATGAATTCTAGCCACCACACTGAACCATCTACCTCCCATCCACCTTGACATCCCAAAGTGCTCAAATTTCTTCCCTCCCACCTCCTACCTCCAACACAACAAAATGCTCCAGATCCCCTCTCTCACACACCTTCAACAAAACAAAAAGCTGCCAATCCCTCTTACTAAACGTTGCCATTGAAGTTCCTCCCTGGCCTTTAAACTCTGCCCCCTGAACACTACACCCCCCCCCCACACACACACACATAGTCGAACCATCTTCCACCCCTCCCAGATCATACCTTTAGAAATCAGAAGTAGAATGGCTCTCAGGTGGCAGTGATCTCCCTCTGCTGCCATCTGGGTCAGCACCATCCTACATAATGGTGCCTCTGTTCGCTAGCCGCAGTGTCTCAAGACTACCATTAGGAGGCATCCATCCATTGATTCATTTCATATCCTTCAATGGAAGAATGCTTCCTAGCAATAGTCTCTTGAGGAAGTGGTAAGTAGAGGTATCGGTAGTCCTGATACCTAGTGCACGGTACCAGCCCCCACACTAGCAGTCATAGCTGGCCACATTTCTGCCCGCTTCACTCACTACTACATTAGGGAGCCAACACAAGATTTTTATTTTATTTATCACAATGGCTACCTTTTTAACACAGAAGACAATAGTGCAGGTCTGTGTTAGTGTCTACTGTCTTATAAACTCCATGTTAGCTGCTCAACACTCTTTAGTAAAAGAGAACTGAAGTTAGGAGCATAAATCTTTTGAATATTGGGCCCAATGAGGCCACAAATAATGCTTAGAGATGTAGGTCCATATTGTTTCCTATGATCATGGGAAAGGTAGGGAATTTCTTTATGTTGTATCATATTTTGCTAAAACAGACTAGAAATAGTATTTGATAACTTAATAATTTTGTTTTCTGGCCATCTAAATGTTTTTCTGAAAAAGATACATGCAAAGGTTTAATTAATATTTATATATTTTACATGGCAGTAAGCCATTTTAAGGTACATTAAATGCAAGGACTCATATTCTATAAACGGCACCTAAGTTAAACGGTGCCTAAGTTAAAAAGGAAACACCATTTAAAGAGTTCTTTTAAAAGACATTTCCAGCTGCCCACTGGCGCTTAAAAAAACGTGACAGAATTGCGCCTCTGTAGGCGTGGCTAACATCAGAAGTGGCATTAGGCACTGGTAAGTGCCTCCGTAAGTGCAAGAAATGTAGGCCTTGAAAATCCTAACCTGCATTTCCTGTGTCTACCTTTTCTGGAGGTGTGATTTTCTAAACGGTGCCATCACATGACTGATACACAATTTGGCGGCCGCTTTTAAGGCAGCTGCCGACAACGGCATTATTTAGAGAACACGGGCCAAGGGTTCTAGTGCGTACCACAGTTTAGTAAAAGGGCTCCTATGTTGGTAGATACTTTTCTAAATTGCTAGTGGAATTTAACATGTCCTGACCTGGATATCTCAATTCTGATCTCTACATTCTATCTAAAACTGGACCATAATATATCTATTATGGGCACTAGCTCAGCTTTCAGTATTTCTTGGACCAAAGTATTACTTGAAGGTTTCAACATCTTTGACAGTGAGACATAATTGGAAGCTGTTATGACAGCATGAATATGCAGTGACAGAGAGGGGAGATTTTTGATCAATTCAGGATGTTATATTTTTCCCAATATTTAGCATAAACAAAATATATCATAAAATATACAAAGACAGAAATAACTGCGTGTGATGGAGTATGTGTGCAGAAGTAGTCGATTTAGTCTCATGCCAAAGACATTTTATATCAGAACAGATTCAGGGCTCCTTTTACTAAGGTGTGCTAGCGTTTTTAGTGCACGCACAAGATTAGCGCGTGCTATAGCCAAAAAATTACCGCCTGCTTAAAAGGAGGTGGTAGCGGCTAGCACGTGCTAGCCCGCCTTTGTAAAAGGAGCCCTCGATCTATGTAATTACCTTATTTCCACCACAGTCTATTATATGAATGGACTACTCAGAAATATTTCATTTATGTGTTAGTGGCTCTCACTGGTCATTAGTTCATATGTTTAAGTCATAAAAACATTTGAGCAATTTTCTTTTTTCTTGTATTCTGTTTTTAATCTCTCTCTCTCTCTCTCTCTCATCCCTGCTGCCCACAAGCAGCAAGCTGTGAATGGTTCATGAGGCTATCAGAAGTGTGATAGTTTCCTAAGTGGGGTGAGTTTTCCAGCACCACCCCTGGCCTCCCAAGGCCACAAGTAGCCCTGTGGTTCCCAGCCAACTACTTTAATCATTAGGGGACTCCTCCAAATATTTTTATTTTAATGCTTCTTTAAAATTGTTTTATATACTTATTTGCAAAATGTTTTAAGGACTTAGAAACTCTCCCACAATTTAATAACATTATAAAACACTCTATAGTAGCAAACAATGGGGGAAAAAAAATCTTTGATCATATTAAGAAATACATAAAGGAATTGATAACCTTAGGCCAGTGATGCAGGGTTTCTTGAATGACATAATCAAAATTAGTGAGCACAGGATATTTCTTTTCATTTAAAATGTAGCTCCTCTTTTATCTACCACTTTCATCCTTTCTGGAAATGCAAAATGGTCAGGCTCTACTTTCCTTACATTGCTGCAAATAAACTCCAATACCAGGCAGGATCAATCTCCGCTCTGTGATATGGCTTGACTTACTGATGCAGGGGTCAGGCTTGCTTGAGTACTATGTTTAAGGAAATATGACGGCTTTCCAAGCTTATCCACATTGTACATATGTGAGTTCAGGGCTCACATTCAAAAACATTTAACTGGCTAGGGAAGGCTCCTGGCACATTATATGGCAGTCAGCTGAATATCCAAGGAGTGATGTTTAAGTTGTAGTCCCAGAGCACTTAGAACCCTCAGCCTCCCAGTAGGAAAAAGGGAAGGTAATCCCAGTGGCTAGAAAGAGTGGCAGTTTCTGGGAAATTGGAAGTCATGAACTGCGGGTCCCAGAAGACACAGGATTATTAGCTCAAGAAATTGAAGGGCTTAGGGAAATCTGGGATGGTGCCTCCCTATTGGAAGGGGTTTTAAGCAGCCGTATACACCCTATTACAATAGATGAGAGTGTGTGTATGGGTCCCTTTAAAAGCTGGGGAAAGGGAGCCCCAAGGCACAGCTGAATATTCCAGCAGCCAGAGGAGGAGGGTACAGGAGTTACAGCCCCAGCCCAGAGAGAAAGGAGAAGGGGCAGAGAAAAGAACCATTCCTGGAAAGAAACGACAGCTAGAGTAAACAAGCTTCCTAGCCTGAGGCAAGGAGGACCCCAAAGTAAAAGGCTGAGCGGGAAGTTGTAGAATGAAAAGCAGCTTGGACATGGGCAGAACTGAAGCTGGTGAGCTGGAGTGAAAAGGATACACCTGGCTGTTGAACATTAGAGGACTCAGTGATAAGTTCCTGGATATTGGAGTTACTTTTGGGCAACCAGGTGCTGTGCTGAGAGCTTGGGAATTATTTTGCTTTCCCCCCTTTGCACCCATGGGTAGGCCACTGGATAGAAATACTATAAGGGAAGAGGATGCCCTAGCTCTGGGGCAGGGAGATATCCCCATAGCCAGATGTTTTGTTGGTACTGATTTTTATTTGAAAAACATGGAGAGATGGATGAATCCCAGAACGTACCTGTAGAGGAGGAACCCAAGGCTAAATGACTGAGAGACACTGGGGAGGGGGTATCCGAGACTCGAATACTGCAGGGGGGACTGTTTTGTAGAATGTTTTATTATTGCACACTTAGAATTGTGAGGAACCATAAGACTGTGTCTGGGAAGGTACAGTATATGCTGTGGAACTGGGCCTACATTGGCAAAGGCTTAGTGAAGCTATTGGAATAAGCTCTGTGGATGCTATGGTTGGTGCTTGAGCACCCCAAATATTGAACAAACTCGAATGTGTTCAGAGAGAGAAAATTTCTGTTAGATGAATCTAACGAGTGAAGCAAAGAGGATATTGCAGAGCTAACTTAGCGGATCGTACTTAGACTGTGTTTTACTGTTTGGAGAATAATAAAATTGTGTTGCACCATGAGAAGGTATGGCTTTTTCACCCATGTGTTGGAGCATCTTCAGAATGTCCACACCTGAGCCGACATACCCCTGACAGAGGATTTTCAGTGGCATATACCCAGATAGTGTCCCTGAATATCCCCTCTAACCACCTAAACTGAAATAGGCTATTCTGTTAGCAGTCTGGGGTGGAGTCAGCACTTTTCCATTTAAGTGATGACATTCAGTCTTTAACTGGATAAGTTAACCAGATAAATAGGACCACATAAATAGCAGTTCTATTTTTAGCCAATTTAATTTATCCTATTAAGGGTTAAATATTAGATTTAATCAGATAAGTGCCGTCCATCCACACATACCTGCATAGTCAATGCTAGTGACTAGTCATAGCCTGGTTTATTTATTTATTCAATTTTCTATATTTTTCTCCCAGGGAAACTCAGAATGGTTTACATGAATTTATTCAGGTACTCAAGCATTTTTCCCTGTCTGTCCCAGTGGGCTCAAAATCTATCTAATATACCTGGATCAATGGGGGGATTAAGTGACTTGCCCAGGGTCACAAGGAGCAGCGTGGGTCTCAACCCACAATCTTAGGGTGCTGAGACTGTAGCTTTAACCACTGTGCCACTCTAGAAATCAAAATGTAGTAAAGGTGAGCCAAGCATAGAGCAATCAAGCCATTGTGACATCACAGATGAGGTTGGCTCTTAGGCATTGGTGGAATGAGGCTTTGTGATGTCACAATACCAGTTCTGGTTATTTATTTATTCAATTTTCTATACTGTTCTCCCAGGGGAGCTCAGAATAGTTTACATGAATTTATTCATGTACTCAAGCATTTTTCCCTGTATGTCCTAGCAGGCTCACAATCTATCTAATGTACCTGGGACAATGGGGGGATTAAGTGACTTGCCTAGGGTCACAAGGAACAACATGGGTTTGAATCCATAACCTCAGAGTGCTGAGGCTGTAACTTTAACCACTGTGCCACACTATCCCCAGCAGGCCTCTGGTTGCAGTGAAAAAAACAAACAAACCCCACCACTGGCTGAATATTTACCCTTACAGTAATACGTTCTTTTTTCCAGGACAGGATTTATTTGCCAATATGACTTTTTTTTTTTTTAATGCTCCCTTGCAGATTGGGCTCTCTGTGGGCAGATGTTTCAACATATCTGTTCTTCAACAAAAGGAATATCAAAAATTTCTCTCTCTGATTCTCTGTCTGTCTTTCTCTCTCTCTCTTTCGCTATATACTGTATATGTATACACATCTACATACATCTATATTTATCTATATAGTAAGATGTTTAAATAGGTTTATATCATTTGATTTCCTTTTCTTCCTGCTAAATAACTCATACCTATCAGAAAAAACAAACACAGAGTGCTTCCTATAATACTTACTCTGGGTTTAGTAGTTTATAAGGTTATATCTGTTACAGATATGAAAGGTAGGAAATCACTTTATTTTACACAAATCAGCTACTTTAAGCAAATTGAGATATGTATAGAATTTTCCAATGAAATGAGTGATTTGATGTGAATAAAAGAGGTAGTGTGTTGTAAATCAGCCCTGACAGCCAAATGGGAGAATTGACAGAGCACCGTAATCACTCCTAACATCCACTGAAGTTATTGATCCAGAACCTCTATAATCCCCTTCACATAACACAAGCAATTTCATGTAATACCTGTAATAACAGTGCATTCAAACTCAAGTAGCCATCAGAAGCTTTGTATCTAATGGTGAAGCAGGCCTCTGTTGAGTAAGTGTAACAACTGGAGCACAAAACGCCAATGGCTCTTGCCTTTTATAGGTAACGGTCTACGATAAGAGCTAGTTTAGAAGATAAACAGTTCTTAATGCCAAAGAAAATGAGCTATTAATTGCCTGCTTGCTAAATATGTAGTAAGGGCCTAGAGTACAGGCTACGAAATTGAGAGAATGTAAACTGGATTTGGGGGATTGATAAACTCTCTGTGTTATCCACACGGCAGCTATCTGATGTTAATTACAACAGAGAAAAGACAGCTTTAACTGCTAGGCCATTACATCCTTCCCAGGTGTCTTTGCCATGAAATGTTCCACCAGTTTTACAGGCTCCTTTTCTCACTGATGGATCATTCCAAAGCCTTATCAAAGCTTTGCCAGCTCCTCATTAATATATAGAGCAAGCTGCACTATTCTATGTATCATTGTCTTCTTCTTGGGGAGGGCTAATCAGTCAGCCATTATCAGTCAGTCAGCAGAAGGCAGGCAATCAGACCTGACAGCAAAGAATCATGGGAGATCAGGGAAGGTTAAATGAGGCTGACAGTTGTGATAATGATGATTATACTATAAATTAAGATGTGATGATAAAAGTGAATAAAAGACACAATCTGAAGCAATATTTGGTTTAACATGTCTTTCTTTCTCAGTACTGTTAAACGGCCATAACATTTATCACACTGAACAAGAATGGTCATTTAACTGCCATGATAAAATAGGACAGCATCAAATGGAAAACCCAACAAGTTGTGATTACTTGTGTCAGGCACTTTTTCACTGGTTGGGGGAAAAAAACTTGGAGGTAGAGCATATGTTATAACTATTCATGCATTATTCCACAGAATGAAAAGAAAATAGGCCTATTTTTGCAGGGTCAGTCAAATATATAACCAAAAGAAATCAGTTAATAATATATTGTTCTTCTCTAGGGATTTTTTTTTTTTAATCAATGAAACAATAAGTTAAGTGATAGTTTTGTCTGTCTCCCAGTAAAAATATACTGAATCTACATGATTAATTCATTCTGCTAGTGAAAGACATTTTCTGTATGCCTGATATAAAGTATAGACCCAGTGAAACCTGGATGCAATCAGAGTACAGCTGATATGTCAGTGCCTGAAAGGTCAGCTGTCTGGACCCCAATCATTTGGGCATCACCTATTTTCTCACTCTTCTCTTTTCACACAGAGGAGTGGTGGAGAAATCAATAGGAGGTAGTCTCTGTTAGGCTGGAACAAGCTATGTAAGAGAATGAGGGGTATATTGAATATTAAGGCTATTTTCCATCCTCAACTTGGCATTGTGTGACAAAATATTGATCATTTATCTCACCCTGACAAATGTTTTCATGGGTTACCATACATGAGATGTTTCATATTTATAATTTTAATTGTAATTACGAAGAGAATGTCTTGCGGCCTCTTTTACAAAGCCGCGCTAGTGGCTGTGCTGCGCTAATGGCCCTGAAGCCCATAGAGATTTAAAGGGCTTTGGGGCCGTTGCTGCGCGGCTTTGTTAAAGAGGCAGTTAGTTTTTCTTTTTGTTATTGTAAACTGCTTTAAAAGTTGCAGTAATAGCAGTATATAAATAAATGTTAATAATAAGAATAATAATACAAACTGCTAGATGTGTGGGGAAAGGATGCAAAGCCACAGTACTTAGATGAAAACAGTAAGATCACACAGCGGAATGTAATTTAAAATGTGGAACAGGGACTTGAACAGACCAATAGGGTCCCTTTTAATGATTCCTTCCTTGTCAAAACATAGCAGAAAGTGATCTAGAAGATGGACAATCAACCATTTTTGGCTTCTATATCCAGGACAGGGCCTTTTCCCCAAGATTATGTTAATACTTATAGCTGATGTATAGAAGTGAAGAATCCCAGAAAATCTGCTGTATTGTGTCAGGAAAGAAGACCATGTGAAGGAAAGGAAGATCAAGAAGAAAAAAGGGACACAACTTTCATGCCTGCATCTACTGGAACAGGGGTGCCCAAAAGGTCGGTCGCAATCGACCAGTAGATCGCAAAGGCAACGCGAGTCAATCGTAGAGCCCATCCCGGGCTCTCCCTGCGTTCTGCGGTGTACAAGCACCGGGCTCACAGCCTTCCCCCTCCCCCAACATCAATTCTGATGTTGGACAGGAAGTTCCGGGCCAGCCAATCGCTTGTACGTGCTTGTACGTGCCTGGCCTAGTATCGGGGAAGCAGGGAGAAATCGGCGGTGGTGGCTTGTGGGGGGCAGGGAGAGAGAAAGATAGACAAACAAAAAGAAAGTAAGAAAGGAGGGCAGGGAGAGTGAAAGAAAGAAAGAAAGGGGGCATGGAGAGAGAGAAAGAAAGAAAGAAAGAAAGAAAGAAAGAAAGAAAGAAAGAAAGAAAGAAAGAAAGAAAGAAAGAAAGAAAGAAAGAAAGAAAGAAAAGGGAGGGAGAAGAGAGAGAGGAAGAAAAAGTTGGACTCATGGAGGGACAGAGAGAGATGTTGGTTGGGGAATAGAATGAGGTCTGGAGGAGAGGAAGCATGCAGGAGGCAGAAAGAAAGAAATATTGGATTTACAGTCAGAAGAAGGAAGTGCAACCAGAGACTCATGAAATCGCCAGACAGCAAAGGTAGGAAAAATGATTTTATTTTAAATTTAGTGATCAAAATGTGTCCGAATTTATATCTGCTGTCTATATTTTGCACTATGGCCCCCTTTTACTATACCGCGATAGCGGTTATTAGTGCAGGAAGCCTATGAGCGTTGGGAGCAGCGCAGGGCATTCAGCGCAGCTCTCTGTGCTAAAAAACGCTATCGTGGTTTAGTAAAAGGGGGGGGGGAGTATATTTTGTCTATTTTTGCATAGTTGCTACTGAGGTGACATTGCATATTTTAAGTCATCTGCCTTGATCTCTTTGAAAAAAACTCTGAAATATAAATGATAATTAACATGTTCTCTGCGTACAGTGTCCTTTGTGTTTTAAAAAATTTTATTGTTGGTAGATTATTTTGATTTGGTCATTTTAAAAGTAGCTCTCAAGCCAAAAAAGTGTGGGCACCTGTATACTGGAAGAAATCAGGAGTCAGCGCTTATGACTGATTCTACAATGTAATAAATAGACTTTTAAAAATAGGCCTATTACCGTATATACCTGAAAATAAGACCTAACCCAAAAATAAGCCCTAGCATGATTTTTCAAGATGCTTGTAATATAAGCCCTACCCCAAAAATAAGCCCCAGTTAAGATTGACCCCTGAAGCCCCCCCCCCAAAAAAAATGTCTATGTCAGGAGGAGTTCCCAATTCCTCCTGCTGTAATGATGAACCCTCCTGACACAGCCCAAGGCAGGAGGAATGCCTACTCCCTCCTGCCGCTGGCCCCATCATCCCCCAAACCCCACCAAACACTCCCTGACTCCACCTTGACACTCCACCACACCTACTCCCTCCTGCTGGTAGGCCCGCCACTGCAAAATGGTAGGCCTTTCCCTACCCGATGCATAGGAGAGGCCTTAGGCACCTGGGCCAACTGGAGTCTTAGGCCTCCTTCCCATTGCTTGACCAATCGGAGTACAGACACAATGCACTTGATTTAAAGGCAGTATTTTGACCCCCAGAAAAAAATATGACATCCCTTGAAAATAAGCCCTAATGTGTCTTTTGGAGCAAAAGTTAATATAAGACCCAGTCTTATTTTGGGGGAAAAATGGTATATACGCACAGGTTGGAGGAGTTTAAGACATTATTGTGTGCACCAGAAGTTACCTCTAGAATAATTTAGATGACAGTTTTAGTGTGTTATCTAAGTAAATCAACAGACATTAAAGTATTCCGAAAAGAAATCAAAACTCATCTCTTCAAAAAACACTTCCCATCATCTTAACATCACTATAGCACTAGAAAATACTCTCATGAACACCACCACCACCACCACCACCACCATAGCATACCTCAACATTGTTCATCTCACTTCAGAATCCCGACAGTATTATCTCTATTCATCACAACAATCTATCACTATCTACTATTTGCTTTCAATTTCTCCTGGAAATGTCCAGACTAACATTTGTAACTTGATACATTCTAGATTCTATGTACTGTAACGCTCCTGGAAATGTCCAGTCTTCTAACTTGTAATCCGCTTAGAACCGCAAGGCACAAGCGGAATAGAAATCTCTAATGTAATGTAATGTAATGTAATGTAAATTAGCCATGCATTTCACAATAAAGGAAACTCTCTCTCTTAAATTCAGATTTGTCTTTTTCTGTGACTTTTATGGGAGTGGACAGTTGAGGAATGGTGGTAGATTTATGGGACCAGAAGTTGACAGCTTGGTAGTTGTATATCTTTAAGGATGTGTAGTGTAGCTAGACAGACAATTTTGGATGGGCCTGACCCCAAAGTGGGTGGACACAAAATTTTCTCTGCCCTGCCCTACCTCTACCTCAAAATATAAATACTTTAACTAATGAGAATCCCCAAACTCTGTCAGCTGGAGTCTTTCTCCAAAGGTGTCCAGAACTCCCTTTTACCAAGCTTGCAGGTAGCAGCAATGTTGTTAAACCACTGATTCCAGCATTTCACACATACATAGTTGCCAGTGGCTCAAGGATTCTGTCACCAACTGAAGAGCTTGGTATAAGGGAGTTCTGGCCATTTTTGGAGAAGGTCTACAGCTGTGGATGCTTGGGGATCCCTACCTGCAAGGGTCAGGACCAGTGTTAGGATCCAAGTCAGAAAATAAAGGAGACACTAAGACCCGCCATGTTTAAAGTAACTTACTGCAGTCAATCACAGAGCGGTGCAACCAGTACAAAGGTCGTGCTCCTGCATTGTGTGTCACTCTTCTAAAGACCAAGGCAGCCATCTAAGAGACCACGCTGGACCACAGCCACTAAAAAAGGTACCATGGGGAGGGGGGTGCAGTGTATTCAGTCCATAAGACACCCCCCCCCTTTTCCACCCCCTTTTTAAGGGTGGAAAAAGTACATCTTATGGTTTGAAAAATACAGTATATTTCTCAGTATTGATATATCGATTAAGAAACCTACAAGCAACTAGTTACCACCGGGTAACACTCATCCTTCTATTACTACCTTTCAAGAATTGGTGTTGGGTGACCTTAAGAAGGGAGAACAGGAGGACCTTTCCAGATATCCTCTGGGAAACTTGACTAGAGAACAACGAAAGACATTGGTAGAATTAATTGAGATGAAGGATATCCTAATTCTGAAAGCTGTTAAGGGGGAGCTACTGTGATACAATCAAGAGAACAGTATGATAGAGAAGCTTATAGACAACTGTCAGATGGACAAGCCTACCAAATTTTAGAGAGAGATCCTATGGAAAAATTACAAACCAGAATAAAAACACTGGTAGAACCAGGTATGAAAAGTGGTCTGCTGATGAAGAAAGAAGCATTTTTTTAAATGGAAAAACATCCCAGCACCCCTAAAATTTATTTTGTGCCTAAGGTACATAAAGATATCTAAAACCCACCCGGAAGACCTATTGTTTCCACTAAGAGATCTGTACTGGAACCCCTTTCTCAATTTCTTGATCACTTTTTACAACTGTTGACATCTAAAATCCCTTCGTTTATAAAGGACTCTTCACATTTCATCACTATTTTGCAAGATCTAGAACTTCTTCCAGAATCAATAATATTGGCCACTTTAGACATAACCTCTCTGTATACTATGATACCTCAGCAAGCAACATTGGATATTATCAAATACCATCTGGATATAAGAGAGAGTGATCCGTGAAAACCCCCCCAGATTTTTTGATACAACTGTTGGAATTGGTGATTCTGTCTAATTATTTTTGGTTTTAAGGTAAATATTATTTACAAATACAGGAGGTAGCTATGGGGATGACTTTGGCCCCCTCAGTGGCAACCCTATATCTGAGGCTTTTTCTTCCGTTAGACTAGACTTTCAGCTAATAAAGTGGAGTAATTGTGAACATTTATGGTATATGTTACCCTACTTTCACCATTTGGATATTTATTAGATACTTTAATATATCTATCTTTAAAATTTAAGGAGGTGATGATATGGAAACACTTTCTGGATGATATTTTTCTCATTTGGAAGGATACAGAAGAGTCTTAGATGGAATTTGTACATTTGAATACGTGTGGATCCACAAATTAAGTTTACTTTATCTTATGATAGTCAAAGAATTGATTTTTTTGGACCTCACCATCATTCGTGATCATGAATGTTTAAAAACTACATTGTATCGCAAACCAGTGAAAAAAACCATTTTATTACGATTCCACAGTCATCACCCCTATGGATTAAAATTCAATCTATCAGTGGAACAGTTTCTTAGACTACGAACAATTTGTACAGATGAGGAAGAATTTTGACCCAATCAAGAACTTTGGAGTCACGTATACTACAAAGGGGTTATTCAAAGAAAAATACCCGAAAGGCCTTCCTTAAGGCAAAATATGTCAATTGTTAAACCAAAGATCACAGCCTCAAACTGAACAATATCAACAAGTAGACAACAAATTAGTGAATGGCAACCTCTGGATCGGGATATAATAATAAGATCAAAAACTGGAACTACATGTAAATCTTATAATGTGATATATAGTATAACTTGTCCCTGTAGATTGATTTATATGGGAAGAACCATTAGGCTCAATGAGCATAAATCTCGTATTATTAATGAGGCTATGGAAGCACCGCTTGCACAACACTGGCAACAACAGTCTCAGAAGGTAACAGATATCCAATAGCGAGTGACTGATTATATAAAAGAAAGGTGGGAAGGAGGCAATTTTGAATGTAGACTTAATTTCTGGGAACAGCGATGGATCTTCACTTTAAATACAATAGAACCATGGGGTTTAAACCAGGAAATAGAATGGATGTCACTTGTAAGATTCCTGATTCGCTACCCCTATCTCTGACGTCAATGAAGTGGGAGGTTTATAATTAGAGTAAAAAAAGCCATGGCCATCTTTGTTCAGAAGAAGCTATTGATCGGGATGGTGCAGAATGAAAATAAAAGGGGTAACTATCCAACTAAATAGTATATTGTGGAGGGGTTAACTCTAAAAGAACATTATAATACAATGCTAAAATGTTTTTTAATAAAATGAAATTTATGTTGCAGAGGACTTTTCTTGATACAGCCTTCGAGCAAAACATGTCGGAGTGACTGGTCCCTTCCTGTATGAACAACAAAGCAAAATAGAACAAAATTAAAAAGCTAAGTTAAAAGTTTTTATATTGCTATTAAAACTTTTTGGTTTAACACGGATCACTTAAAAAGCACTTTAATAAGAAAATTTAAATGGTCTAATGAGGAGGCCAGTGGCAAAAAAGCATTTTAGCCATTGAAAACACTGGGCTAATACTGGCACTTCTGAAGACCTAAAAATGTTCTATAAAATGAATGAAGGTATATATGATACTGTTTTTCTGGATGTTATACGAATGAACTACAGTATCTAAAATCTGGCTGCAGGACAGTACACATTTCCCAAAGTTAACATATTCGATATAAGAATAGCCATACTGAGTCAGACCAATTGTCTGTCTAGCCCAGTATCCTACAGTCCTACAGGCTCCCTGCCACTAACCCAGAAGATTCTCCTTTGCCACGTCCTGCCCCAACAGAAACTGGAAGTTGTGACAGAGGGGGCTGGACACAGCAGAGGAGAGGCTTCCATGTTAGCAGCAGGTAGCCTGTAGGAATCACTGCCACTGACCCTTTGAAGCCAGAGAATGAAGAGAGGGAGATACAGAGACCACGAGAGCCCAGCCTGTTCCCCACCGCTGGTGTTGCCAAAATTCTCTGCTGTTGGGTGGGACTGACCCCAAACTGGGCAGGCCAGGACCATCCATGACTACACTCCTGGATGTTGGAAACTGAATGGATACATAGGTGGAAAATATTTAAAATTAATTCATTAATCTCCATAAATGAAGACCATTTAATAACAGTATGTGATAACAATGTTATTTTATGTTATCTATAATAGCCTATCCTAGGGGTAATTTTATAACTGGATACTTCCACTTAGGTGACCTGAGGCCTAGTGTCAGGAACCTTTTCTATAATGGAACCAAGGTGCCTAGGTTCTATAGAAGAACTTAAGTGTAATTTGTTATTGGAGTGCCTAACATCCAGATGCCAGCACTTATACCAGCCATAATGCTGTGTAAATGAGAGCCCCTAAATATGGCAATGATGTATGTAACTTATAGCATTCTGTAAGTTATGTTCATAAGTGAGATCCTCTCATATGTCATGCCTATACACTGAATTGGAAAATAGGCTTGAACAAATAAATTTTGTATAAGGTGAAGTCTCAAAATTATAGCTTAAGGTGATGTTGTAAGTCTCCCTAATTACCTTATACCCATACTATTCTCACAATCTCAGCCCTCAGAGATGCCACCAGGGGATCAAAAGATCATATCCTCTGGCTTTATGCACCTAATCGTCATAGGGTTGGTACAATGCTTTAACTGTTATATCTTTTTAGGTATTTTCATAATTTTGTTATTTTTTTCTTTATATATGTTTTACTCTTGTGATAATTTTAAAACAATAAATATTACTGAAGAGTATTAGTACTTAGCTTTATACGGAGTGGTTGCTGGTAAGGGATAAACAAGCCAACATGTTTCACCCGTGGAGGGGGTTTCCTCAGGGCTACTATCCCTTTTTTTTGTTCGTTTTTCACGACGTGACCACCCAATCTAAGTTCTCAAGATCTTGAGAACTTAGATCGGGTGGTCACGTCGTGAAAAACGAACTAAAAAAAGGGATAGTAGCCCTGAGGAAACCCCCTCTACGGGTGAAACATGTTGGCTTGTTTATCCCTTACCAGCAACCACTCCGTATAAAGCTAAGTACTAATACTCTTCAGTAATATTTATTGTTTTAAAATTATCACAAGAGTAAAACATATATAAAGAAAAAAATAACAAAATTATGAAAATACCTAAAAAGATATAACAGTTAAAGCATTGTACCAACCCTATGACGATTAGGTGCATAAAGCCAGAGGATATGATCTTTTGATCCCCTGGTGGCATCTCTGAGGGATGAGATTGTGAGAATAGTATGGGTATAAGGTAATTAGAGTGACTTACAACATCACCTTAAGCTATAATGCCTATACACTGACCATGTGGGCCCCTTGCAAATGCACACTATGCAAGATAAATGCATATTTACAGAATAACACTTAGGTAGAATATTGGCATAGATGCACATATATGTGCATATATACCAGTATTATAAAGATTTATGCACATAATGGGTCAGATTCTTTCAGCTTTCACCCTTTCCATTCTATGGAAACTGCCCTTGCTAGAGTCACCAATGACATGCTTCTGGCCAAATCCATCCTCATCCTCCTTAATCTATCTGCGGCATTTGACACTGTAGATCACTGCCTACTCATTGACATGATGTCCTTGCTTGGATTCAGGGCTTTGTTATCTCATGGTTTTTTTCTGACTTTTCCCATCACACTTTTAGAGTGTGCTATGGAGGAACCTCCTCCACTGCTATTCCACTATTGGTTGGTACCTCAGGGCTCTGTCCTGTGATCTCTTTTCTCTATCTACACTTCTTCTGTTGAAGCACTGATCTCCCCCCATGGCTTCCAGTACCATCTCTATGCTGACGACTTACAAATCTACCTCTCTATGCCCAAAATTTCTATGACAATCCCTGCCCAAGTCTTGGCCTGTCTGTCTGAGATTGCTACATGGATTTCTCACCACCATCTAAAGTAAAACAAGGCCAAGATGGAACTCCTTATCTTTCCTTCTAGACTTGCCTCTCCTCTCCCCATGTTCTCTATTTCTGTGGATAATACGCTCATCTTCCCTGTCTCGTCGGCTCAGAACCTCAAGGTCATCTTTGACTCGTCTCTTCTTCTTTTCACATATCCAACAAACCATCAGAAGTTGTCACTTCTTTCTATACAACCTTACTAAAATCCAGTCTCCTTTCTGAGTACTCTGTCAAGTCCATTATCCACACCCTAATCACCTCTCCCCTAGACTACTGCAATGTGCTTCTCGTGGGTCTCCCACTAACCCATCTCTTCCCCCCTTCAATCTGTTCAGAATTCTTCTGTGCACCTTGTATTCCACCAGGGTTGTTTTGCTCATGTTACCCCTTTCCTCAAGTAACTTCATTGGCTCCCTGTTTACTTATGCATACAGTTCAGACTCCTCTTACTGAACTACAAGTGTACCCACTCTGCAGCTCCTCAGTATCTCTCTCCGCCCCAGGAACTCTGTTCTTTGGCATTGCTGCGCTATACGCCTGGAATGACCTGCCTGAATCAGTATGCCAGGCTCCATCTCTAGCAGTATTCAAATCCAGACTCAAAGCCTATTTTTTGAAGGTCCTAACACTTCCAACTTGTAATACACTATCTGTTTCTCATTCCCTCTGTAGTTCCTACCCTCTCTACTTCTTCATCCCTTTGTATGTCCCTTCATGAGCATATATATTCAGCCACTCTGTGTCCTGTGTGTCTGTCATAATTTAGATTGTAAGCTGTCTCTTGCATGCATAATGTACAGCACTGCGTACATCTGATAGCATTACAGAAATAATAGTAGTAGTAGTAGTAGATTCTATATATGGCATTGGAAAATTCAACGCAGAAAAGAAATGCGCTTAGCTCTGTTCTATAAACTGTGCCTAAGGATAGATGCGGTTTATAGAATATGTGTAGCAGCCTTCCCCACAATTAGGCACAACCATTTAAATGAAAAACTAGTGTAAGTGCCCATGGCTAATTTATGCATGGATTGGGTATATTTTATAACAGTATATGTAATTTATATGAACAAATAGAGGGGCATAATCAAAAGAAACGTCTATGTCCGATTTGGACATAGGGCGCTAGTCGCCCAAAGTCGGCAATGCCAAAATGTCTATTCTTGAAAAGTACGTCCAAATATATATATATATATATATATTTTTTTTTTTTTTTTCAAAAATCATCTCTCTTATGTCCAGGTGTTTGATCGTTCAGACTGCCAGTACGTTTATCTTTATACCATATTTTCATCCAAATATTCGTCCAAGTACCCAGAGCAAGACCTTTTGGATGTGGAAGAGGCCAGCATTGTGATGGACTGGCCTCCCAGACATAGCAAGAAAGCAGTGGGGCACCTTACAGGGCACTGCTGTGAACTTCAAAAAAAGGGTGCCACATAAACATCTCACCACAACTCCCTTATGGTGAGCCCCCAAAACCTACTTTACCCACCTGTCTACAGGTGCCACCTATATGGCAGTAGAGTAAGGTTTTGGTTTTTTTTGGTGGACTCACATTTTTCACCATGAATGCAGTGGTTAGAGTGGCTTATGGTTCATTAGCCCACCCAGAGACTACGTAAACCATCTCTGTACAGCTCTACTAGGCTTTCCTATGCCAGGTGCTGATGTTCTGGAGACAGGTATGTACTAGAGATCTGCATGGGAATGGGGACCACGGGAATCACGCAGGGATCTCCCATGGTCAATGGGACTCCCATGGGGACCCCTCCCAAGCCCACGGGGACCCCTCCAAGGCTGACAGGATTCCCACATGGATGGACCTGGAGTTCCTATCCCGAGGCCTACCTAATTTCCGGTCCGGATCCAGCACCGAGCTAAGCTCCCAAGTCCCGACGAATCAGCAGCAACAGTCTCTGTCACGTAGGCAGTGATCTCAGCACATAGGCACACAGACTCTGTGTGCCTACTTGCCGAGCACCATGCTTACATGACAGAGATTGTTGCTGATTCGTGGGGAGGTGTCACGTGCAGGCTAGAGCAGGCAGACAGAGTCATCCTCCTCCCCACCCCGGTAACAAACCTGAAATGCGCTAACTTCGCTGGTCATGCACAACGTGCAGGGCCCGGTTCTGCTGCATGAGCCACGATCTGTGGCTCAGAGCTGAGCGGGGATCAGTGGACGCCGAGGGCTGCTGAATGAAGCTGCAAAAACCCAGCGAGGAGCTGCGACCCAGGATCTTTCTCTCCCATCATTCAGCATTTCCTCTCTCTCTCTCTGCCCCCTTTTATCCAGCATTTGTCCTTTCTCTCTGTTTCTCTCCAGCATCTTCCCTCTCCTCCATTTCCATCCAGCATCTTCCCCTCCCCCTTTCCATTCAGCATCAGCCCTTCTCTCTCCTGCTTCTGCCAAGCATCTGATCTGTCTCCTCTCTTCCTTCTTTCTACTCCCTCTGTCACCCCATCCATCATCCATCCTTCTCTCACCCCTTCCATCCAGCATCTGCCCATCTTTCTCTCCCCCTTTCAGCCCAGCCTCTGCTTCATTTCTCTTTCTCTCCCTTCTATTCAGTGTCTGCTCCATCTTTCTCTTTCCTCCCTTCCATCCGCATCCTCCCCCTATCCTCCCTTCCATTCAATGTCTTCCTCCCCTTTCTTTTTCTTTACATCCATCATCTGTCTTTTTCTCTCTCCCAGGCATTCCAGCTTGCCTGTTTCTTTCCCCTTTCATCCAGTGTCTCTGATCCCTCCCCCTTTCTATCTACAGTCTGTCTCCTCTCACCTCCTACATCCAGTATCTACCCCCTCCTACCTGACACCTCAGCCGCTACCAGACTGACGCGAAGCCTTCCTCAGACGTAAGCTCTGACTTCGGGGGAAGACTTCCGGGTCGGCTACATATGGCGTGCTGCAGGCTGCCTCTAACCCCTGCTGTTATCTGGACTTGAAAGAAGGGGTGGGAGGGAGTGCATTTTTGGACACAGAAGGCATGAACTTGGAAGAGAGGATGGAGGAAGGGAGGGAAAGAGATGCTGAAGTGGGGAAGGGAATGCGTTTTTGGACACAGAAGGCATGAACTGGGGAGAGAGGAAGGGAGGGAAAGAGATGCTGAGGTGGGGGAGGGAATAGAAATGCAGAATTGGGCGTGGGTTTGTCAGTGAGCGGGAAAGAGAGATGGTTGTGTACCACGGGGAATGGAAGAAAGATGAGAATTTTTGGTCATAGGGAGGGAGTGAGGTACAGATGATAGGGAAGAGAAAGATGAGAGTGAAAAATATGGTGGAAAGGGAACAGTGGGACAGATTGAAAGGGATGCATGAGGGAGGAATGTTGGACATAGTGGTGAAGGGAATGGAGGGAGAGATGTGGCTGGAGAGGGGTGATAGAACAGAAGTTGAAATATTGAGCATGGGGCTGGTGGGCAGGCACGAAAGATAAGAAAGAAGAACCAATGGACAGCAACAGAAGAATTTACAGAAGATGGGAAAGCAGAAAAAAGAAACTGGGACCATCTTGATGGAAAAATAAGTTTCCAGACAACAAAGGTAAAAAACAGAATTTATTCACTAAAATATGTTAGCTTTGGGAAATGTATATAGGAGATAATGTCTTTGTATTATGTTCAAAAGAAAAGGAAAGCCATTTCTGGTTTTATTTCTACAGTGTTGAAGTACTTGCTGACCCTTTCTGTGGCTGGTGGGGATCGCCAAGCACCACCAGCAGAGGACCCCCTCTAGAGATGGCCAGAACCCCCCTCCACCAAGCGCAGCAGTCGCTGGCAGCATCCATGAGCCACTGAGGTGCCAGCATCTGTGACTTGGATGCTACTGTTGCCTGCCAAGCTTGGAAAAAGGGACCCCTGGCCAACTGCAGAGGAAGGCCTCAGCTGAAAGCTTGGGGGTCCTCATCAGCTGAGTATTTCTATTTTATATTTACATTAGAGGCTTTGGTAGAAACCCGTTTACAAAGTATGTATTCTTCCCAATTAATATTTTCAAATTAATAAAGTGTCTTTGCTTATTTGCAAATGGGTCTCTACCAGAGCCTTTAATTCAGTAGCATAATTAAATGAAATAACTATTTCTGAAGTTTATAGGGACGGGCGGGGACAGAGGGGATTCCTCGCAGGGACGAGCGGGGACGGAGGGATTCCTCATGGGGAGGGGTGGGATTTCGGCGGGAACAGGTGGGATTTCTGTCACCGTGCAACTCTCTAGTATGTACGTTTTTGTTTTGATTTTTATGGCAGTGTGGCGGGGTGTCAATGATTACTGGGGGAGTGTGTGAGGTTGTACTTTGTGTTTGCAGTAGTTATCTGGTCCCTTTGGATACCTTCAGGGCACTTATACCTGTTTTTAGATTGCCTAAGTCACAACGTATAAGTTCTGTCTAAGCAGTTTCATCACACTTTCGATTATCCCTGCATTTCGACTAAGGGCTCCTTTTACTAAGCTGCGCTAGTGGTTTTAGCATGTGCTAGACGCTTAGGCCACCATTGAGCTGGCATTAGTTTTTGGCGCATAGCGTGGGGTTACTGTGAGCGGCAATGTAGAGCATGCTAAAAACGCTAGCCAGTGGTGTACCTAGCATAGGTGACACCTGGGGCCCATTATTTTTTGACCCCCCCATCTGTATGAAAAACATGATTTTAGTAACAATCCACATGTCACACAAGAGTATACCTAGGAAAAGGCAGCATCTTACATACTGCAGTGAGCAGTACATCAATAAACCCATTGTAAAACTAAACAAGCCAGACTAGTACAGATCAATCCTCCAGTCAATCCTAACAGAAAACCATGTCTTTTGAACACACAGAACACAGAAAACACCTTCGCTTAGTATATAGTCACAAACTAACCCTTCCCCCTTTTACAAAACTGTAGTGTGGTTTTTAGCTATGGTGGTAACAGCCAACGCTAAAAAACGCTCTACAGTTTTGTAAATGGAGAGATAGAATAAAAATATGTAGACAAAGATTAAACAGAAGCACCAAGAAGCTAGACTCTGCATACAATGCAACACCACAGAAACAGTGATGTATCTCCCCTAAAGCAAAAAAATAAATAAATAAATATAATTTTTTTCTACCTTGTCTTCTCTGGTTTCTGCTTTCCTCATCTTCTTGTCACTCTCTTCCTTTCATCCACTGTCTACCCTCTCTCAGCCCCTTCTATATGGTATCTTCTCTCCTTCTATTCCCCTTCCAGAAACTTTATGCCTCCCCCTTCCATCTCTCCCTTCACCCCCATTGGTCTGGCATCCATCTTCTTCCCTTCCCTCCTCCAATGGTCTGGCATCTCTCCACTCTCCCACACCCCCATGGTCTGGTATTTCATTCTCTCCTATCCCTTCCCCCACTTCCATCAGCATCTGCCCCCTTTCTCACCCTTCACTACGCTTCCATACCACCTTGAACCCCTTTCTCAACCTCCACACCCTTCCATACCACCCTGACCCCCTTTCTCACCCTCCACAGCCTTCCTTACCATCCTGACCCCATTTCTCTCCCTTTACCACCCTTCCATACCACCCTGACCAATGTTCCCTCTAAGGATTGATGAGGTGTGTGCAAAAAAAAATATGCATGAGTGACAAGTTACATACTCCACAAATTTATGAGCAGGCACAGAGGACGCATTTTTAAACAAATGTAGTTTATCCTTGTACTCCTTATGTATTTTTAATCATCTATGGATATGTTTGTATGTTTATTGTTCAAATGGTTTTATTTATTTCCCCAAATTTATTTTTGTTATACGCATTGAAAATATTTGATATTGCGTTTAAATCAAAATCTCAATAAACTTGAAACTTGAAACGAGTGCCCATGAGATTGTGGGAGGGTTAAATACTCAAAACTTAGAAGAATAACAATTTACTTAAAGTTTTTGCTTCGCCAGCTTTCTGGTATCTTTACATACAGTGGCGTACCTAGCATCTCTCCTGCTGTGATTGTTGCTGTAGGGGGTGGGCAGATTGCTGGGACTGCTGAGCTGATCGCTGCAACCATGATCAGCTCAGCGGCCCCTATTCAGAACTTATACCTGTTTTGACTTGGTCTAAGTCAAAACGCATAAATTCTGACTGGGCCATCTCCCTAGACTTTTGGTTATACCTAGCATCCGGTAACTGTGATTCAGGTTATTCGTCCGAATGTGAAGAATAACCTGAATCATAGTTACCGGATGCTAGGATCCACCTTGGTGATTATTGCCCAACAAAAGGATCTGGGTGTCATCGTAGACAATACGATGAAACGTTCCATCCAATGTGTGGCGGTGGCCAAAAAAGCAAACAGGATGCTGGAAATTATTAAAAAGGGGATGGTTAACAAGACTAAGAATGTTATAATGCCCCTATATCGCTCCTTGATGCGACCTTATCTGGAGTATTATGTTCAATTCTGGTCTCCTTATCTCAAGAAAGATATAGTGGTGCTAGAAAAGGTTCAAAGAAGAGTGATCAAGATGGTAAAGGGGATGGAACTCTTCTCGTATGAGGAAAGACTAAAACGGTTAGGGCTCTTCAGCTTGGAAAAGAGACGGCTGAGGGGAAATATGATTGAAGTCTACAAAATCCTGAGTAGAGTCGAATGGGTACAAGTGGATCGATTTTTCACTCCGTCAAAAATTACAAGAACTAGGGGACACTCGATGAAGTTAAACGGAAATACTTTTAAAACCAATGGGAGGACATTTTTTTACTCAGAGAATAGTTATGCTCTGGAACTCGTTGCCAGAGGATGTGGTAAGAGCGGATAGAGTAGCTGGTTTTAAGAAAGGTTTGGACAAGTTCCTGGAGGAAAAGTCCATAGTCTGTTATTGAGAAAGACATGAGGGAAGCCACTGCTTGCCCTTTATCGGAAGCATGGAATATTGCTACTCCTTGGGTTTTGGCCAGGTACTAGTAACCTAGATTAGCCACCATGAGAATGGGCTATTGAACTTGATGGACCACTTGTCTGACCCAGTAAGGCTATTCTTATGTTACAGTATTTCTTTACGCAATATATAATTAAGCTCTGGACCTCATTTTCGGTGAATTGGTAAAAGTGGTTAGCTTAGCAGGTTTTGAAAAGCTTTGGGCACATTAATAAAAGCCCATAAACCATTATTAAGATGGACTTGGGAAAATCCACAGATTATTCTGGGATAAACAGCATAAAATTTGGTTTTATCTGTGCCAGGTACTTCCGATCTGGTTTGGTCGCTGTTGGAAACAGGATACTGGGTTTGATATACCTTTCATCTGTCCCAGTATGGCAGTGATTATCAACTTATATACTTATGGACTGTGTAATAATTGGTCTTCTTAGGCATAATATAAAGCTGTTTTTGTATGTATTTATACACATGGAAAAATCTGTTATATAATTGTACAGACAAGTATGGTTACAGAATATACTTATATGGGCTCCAGGTATAGGTATATACTCAAGGGTATAGTTTGGATGAGGCTGAGGCAGAGTTACAGTGTACATGTGTATTTTATAAAATACATGTATTTCTTCCTTAGAGCAAGTGTACATTTGTGCATCAGCATTTGTGCACTGTTGGGGGCTGGTACTGGTTCCTTCTATAAGACACATAGATGCCTACATTGCCTTTATAAATAGGCTAAACATACGTGTGTTTTCAGACAGCACAAAATTCCCTGAGTCATAAACTATTTGAACTAAATGATTCAGACCTGCGCTCACCCATTTAAGTTTCTCAGTATTTGAAAAAGGTATCTGTTCCCAAATCTGATATATATTAATGTATAACACTCCAGTTACCATATCATGTTGTTTTACTGATTAATTTTTGACAACATACTCCAATGAAGTTGGTGCAAATCAAAATTCACATTAAATGCTGCTTTCCTGGAAGTCTTTTTTTCCGTGATTACTGTGATTACCTTGCCTGTGCAGGCTGATTCAATTGAAATAAACTCAGAGCTATTTTGTACTATAAAGCACAAATGACTAGTATGGTATTGTTTTTGACTGGGAAAGTCCCATTGTCTAATGCACTTTAAAACAGTATTTTTATTATTTGATCGATGCCATTTACGAGAAGACTGAAAATTGCCCATGTCCCTCATATGGATGTAAAGTGAAGACACATGGATTAGTTTATAAACCTGTCAATCTGTCATGGAGAAGTATATTCAGCTAGCACACTCCTGAACTACTGAATATTATCCAAGAGGGTAGAAAAAACTCTATACAGAGGATGAAACAGTTTTAATCAAATAGGCTAATCTCTGTGGAGATTAAATTAAAATGTGCATTAAACTAAAATATGCATTATGGAGTGTGTGCAGATATGTAGATTTTATTTATTTTTATTTGGATTTATTTAAACACTTTTATGAAAAGATTCACCTGAGGTGGTGTACAGGTACAGTTTCAAAACTCACAGAGAAAAACTTATATTAAGCCAAGCCAATTTCACCGGCTCCCAGTGATTCCAGAATCCATTTCAAATGCTCCTGCCTGGCTTTTAAGATCATTCACGGCATCCTTCCTCCCTTAATCCCACTATCTTATAACTCCTCGAGTTCTGACTCTTCCAGACCTGCCCAAAGGTATAAACTATCCTTCCCCTCTCTACACGGTATTTGCTATGCAGGCAAACTGGGAAAATCCCTTCTCTTCAGAATCACAGGTCTTTGGAACGACCTTACTACCCTGCTGCAGAACCTGGGCTCCCTCCAATTATTCCGCAAGCAACTGAAAACCTGGCTTTTCATTAAAATGTAATTCTATCCCCCCTTACTCTTCTCTTCTATATATAAGTTCATGTAAACCTTTTTTTTCCTTCTCTTCCTATATTTTAAGTTCTTGTAAACCGTGCCGAGCTCCACATCCGTGGAGATGATGCGGTATATAAACTTAAGGTTTAGTTTAGTTTAGTTTAGTTTCATCACAAGACCTCAAACATCCAAGGCATTACTTTAATATTATTTTCATGCCCATACTGGGGTGATGTGTTCATCATCGGTCTTTGATTAAGGTATAAACATCAACTGATATTACTTTTGTTTTAAACAGGCTCAGGAAAATTAGTGTGTTACTCACTTATTAACAGAAGAGCACTTAGCTAAGTAAGGGCATGAAAATAACATTAAAGTAATGGGCGTTTGAGGTCTTGTGGTGAAAATAAGGTGAAATTGGCTTGGTTTAATATAAGTTTGTTCTCTGTGAGTTTTGCAATTTTGGTGTCGAATAACGTAGGGCTCCTTTTATCAAGCCGTGCTAGCGGTTTAACGCGCGTAATACCGCGCGCTAAACCGCCGGCCGCGCTAGCCGCTACCGCCTCCCTTGAGCAGGCGGTAGTTTTTTGGCCAGCGCGGGGGTTAACGCGTGATGAAATGTCGCGCGTGTTAACCCCGCTAGCGCGGCTTGATAAAAGGAGCCCTTAGAATTTTCCACCAAGTACAGGTACAGTTTGACATAAAATGTACAATTTGGTAACAACATAACAATAGTAAAATACGCACACAGACAGAAACAGGACAGAGGCACACATTTAGGCAACACACCAGGCAAAGAGCAGACGACCAAACACCTATTTAGCTTTTTCTAACCAGTTGCTACAGAAAACAAAGTCAGTCCAGGGGGTTATTTCTAAGATGGGAAAGATAAAACATGATTCAGTTAAAACTCCACATTATGCAAGGCAGAAAACTGGGGCAAACAGCTTCACTTCTTCCCAGAAGATTTAGCCAATCAAGAAGCCACCTGACGTTAGCCTTAATTGTCCCACTGTGGAGAAGCAAAGGGGGCATGGTGGAGAATAGAGCAGATAAATGTATCCCATAATACAAAGGAAACACACAACCCCACGGGTGAAAATGTAAACCAAAAAAGAAGTGGGGAAGGGACACAGTCAATCAACTTCAGGGACAATCAATTTATTAAAACTATATAAATAACTGATATTTATACAGTATAACATCTACATAAAACAATGCAGGCATAACAAGGAATCTGTCAATCCTCTTTCATGCTGGCTAGATCGTGCGTTGTGGTGCCTCCTGCTATCTTTTTGTCATTTTTGCTTTGTTTTATTTTCTCTTATTTTCCTCTACTTTTCCTCTATTTTTACTATTTTGTGTTATTTTATTCTAATTTTAATTTTATTTTGATCGATCCTTATTTTGTCTCTAATTAAACCACCCGGGAATGAGCGTTAATGGCAGAATTATTCAATCTTTTGAGCCTGTTTCAATGCTTTCTAGCTCTGCCTATGGTGGGCCTGTGCAGTGTGGTGTGCCGGGAGTGCCTTTTGATTTCTGCCACTTTTCCCCTGCTGCTATCTTTGACCGGTGCCTGGTTGATATGGCGCAGCCCATTGGCGATGTCAGGGGATCACTGCTTGGTCAGCGTGGCCTGCCTGGGTGCGCCCCCAGATGCTGTTGGCTGGGTGCGCCCCATAGTCGCCTCCTTCAGCTCCCCAGTGGCAAAGTTCGATCAGCGAGGTCTAATACCTGCCTTTTGTGGTCCTGTATCGGAGGATCGCGCCTCTTGGGCTGTCAGTGCCTGGTGGGATGCTATGGAGCAGTGCAGTGAGGAACAACTCCTTCATGGCAGCTCAGCTGGGCAGAGAGGGTGGCGCATCTTGGAGAACACTGAGCTGATGTTGGCTGATGGATTGATGCCAACTTTTGGGAGGATCTCCTGTGGCTTGCCTTCCTACTTCTCTCCTTGGGGGACTTGCACTCCATTTTCAGGTTTGAGAGGTGCCTGCCATCGGATGCCATGGGTCTCAGAGATTGGCTTCATCCACTTGTACATAACTGAACCTTCCTGCTACCTTCAGCCATTGGGCCCCTCCTGCCTCTCTGCTACCTTCAGCTGCTCCTAGACCCGGGCAATGGCGCTTTCCCTTGCAGAGATCTGCCGTCCTGTTTGCAGAGGTTGTCCTGCTGTGGTGGCTGAGCTGCCTTAATGACTGATTTCAATTTACTCCCTGTTTATTTTTCTTTTCTTATATTTGTTTTTGTTATTATTTATTATATTTATATTTCACTAGTGTTTAAGCCCGTTACATTAACGGGTGCTAGAATATATGGCTGTCTGTCTTTCTTTCTTTATGTCTCTCTCCCTGCTCCTGTTTCTTTCTTCCTTTCTTTCTGTCTTTCTCCCTCCTGCAATTTTTTTCTCTCTCTCCCTGGCACCCTTTGCCTGTCTGTCTTTATTTCTGTGTCTCTCTGGTCCCCTGTCTGTCTTTATTTCTGTCTGTCTCTCTCCCTAGCCTCCTTTGTCTGTCTGTATTTCTTTCTGTGTCTCCCCCCCCCCCCACTTTCCTTTGCAGAAGCAGCAGTGCTATTTCCCTTCCCCTCCAGATCCCTGTGAAGTAGTAGCAGCATTTCCCCCCACCCACCCCCCATTCCCTTCTCTCCCCCCCCCCACTTTCCTTTGCAGAAGCAGCAGCGGTATTTCTCTTTCCCTCCAGGTCCTTGCTGAAGCAGTAGCAGCATTTTCCCCCACCCCCCATTCCCTTCTCTCCCCCCCCCCCACTTTATTTTGCAGAAGCAGCTGTGATATTTCCCTTCCCCTCCAGATCCCTGTGAAGTAGTAGCAGCATTTTCCCCCACCCACCCCCCATTCCCTTCTCTCCCCTACCACCACTTTCCTTTGCAGAAGCAGCAGCGGTTTTCCCTTCCCCTCCAGGTCCCTGCTGAGTAGTAGAAACATTTTCCCCCACCCCCCATTCCCTTCTTACCTTGAGCTGCCCTGCTCCGTTCGGCCCCTCCCCCTTCCCTTCCCGTGTGCTGGCCTGCTGCGGCTGAAGGTTTTTTTCGGCGACTCCTCCTGTTAAAACTCCCCCCCCCTCCCGCAACCGCTCCTATTCAAAGCGGCCTGCTGAGGTTCGCGGCCGCTGTAACGAACCTCGCAGGCCGCTCTCCAACTCGGTAGCATGTTCCCTCTGACGCGATTGCGTCAGAGGGAACGTGCTACCATGTGGAGAGCGGCCTGCGAGGTTCGTTACAGCGGCCGCGAACCTCAGCAGGCCGCTTTGAACAGGAGCGGTAGCGGCTGTTGCAGGAGGATTGGGGGGGGGGGAATTCGTGAGCGGCGGCAGGACCATGAGGCGGGATTGAGTTTTTTCGGCTTACCTTATCTGGGGAAACCGCCGTGCCAATTTCAAAGCAGCTGCTTTTAACATAGGCGTAGCTGAACTGTACCTGATGGAGGAAGGGAAGGAACGGTGGAGCAAATTTCGTAAACGGCAGTCCTTGTGCGGTTCGAGAGAGGGGGGGGTGGAGTCGGCGACTTGCAGCTTCGCGTGCCTCCCACCCCCCCTTCCCTCCGGCTCCGCCGCCGATAGTCTCCACCTGCATTGCCCCTGGCGCAGCACTCACCGGCCCGTCGGGCGGGGAACGGAGGAACAGGTTCAGGGCTGCCAGGGGGGGGAGGATTGAGTCCGGCTGAGACTGGCAGGAAGAGGAAGGCGGAGCAGATGAGCCGGCACCGAAAAAAACTTTAAAGAGCCAGCCAGACCGTGAGTGCGAGCTGTTGTAAGTTTGCATGTGCACTCTTGCCGGCCACGGACATACGGATCACGGAAGCACGCGGATTAGACTGCGCATGCGCCGCCTACGGTTTTATTATATAGATATTTACAGTTGTAATTAAGGCCTTCACTAAAATGTGACTGATTTGATCGGTTATTGAGATTTTATTTATATTTCATTTCTTATTAATTTTCTTACATTCTGATTCTCTTCCAGCTCTCATTTTCTTCTCTTTCTTTTAATTCGATCGTAATATTGTCTACCTTTTTTTCTCTTATTTGTACATAGTTCTCATCATTTCTTTCCAGGCACCTTAGCATAGATTGTGATCCCTATCTGGGACAGATGGGGAGATTCTGTGTGCCACATGGTTTAACCAATTTCAATGTTAATAATTTCTCCTTGTTGTATTCTTTTGTACACTGCCTTGAACCGAAAGGCATATGCGCAGTATATAAATTAAGAATTATGTTATGTTATAAAAGTTCAGGAAGAGTTTAATAGCTGTTGTATGCAAAGGTTTTGCCTGGACTTGCTGAAGTTGGCCAAGACCAAAGCAAGTGGATTGGGACACTGAACTGTTTAAATTCCAGAAAGTCAGTTTATGAGGGTTATGGTTCCTATAATAATTTATATATAAAAAGAAAATATGAATCGACGTGAAACAGAATGAAATAATGAGTTTTCCATAAAAGAAAAAGCACAAATCAAAAAGTTTAAATGTAATTAAAAACAAGGGGTTTTGACTAATGATAGCTCGCAAATGGTGTGTCAGCGCAGACATGTTCTAATAGCTGACAACCGCGGGCACTTGAAGTCTTTTTCTCTTAAAAATAAAAAAAAATTACAAAACGCAATGATATAAATTGTTTTAAAACAAATGATATATACACTCTAAGAGGTTAGGAATAAGATTTCATACATTTTTATGAAATTTTGGAGGTGTGTTTGTCTTAGACTATTCTAGATACATTGATTAAATTCCAGAAAGGCAATAGTTTAAAAGGGTTACTTGCCTTTTCTGAAGGAGGAGATAGTTTGGACTAAGGGTAACAAACCAAAGCCAAAGTCCCAAATGAATGTGAGCTGTGTTTAAACAGCATCAAAGAGGAGAAGTCTTTTTGTTTGGAGTTTTTTTTTTTCTCTTTCTCATATGCCAGACTATGGCAGCAAAATATTGGGACCTATTTAATAGGGTAAAACCCATATCTGGGATGGCTGCATAAGAGCTGTTGTGAGAATACCTTTTGGCAAGAATAAAAGTTTTATTTCAGATGAACTGGTAAATGTCAGGTTTTTTTTTTATAGTGCCTCACTCTCCACTAACTCCAATTTATAAGCTCAGTCAGGTGTATGTGCTGGGGAATAGAGGCTTGACCCACACTATCAAGCCCCAACCTGGCCGTTTCACATCGGGTGGAAGGTTTCAGGTATTGTTTACAATGACATCCAGATCTTTTTATTGGGTGCTGTTCCCCAAGGTGAAACCTACAATCTGGTAACTATGATTTGGGTTATTCTTTCCAATGTACATTACTTTGCATTTGTCCACGTTCAATTTCATCTGCCATTTGGACGCCCAGTCTTCCAATTTTCTAAGCTTTGCCTGCAATTTATCACAGTCTGCATACGTATTAACAACTTTGATGTTTAGAGTCATCTGAAAGTTCAATCACCTCACTCATTGTTTCAATTTCCAGAACATTTATAAATAAGTTAAATAGAATAAGTCCCAGTACAGATCCCTATGATACTCCACTATTTACCTTCCTCCTTTGAGAAAATTGGCCATTTAACCCTACCCTCTGTTTTCTATCTGATAACCAATTCCTATTCCCCAACTGAACATTGCCTCCTATCCCAAGACTCTTTCATTTTCTCAGGAGCTTCTCATGAGGAACTTTGCAAAAGCTTTCTGAAAATCTAGATACACTATGGGCTTCTTTTACGAAGCCATGTTAGTGGTTAAACGCGTGTAATAGCGCACGCTAATTTGCCGGCTGCGCTAGCTGCTACCGCCTCCTCTTGAGCAGGCGGTAGTTTTTTGGCTAGCGCAGGGGTTAGCGCGCGCTAAAAAGGTGCGTGCGATAAAGCCGCTAACGCGGCTTCGTAAAAGGAGCCCTATATCAATCGGCTTATCTTTATTCACATGTTTATTCACACCTTCAAAGAAGTCAGCAAATTGGTGAGGCAAGATCTTCCATGGCTGAACCCATGCTGATTTTGTCCCATTAAATCATGTTTATCTACATGTTCTACAATTTTATTTTTTATAATTGTTTCAATATTTTCCTGGCACTGAAGTCAGGCTTACTGGTCTGTAATTTCCTGGATTTCCTCTGGAACTCTTTTTGAAAATTGTCCACCATCCAATCGTCAGGTACAACAGATGATTTTTAGCGACAGGTTACAGATCACTTAAAGCTAGTCAGCAATTTCATGTATGAGTGTTTTCAGTACCCTAGGATGTATATCATATACAGTTCAGGTAGATCTCTTATATCTTCTTCCATAGAGACCAAAGCAAAGAATTCATTCAGTCTCTCCGCTATGGCCTTATCCTCCCTGAGCACTCCTTTTGCTCCTTGATCATCCAGTGGTCTCATGGATTCCCTCACAGGTTTTCTGCTTCTGAAGTATCTAAAAACAATGTTACTATGAATTTTTGCCTCTTTGGCAAGTTTCTCTTTGTATTATTTCTTAGCTTTCTTCATGCTTTGCATCTAACTTGCTAGTGCTTATGTCTCTTCTTATTTTCTTCATTTGGATCCTTTTTCCATTCTTTAAATTATATATATATTTTTTTGTTCTAATAGCTTCTTTTACTTCACTTTTTAACCATGCTGGCTCTCGCTTTCTCTTCTTTTCACTTTTGTTAATATGTGGAATACATCTGGTCTGGGATTCCAGAATGGTATTTTTAAATAACATCGACACCTGGTTTACAGTCCTAACCTTTTCTACTGATCCTTTTAGCTTCTTTGTAACAATTTTCCTCATTTTATCATAGTTGCCCTTTCAGAAATTAAATGCCACTTCAGTAGATTTCTTTAGCGATGTCACAAAAACCAAAACAAAAAGGCTGTGGAAAGCGATGTTCTTGATCTAGATTTATTTATGTAAGTTTATTGTATCCAAAGTGCAGACAAAAACAATCTTTGTAACAATCTTGATATATTTGTTGTATCCAAAATCCAAACAGTAATAATTCACATTAGACTTGAAGGACCCTACATGGTCCATGTTTCAGCGAACGTGCCTTCCTCAGGAGTCCTAATGATTCCAAAATTCAAAGCACAAATGTGGATGTAAAACAACAACCTTACTGGCAATGTATAGTTAGTTAGATGCCATCGACTCATGTTTGAGTCCTAGCGACTTGATGAATTACAAATCTAAAAAGAGATTGTTTTTGTGCTAGTCCAGTAAAGCCCTCCAGTGTCATCCCCATAGTTGTTTTCAACATGTACAGCCATCTGATTGCAGGTCACCCTCTTCGCCTGGTTCCTTCGAGCTTCCCAAACATAATGTCCTTCTCCAATGATCTTTCTCTTCTGACAATGTGACCAAAATAAGACAGTCGTAACTTCATCATTTGGGCTTCGAGGGACATAGCCAGTTTGATCTCTTCTATAATCGATTTGTTAGTTCTTCTGATGGTCCACGGCACACATAAAATCCATCTCCAGCACCAAAGCTCAAGTGAGTCAATCTTCTCTCTGTCTTTTTTTCTGTAGCGTCCAGCTTTTGCATCCATAATTGACCACTGAGAAAATGAGTGCATTGTCAAGTCTGATCTTTGTTTGGAGTGGTATTTCCTTAGTTTGGAGTGGAGTGCCTTTGAATACTTTGTCAAGAGCCTTGATTGAAGAGTGACCCAGAACTATTCTTAGCATCATCAAATTATGGCATGCACATTTTCCATCATTTATGAGCCTCCCTGCTACCTAAAAGTGGGTGGCTCCTTAAAGAATTACCCCCATAGTATCCTTAATATATGTATCAATTTAAACATCATGGCCAGCATTTAAATTACTAAGGTGACCACCGCCGCTGAAAATTACCCCCATTTTGTTTAAGCATTGACTTGTCTTGCAGCTGAAAGAGCAAATGCACACTTGCATGGTATTTAATAATAGTGTAATGTGTGTCATTTTTGAAATGTAAATGTATACATACAGTTTCTAGCTGTGCCTCTGAAACAGTTATCAGAATGTCTCTTTCTAATGTGACTACAAGTGTGTGCATACTTTAAGTAATTGATAATTAACTAATGCACATTTACCATATTTACCTGGCTTACTCCCTAATGTATGCACCTAGATACCATTATAGAGTCTGGGCAACACAAGGTTTTCAGTATGTTTCTTGTAAAATTGCTGGAAATGGAAAATGCATTATTTTACTTGCCCACTAAAAGGTGAAAGATTAGTGTGCACATCATTTCAGATAGTATAGCATGAATGAGAACTGCATCTAAAAATGCCTTGTGCAAACTGTCCCAAAGAAACAGGGCAGGCTAGTATGCGAAAGATCATTCCCATCCCCAAAGGCAGAATGCTGTCCACCCTACCCCATACTAAGTACACAAACTGAAGGACCTTCAGTGTTCTTATCAGCCACCCACTCTACCCCCAACACATACCAGAAGAGGATTCCTTTCCTCAGTGTTCCCTCAACTCCCAACTTCTATAAGATCAAAGGGCCTCTTTGTCCCAATTATACCCCTGGATACTTTTCATCCCCCTTCAAATGCCATCCTTCTGCCTATTGCTTATTGGTTCAACAATAAAGTCAGAAATTTGCCTTGCTGCTATTTCCAAAATGACGCTATCTAACGTCACACAGTCTGCACTGTGCAAATGGTAGGGGAAGTAAGGGTATTCAGCAATAACAGTATGGAACTGGGAGGGGGGAGGAGAAAAAGGGACATTAAGATGTGAAGAGCCTTTACCTTCTGTACTGAAGGATGGGAAATGATTCTTGAACTTTTTGTAAGGGGTGAGGTGTGGGGAGAGATAAGAGAATCAATGGATTTACAACTTAGGAGACAACTTTTGAAAATGGTTGGGGGGTGCTCAACTCACAACAAATGTCTTCTTATCCAGCAAAGGAAAAAAAAAAAGAAAAAAACAAAATGCATCTGATAGTGAGTAACCAACTTCTATCTAAATGTGAAGAGTAGGGCAGGTAATGTGGACATATCAAAAGTTAGGGTCCTTCACTCTCTCCTCCCTCTTGCCGCTTGTCCCTTCTCCCCTATCCCCAGTACTGCCAATGGTTTCCTGCCACTCTTCTGGTTGCAGCTGCTGTGTTACTTCTGTAGGCTCACATAGCCCAGTGCCTGTACCATTTCTTCCTCCTATAGAATATAATAGGGGAATAATATTGTTTAATTTTTGTGAGTAATGGGAATAGTGCTACCACAGTGACTGCAAGATTGGAAGAAGAGCAGATACTAGTTACTACCCATAACTTACCCAGTGTAATTAGTAATAGATCTCCACTCAGTGATTCCTGGGCTTGCTCAGTTGTGGGACGCAGCATGACTGATTGATTTGAACCAGAAGGAGCACAAAAGTCTAAAAATTATCTTGTTGCTTGTTCTTATATTTTTCTTCTTAGTCTCACCACTCCTGCCACTTCCATCCCTCTCTTCACCACTTAGTGATCCTTCCTTCCAACCTGATCCTCTCTCTTTTCAGAACCCTTTTCTCAACCTCTCTCCTCTATCAACCCTTTCTCTTTGAATCCCACACAGTTCTTTTCCCTGTCCTCATCTGTTTCTCTTTCTTCAGCCTATCCCTCACCCAGTTATTTTTGTGTCACTGCCCATGCCTCCCCAGCTTGCATTCATTTCTGTTCCCCTTTCACAGCCAATATCTTTTTCCTCAGCCTCTTCTCACAACCTGAGAGTACAACTTGTGCTACTCTCCTTTCCCTGCTTTTCTAGCACTTCCTCATTCCTTTCCCTATGTCTCCTTCAGCATTTCTCCCCCTCTCTATGGTAGACCAAAGGCAGGAAGCCTGTCTGACCTACACTAATGCTCTCCTCTGCTCGCTACAATTAGTTCATTGCTCAGGCATTTCTTAGCAGCCAATAGGCTGCCAGGAGAGATGGGATCAGTAGCATAGGGGACACCAACCTTCCATCCCTATTGGCTGTCTAAGGAATGTCTGACTAATGGTGTCTTCTAAGCTGAATGATGGACCTATAATTTGAAGCATCTAACGTAGACCTTTTCAAACCATAACATTATATTTAGTAGTTATGTCCATTTAGGAAGCACCACAGAATATCCATGTATAAGTTAAATTACCCAAATTAGACATGTCAGATACTACCTCTTATTTGTGTGACCCAACTCAACATTTAGAAGGCAATTCTATAACTGTGTACCTGTAGTTATGTCCATCTTCCCTCACTAGGGGAGAAAAAAAGTACCTGAACATAGTACATGTAAACTGTTTGATTATACCCACAGAATAGTGATATATTAAATCCATGACTCAAATTCTATAAATGATACTCAATTTTACAAATGTACAAGCAAATATGAGGGTGTACCCAATTAATTGAATCAATTATTGGCGCTAATTGGCAATAATTTGAATTTAAACATGCATCTTCCTAGTCTGTATTCTATAAAGATGTGCATGTGTAAATTTATAAGCGCAGATCCAGAATGGGGGCATAACCATAAGAAGGCATAGATGGGTCAGGGGGGTATTCTTAGAATTCTCAGTGTTATAGAATATGGCAAACCCATGCCTAATTTAGGTGCAAGGATTTACTCCAGGTTACAGTTGCTGTAAATCCTTGTGCCTCAAATTGGGTACAGATCCTAGCATTAAGTGCTATTCTATAAATAGCACCCAACTCATTCAGCAGCAGCAGCAGCTGGGGAAGGGGAAATAGAAGGTGCATGAGAAAAGACATTTAATGGAAGGAGGATGATGAACAGAAGGGGAGAGAAAAATGGTAAATGATGGGAGAAAAAGAGGGGAATGGAAGCACAGGGAGAGAAACAGGGAAATGCTGGATGGAAGATGGAGACAAGATATTGAAGGAAAGGATGAGGAGAGAAAAAGTGGGAATCCTGGATGGAAGGGAAAGAAAGGGAAGACAGTGGATGGAAGATTGGGGAAGGAAAGAGGGAAATGGATGGAAGAGTGAGGAAAGAAAGAGGGAAAATGCTGGATGGAAGGGGAGAGATGAAGTGGGAAGATTATGGATGGATGGGGAGAGAATGAGGAAATGCTGGTGGAAGAGGAAGAAAAGAGGGAAATATTAGAGAAAGAGAAAAAGAGTGGAAATACTGGCTGGAAAGGGAGACAAAGAGGGGAACTGTAAATGTGTGGGTTTATTTTCCGTGTGTGTGGTGCAGTGGTTAGAGCTACCAGCCCCAGCACCCTGAGGTTGTGGGTTCAAATCCCACTTATTCTTTGTGACCCTGGGCAAGTCACTTAATCCCCCAGTGCCCCAGATACATTAGATAAAGTGTGAGCCTGCCGGGAAAGATAGAGAAAAATGCATGAGAGCCTGAATAATTAGTAATCCTCATAGAATTATAGGATATGCAGAATATAAATAAATAAATAAATAAGTGTTCTATAAAACATGCAAGTATGTCATACCTGCTGTACTCAAACTATGTCCCCAGGAATACCTACGTAGTATGGACTAGATTCAATAACACGTCCAAATGTGGGTGCTGAAAAAAATCCACACTTGTAGTGTCGTGATCCATGCCCAACTTTGGGTGCAAGGATTTCCACCAACTCCAACCTAGTGTAATTCCTAGCATGTAAGTTAGGTATGGATCCCTTGAATTCTGTAATACTATACACATCTTTAGTGAGTGCCCCATATTCATACATGCCTCTCCTATGACCATACCCCCTTTTTAGCTGCACTCTAAAAGATTTGCATCATCGTCATCATTTATTGGCTTGATATACTGTTTACTGCAAGTTACCAAGCAATGGGGTTTTAATTATACCTGGGCATGTCTTCTTTTTAATGGACTGTCCAGGCGTCCACACGGGTTTGGAAAACTATTGAGCTTGGGGGCGCATCTGGAAGGCATCTGCGCATGCGCAGATGTGATGCAATGATATCATGCGCATGTGTGCATGTGTGCAACATCATCACATCGCATGTGCGCTTGCGCAGATGCCCTCCAGATGCGGCCCGGAAGAGATAGAATTGTGTGAGGCCAGGGTTGGGAGGCAGAATGGGGTGGGGCTGTGAGTGGAATGGGGCAGGGCTGGGGGCAGAATGGGGTGGGGCCACACAGGGCTGGGGGCAGAATGGGGCAGGGCCACACACCTTTTTAGGACAAAATCTGGTAACCCTAGGTTTAATGTGGTTTACAATAGATTAACTATAGCTGCAGGGTGGAGGTAAAGGGGGGGGAGGTGAGGGGTGATTAAGGTGATCAATGAAAGTACACAGATCTTTATAGCACAGTGCATAGCAAGATTTTATAGTGCATAGCAAGTTTTCCATGCAAAATCCTAATAGGAGCCACTTAACTGTAATTGGAGCCAATGAACTAAATGCTCACGTATTGCTAGATATCAGCATGTTACTCAAAATGTTCATATAACTTGGGTGAATGCCCAAATTTGGGCATGGAATTTTGGTTGTATTGTTGTGATTTCTGTATTGCAGCTTCATGATCAGCTATTGTTACAGCTCTTTTATGTTACTAGCTGATCACCCGGCGTTGCTCGATATTTCTGTATCCCAATCTTCCACAGCCCAGCTGCACTTCCTCATATACCAGTGGTTCTCAACCTTGTCCTGGGGACCCCCAAGCCAGTCAGGTTTTCAAGATATCCCTAATGAATATGCATGAGAGAGATTTGCATACCTGTCACTTCCATTATATGCAAATCTCTTTCATGTATATTCATTAGGGATATCTTGAAAACCCGACTGGCTGGGGGAGGTCCCCAGGGCAGAGTTGAGAACCACTGTTATATACTGTTGAATGACTATGTAACTTGATTCCCCAAACTTCACACAATTGGTCAAAGCAGCTCCATCTCTATATATAAAATCTCTATATAAAACACGTCATTCTCTTCCCACCCTTATAGTATTTTTTCCCAGATAGTAAGTGATATGTATACCAGGGAGTCCTTTTACTAAGGTGCACTAGCCATTTTAGCATGTTAAACGCTAACGCATCCATAGATTATAATGGACGTGTTAGCGTTTAGTGCGCCTTAGTAAAAGGATCCCCAAGTTTGATTGAAATCTCTCCATGCGTTTCAGAGTTATGCTGGAACATACATACATACACACACACACACAGATACATCCAATTTTATATATATAGATAAGATAGAAAACATTATTTGTTTACCATAATTTCCTCGATGAGCTATTCTGTGGTTGTCTTGTGCAAATATTTTATGTGTATTTCATACAAATGCTCAGATGTATGTTTCCTGTGGTTGATTCACCAATAAAAATTGTATGAAAGTAATATATAGGTCTCTATGACAGTATATTTGTGTTTATTTATATTTATAGACTGTTCTTCGGTATAATATAGCGGTTTATAAAAATAGAAAGAAAATAACTCCATTATCATAAGGAAAGATAAAGAATAACAAACATAAAATATAGCATTAAAATATTGAATATAAAATACATTTTAAAATATAAAGGCTGCAACTGGAGAATCCCTCCCAAAGTTTCTGTCCAACATAATGTTAATTAGTCCTTGAAGTGGAATTCTGTCTAAGGAAATGCTAAACCAAAAAGATAAGTTTTTAATAAGCTTCTAAATTTAATATACAGTAAGAAAGTTCACTATGTAGTTCTATTGGAAGATAATTCCATAGATAGAGTGCAGAAGCAAAAAAGGCACCTAAAAATCTTGGTTAATGCAAAGAAAACTCTTAATTTTCTTTACAGAATAATAGCACAACAGGAAGTTATGATCAGTTATACTTTTTAACTGGTGTAAATGTCCACATCTAGATTTATGAATGAAAACACATAAATTATAGTATTCTATAATTTTCATATGTATAGTACGTATGTTTGGCCCATGCTTTGCCCAAACTATACTTGTGCAGCAAACTATGTACTTTCTAAACATGGTGCATGTTTTGCTGTTAGTTGACATTCTAGAGGAAGTCATTTATGCATATACCCTAAGGGGCTCATAATTAAAAGAGAAAAACGTCCAAAAACCAGCCTAAGTCGGCATTTGGGACGAACATTTCTCAAAAACGTCCAAGCGCCGATAATAAAACCGGGTTTTGTGCTAGACTGTGAATTTTCCCCTTCTTGGAAAGGTGTGAAACAGCCACAATGAATCATCCTAGACCCGCCATACAACTGGCATAAATGTTTGTTCTAAATGCTGGAGATAAGCATATAACTTAAAGCATTTCATAAACTGCACACGTAAATGTCAGTCATACCCATTCTCTGCCCAGACTTGTCCTATCTATATGCCTGTCTGTAAAATGTACTCTATGCAAGATATTTGTGTATTTAGGCCTTAAGAGCCAGATTCTGTAATGAACGTCTAAAATTTAGGCGTTGTTTAGTTGTCCAGCAATAGAATGCTGAGTGCGATTCTATAATGCATAGACATACTATAGAGAATCGCACTCAGCGCCACTCAGCGAGTCTAGACGCGTCTAAATAGACGTCCTTTACAGAATCGCCTTTTAGGGGTCACATAGACATCTTCACAATGTCTATAACGTTATCGCATCTCATTATTATGGTGCCATTAAAATGGCAATTTTATGCTGCTTTTCATTAAAATTGTATGCAGTGAAATGCTGGCACCATTATTATATTTTATTTATCTTTTAATCCTTTTTTTACTTTACTTGTGTCTCAGGGAGCAGAGTGGGATTTAAACCAACAACATCAGGGTGCTAAGGTTGTAGCTCTAACCATTGCACCACACACACTCAGCTAGTAAACCATATGTCAATTTCAAAGTCAAGCTTATATCCTCTTGATTTCCAAGCAGTCATTTCTCTAAGACAAATATCAAACATGTACCTTCAACACTTGTCCAATTCCTCTTTTGGCCTCTATGTTCCTCAAAGTACATGAAAAATTTATATATAGTATATATTGCATACTAAATCTTCTATTTTCTTAGTAAGGGGACTGTTTGCAAAAGTAGGTCTACTTTTGAGTGTGAGTTGGGCGCTAGATAGGCTTCAGTTAGATGGACATGACTTAGGCATCACTTAGGCTTGCTTGAGGAGTCCTCATATAGGTGAATGAGACGTCTATTTTATGATGTTTAATAATGCATTACTTAAGCAAAGCACATGAAAAAAAATATATATTGCATACTAAACTGGAGTAAAGAGGATTAATTTGATAATGATAGAAAAAGATGCTTAATAATACAAGAGTGCCATTAATAAAATCAGTGCCCTACTGGATAGTGCTTAGGTGGACTTTTGGCATTTATGCATATATGTGCCCACATATAAGCAATTATTTTAATCTTTTCCACTCATCATTAGCATATAAATATTAGCATGTACTTTATAGAATTACCCCCACATGCTTGAGAAATATGCCTATTAGAAGTCTGGTTTTGTGAATACATACGGTATTTGTTTTTATACAAAAATAGAAACAGAAACATGATGGTAGATAAAGCCAAATAGCCCATCCAGTCTGCCCATCCACAGTAACCATTATCTCTTTCTCTCTCTAAGAGATCCCATGTGCCTAGCCCACGCCTTCTTGAATTCAGACACAGTCTCTGTCTCCACCACTTCTTCCAGGAGACTGTTCCATGCATCTACCACCCTTGCTGTAAAAAAGTATTTCCTTAGATTACTCCTGAGCCTATCACCTCTTAACTTCATCCTATGCTCTTTCATTCCAGCGCCTCCTTTCAAATGAGAAACTTGACTCGTACATTTACCATTTTCCCCCACATATAGGCCGCCCCTCTACATAGGCCGCACCCATGTATAGGCCACATAAAAGGGTGGCCTATGTTTAAAAAACGGAAGATAAGCCACCCCATGGTATTAGCCATGGCTTATCATACGGTACCTTCCCTGCCTTTCCCATTCATCCCCCCACCTCCTGTACCTTTTTCGTAAGCCCCCTTGCTGGCGTGTGGCTGGATCTCCAGTGGTGCAGGGCAGTTACAATCTCTTTGACATCCGGCCTGCCCCCACCCCGCCCGTTGAATGGCCGATGTCAGCTCTCATGGGACTCACGAGAACTGACCTCAGCCACTCAGCAAGCGGTGCAGGGGCAGGCCGGATGCCGAAGAGATTGTGGCTGCCCTGCACCACTGGAGACCCGAGCCATGCATCAGCGAGGGGGCTTACAAAAAAGGTACCGGGGTGAGGGGGGGTGATTAAAAATTTTTATATAGGCCGCCCCATTTAACTAGGCCACGCCCCATACATGGGTTTGTAAAACCCATGATTATCCCAGGACAAGCAGGAAGCCTATTCTCACATATGAGTGACATTACCGACGGAGCCCGGATGCGGACAGCCTCACAAGCAGACTTGCTTATAGAAACTAGAAGTTTCGAGTCAGCCACACCACGCATGCACGAGTGCTTTCCCGCCCAACGCAGGGCGCGTCTCCTCAGTTCTCAGTTTTCCATGGAGCTGAGAAGTCCGTCTTTGACTCTCTGCGTTTAACTTTGTTACTTCGTGCCTTCTCTCACCGCGGTTTGTGTTTATTTTCTTCACAAATCGCTGTGTTCTTTTATTTCTTTTATTTTCTAGTTAAAAAAATATATATTTCTTCTGTTCGACTGCCGGGGCAGGCCACTCGGCTGCAGCCCATGGGCTTCGACTTTGCAGCGGCTATATTTCCTTCTATGTCCCGGCCAGCAACGGGTTTCAAGAAGTGTAGTCAGTGCCAGCGTGCGATTTCCCTCATGGACCCACACTGTTGGTGCCTCAAGTGCCTTGGGCCGGACCATCAACCGAAGTCGTGCGAGCGCTGTGCTACTCTTCAACCTCGAGCCCTTAAACATCGTTGGATTTTAGTGGAGAAGCTTTTCTGGATGGATTCTTCAATAACTCCCTCGACTTTGAAAGCGGCTTCGGTTCCACCTTCAACCGAGGGTCCTCCTGCATCCACGACGCCGACCTCGAGCCTCATTAGACCTTCCTCGTTTGCTGTGGCTCTTTCCTCCACTACACCTGCTATATTTTCCCCTGCATCCTCAGGTCAGATAGCGCAGCAGAAAGTTCCAGCAGTGGTAATCAAGGTGGCTAAAACTTCCAAGTCAAAGCACATATCCACTGCCACTTTAGAACCTCCAGCCAAAGCAGGTGGTTCGGATTCAGACGCGGATCCATCCTTGCCAGCTTCTTTCCAGACCATGTTAGGGAAGCAATTCATTCAGTTCCTCACTAATATGGGACCGAAGCTAACTACTCTAATCCAGCCTGGGCATTCTGCAGACTCCCACGAGGTTGAGCCTCTTCCTATGCCTTCAGCTGAAGCTTCACACTCTATGCAGGGAGCAGAGTCTCTGGTCTGGCATCTATGCACTCAAAGCAAGGAGCAGATTCTTTGCATGTGCCTCAACAGGAATCCTCATACTCCATACAAGGAGCAGAGTCTTTGGGAGTGCTTCGAGATTCCTCCACCAAGCCTCCTGAGCTTCGATCTATAGCTTTTAGCCCTATCCATTCCCTGGTAGCAACGTCTGCTTCCATCTCCGGGGCGAAGTCTTCTCGGTCCTCGAGATCTGCTTCCAAGCACCACTCATGTCGTCAATCGAGGCCTTTCTTGAGGCATACCTCAAGGCATAGCTCTTCTTCCAAGGAGCGTCCTTCTTCAATTAAGCCTCGATCTACACCTTCCAGCTCTACTAGACCACTGACTCCTCGATCGATGTCTCCGCTTTCAGACCTCGAGGACTCAGTGGTTTCTATTGCTTCATCCAAGTCTCCTTATTCTTTTGATGCCTATTTTCCTGCTGAAGTTTCATCTTTGACCAAGGCTGCCTCGATGTCTTCGAGTCCCTTTTGAGGCAAGGCATTAGTGGATCAGCTATCTTTCTCTTCTTTTCTTCGTCAGATGGCTGCAGACCTGGATCTTCAATTGGATGCTGGTTCTAAATACTCCAAGGAGTATCTTGAAGTCATGCATCTTTCTCAACCTCCTGCAGAGTCACTTAAGCTTCCTCTTCACAAGCTTTTGTCTCAGACTTTTACACGATGCCTGGAGACTCCTTATGCTATTCCTGCTATCCTAGGCAAGCTGGACTCCAGGTATAAAACTCTACATTGCAAAGGATTTGAGAATTCAGTTATCTCACCAGTCCCTGCTTGTGGAGTCCTCCTTGAAAAGATCCCATCCTTCCAAGGTTTATGCTACCATTTCTCCTGGAAGGGAAGGGAAAACCATGGACGTTTGGACTTCACCTCTACCAACATTCCATGATGTCCTCCAAAGTCCTCAATTACAATTTTCATTTTGTCACTTATTTCAAGTTCCTCATTGATCTCCTTCCAAAATTTCTCAGCTATTTAGATACTCAAAAGCACTTCGAGTTTCAAGAAGTCATAGCTACTCTGTCACAACTCAGATTATACCTACTTCAGTCTTCTTATGATGCCTTCGAGTTGTCCGCCAGGGCGACTGCTTGATCTATAGCAATGCGCCTCTTTGCCTGGCTTCGCACCATTGACATGGACCCTAATCTTCTTGACCGCTTGGCTAATATTCCTTGTGCAGGCAATGACTTCTTCGATGAATCTATCGAGGCAGCCACCTAGAAATTGTCTGAACATGAAAAATCTTTTGTTTCTATTGTCAGACCAAAGCCCAAGCCAGCTCCTGCCAAGCCTACATACCCTCCTCCAATTTTCCAGAGGCGTTTTGCTCCTAGAGCGACTCCTTATACTCATCCTCCTCTCAAAAAACAGCAGAATAAGAAGCAACAGAAATCTCAACCTTCTGCAGCCTTTTTGACTGTTTAAAACAGAGCATAACCTCCACAGTACTGTCTCTGAACTATCTTCCCCCCATTGGAGGTTGTCTCCATCATTTTTACCACCGATGGGAGACAATCACATCTGACCTCTGGGTGCTGTAAATCATCAGGGAAGGATACTCTCTTCATTTCACTCAAGTTCCACCAGAGCTTCCTCCAAGAGAATATCCTTCCAGTCCATCCCAGACCGCCCTTCTTCTTCAGGAAGCTCAAGCTCTGCTTTGTCTCCATGCCATTGAACCAGTTCCTTTGGAACAGCAGAACAGGGGGTTTTATTCCCATTACTTTCTTGTTCCGAAGAAGACGGGCGATGTACGACCCATTCTGGATTTCAGGGCTCTCAACAAATTTGTAGTCAAAGAAAAATTTTGAATGTTGTCCCTGGCGTCCCTTTATCCCCTTCCAGATCAGAACGACTGGTTATGCTCCCTGGATCTCAAGGAGGCCTATACTCATATTCCCATTCATCCAGCCTCCTGTCAATATCTCAGATTTCGGGTGGGGAATCTGCATTATCAATACAGAGTACTGCCCTTTGGCCTGGCTTCATCTCCCAGAGTGTTCACCAAGTGCCTGGTAGTGGTAGCAGCAGCAGCTCTATGGAACCATGGTCTTCAGGTATTTCCCTACCTAGACGACTGGCTCATCAAAGATTCAACATCTCAAGGGGTTATGGTAGCGACCCAACGAACTACGTGTTCCTACAAAGTTTGGGATTCGAAATCAACTTTCCCAAATCACAACTTCAGCCCTCTCAGAATCTACAATTCATTGGAGCTGTTCTGGACACTATCCAACTCAGAGCATTCCTTCCGCAACAACATCTGGAAGCTCTCCTTCAAATCTGTCATGCAGATCTTCCCGCTCTTCTATCTCAGCGAGACACATGATGGTACTACTAGGTCACATGGCCTCCACAGTACACGTGATTCCTTTTGCCAGACTTCACCTCAGAATTCCTCAGTGGACCCTGGCATCTCAGTGGATGCAGGCTTGAGACCCACTTTCTCGACACATTGCAGTCACTCCTTCCTTGAGACAGTCTCTCCGCTGTGGATGCTCTCTTCCAATCTCTCCAGAAGTTTACTGTTTCAAACGCCCCCTCATCAGAAGGTCCTAACAACAGATTCCTCGACCTACGCTTGGGGCACTCATCTCGATGACCTCCATACTCAAGGCCACTGGACCAGTACAGATCGTCAGTACCACATCAATCTGTTGGAACTCAGAGCGATCTTCAATGCTCTCAAAGTTTTCAACATCTTCTTCTCATTCGGACGGACAACCAAGTCACCATGTACTATGTCAACAAACAGGGAGGGACGGGATCTTCCTCCCTTTGTCAAGAAGCTCCAAAGGTTTGGAACCGGGCAATCTGTCACAACACCTTCCTCAAAGCTGTCTACATTCAAGGGGTGAAAAATTGCTTGGCAGACAACTTGAATCGTCTTCTGCAACCTCACGAATGGACACTCCATTCCTCACCCCTTCATCACATTTTTTTGCAGTGGGAAACACCTCAGATAGATCTCTTTGCAGCTCCCCACAACCACAAACTGCCTCAGTTCTGCTCCAGAATATACTCTTCTCATCGCCTTGAGGCAGATGCTTTCTTACTAGAATGGACAAATCTCTTCCTGTATGCATTCCCTTCGTTCCCTCTCATTCTCAAGACTCTTGTCAAGTTGAAGAACACTCATGCCACCATGATCCTGATTGTTCCTCAGTGGCTGAGACAACCTTGGTATTCCCTTCTACTTCAACTCAGCAGCAGGGAGCCATATCTTCTACCAGTTTTTCCATCTCTGCTTACACAGAGTCAGGGATCTCTGCTTCATCCCAACCTGCAGTCTCTATACCTGACAGCTTGGTATCTCTCAACATAACTCCTCTTCAGTTTTCTCAACCTGTAAGAGACATTTTAGAGGCTTCTAGGAAGCCTGCCACTAGGCAATGCTATCAACAAAAATGGACTAGATTTTCTACGTGGTGTTTTTCTCACAATAAGGAGCCTCAACATTCCTCCTTATTTTCTGTTCTAGATTATCTTTTACACTTACAAGTCTACATCGATCCGAGTCTATCTCAGTGCAATTGCTGCTTTCCATCAGCCTATTGACGTGAAACCCCTCTCTGCTCATCCAGTGGTTTCCAGATTCATGAAAGGACTTTTCAATGTCAAACTTCCTCTCAAACCGCCTCCAGTGGTTTGGGATCTCAATGTTGTTCTTGTTCAATTGATGAAGCCTCCATTTGAACCAATGTCTACGGCTCATCTTAAGTATCTCACTTGGAAAGTGGTGTTTCTCATTGCCCTCACATCTGCTCAAAGAGTCAGTGAGTTGCAAGCTTTAGTAGCTGACCCCTCTTTCACTGTCTTCCATCATGACAAGGTGGTTCTCCGAACTCATCCTAAATTCTTACCTAAAGTAGTTTTAGAATTTCATCTCAACCAATCCATTGTTCTTTCCAAAGCCTCATTCTCACCCTGGAGAATCAGCCCTTTATACTCTGGACTGTAAAACGTGCTTTGGCCTTCTATATTGCAATGCACCAAACCACACAGAACTGCTCCTCAACTTTTTGTCTCCTTCGATCCAAACAAGTTGGGACATCCAATCTCTAAGCGTACCATCTCCAACTGGAAGGCTGCTTGTATCTCTTTCTGCTATGCCCAGGCTGGATTACAACTACAGAGTCAAGTCACAGCCCATAAAATCAGAGCAATGGCAGCTTCAGTAGCTTTCCACAGATCTGCACCTATTGAGGAAATTTGTAAAGCTGCTACTTGGTCCTCAGTTCATACTTTTACCAGTGGTGTACCAAGGGGGTGACGGGGAGGGGGGGAAGTCCGCCCCGGGTGCAGCCTTAGGGTGGTGCACAGCTGGCCCGGTCCCTATCACGCTCCCTCTCTCCTTACTTAAGGTGACCAGCACTAAACAGGCTGCTTCGCAGCTTTCTCCTGCTGGTGAAGCGTCACTGATGACATCATCAGTGACGCTTCACTGGCAGGAGAAAGCTGCAAAGCAGCCTGTTTAGCGCTGCGGCTGCCGATGCTACTGGAGGGAGGTTTGCTGCTCTTGCTGGGAGGGTCGGAAGGGTCCACTTGGGGGGGAGAGATAGGAGGGTCAGCGGGGGTTCGGCTGGGAGGGAGAGAAGTGGTCTGCCTCGGTGCTCCAAGGCCTGGCGCCATTACCTTCTTCGGGCAGCAGCAGCTTTTACAGTTTGCTGCTGTTGCCGGCTTCAGGCCTTCCTCTCTGCCGGGTCCTGCCTACTTCCTGTTTTCATGAAGACAGGACCCGACAGAGAGGAAGGCCTGAAGCCGACAACAGCAGTGAATTGTGAATGCTGCTGCTGCCCGATGAAGTTCAGGACACCAGGCCTTGGGTGACAGAAGGAGGACAGGGAGCAGAAGGGGAGAAATTGGGGAGAGTGTACCCAACTGGAGGGAAGAAGAGATGCCAGGGCATGGAGGGAAGAAGGAAGGTATGCTAGACCAAGGGAAAAGGAAAGGGGAAAAGAAGGAGGAGATGTCAAAGCATGGAGGGGGAGGGAGAGAGATGCCGGGAATCAAGGAAGGAATGATGCCAGACTGTGAGGTGGGAAGGAAAGAAGGGAGAAGAGAGAGATGCCAGAGCATAGGAGAGGGGGTGGTGACAGAGAGAGAAGAACGGAGAGGTGATAGAGTTGAAATCAATCATGTACAAAGGAGAGAAGGGGCACGGGATAGATAGTTTATGGAAGGAGCATAGAAAGAGGGAAGATGCCATATGGAAGAGAGAGAGAGAGGGTGGACACTGGATGGAAAGAGCACAGAGGGCAGTGAATGGAAGGGGCAAGATAGAGGGTGAACAGTAGATGGAAAGGGTAGAGAGAGGGAAACAGACACTGAATATAAGTGTGGGGGAGAGGAGGGATAGCTGCTGAATAGAAGTGTGAGGGAAAGGGGAAGCAGATGCTGGAAGGAAGTGGGGAGGAGAAAGAAAAAAAGGGCACATGCAGGATTGAGAGAAGAGGATAGAGGGATAGAGGGGTGAGGGAAAGAGGTGGCAAGCTATAGGTAGACACAGTGAAAGAGGGAAATTGAGGACTGAACAGTAAAAAAGAATTTAGACAGAGGCAGAAAATAAATTGAAAAGGAAGACCAGGGAAGAACAGGAGGAAGGGAGCAGAGAGAGAGATGCCAGAGCAGGGGGGAAGGAGAGGAGACAGATACCAGACCAATGGGGGTGAAAGGAGAGATGGAAGGGGGAGGCATACAGTTTCTGGAAGGGGCATAAAAGGAGAGAAGATGCCATATAGGGGCAGAGAGATGGAAGACAGTGGATGGAAGGAAGAGAGTAACAAGAAGATGAGGAAAGCAGAAACCAGAGAAGACAAAGGTAGAACAAAAATTTTCTATTTATTTATTGCTTTAGGAGACATGTGTCACTGTTTCTGTGGTGTTGCATTGTATGCAGAGTCCAGCTTCTTGCTGGTTCAATTTAACCTTTGTCTATGTATTTCTATTTTATCCCCCCTTTTACAAAACTGTGGAGCGTTTTTTAGCGCCAGCCGTGGTGGTAGCAGCTCTGATGCTCAGAATTCTATGAGCGTCAGAGCTGTTACCACCGTGGCTAAAATCCACACTACAGTTTTGTAAAAGGGGGAGGGGTTAGTTTGTGATGACATTCCATACTAGGCAAAGGTGTTTTCTGTGTTCTGTGTGTTCGAAAGACATGGTTTTCTGTTAGGATTGACTGCAGGATTGATCTGTACTAGACTGGCTTGTTTAGTTTTACAATGGGTGTATTGCTGTTGTACTTCTCACTGCAGTATGTAAGATGTTGCCTTTTCCTAGGTACTCATGTGTGACGTGTTGCTTGTTACTAAAAATCATGTTTTTTGTACAGATGGGGGGAGGAGTGCCAAACAAATGATGGGCCCCGGGTGTCACACATGCTAGGTACACCACTGACTTTTACCTCTCACTATTGTCTGGATGCTTTCTCCATATGGGATGGCCATTTTGGCCAGAGAGTATTATAAAATTTATTCTCCTAAGTTGCCAACACTCCCACCATCCCATCCTGCTTAACTTGGAGGTCACCCATATGTGAGAATATGCTGCCTGCTTGACCTGGGATAAAGCACAGTTACTTACCATAACAGATGTTATTCAGGGACAGCAGGCAGCTATTCTCACAACCCACCCACCTCCCCTGGTTGGCTTCTCTGCTAGCTATCTGAACTGAGGAGACACGCCCTGCGCTGGGTGGGAAGGCATTCGCGCATGTGCGGTACGGCTAACTCGAAACTTCTAGTTTCTACAAGCAAGTCTGCTTGCGAGGCTGTCCGCATCTGGGCTCCGTCGGTGACATCACCCATATGTGAGAATAGCTGTCTGCTGTCCCTGGATATCACCTGTTACGGTAAGTAACTGTGCTATAGGCCACTGCCTATATATGAGGAATTACGGTACACCATGTAGGTATTTAAACATCTCTATCATATCTCCCCTCTCCTGCCTTTCCTCTAAAGTATACATATTGAGATCTGTAAGTATGTCCCCATACGCCTTATGACAAAGACTGTGCAATGGGGCCTGACAACCTACACCCCAGGGTGCTCAGGAAGTTTTGTGATGTCTTGGCAGAATTGCTATCCACGCTCTTCAATCTCTCCCTTAGTACAGGTAACGTCACGTTAGACTGGAAGATGGCTAATGTCATTCCACTCCACAAGAAAGGCTCCAAGATGGAGACAGCAAACTACAGACCAGTGAGTCTCACATCAATAGTGTGCAAACTAATGGAAACTCTAATCAAACGCCAGTTGCATACGATCCTGAATGAGGAGAATCTACGGGATCCCCGTCAACATGGATTTACTAAGGGGAGATCCTGCCAATCCAACCTGATCAGCTTCTTTGACTGGGTGATGAGGAAGCTGGATGTTGGGGAGTCCCTGGACATCGTATACCTGGACTTCAGTAAAGCATTCTATAGCGTACCACACCGCAGGTTGCTGAGCAAGATGAGTTCTATAGGATTGGGCGACACATTGACGAAATGGGTTGGGAACTGGCTTGGAGGTAGGCTTCAGAGGGTAGTGGTGAACGGCACCCCCTCCGAAATGACAGAGGTAATCAGTGGAGTGCCGCAGGGCTCGGTCCTGGGCCCAATCCTATTCAACATCTTTAAAAGAGACTTGGCAGAAGGGCTGCGAGGTAAAATAACATTATTTGCCGATGACGCCAAACTAAGCAATGTAGTGGGCAAAAGCACAACAGACATAAATTCAATGTCCGACAACATGATGCACGACCTACTCCTACTGGAGCGCTGGTCTAGGTCCTGGCAACTCAGCTTCAATGCCAAAAAATGCAAAGTCATGCACCTGGGCAGCCAAAATCCATGCAAGACTTACACCCTTAATGGCGAGATCCTAACAAGAACTGAAGCAGAACGAGACTTAGGGGTGATCATCAGTGAGAACATGAAGACTGCCAATCAAGTGGAGAAAGCTTCATCCAAGGCAAGGCAAATCATAGGTTGCATACGCAGGAGTTTCGTCAGCCGTAAGCCTGAAGTCATTATGCCATTGTATAGATCCATGGTGAGGCCCCACATGGAATACTGTGTGCAATTCTGGAGGCCGCATTACCGTAAGGATGTGCTGAGACTGGAGTCGGTCCAGAGAATGGCCATCCGGATGGTCTCGGGACTCAAGGATCTCCCGTATGAGGAACGGCTGGATAAGTTGAAGCTGTACTCACTCGAGGAACGCAGAGAGAGGAGTGACATGATCGAGACATTCAAGTATCTCACGGGCCGCATCGAGGTGGAAGAAGATATCTTTCTTTTTCAAGGGTCCCGTGGCAACAAGGGGGCATCTGTGGAAAATCAGGGGCGGGAAACTGCACGGGGACACCAGGAAATTCTTTTTCACTGAAAGGGTGGTTGATCGCTGGAATAGTCTTCCACTTCAGGTTATTGAGGCCAGCAGCGTGCCTGATTTTAAGGCCAAATGGATAGACACGTGGGATCTATTCACAGAGAAAGGTAGGGGAGGGTCATTGGGGTGGGCAGACTAGATGGGCCGTGGCCCTTATCTGCCGTCTATTTCTATGTTTCACCTCTGGACCGACTCTATTCTTTTAATATCATTTTGTAGGTGTGGTCTTCTTGGTAAACCATCTTAGGGCATAAGTGGTATGTTAATAAGTAAATGCAGATATTATCTCATAAATAAATGGATAAGTTAATCAGATCTTTCTAAATTCCTCAGAAAAGTTTCATCTGACATGAGAAACTTGCCCACACACAAAATGTCAGATGAGCAGTGCAATGAGTAGCTGAATCATTAATCCGTTAACAATAAATCCAAGAAGATGCGAAGTTTAGGGAACTGCAGTCCTAATTTTGGTGCATATAAATTTAAAGGCAAGAAAATATCTTTTTCCTTAGCCCATTTTATTCACTTTGTTTTGTTCACTTGAGCCTAGCACTGTTAGACTTTGAATAATCACAGTTGCACAGGTAGCTCCAGCCGAGTGAATGAGAGGCTTTTTTCAAGGGCTCTGCTCCCTGCAGAAATGATTTGTACCTCTGGCTGATTGTCACTAACAGAAAATGAGAAATAGGAACATTCAATGCAAAGTAATGTGTTCTGTACAATTACTGGATTAATAATTTTATTCCATTACTGTGCAGGGAGAGAGGACATCAGGTTGAAGATCTGCAATTCTAGTATATTTCAAGCGCCCTGTTAAGAGAGTGAGCAAGGGTCAGGAAACTTAATTATGCCATAACTAGATAGAAATTGCCAAGTGATAAAAAGAAACATCCAGCCAGATTCAGCAGGAAATTACAGCTTTAATAATATAGCATAATGCCTACTTCTATACAATTATTGGAGAGACCCTGAATGATTTTAAATAACAGGCTTAGGTTTCCAGTAAAGACAGAAAAAAGGACAGAAAATGACATTTTGCATTTTGCTGTAAATATTTTTTTCTGCAGAATAAATAACATTATTAAATAATAAGAAATATTATTTACCAAGGAATGGATAGCATGGATATGTTAACACTTTTGAAATACTAGGAGGTGGAAGGAGAAACCACAGTGATTATTATTTGCCTCATTTGCATATGCCCAAGTTAACTTTGCATAATCATCCTACATTGTGCATGCAACACTGGTGCTGGTTTTTGTTTTGAAAATGGAAGTAGTCTGCAGAGCTGGCGTACAAAACGTTGAAAGTGGGGGATGGGAAAGGGATCTTTTGTAGTGAAGCGTTTGTGACTGAACTGTACTCAGAAATAAAATGATTAATATGAGGGACAAAACTTCAGTCTGTTGCAATGAAGCGCCTCTTACAACAGGGCTTACTGGAATGACATCTAAATAGCAGATCAGAAATGCACAGGATTGATGAATTATGTTTACAGTGCAGCGTTGCACTTTGCACAGATTTACTAACGCGTCTTTTTGCTAAAGCGTGGTAAAGCTATATTCTTACAACCTGGAAACTGCAAAGCCCATCTGTGTTAACTGTTGAGCATGTTCCCAGCATCTGGCTTTGCAGTTAATGCAGAGGAAAACCCTATAATACATTGAAAGGGTGCTGACAGCAAAGATTCCCTTACCACTTATTTAGGACATGGTAAATACATCTGCACTTTCTGATTTGGTGACAGCGTGTAGTTACCGTGTGCTAACCATTTGCCATCCCCAATCCATGATATGCAGTGAGCACATGAATTAGTATGCACCGTGGCCCTGATTCTTTAAATACAATACAGTATCTTATATACCGCAATTCTATGCAAAAAATCAATTTAGATCACATTTTGGAAGTTACATTTTTAGATTGAGAGATGGCTGCTAGGAGGAGAGAAGGGGTAGAAGATAAAGTCAGGCATCTAGATAGGTGCACCTAGCTGATCAAGGTGCCTAATTTAATTATTTAAAAGGCTTAATCAGCACTGCTAATTTAAAATGAGCACATCCTAGTTGGTAGAAATTGTGCTTAATTGGATGGTAGGCGCCTAACTTGGTAAGCACCTACCACTTTGAGGTGGGCGCGTAGTCCAAGGAACCTACCAGAAAGTAGGCATGGCTAGAGGGCAGACTGTGGACTGTGTTTTACATGCAGGTGCCAGTTTTGGACTTAAACGCTGGTAGGTGTCTAACTTAGGTGCATTCATGTAGGCCAAGAAAACCCTGGCATAAATATTGTGCGCCTAAGGTTAGGATGCCTAAGCCCACTTTAGATGCTGCTAGACATCATTCTATAAAATGTGCTTAACATTTATAGAACTGCGCCTAAGTATATTGGTATTAGACCCCTAGTATGTGCCAAGTTAGGATAAAACTTGTATCAAAATAACCTGTAGGTTTTGGGTTTTTTTTTTTAGTTTATTTAAAATTTGATGGATCGCTTAATCAGACTTCAAAGCGTAACTATGGCAAATTATAACCTGTCAACTGTATATTATGTATGTAAACCTGCAATCCATTCTGAGCTTTTGGGGGAGAACGGGATACAAAATGAATTAAATAAATAAATAAAAGTGTTATACTACTTGGCGCCTAAGTTTTTGGCGCCCTTTATAGAACCAGGCCCTGTCAACCAACATAGGTAGCTCTTACTGTGGCCATATACTGCATTTACCCAACACACTAATTCAAACACTAGCCCACGGGAATCAGTAAAGGTCACCCAAATATGGGAGTCCAAAATTGGGTACCGATCACAGATTGATGCTCCAAATAATTAGTTAATGGATTCCAATGATTTTATTATTGCGGTTAAGAAGCACTTAATTGGCATGAATTATGATTTAGGCGTTAATCTGGCTAAGCACTATTCTGTAACAATGGGTGCCTAAACTGGATTGCATGCAAAGGCTGTGTGGTTATGGAAAGGCATGGGTGGGTCAGGGCGTTCACTACTACTACTATAATTGGTCATTTCTATAGCGCTGAAAGGTGTGCACAGCGCTGTACGTTTAACATTTAATAGATGGTCCCTGCTCAGAAGAGTTTGCAATCTTATTTGGAAAGACCTGCAGGACATCTCAGGGTTGGGAGGTTTCTGATAGAAGGAATGATATAATGGGTAAAGGTATCTGACAGTGAGTGGGAGTTAAGAGTTGAAAGCAGCTTCAAAAAAGTGGTTTTTTAGCTTGGATTTGAATACTGCTAGAGATGGTGCACGACATATTGATTCGGGCAGCCTGTTCCAGGCACACGGTGCAGCAAGAAAGAAGGGACAGAGATTGGATTTGGCAGTGGAGGAGAAGGGTACAGATAAGAAGGACTTACCTGACGAATGGAGTTCATGGGGGGGGGGCATAGGGGAAGATAAGGGAGGAGAGATATTGAGGGGCTACAGAGTGAATGCACTTGTAAGTCAGTAAGAGGAGTTTGAACTGTATTCGGAAATGGATGGGGAGCCAATGAAGTGACTTCAGGAGAGAGGTAATGAGAGCATAGCGGCTCTCACAGAATGAGTCATGCAGCAGCATTTTGAATGGATTGAAGGAGTGAGCGATGGATGAGCCGGAGACCTATGTGCACTGAAGTGTGCGCTCAGTGGCTTAGTGAGGGTAGGAGGCGCTCGGGGCAGTGGCACCCCCTTCTCTCTAGCCTCCCCCCACTCCTTCTGTGCCAATCCCCCTTCCTTTCTTTTCACCCCCCACTCTTCTACGCCACACTCACACCCTCCAGCCCCCCCAATCCTGCACCACACTCAAGCCCTCCCTTCCCACCCCTGTACCTCTTTAAATCTTCACCAGTGTGAGCAGCTTATCCGTCCTACTGCTCGCGCTTGCTCTCTGTCACTTCCTGGTCCCATGACCCAGAAGTAATTTCAGAGGGAGCCAGGCTGGCGTGAGCGGCAGACTAGAGTAGTTGCTCGCGCTGGCAAAGATTTTAAAGAGGTAAAAGGGACGGGGAAGGGAGGGCACGAATGTGACATGATGGGTGTAGAGGTGCCAGCACCCCCAGCAAGACAGTGCCCAGGGCAGTCTGCTCCCCACCCCCTTACTACTGTACACTCTGTTACAGAATAGTGGGGATCTGCGCCCAGTTTGCACACCAAGATTTACAGCAGGTTTCTGCTAGTGTAAGTCCTTGCACACAAGGTTGAGTGTTGAATTTGATGCTCAAAGCTAATCTATAAAGAATGCTCATCTTCAGCGCCATCTATAGAATCTGATTCTGGCTGTTTCCAATGCCTTAGTAAAAAGGTCCTTAAGCTGCCTCTGTATAAATTCAGTATAATTTATGAATTTCATGACAGATGTAGCCTCATGAAAATATGTAAACACAATTCCTTTAAAGTTTTCAAGTTGTAGATAGAGAACTAACCTATTGCATTTCCACAAACTGCTCATGTGATATAATAGTCTTTCTGCAATTTGTGTTTGTGCTTATTCTTTATCTGTATGTTAAAAAAAAAAGTCATTTCCAGTGCTAACCCAGGAGAGCCTGGTACTTCATTTTGTATTCCAGGGATGCAGATTAATCAGCCTGACTCTGCAACCCAGGGCTAGCCATTCTGCCTGGAAATCTACATATCTGCATATTACTGTTCTTCCCTGAATTTAATTTCCTACAGGAGCTGATATTAATCACCCTGTTTAAACAGAAGGGGATTTGGGTTCTATATAAATCTAGCATTTCTGAAGAACTTTTTTTTTTTTTTTGCTTTTTCATTTAATTTAAAGAGATAATAGCCTCACTCTTTTCCTAGATAGAATAGGTTATTTGTATCTGTTGTTGTTATTATTTTATTTGTGTTTTTTAAATCATTGCAATTTATTCTAAGTGTTGTGTTTTCTGATTCTCTATAAACATTATTTATAGATCTTCTATTTTCATCTCTACAGTTCATAGAGAAATGAGCTTGTAACCCCTCTGGACATGTCCAGAAATCCTCTTCAGTAATCCACCTTAAACCGCAAGGTAATGGCGGATTAATGTAAATACAGTAAGAGATCACAAAAATGACTAACCTATGGCCCATCTCTTCCTGCTTTGCATCTTTTTAAATGTTAGCAGGGGTCAAGTACTATTTTTTCAAACCAAAGCTATGCAGCTATTAGGGACATTTTCAAAACACTAAGACATGCAATAAAAGCAGCATAAATTGGGGAGTGTGTGGCACAGTGGTTAAAGCTACAGCCTTAGCACCCTGGGTTTGTGGGTTCAAACCAACGCTGCTCCTTGTGACCCTGGGCAAGTCACTTAATCCCCCCATTGCTCCAGGTACATTAGACAGATTGTGAGCCCACCGGGACAGAAAGGGAAAATGCTTGAGTACCTGAATAAATTCATTTAAAGCATTCTGAGCTCCCTTGGGAGAACAGTATAGAAAATTGAATAAATAAATAAACTTGGATATCCAAGTGCTAATTTTTGAAACCACATTTCTGAATGTCTTGCAAGGCATCCCATCCACTGTACATCCAAAACTAGAGGGAGACATGGAGATGTGTCTTGGGCATACTTTGGGTGTGTTTAGAATTGGACATAGGAGTAACGTTTGTGGAACAAATTAACTGGACCGCAAAGAGCCCTATCTGATATTCAGAAGTTTAAAAAAATGTTCAAAACTACACTCTTTATAGAAGCATTCCAATAAAAGATGTTTGTGCCTAAAGCTGGTTTTAGGTTGAATTGTACTGTGAGGAGCTATGAACCATGGCTTTTTAAGATGTAATTACCCATCTGTAATTTAAGATGTTTGTACAAGTCTTGTTTGTTCCATTTTGTGTATGTTACTTTTGTATGGTTGCCTAGAAATAGGCAGTTGACAAATTTGTTAAATAAATAAATAAACCATTCTGAAGACGTCCTGAATGGAACTAGCTAGACCTGTTTTAAAAGCATCTAAGTGCCAAAAAGGTACCCAAACTGATTAGATGATCACTGCATTAAGATAAGACACACCCACAGTCCCCCAGTGCTCAGTGACTCCCTTTCACCACACAAAAATGAGAACAAAAAAGTACATTCCTGTCTCTAAAACAGCAGCATCTGGTATTGGAGAGCCTAGTAGAGCTGCACACAAGTGTCTTAAGTACCCTTGAGGGTGGACTAGTGAACACTACATTGAGGATGGAAAGTGTGAGGCCATCAAAACCCACCAAAACCCTACTATACTGCTATATAGGTGCCACCTGCAGCCATAAGGGCTATTGGGGTGGTAGACAGGTGGGTATAGTAGGTTTTGGAGGACTGAGCATAAATTATAAAGGGGTTATGGTGAGATGTACATCTGTCACACTTTATGTGAAGTTCACGGCAGTACCCTCTAAGGTGCCCCACTGCTGTGTTGGCATCTCTGTGTGGTCAGTCCATTACAATACTGGCCTCTCATGTCCAAATGGTCTGAATTTGGATGTTTTGAACTTGAGTGTTTTTGTGGTTGAAAATGGTGAACAAAGTTGGCCGTCCTAAGGTTGGACGTCCTGCCGGCCAAGACATCTAAGTAGGCGATTTTCAAAATAAAAAAATTGGATGTCTAGTGGTTCTGCCAGTTTTGAAAATGTCAGTTACCAGATAGAGTCTTGGCTATTTGTAATATATGTGAGGATTGCAGCCCATTAGGGTTATGCTACCCAACTGGCAATCTGATGATCCCTACTCTCCATAAGGTACAATTCACGCTGCTTTTGGCTGTGTATATTTATGTACAGTTTTGAAAATGGCCATTTCTCCTCCTCTTGCAAATATTAGTTTTCAATATATCTATCCCTCTATCTAGCTATTTACAAAAGGGTAAAACAAAGAGCTGTGGGAATTTTATATACCCTGTAGGGCTCCTGGGAGTTTCTCCAGTAGGTAGAAAGGTGTATCAAGACCTTTGGCGATTGACATACTCTATAGGGATTGAGAAGTAAAACCATATTCAGTCTAGTAGGTATTATTCCAAAATTTAAATATTTTACTAAAGGGTGTAGCGAATTGTAATCAATTAATGATAGACACATTTCCAGGCAGTCACAAATACGATTTCTTCCAGTAATCAAAGGCTCCCCATGGGACCGGACAATTTACACCCAAGAGTGTTTAGAAAATTGAGAGATGTTCTGGCGGAACCGTTGGCCGTGCTCTTCAATCTCTCACTAAGCACGGGGAAAGTTCCGTTGGACTGGAAAACAGCCAACGTCATTCCTCTGCATAAAAAGGGTTGCAAGGCTGAGGCTGCGAACTATAGACTGGTGAGTCTCACTTCAATAGTGTGTAAACTCATGGAAACACTAATTAAGCATAAATTAGATACGGTCTTGAATGAGGGGAATCTCCGGGACCCCAACAAGATGGAATCGATGGGATTAGGAGTAACACTAACTGCATGGGTTAAAGACTGGCTAAGTGTCAGACTTCAGAGGGTGATGGTTAACGGTACCCTCTCTAAAACATCAGAAGTGACCAGCGGGGTGCCGCAGGGCTCAGTCCTGGGTCCACTCCTCTTCAACATATTCATTAGGGATTTGACTCAAGGGCTTCAAGGTAAGGTAACTTTATTCGCTGATGATGCCAAACTATGCAATATCGTAAACAGCTACAATCTGCAGGATACTATGGAACAGGACCTTCGTGCTTTAGAAAGTTGGTCCTCTATCTGGCAGCTGGGCTTCAACGCCAAGAAATGTAAGGTCATGCATCTCGGAAATGGAAATCCATGCAAAACTTACACCTTGAATAGAGAAACTTTGACCAAGACTACGGCAGAACGAGACTTGGGAGTGATCATCAGTGCAGACATGAAGACTGCCACTCAAGTGGAGAAGGCTTCATCTAAGGCAAGGCAGATGATGGGTTGTATCAAGAGAAGTTTCTTCAACAGTTAAGCCTGAGGTCATGATGCCATTATACAGAGCCATGGTGAGACCTCATCTAGAATACTGTGTGCAGTTTTGGAGGCCACATTACCATAAAGATGTGCTCAGAATTGAGTCGGTTCAGCAGATGGCCACCAGGATGGTCTCAGGGCTAAAGGGTCTCTCGTACGAAGAAAGACTGAACAAATTGCAGCTCTATACTCTCGAGGAGCGTAGGGAGAGGGGAGACATGATTGAGATATTTAAGTACATCATGGGACGGGTCGAGGTGGAAGATGATATCTTTCTTCTCAAAGGACCCTCGAACACAAGAGGACATCCGCTCAAACTCAGGGCAGGGAAGTTTTGTGGAGACGTCAGGAAGTACTTCTTCCCGGAACGAGTGATAGAGCATTGGAACAAGCTTCCAGTACAGGTGATCGAGGCTCGCAGTATCCCAGACTTCAAGAATAAATGGGATACCTTTGTGGGATCACTGCGAGGGTCATACCAATGAATAGGGTCGCTAGGATATAGACTTAAAAGAGGTCAGTAGAGTTAAGGGGGCCAGTAGACTTAAAAGGGGGTCAATGGTATGGGCACACTTGATGGGCTGTAGCCCTTATCTGCCGTCATCTTTCTATGTTTCTATGAGTTCTCCATCTCTTCAGAAATTCTTGGAGTCCCAGGGCATAGAAATAGGCTCGTATCACTCCAATGGCTTTTCCTCTAATTTCACTATAGAAGAAAATCCTTGGCATATGGCCCATAGTATGAAGCCTTTCTGAATGCAAATGTAAACTCTGTGGATCTGGTGCTCCAGTATTCTCAAAAAAATTCAGAAAGCTCAGTCACTTCCAGAACAATGAAAAACCTGGGACAGATTACCTTGCAAAAAAATATTATCAAGTTCCTCACCACTGTTTCAAATTCCACTCCCTCTTTTGTAACTCTAGGGGATTTAACTTTGAAATTCTTCAGAAAAGAAAGCCCAGAAACTTTTAGACTCTGTGTTTTATTTGTTATTCAAACTCCTTAGGCTGAGGCCTTTGGTGCCCTGATAGAGACTCTTGCATAACTAGTAAGAGACAGGGACTTCTATATCCCCTTGCATATATAATGATGGCCTAAACAAAATAACAGTGAATATCACTTTAGGAAGCTTGTATGGCTTCTATACAGGGCTGGTTCAACCTATGGACCGGGTGAGGCCCTGACCCGGGGCACTGGTGATAAAGAGCGTTAAAATCCCAGTCTGGCCATCTCTCCCTCTCTTTTCTCTCCCCTCTGAAGTTGGGAAGGGAGAGATGCCAAATTGAGATTCAGGATTATGGTGTCCTTTATCATCAGCATTAGCAGGTGAGACCTGAGAAGAAGGGGGGAGCTCCTTGATCATTGGGGGGAGGGTGTCAATGCCGGTGTGAGCAGATTGAAGCTGCTCATGCTGGTGAAGAGTTAAAGATGTGTGAGGGAAGGCAAGGCATGTGCGTGGCGGGGAAGGACAGGGGGTGTGGAGAAGAGGAGAAATGCCAGCACCCCCACCAAAATAGCCCCCCACTTTTACTATGCCACTGTCTGCACCTAAATCTGAGCAACATTTACTGACTTTCCGCCATATTGAAAAAAAATGCATTTATACCTAATGCAAGGCAGGCATAAGTGTCAACTAACTGCTTGTTTGGAACTGGGGTCTCCATCAGTGACTGAGGGGCAATTTTGCTTACCTTGGTGCTGTCTAACACAGCTTTGCAAATTTTTAAAAAAATCAGGCATGTACACTTGTAAGTGCCAGTAAAAGCATGTGTGGTTTGCAAGATAAGTATTTCCTTGTGTATATACCAATGTGCATATGTAAAATCCCATGAAATGCCACTCTTTCTCTTTCTAAAATGGTCATTGCCTCTGGAGGGGCTACAAAATGCACATATGTTTCTTGTCATCCTTACAATATTGCAAAAGGTGAAATGGGGAAATATAAAGTAATGCAAAAAAACTCCACTTAAAGGTAGCTGAGAGTCTGCCCAAATGGAAGAAAAAGCCTCAGGTTTTATTGGCAGAGCTCAAGCTCAAACCACCACCTCCACATCATTGGCTAAAAACTTCCATAGAGTGACAACTCGGGGTGTGGTTGGCTGTTCTTCCTTTGAAAACTGAAATGCTGAGGTTCAGCATGCAAGGACACTGGTGAGATTGAGAGCACAACACTGTCAGTAAGTAAACATTTCTAATGAATGCTATCCTGTAAAAACAATAGGTTAGAAAGTGACACAGATTATTGAATTACTTTTACAGCTCTGTGAAGATTCAAGCAAGGTCATATTAGCCCTGAAGAAACAGCTTAAGGCTAGATTCACTAAAGTCCACAAATCTATTCTATTCGTGTCCTATTCGTTTCTAAGTCATTCTGGCCGATCGATTCAGTAAAGCTTGTCCATGCAAATGATCAAATTGTAAACACGCCCCCATTCGTGCACACGTCTCGCTGTAACATTGATCGATGCGCTAGCTCTTTAGGACTTCACTGTGTAGAAATGGGGCAGGGTTTAATCGTGGACGTCATTGGCGGGCTCCGATTGCGCCTACCGCATAGCATTGTTGTTGTAAAAAAATGCAATATAAGAACTATTTTTTACCAACTGCTATTTTTCTTAAGTGCTGTTGCAAGCTGTATAATCTGTGACCGTAGCTTTCTGAAAAATTTGTTGGAGAGGTTTAAGGAGAAATAGCATCGGAGGTTTGTGAGCAAGCTGTGGAATTCTTCGAGTTCGTCCTTTTTTTACGGATCAACCTCGAAGTTTATTGCGTGCTTCCAAACAGCTTAACATTTCTCTCAGGAAAAGAACTGTTAAGTTGCTAGAAGGCACAACAGTTAACAGCATTTGAATGTGCTGGGATCACGCGCTGTTATATACAGCCTACGAATCCCAGGAGGCTGTGCGGCTCTTTCTGCCATGAAGCACAAAGCAACCAAAGGTGACCCCGTGACATCAGATGCGCGTGACAATCTAGCTAGAAGGAAGGGGGGAAGGATAGCTGGCACTTAAAAGTTATTTTTGATTTTTTTTTTTAATTTGGCATTGATATATGAAATGTACAATGCGCAAGGAGAGCACGGGGTTAATCTGCAATTTTCTCGCCATGTGCATTACAAATCCGAGATTCATTTGATGTTTTGTTTTATTTTAGTATTATGTATGTGATGGTGTAAACTGCCTAGTTTTTAGGCAGTATATAAATTTTGAAATAAATAAATAGGCAAACCTGACCAGACAGCCTTTCCACAATATTATTTACAAAAAATGTTTAAAAGAATTGGCCAAAGAACCAAACCTCGCAGCATGCCACTGGCAACAACCATTTCCTCAAAGCAAACTACATTTACCAAGACCCTTTCTCACCTTCCACTCAGTTACTTATACAGTACAGCTAATACGCTTGGCTAGATAATAACTAGTATTCAATACCCAATATTTCCCACTAGTATTCAACTGTGAATAAGGTAATTTCAATACTAATAAGAGAGTTAGCCTCAGTAATGGAGCCTACGCGTAGCCATTCAATGACTGGGGAATTCAGCGTAGCTATACTTGCTCCTTTAATCTCCAATCATTGGCCTCACTCTCCATTACTGAGGCTAACTCTCTTATTAGTATTGAAATTACCTTATTCACAGTTGAATACTAGTGGGAAATATTGGGTATTGAATATTATTTATATGTTTTCCCATTGGGGATCTTTATATAGTGTGTTTAGATAATAACTAGATCAGAATTTAATATTTGATATTTATCATCAATTCTACTGATGGCACTCAGTTTATCTATAAGTCATCTATACGGAATCATGTCAAAGGCTTTGCAAAAATCTAAGTACGCCACAACCAGTGCTCTCCCTTGATCCAACTCTTGGCCCTCCATCTGTAAACAAATAACAGAAATAATTGTTAAGCAATTCTACCTTATCCTTATCAGATTCTACATGCTTCTCTCCTTTACTCTTAGGTCTCACAATACAACTTTTACACTTCCTCCTATCACTAACATATCCAAGAAATATCTTGTTCCCCTATTTTACCATGTTAGTTATTTTTAATTCTAGTTCCATGTTTGATTTCCTGACTACTTTAGCAGCTTCTCTTTGTAAGATGCATTTTTCAGGGTTTATGCATGAAATTCCTATTTTAAAAAAACTACCCCTATACATATAAATTGAGCAGCTAGCTGGAATACACAGCTAGGAACCATTACTTGAAGGGGGAAATTCTATAAGAGGTGCCTAAGAGAGGCACCTAACTTACCTCCTCTTTTATGAAGCTACATTAGGATTTTTTATCACCGGCCGCGGCAGTAAAAGTTCTGACGCTCATAGGAATTATATGTGACCGGTGATAAAATAGCCTAACACAGCTTCATCAAAGGGGGCCTTAATTAGTAAATTGGCTTCAATTATGACCTTTTACAAGCTTATTTCTTAGGTGCAATTCTACAAAAGGTAGGCACCTAACATTTAGGCCCTGATTCTCCAAAAGTGCGTCCCGATTTTAGGCAGCTGTAGGCGTCCTACAGCTGTCTAATCAGCCAATTGGGATGCACGTTTTTTTAAAAAAAATGCTCCCCAGGCAGGTTGCCTATATTGAAGGCGAGGCCCGCAAGACACCTAGGCCCTGATTCTGTATAGGACGCCCGGGAGAGGTGTCCTATTCAGAATCGGCCTACACTAAAACCCCGATTCTGTAACCGGCGTCCATGTTACAGACGCTGATTAGAGAATCGGGTTAGATTAGACACGGCCCGCTATACTTGGCCAATCAGACCTTAAACTTAGTGGGGATGGGCGGACCCACTATGCCTAAGGCCTGATTGGTCCAGGCTTCTAGAGCCTGGGCCAATCAGGCCTTAGGCTTCGGCGGGATGGGCCGGGAAGGGGCGAGCCCGCCTCATTTCGACGAGGCGGGCTTACCAGCTAGATGGGCAAGAACCGTCTGGCCTGAAGAAAGGTTAGTTTGGAGGTTTGGGGGTTGTTAGCACCGGGGGGGTGGGGTGCATCTTCGGGCAGGAGGGATTGGACACTCTCCTGCCAGCGATCGCTAGTGTCGGGGTGGGAGGGAGATCGGTAATGTCAGGGGGGGCGGTTGGTAGTGTCGGGGGGGGGGCGATCGGTAGTGTCGGAGGGGGGCATCCGATCGGACAGGCCGCAGCCCGCTATACTTATAGCGGCAGAGAGATCCCTTGCCGCGATAAGTATAGCGGCTGCGTCTACTTACAATGTAGACCAGCATTTTGCTGGCCTACATTTTAAGGTTTCTTCCTCTACTAGGGAGACACGTAGGGCCACCTAGGTTCGCCTTAGGCGAGCTTAGGCGTCTTGCAGGTCTCCCTAGGCTCCCGGAGGCGCCTTCAGGCCTGCCTGGGGAGCATTTTTTTTTTTTTAAACGTGCATCCCGATTGGCTGATTAGACAGCTGTAGGGCGCCTACAGCTGCCTAAAATCGGGACGCACTTTTGGAGAATCAGGGCCTTAGTGACTAGAGGTGCCAAACACCAAATTAGTCATGTTTAGGGGTGGCGAAGAACCTAGGCACTGCTAGGTGCGATTCTCTAAAGGACTTAGGCCCAAATTCTGTAACTGGCGCCTAAGCTTAATTAAGCTTTTTAATCAGCAATAATTGAAACTTAGGCGCCTATCACGAAAGCGCGATTCTGCAACAAGGCACCTCTAAAAATTTAGGCGGCCTTCAAAAAAATAGGTGCTATGCACATTAGGCGTGGGTGTGGCTACATGTTAGGTGCCTTGTTGCAGAATCGCTGCTCTTAAGTGTTCTTAAGCGCTCAGCCGAACTTTTAGTTGTGCCTAGAGATGGCCTATTTCTTGGGCACCTCCAAAATAGGTTCTGCTCTGCATGATTCATTAAATTGCACCCAATTTTACTTAAATCGCGCTGAACAGTGCCTAGTAGGCGCCTAACTTTTGGGCACTTCTTATTGAATTTGCCCTTTAGTCACCTATAATGTAGGCCTGTAAAACCTTGGCCTATATTACAGGTGCCTAAGTTTTAGGTTAGTTGCTGCTAAGTTCAGTACTGTAATGGATGCCTAAGAGTGATTGACTTTAGGTGCCAATTACAGAATCTGGCCCGAAATGTCCAACTTAAATGATTTAAGTTAAATATGGATATTCAGTGGAAGATAACTAAATGGATACCACTGCTGAATATTCACATGATTTGAAAATGTTGGACATTTCAAGTTACTGAATATGTTGACCATAGAGTTCAATATTGACCTCACTGAATTCTGACATCTATCATACCTGTGATCAAAAGAAAAGAAAGGAAAAAAGGCAAATGGATGGTACGATTTAATTATAATTTTATGGTCAAAACTTGAATTTCAGTTCTGCTGTAATTGACCAAGAAGCCGCAGAAGCAAGGCTCCAGGGCAGGGATTTTTCCCACTGGCTGTGTTTTAGCTCAGATATTTCATTATGCTTCGTGCACATCGTTCAACTATGTCATTCTGTTCTCTTACATCAGAACATTGTTTCCTTAATAACCCAAGTCAGGAACATGGTAAGTTTCATAAAACCAGTACAACATAAAGAAAAAGAACGATAGAGAATACCGAATATATAATGATTTTCCACTTTATTTATTTAAAATATTTATTATCTGCCTAAAACCTAGAAACCTGGAAACATAGAAATAGACGGCAGATAAAGGCCAAGGCCCATCTAGTCTGCCCACCCTAATGACCCTCCCCTACTTAACTCCATGAAGAGATCCCACTGACGATCCCATTTTTTCTTAAAATCAGGCACGCTGCTTGCCTCGATCACCTGAAGTGGAAGATTATTCCAGCGATCAACCACTCTTTCGGTGAAAAAGTATTTCCTGGTGTCACCGTGCAATTTCCCGCCCCTGATTTTCCATGGATGTCCTCTTGTTGCCGTTGGACCTTTGAGAAAGGTAGCTTACAATAAAAACATCCAAAATCTTTAAAACATGCAAACATTTAAAATGCACAGTTACATCCCCAAAATTAAACCACATATGATATTGAGCATATCATTAAAAAAGGACATTTTCATTCCCCAAAATTATAAAATATACTTATATCAGTTATTCACGTATTTTCTCTCCTAGAAAAGAGGAAAATCTTGTTCGGTGTAATCGTGTTTACAGATTTAGATGCCAAAATCTTGTCTGACAGCCACATTGAACAGAGACTTCTAAGCAGATGAAATAAAAATGTAAAGGCATGTAATAGGGCTGTTTCAAGCTTTTTGTGACTTTTAAGACTTCAAATAGAATGCTGTTAGAATAGATAGCTACACCTATTAAGCTCTTATTTGCCTGGAGTAATAGCCCCTGGTGTTTTTCAGCAGCTAATATAACAGCCAAAGTGCTCAAGAAGACTTATTTAAACATGGGTAATCCTGACCACAACAGTTTCAAGGACAGTGTTGACATCCAGAGAGAGGAATAAATATTTTGCTAGTGTTTCCTCAGTTAGAAAATATTTTTTTCATTATAAGGACACATGAGCCAAAGGATTCAAAGGGACTTGGATGGCTTAAAGGAATTGGCACAGGGCTGAAGAGCAGTTTAGCTTTTGGTCACTGTTTGCCACCTGGCTGAAGTCCCACTGAACCAAATGTCATTGCCAACTGATGGATATTTGGTGGCTGCTGTGAAATGAATTTGTTGTAAACAGACCAAAGTCCCCATCACTCAAAAAAAAAAAAAAAAACATTGGTACCAGCTAACGCCATTGTTGGCAAGCTCAGCAGAAACATCTATGATTATAAAAATGTGGAGGGGCAAATCTGATTTGGGAAGTTTTGCAAAAATGTCCAAATATCCAGTGCCAAACATGGCCATTTTCGAACCAGAAAATGTTCTCCTCGTTTCAAAAATTGCCCTAATTTAGAAAGTTTTGTGCTCAGCGTGTCTTGCTTTAAGGGCAATTTTCAAAGGAAAACTGTCCAAGAGAAAAATGCACAAAAACAAGCCTGTTGGGCCAGCAGACTTTCTAGACTGGTCACACAGACATCCCAGCAAAGCAGTAGGGCAACCTAGGGGGCACTGAAATAAACTTCACATAGAAGGTCTCAGGTACACATCACATTATAACATGCTCATATTGTATGTTGAGCCCTCCAGGAACTCATACTTTCCACAAGTGCACCAGTTAGAGTGGAATATGAGCCTGGGTCCTCTTCTATACAGTTTATTATATCGACCACTAGGATACTCCAGGGACCTGCTTGCAACTGTCACAGAGTGTGGTATGTACTGTCACTTTTACCTCTTAGGGGGATGGGAAGTGGTCAGTGACTACTGGGGGATGAAGAGGGGTTATGCCCTTATACCTCCAGTGGCCATCTGGTTAGTTTTGGCACCTTTTTAGAATGCAGTTGTTATTGAAACAGGTCTAGTCAGGAACATCCTAGTTTATTGCCCTGGAGGTTTTTACAATGTTCCATTATCGCAGAAAAACATCCAGATCATAAGTCCGCCTAGTCCTACCCAAGCAAGCATTCAGCATGCCCCCTTGAGATTTACATATGGTGCATTGAAAAACATCTTCAAGATTTGGTTTTAAAATAGTGTTTCAAAAATGGACCATATAGATACGAAGACCCTGATTCTGTTAAAAAAAACAAACACTTAAATTTAGGCACTTAAATTGGCATGCCTAGCAGTTAAGAGCAGATTGTGGATGGATCTTGAGCGTGTTTTCCATGTAGGTGCCTAAAATGGACTTAGGAATTGGTATTTAGGCCAAGAAAACTCTGGTATAAATAGGGGGCACCTAAGAGTTTGATGCCTACTGGCACCTAAGTTCATTTTAGGTGTCATAGGAGCCAACTTTTGAAAATGATTGGGGGTGTTGGACTCATAATTCATGACAAATTTCCCCTCACCCAAAAAAGATAACTAAAAAGAGATTGAGATTGAATGATTATCTCACGGAAAATTTTCAGACAGTGTTGGGTTATTATAATTCACTATATCTTGGTCTACCTAAATATGTGATACATGCATTACAAGTTGTACAAAATGCTGCAGCTCAAATGATTGTTCGAGTCTCTAAATATGAGCATATAACACAGATTTTGCACATTTTTTAAAATTTATTTAAAAAGTTTATAAACCACTTAGAATCAGAGTGGAGCACAAAACTACATACATAATATTAAAACACACCATGTATCCATGAAATCGACAACATTGACAGTTACATTACACAATTATCTAAAATCTGGTTCAATATGAATAAATACCAGATAACGATCATACTGTTTTATTTTTTCATATTCTCTCTCTCAGGAACATTCTATAATCCAAGGGAAGGGAGAAGACCTCTTTTCCACATACCCATAGGCAGAAATAAAGATAATAGGCTGACAGATTGACTAGAATCACCCATTATTATTAAAGGGACAGCATCAGACAAATGGGACACACAGGATGGTCATGTGGTAGACCAGTGAACAGATCAAGAGACTGTCAATAATTATTAGTATTTATTTAAAACCAATAGTAAATCATTCTGGTCATTTAAATTATCTTGTCCGGACCATTTCACTGGCTACTACCAGGGCAGGATTAATTTGTTGAGGGCCCCTAGGCACACAAGTATACTGGGTCCCCTGCCCCACCCCACCTTGCGCCCAGGCGGAAACAGGAAGCTGCATCAGAGGGAAGCTTTGGGCAAGCAGCACCGCTTGCACAATTACAGTTCCCGTTGCCTTTCTTACCTGTGTTGCTTGCTTGTCTTACTTTCTGTCGATGGGGGGGGGCCCGCATTGCCGATCGGGGTGGGGCCCACATTGCCGATTGGGGGGGGGGGAGGGAGGCCCACATTGCCAATCGATGCTGTAGGGGCCCATCGCCGTTTGGAAAAAACAATGTTGTTGCCCTCCTTCAATGGGCCCCCCCTGACCATTTTGGGTCCTAGGCCTATTGGTTAATCCTGCCCTGGCTACTACATGTACCCAAAATAAAAAAAATTTCTAAGAAACCTTTAATAGCTATAATTGGCTAATTCATTACTCTAGCTCTTTGACTTAAATCTCCACAAAAAAATTCTATTTTAATTTATTGAAAATCAGGGGTACACAACTTGCAGAAATATGAGTAGGGGGATACGTGTCAGATGAAAAATAATTGATGGTAAATGTCAAATATTAAATCCTGATCTGGTTATTACCTAGCGTATTAGCTATGTAAGTGGCTTAACAATTACAGCTGTGATTGACTAGGTGGGATCCAAAATTCTAAATAACAACTGCCAGAAGAGATAATTATAACACATTAGCACCTGCATGCTTAGACAAGATTGACAATTGCAGTCTAACATCTGCTTAATATCACTTTCATAGATTTCATACATGTGATTTTCTTTCTCAAATGTGCAATAGAAGATTTTGCTTAAAGAATAACATTAACCCAATACGCAGCTTCTTCTTTTCTGTGTGGTTTTCATAATTTTTGTATGTCTGTTCACATCTTGCTCTTGACGCATTTCAACTAAACTAAAAATAAATGAATTGTGTTTGTTAAAATTAGGAAGCGTTAGCTGTGTTATACTGTATTTAACTACTATTCCCCTCCCCCAGTCTGTGTCTGTGGGGAAAATCTTGAAGAATTAGGATGTATTTGAAGAATTAGGGTGTGTTAGAAAATAATCTCAGTAAGCATTCTGCAGTGCTTTGAGATGAATTTGAGCAACATAATAATGCATGGTTTGCATATATTTAGGATCTTATTTCTTAAGATGTGGTGTACCTTTGTTTCCCACAGGAGTGCCTAACCTGCTATAGCTCAGTACTGCAGGTTAATTACTCCCATAATATAGGAATAATGTAGCTTGTGATCAACTTTGAAAGCAGCACTATTCATAGTCCCTGAAAGCTAGACCACTAAGCTGTGGCCCAGTGCTCTCAGGTTGATTCTTAAAGGGATTGGCCAAACTGCAAATCCCCCCCTCCTCCCAATCCACTCCTCTCTCCTGATGCTCCTCAATCCATTTTCCCTTCCCAAAAACTGTCTCCTCTAGATGTCCTCTGCTCGTGAATAGCCTCTTTTTAATTTTCCTGAATACTGCCCTTCTTCAGGATGCTTCATCCCAGTGTCCCACCCCAGAATATAAGCACCCTTCCCAATGCTACCACCTTGAAGACCCTCCATCTTAATGATCCCTCAAATACAAGACCCATCCCAGTGCCACCTGCTCCAAAGCCCCTGATGCTCTCTGATATAGACCCTGAAATCCACCAGCCACAAAAGCATTCCTCCCTGCCCTCCCATAGGCACATTCTCATGACTTGCCTTTAATAATCTCTGATATCTAGTGGGGTTGGGGCAGGAATCTCACTCTTGCACCTTGCTGTTGCCAAGTTCACAAAGGCATTGATGACCCTTAGCTGTAGTCTCACCTTACTATCACTAGGGGGGTCAAGCTAAGGGCATAAGTAAGATAGTGAATCCATAACTTACATGTCTATGTATTTTTAAATGTTATATGACTAATACTGGACATTAATATCACTAAGGGTAAGTTTTCAAGGTGTGGTAAAAGGCAGACTTTTACCATGCCTTGATTTACCATTTTCTTATTACCATTCTATCTCCTGCCTTAATTAAGGCTATTTTATGCGATATGTAAACCATTCTGGAAGCTATTCCTCTAGGGCGGTATATCAAACTTTTAATAAACTTGAAACTTGAGTCACCAACCAGTACATAGTGGTGGCTAGAGTGCACCGCCAGGCTGATTATTCTTCCTTATGTGCATCACTTTGCACTCATCCACATTAAATATCATCTGACATTTAGGGCTTCTTTTACCAAGCTGCGTTAGGGCTTTAACGCGTGGAATAGCGCACGCTACAATGCTGCGCACGCTAGACGCTAACGCCAGCATTGAGCTGGCATTAGTTCTAGCCGCGAAGCACGGGGTTAGCGTGCACTAAAAACGCTAGCGCACCTTAGTAAAAAGAGCCCTTAGATGCCCAGTTTTCTAGTCTCCCAAAGTCCCCCTGCAATTTCTCATAATTCATATATGATTATAACAACATTGAATAATTTAGAATCATTTACAAATCTGATCACCTCACTCATTATTCCCATTCTCAGATCATTGATGTGTTAAAAAAAAAAAAAAACACCAGTCCCAATACAGATCCTTATTCTACTATTTATCTTTTTCCATTAAGAGAACTGGCTATGTAACCCACTTCTCTGTTTTTTAATCCACAACAGGGCATTTCCTCCTCTACATGGCCTTTTAATTTTCCTAGGAGTCTTTCAAAAGGGACTTTTTCAAATGTTTCTGAAAATTTACTTATACCATATCAACTGCTTCGCCTTTATTCACATTATTTACTCCTTAAAAAAAAATGTAAGAGATTGCTTAGCCAAGACTTCTTTGGCTAAACCCTTGTTGATTCTGTTTTATTAAACCATGACTATCCATGTGTTTAATTTTCTTCTTTATGATAATTTTTACCATTTTGTCCAGTACTTACTTTTATTACATTACCTTAGTATTTATCGATCGCTAATATGCCCCTGAAGGAGTTCAATGCGATTTACAATTTAAAAGAGCCTGACCATGTCCAGGATTTACATTATTTCATTAGAGTTCATGACATAGATATCTTGGTTTGTGTTCATGTAGGCATATGATTATGATATATGGTTTGGAGAGACGACTGGCCACATCTGGTGTTGTAATCTTGACGTTGTGGATTCTGGTTTGAGTATTGCTGTCCTGGTTTGTGGGGTGATTGGTATGTAGAGAATTTGATCATCTACCGGGATGAAAGAGGTGGTTTGTGCCTTCATTAGTTATGTTGGTGGCGCCTGTTGTTTGGGGGGTGGGGGGTGTTAAGATATTTTCCAAATAGGTTTTTAGGCCTTTATGAAAGTTTTGGTAGAAGAGGGTGTTCCTTAATGGTTCTGGTAAAGGATTCCACCATTTTGCTGCCAGATTTGGAAGGAACCTAGAGTGAATAGTTTTGTATTTGATTCCACTAGGATTTGGGAATCTTATTTTCATAAGGTTGCTGATCAGGTTGCATTTGTTATTGAGTGATATTTCTGTCAAATTCAACTTGTAGTCTGGTGTTTCGCCAAGGAAGATTAAAATGATCAGTGTACATACTGTGACAGGGAAGCCCCTGTTACTGTTTTAAAACCTGATTTAAACCCTGCCACTAAAGAAAATGTGCCTATTCCTAAGTCGAGGAAGCTACCCATTAATCCTGTTCCCAGTGCTAAGATCAGACAGGCAGGGAAGAACAGAGAAGGGATGGCAGAGAAGAACAGAATACCTGTTCCCAGCCACTATAATCCCTTTTATAAACCATCTGTTAATTCTCCTGTAAAACCTCTGGTCAGGCAATCTGACATAGTAAGGGTTAAGGAAAGAGGTGGAGCTGACAGGCAGAACTTAGCTAGAGCAGGATTAAAAGTAGGGAGTTGCACGGGGACAGAAATCCCACCCATCCCCACCCGTCCTCACCAGGATCCTCTCCGTCCCCATCCATCCCTGCAAGGAATTACCTCCATCCCCACCCGTCCCCATAAAAAGCAGCAATTAGTTCTGACAGGATCATCAATTCCACAGTTTCTTTTGTGTTTGCGCTGCTGTTTTCCTTGTGGAATCTCTTTGGTGGAACCCTTTTTTGTTTTCTGTTCAGGTAATTAACTTATAAACCCCCTCTTTTACTAAGGCTGACTTGTCCATTATATTATATGGACGAACCCTGCTTCAAAAGCCTTTCATCCCCGTGGGAGTCCCGTGAGCCAGAGGGGGGCCCCGTGAGAGTCCCGTGGGTTAGGGAGGGATTCCCATGGGACCTGTGGGATTCCCGCAATCCCCGTTCCCGTGCAGACCTCTAATTGAAAGTTACACAGCAGAATAAATCAAAGCCAGCTGAGAACACCCACAAGCAATCAGGAACCTGGAGGGATAGACATTCCTCACAGAACAGGGAACTACAGGCTAGGAGCTCTATCTTACTGCCTTACTGTTTTCCATACTAACAAAACTTTGCTTTCCAAGCAGAGGCTAATTGGAAGGGAAAAGCGCCATGAGTAGGGCTTGCCAAATACTGCTTCAGAGGATAGCCTGTATCCAGCTTCAGAAATCTCTTATGGAGGTAGAGGGAGATATCTCTGAGGGAAATGAAATGTATTGCAGCCCTGAAGCCATGGACTATATATCTGAATGCAGCATGAGTGAGTAAGGTACTGTGTGGGGGAAGGGAATGAAAGTTTGTTCTATAACAATGGTCTAAAGTACTTAAAAGAAACATTCTGTCCTTTTGTGGGACTGTATAATGAATGAGTGTTTGATGTGTGGAATGTGAGGATTGGTTAGCAACAGAAATTAAACCAGAATCCCTGTATGCAAGCACAGCATAGTGAGTGGGGGATGGGTAATGCTAACTAACCTTAAGAGGAGAAATAAAGCCCGGAGTGGATTCAGTGACTTGACATTGCACATCCCTGATAGTGGGAACTTTTGGGAGGGGAATCTTAGACCATTAAAACAAGGGTGGATGGTTCTCAGCCTGGAAATCAGAAGGGTAGTGGGGGTATTCATACTTCGGGTGATCAGGTAAGGAGTACTTCCTGAAGAAACAGTGGGCTCAATACAGTAATTGTGCCCAGCCTAAAAAGAGTGGAGCTAAACTCTTATATTTGGGTTCTTGAAACCCTAGGCTGCTCAGAACTGTGCAAAGCCAGGCAGCAGAACTATGAGAAAGAGAAATCCCGGTTTAAAGGGAAATGTTTAGGGTTTTTTTTTCTTTCCTGATTGAAGCACAAACTTGCTATGAAAGAGAACTTTTGTTTATGACAAATTTTTTCCAAGCCTCATCAGCCAGTGTGGCTGCCTTAGAACCAGTGCAATTGAACTGGATAATAAAACTTGGAACTGGCAATTATTGGTGGAGAGGTTTTTGTTTTTTTTTCTCTGCTGTGTTTATCCCAGAGTGGTCCTCCAAAGTGCGCTAATAATTGCGCCTGGGGCAGGAGCCAGGTTGCCAGCGCTAGGCTTACTCCTGGCCCCGTCACAATACTTTAAAAAATACACCTTGTTTTGAAGGGGAGTCAGTGTAGTATGCCAGTCAATATTTTGTGAAGCCATTTGCACGTATATATTAAATGACTTTCTAAACTGTATATTTTACTGTTGCCACAGCAGTGATCCAGTGGTATGCAGCTATGGGAGTAGCAGTAGGATGTGGGAAGGAATCACCAATATCTGTCTTATTATTTCCTCTGTAATTCCCCCACCTGAGCACAGTGCATTGATGCACTTTCTTGTCCAGTTTGTTTATCTTGACTAGATTCTAAACTCTTTTGAGCAGAGACTGTCTCTTCTGTGTTTTGATGTACAGCACCGCGTATGTCTAGTAGTACTATAGAAATGATTAGTAGTAGTAATAAGATTAGTGGAAGTGCTGGAGTAGAGGAGTTTGTGAGAGAAATGGAGGGAGGAAAACAACAAGGGAGAGAGATTGGACTTATAGAAGGTGGTAGGAAGAGAAAAGGATATTGTTGGACTGGCAGGAAAAAGAAAAGGGGGGGGGGTGCTAAACTACACAGGGAAGGAGAAGGAAAGAGAAAGGGGAAAATGCTTGATGACTGGTTGTGGGGAGAAAAGAGAAAGAGGAGATGCCGGACCATTGATTTAGAGGGAAAAGAGGGGGAAAGAAACTTGATCATAGGGAATGAGGAATAGGGATTTAGAAAGAGCATGCTGGACATGGGGGGTAGGGGAGAACAGACAAAGAGTCAAGATGCTGGAGAATTGAGAGAAAGAGAGAGAGAGAGGCGAGATGCTGGATGGGGGAGAAAGGGGAGATGCTGGACTGGTACAAAGAGTAAAAAGAGAGATGCTGGACAGTGGCAAAGAGAGGAGAGATATTGGATTGGGGTGGGGAGACAGAGTGTGTGTGAAGCGTGATGCTAGCAGACAAGGGGATGGGGCAGGATGAAATGACACAAGGAAACATCATGTTGAGAGAAAAGTCTAATTCTGTGACTGAGAGCTGACAAAGGAGCTGATGGATAAAAGGGGCTTGGAAAGAGGTTTGATGCTGAAGCTGAGAAAAGGTGGCCAACACTGGCAGATTCTGGGGGTGGGGTGGGAAGTTAAAAAAAGAGGCTGATAGAAAGAGGAGTGAGAAAGAGTGAGAAGGAGTGAGAAAGAAGAGTGAGAAAGAAGAAAGGAAACATTTGGGGGGATAAGGATAAGCAATGAAATATGCAGAAGATAATAGAGGAGGGATGGAGGAATGAATGTTGAGGAAGAAAAGCACAGTCAGTGAGTACTTGAGAAGGAGATAGGCAGATGGATGCTGTGGAAGGGGAGAAAGATATGAGGAAAGAGGCAGGGGATAGTTGTTGGGGATTTGGAAAAAGCAGGGGCAATGGATGCAGGGGAAAGGGAAGAAACAAAGGGCAATTAGGAGGGTGACAAAGAGACAAAGGAAGGGAACATCTCTTTGAAGGAGGTGAGAGAAAAGTTGGGGAGGTACCTCTACAGTGCGCTTCAATAATGCATCCTCCAAACCTTTCTCTCAAAATTATGGAATTCCTCAGGGTTCAATTCTGTCTCCTTTATTATTTAATATCTTTTTAGCTCCCTTATTAAATTTAAGCCAATCCATAGGATTCACCACATACGCCTATGCAGACGATATTCAATTGATTCACATTGTTAATCCAGAAAATCCCAATGATATATTTCAAATTAACCAAAAATTAGAAAAAATCAAAAATTGGCTTACACTAAACAAACTTGTCCTAAACATATCCAAGACAAAGGCTTTATACTTTCCTTCTAAGCAGGACCTAAAACTTTCCATTCCTTTTTCGATTAACAATACGACTATTGAATTAGTAACATCTCTCAAGATATTAGGGGTAACAATTGACTCCAAACTTTCCTATAAAGAGCATATTAACAATACAGTTAAAAGTTGTTTCTATCACCTACGATTAATTCGCTCAATGTCCAAATACTTAGAGCCAAAATCCTTAAATATCTTAGTTCACTCTTTAATAATTTCCAAACTAGATTATTGTAATTCACTGTTATTAAACATCACATATAAAGAACAAAGACGTTTACAAATAATACAAAATATAGCCACAAAAATAATCCATCATGGGAAGAAATATGATCATGTGACTCCTTATCTGATAGAATCTCATTGGCTACCCATCAACCAAAGAATAACATATAAAATAGCATTATTAGTTTTCAAAACAATAACTTCAAATGAACCTCAGTTCATTGATCTCTACTAATTCCTCACGTTTCAAACCGCCTTCTTCGATCTAACACCCAAGAGCTACTTATGGTCCCTTCATTAAAAATAATAGGAACTAGACGGCACGACATATTTTCAGTCAAAGCTCCACTTATTTGGAATACTCTCCCTTTATATATTAGAAATATTAAAGACCTCTCTTTATTTAAAACTAACTTAAAAACATTTCTCTTTAAAGCTTCTTTCAATCTTTAAAAAGGAACTTTTTCCTTGACAATTTAAATTAATAAAAGAGAAAAGTTTTTACTTTTTTAAAACCCCATCCCTAGTGTTCTTTCCCATCCTTTACTATCTTCTTCTCTTCCCATTGGGAATCCAACAAATTTGTAACTTTCATTCCCTTATGTTCTTTCCCATTATTCCAGTCTTGTCCAAATTGTGAGTCTGTATTAACCCTGTCTTTTTTGTTTTTTCTTTTAATATTTTTACTTTTTATTTAATTGTTTTATCCCTATTATACTGTTATGTAATTCGCTTAGAATTTATTAGGCGAACCATTAAATCTAAATAAACTTGAAACTTGAAACTTGAGGTAAAAGGGACTGGGAGTCTGGCACCTAAGACATATGAAAAAGACTGAAAGTGAAGAGTATCTGTGTTGGATTCTTCTTCTCCTTCTAGATTCCTTTGTTCAATTTCCTGTAATACACTGGCAGCTCCATTATGTAAGAATTTTTATTATAAATATATATTAGACAAATTGTTTAGTTTTAGGGCAGCTAAGCAGTGGAATTTACTTCCCATAGAAATTAAATGGGAAACTAATTATGTGATTTTTAGGCATCTTTTCAAAACAAAATTCTTTCAGTGGAGAGCTGTATTCTTAGATAAATCATATTTTAGAAATTGTTTTGTTTTTATTTGAATGATATGTTAATATTTTTAAAAATGCTTAATGAGGTATAATGCTAATTATTATGTTCTATTGTTATTTGCTTGTATGTGATCTGCTATGAACTGAATTTGGTAAAGGCAGAATATAAATGAAACACACAGAAACAGAAAATTACAGCAGACAAAGACCATATGGCCTATCTAGTCTACCCATCCATAACAACTATTAATTTTTACTATCTGTTCCTCTCTAATAATTTTTACTATCTATCCCACCCAACACACTCTTGAGATTTAAATGCACTCCCCACAATATTCAGCCAGCAGCATTTTGTAAGCGTTGGCTAAATTATGCCCTGATATTTAGTGCTGGCCATATCGGAGCATCAACACTGATTATCGGGGCATAATTCTGGGCTGCCAGACTGCCTGGAGCTTATGCAAGCCCAAATGATATTCAGCTAGGCCTACATAAGAGTTGAATATTGTAACTATTTTTGTCCCAACCATCTCCACCGGGAGAGCATTCCAGGCTTCAACCACTCTTTCCATGTAAAATTATTCCTGAGGTTTCTCTTAAGTTTACATACCTGCAACTTTGCTACTACTACTTATTCAGCTAAAAAAAAAAAAAAAAGAAAAAAGAGGTGGACTAGCAAAAGTTTTATGTAATTTCACAATGTGGCAGATGAAATTTAATGTGGACAAAGGCAAAGTGATACACATTGGGAAGAATAATCTGAATCACAGTTACTGGATGCTAGGGTCCACCTTAGGGGTTAGCGCCCAAGAAAAGGATCTGGATGGCATTGTAGACAATACGATGGAACCTTCCACCCAATGTGCGGTGGCGGCTAAAAAAGCAAACAGGATGCTGGGAATTATTTTTTTTTTTAAATGGATGGTTAACAAAACTAAGAATGTGATAATGCCCCTGTATTGCTCTATGGTTCGACCTCATTTGGAGTATTGTCTTCAATTTTGGTCTCCTTATCTCAAGAAAGATATAGTAGTGCTAGAAAATGTTCAAAGAAGAGCGACCACCAAGATGATAGAGGGAATGGAACTCCTTTCATATAAGGAAAGACTAAAACGGTTAGGGCTCTTCAGCTTGAAAAAGAGATGGCTGAAGGGAGATATAATTGAAGTCTACTCAATCCTGAGTGGAGTAGAACGGTACAAGTAGATTGATTTTTCACTCCATCAAAAATTACAAAGACTCAATGAAATTACAGGGCAATACTTTTAAAACCAATAGGAGGAAATATTTTTTCACTCAGAGAATAGTTAAGCTTTGGAACACATTGCCAGAAGATATGGTAACGTAGCTGGTTTTAAGAAAGGATTGGACAAGTTCCTGAAGGAAAAGTTCAGAGTCTGTTATTGAGAAAGACAGGGGGAAACCACTGCTTGCCCTGTATTGGTAGCATGGACTATTTCTACACCTTGGGTTTTAGCCAGGTACTAGTGACCTGGATTGGCCACCATGAGGGTGGGTTACTGGGCTTGATGGACCATTGGTCTGGCCCAGTAAGTCTATTCTTATGAAGATATTCTTTTTTATGTTATGCAGAATGGTTTGAGTTTTAACCCATGAAACCAGTTTGATATTGCTGGCCCCTCCTTCTTCCTTTTTCATCACTCCAAAATGGGAACTGTTCATGCCAAACCTTTGTTTATTAAGAGAAAGCATTTCTCAGTTTTGAAACTGCTGTCATAATGAAGTAATAGAGGTTGGTATGAAAGGGTAGTAATCGTTTATGACTTTGAGTGCCTTTGAGGTTAAGGTATTTATAATCATATCTACTCTACATTATGTTTGCAGAATAAAAAGAATGGGATTTGAGCAAGGGTCATTGACGCCATTTGTGAAAGCTTCAGATTTGAAAATAATTATACATGCAAAATGACACCAGCGCAAGGTTTTAAAATTATAACCAAGATTTATTGAATTATTGTTTCTATTTTTCCATTATTAGATCAAAAGAACAGCATAATTGCTTACTTTGCGCTCATGGGAGATCATCATCGTGGTCAAAAGCTGGCCTTCTCACAATGGTCTCGTTTTCATATTTCATTTCATTCTATTATATAACTTTTGGTTTAGTGACATCATCAAGTTTGACGACCAATAACATTTCCCCAAAGAGGTGGTCTTAAAAGTTTAGACAAAGGAAAATAAATCCCTCCATGTTTCCATGTTTAAAAGTTATACAGTTTTAGAAAATTACTTTTGATTTCTGAATTAACATTATATCATATTCAAAAGAATTCTACTATTATTAACAGGGTGCTGAGAAATGCTCAGCCCTAAAGGAAAAAACTCTTCCTAAGCTGACAGGTTCAAACTGCATAGCCTTACACAGAAACCTTACTCTGGAGGAGGAGGGGGAGTAGGTTCCCCTCCCTCTCCCTGAATGGACAGCTTCATGTTACACTGACACAGTGCTAGGCGTGGGCTTCCAATGCCCCTCCTTCCTATGCTGGAGACTGAAGCAACAGTCTCTGACTCTAATTACTCCCAGATGTTGCCTCAGGATTTTCCTTAGTGTTCTTTTTTTTATAAACCATTTATATCACCACATATCACATTCAGGGGCCCCAAACATTCATAATTTCATTCAGATCTTGGCCATTCATACTTCATACATTTTATATATCAGTTTAGAACACGTTATTTTCCTAGCCAGTCTAAAGCAAGCCCAGCTGGTGTTAATTAACACCACGAGGCTGGGAGCGGGAAAACTCAGAGAGGACAAAGAAGGCAGAAACTAGTCACTGGTAAACACAAAGAACCCAAAATGGATTCCATGTAATCCTGATTTCCACCATGATTTGGCTCAACAGCAAAGTACATACACAGATATTATTATGCTTTCCCTTATATTAATCCTTAGTGTATTTTTCTCTGGCCTTAGCTACATTATATTTAAATTTTTATTCACCTGTTTTTCCGTACGCTTCTATTTGGGCGTGGTCCTTAACTAACACAGAATTGTCTCTAACTAGAATTGCCCAGAATCATACGAAAAACTGGCCTTTTGTAGAAAAAAACTCCACAAAAAAATACTGCACTTATCATGTCCTAACATCCATTCCCATTTCCGTCCCATAACCAGCCTGCTGGCCACGAGCCACTACTCAGATTGTGAACACATTTACAGATAGTGTCAGCCCTTGAGTGGACCTTGAACATTATACATTGGAATTCTCTATACCATTTCCTCACATCGACATCAGATAAGTGCGTCATCTGTGAATATTATACGAGAGGGTGCTGCAAAGCTCTCAGCCCAACCGAGAAGAGAATGATGTGGATATGGTTCAATCAACGATTGGAAACAATGATAAAACATAGAATTTTGTTTCTGCAAATTAGCACTTAAGGAAATAAGATAGCGCTCTTTTCAGCTACAGTGGCAAAATAAAACTCAGAATTTAGGAAGTTGGTTGTTGTCGGAACACTTATTACACTTTTTAGACTTTACACATTTGATTTAAGAAATCATGAAAGGCAACAAACAAGAGTATAAGATTAGAACCATTATTTTAGAAATATATTCACTTGTAGTTAGACATATGCTGAGACATATGCAGCCGTCCAGAAATGCGGTGCCAATCTTGTGTCAATCACACATGTTTATAGCATCACTACTATGGCCCAGATAGGTACCGGAAATGTAGGCCAGGGTTTTCAAGGACTACATTTCCAGCAACTATCCATGATGAGAATCGTGATTATGGAGACACCTACCAACGTCTAAGGATACTTCCGGCATTAACCACGGCTATTTTACCCTGAGGCGCCAATAGGCACCTCCATAGTCGTGATTCTGGCATCATTTGTGGAGGCGCCGTCTCTTTTTATTGAGATTTTAATTGCTTTTAAATGAAGCAATCAATTATTATGTCAAATAAAGACAATTAAACCAATTAAAATGGCATCATTAGAGAATTTGGGATTAATTTATAAAATACAGTGTTATGCAGAGATCTTATACAGTATTTATCATTTTGATCTGTTAACCATTCTGATAAGTGCATTAAACATTAAACAATGTTTGCAGCTCTTAGGTGTTAATAGTCACACCAGCTCTATGGCTGGCCTAAGTGTTGTGTCTAAATATTAAGTGTGTATATACCTGGCTAAGCAAGACATTCTACAAAGGAAAGGGGGTGCCTACATGCCTTTAAGAATAGACTTATACCAGCCAGGTGTCCTCCCAACACCTAATTTCAGGTTCCCTCTTATAAAATTACCCCCTAAATGCTTCAGGTGTTTTTGGTGATAAAGTACAGTACTCTCTTTTGACTTCTGAGGTATTACATTACCAGTAGACGTTAAAAATTGTGGATCTGCATGGCTGTAAAAGATATGTTTGTGATTTATTTGTTTGCTAGTTCTTGATATTCTAATTGTTTCAACAAAATAACTTGTTAAATTAAAAAAAAAAAAGTTGTGAGAGCATGTTTATTTTGGTAAAAATTGTTTTTACTAATGTATTAAGAACATAAGAATTGCCACTGCTGGGTCAGACCAATGGTCCATCATGCCCAGCAGTCCGCTCATGCGGTGGCCCTCTGGTCAAAGACCAGTGCCCTAACTGAGACTAGCCCTACCAGCGCACATTCTTGTTCAGCAGTAACTTGTCTAACTTTGTCTTGAATCCCTGGAGGGTGTTTTCCCTAACAGATTCCGGAAGAGCGTTTCAGTTTTCTACCACTCCCTGGGTGAAGAAGAACTTCCTTATGTTTGTACGGAATCTATCCCCTTTCAACTTTAGAGAGTACCGTCTCGTTTTCCCTACCTTGGAGAGGATGAACAACCTGTCCTTTTCTACTAAGTCTATCCCCTTCAGTACCTTGAATGTTTCGATCATGTCCCCTCTCAATTTCCTCTGTTCGAGGGTGAAGAGGCCCAGTTTCTCTAATCTTTCGCTGTACGGCAGCTCCTCCAACCCCTTAACCATCTTGGTTGCTCTTCTCTGAACCCTTTCGAGTAGCACCGTGTCCTTCTTCATGTACGGCGACCAGTGCTGGACGCAGTACTCCAGGTGAGGGCGCACCATGACCCGATACAGCGGCATGATAAACCTTCTCCGATCTGTTCATGATCCCCTTCTTTATCATTCCTAGCATTCTGTTCACCCTATTCGCCGCTGTCGCCACACATTGCGTGGACGGCTTCATCGACTTGTTGATCAGAACTCCCAAGTCCCTTTCCTGGGAGGTCTCTCCAAGTACCGCCCCGGACATCCTGTATTCATGCATGAGATTGTTACCAACATGCATCGCTTTACACTTATCCACGTTGAATCTCATCTGCCATGTCGATGCCCATTCCTCAAGCCTGATTATGTCACGTTGCAGATCTTCGCAATCCCCCTGTGTCTTCACTACTCTGAATAACTTCATATCGTCCGCAAATTTAATCACCTCGCTCATCGTACCTATGTCCAGATCATTTATAAAGATGTTGAAAAGCACGGGTCCAAGCACCGAGCCCTGCGGCACCCTACTGGTGACGTTCTTCCAGTCTGAGTATTGTCCATTTACCCCCACTCTCTGTTTCCTATGCTCCAGCCAGTTTTTAATTCATGTGAGTATTTCACCCTCAATTCCATGGCTCGCAATTTTCCGAAGTAGTCGTTCATGCAGAACCTTGTCGAACGCCTTCTGAAAGTCCAGATATTTAATCGTGGTCCAGATGTTTAATGGTGATGTGAAGGATCATGATTAAATTTAAAATGTTGTCAATTTATTCCACTCCTAGGACAGTCTTGCTTGTTTATTTGTAGGAAAGGAGGAGTGGGGACATGTACATTGTGCTTTTGTTAGGTAACTTTCTTGGTATATTTCATAGCCTGAGACATAGGAAGCATGCAAGTAATTTCCAGTATTAAAACCATTCCATAACTTTATGTTGATGTAAGCGGAGAAACAGTTTTTGTTTTCCTACAATATAGTATTTGTACAATATTTCTAAAGATGCTTAGCTATAATCTGACACTACCTTTAAACCTTGAAGATCCATGCTTTCAGTCAAGGAAATGTATACATTTCAGAGTTCTTCAATCTGTTCTAACAAGGTAGTTTAGCATTTGTTATGAGAAAAAAATGGCATGGCATACATCCTTGACACCCAGTTAAGTCTATTAATTCCATTTGTAAACATTAACAGAAGAAACTGAGAGAATAATACCATACTGTCCCAAGGGGCAGTGCATTATTATTACTCTAGTAGCATAAAGACAAAAGATGGAGCCTATTAATTTATGAGACTGAGTGTGTTGCCTTAATTTACATGAAGAAGGCAGTTTTCACTGTAAAAACTAAAGTATTCAAACTGATTTTACTGGTGTACACATTTCATTACATTCACATTCAAATTAAGTTTCAAGCACAATATTTTATTTTATCTCTACCTGAATCATTGAACAGAGATGACTGGACTCTCTGCAGATTATCTAGTATAGACATTTATGTCCCTTTCTGTCTTTCCCCCCACTGAGGAAGACAACATCTGGAAATATAGCAAAAAAAAATAGCAACAGCTTTATTGAACAGTTTAGTCAAGATTGCAATTTATTTGAACAGCACTAGATCAAGGAACATCTTTCATACTAATACCAGTTCCCATATTGGCTAAATACCCTGAGTTAACTGATTAGTCATGGCTAGGTGTCCATCATTTGCTTCAAAGGTTACTAGCCTAGCACTCAAGCTTTATTGAAACACTTGGCTACCGGACCAATTGGTGATGATCCAGTAGGAATGAGTAGGGTTACATATTTGTGAAGACAAAAAAAAGATTGCACATGACCCAGCCCATACTCCACCCACAATCCCACCTACACTCCACCCATTTCCTTGGTCCCCCTTCCCATCCTCTGTACCCTTTTAGTGCTTCTCTCTCTCCCTCCAACCCTCCTCCCCCATGGGTGCTTCTCTCTTTCTCTCTCTCCTTCCAAACCCTCTCTCCTGTGGGTCTACTATTCATAGGCTCCAGCATGTCATGTGCGATCTCCAAACGGAGTTGCTTCTGCTAAATCGTTAGCAGCTTTGGCATGAACTTCGCTGAAATTCTCCTGAAGCCCAAATCCTTAGTCAAAATGGAATGAACGAATCCAATACTGATGCTCGCCTCGTCTGCAAGTTCTTTGATCGCGATACAATGATCCTGCATCACCAGGGTCCTCACTTGGTCAATGACGATCTCATTTCTGGATTTTGAGGACCTACCAGAATGTGCTTCACTCTCCACTGATGTGCGGCCATCTCTGAAGCGGTTGTACCACTCCATTATCTGTGTGGTGCCCATTACTTCGTCCCCGAAAGCCTATTGAATCTTGCGGATCGTTTCCACATGGGAATCGCCAAAATTTACACAAAATTTAATGCAGTAGCATTGTTCAACTTTTTCTGTTATTTTGTCAAAAATGAAAATCAGACGGCACTCACTTACACTTTTTCACTCATCGGCAATCTGCTGGCGACTGACAGCTTCTGTAGGAGAGAAATTCAAGCATGCGCATTAGGGTCACCTACATACATGCACCAAACCATACTTCCCTAGCTAAATTTGTTTACGCAAGAAGAATTAAGGTCTGATACTTTGTGAACGGCCCTCGTATACATCTTCTCTCACATCAAGCAGCACTATGGGGTAAAGATCTAGAACAATTGCTTACGTCTACTACTTATGGGGAATTTAGGAAACGCCTAAAAACATATCTGTTCCTAAAGTACTTAGGCAACTAACCTGCACAATCTCATTCCACCATAACTGATCCCTAGAGCTGTTAATCATTAGCTTTTAACTTTGTTAAATCCACTCAATTTGTAGCATCTTTTAATCAATGTTAGCCGGCAGAACATTGTTAAATCCTCTCAATCTGTAACATCTTAATTATCGTAAACTGCATAGAACTTCACGGTCCTGCAGTATATAAATTTTTATATTATTATTATTATTTATTTTTTCTTTCTTTCTCCTTCCAGCCTCCTCCCCTGCTGTTTCTGTTTCTCCCCTCCATCTAGCACTACCCTATTCCATGTTCTTTTATCCAGCACTTTCCTTTCCATGCTTCTCCAGTCATCCCATCTCTCGCCCTCTAATCTGTTCTCCAGCCTCTTCCATACTATTTTTCCTCCCTCTCCCTTTATCCAAGCTGTTTTCTTTTCCCTCCCCTCCTCCAATGTTGCTTCCCCTCACAACCTCTCTAGCTCCTGACTCCCCCACCTATCTCCTCCCCAGGCTGGCCGCTGTAACTCAATCTGTGGACAGCTATCAGCAGCAATGAGGTGAGCCTGCTATCGCCAGCATGCCCTGGAAGCTTCCTCTCTGCAGTGACTTCCTGTTCTCTAATAGGCAGGACTTACAAAGAGACAGGCCGGGGGTAGCAGGCTTACCTTGTTACTGCTGCTGGCTGCCCAAAGATTCAGTTACAGTGGCTGGGCCTGCGGAGGAGTCAAGAGAGCCAGCTAAACCCGGACAGATGCCCCTATTTAAGAAAAACTGTTTGGGCATCCGGACAGTCCTCGACAAAAAGGATATGTCCAGGCTTTCCTGGTAACCCTATGTTCCGCCACTTATTTCTGCCCAATGGGATGATCAGTGACACTCAGAAAAGCACACAGACAATATCAAAGCATAAACAATAACCCTTTATTATACATATATATATATATAAGAATAAAATAGCATCACCTGGACCCCATACACTGACCACCTTCACAATTGGGAATCCTTGCAATTGATAGGCGGGGGGACCAAAGGACTGTCCCTTTTGACATCGTGGCTTCCCCCTTCAGACGTCATGGATTCTGTCTGTCAGGGTCAGAATCCCGGTTTTATATAGGAGGCAAACTGCGGAGTTCATAGTAAAAGCATAAACAGCTGGTCCTGAATACAGCTGGTCCTGCTCCTTTGTTCTCTGTTTTGACAACACCTAGGCCAAGGAGGTGTGGCAGAGACCGGACCATCTGGCTTTATTGTCCTTTTGATGTTATTGTGGAGGTGTTTGCAGAGATTGTTTTCCCATGAGACTGGTTTCACTGTCCCTTTGGAGATCAAGGAGGTCAGGATGTTAGATACTTGTCACTGTCCCTTTGATGCTGTTTGGGCAACTCCTAGGTCAAAAAGGTCAAGTTAGCAGATTCTTGTCACTGTCCCCTTCCTTTTGATGTAGTTTCCCATCTGTCTTTACTGATGTTATTTGAGCAGCTTGCCTGCAAAGGAAGTCAGGCTCTCAAATGAGCAAACTTTACTGCCCTTTTGAGATCAAGGTAACGCTCATGACACGGAGGTCAGATAAGCAGACTTGAGGAGGCATGTCACGTATTATGCTGATTACCCCCTGGGTATAACATTCCACCCCTGGATACTCAAGTCTGCTCCTCCAAATTAAGAAGTCCTCCGAATTAAGGGAAAGAGTGTCTGTTTGTATATACAAGAGGTAAACCCACAATTAAGAAATGTTAACATAAAGATAGCTAAACAAAATTATAGAGTACAAAATGAAGAAACACCTTTTGTGCCATATCACTGCCTCTAGTAATAGCATCCCACCCATGGAGTGCAGTGGTAGCTTCAATATGATCTGCAACAGAATGCAAGTTAGTATTTCAAAATTCAGTATCTATTTTATGCCGTAGCAAAGTAAGGTTACATTGCTGTTTTGCTTTATTTAGAATTGCTAGGCTTTCTTTATAGGTAGCAATAAAACAATTTGAGTAAGTACCTCGGCAAAAGAAAAATTAATCATAAAAATGATAAGTTGCATTATTTGCCCACTGCAACACATTAACATTCTGTAAACATACTGAAAAGGGAGCTTGACTAGCAGGAATCACAAGTTCAACAGTACTAGGACACATTGCTTCATTTCAAAATTTACACCATTTTCTATCTAGGGGTACAGAATGTGATGTGGTTTTAAATCAATGCGATAAAGTTAATTCTTTGTGATATCATTAACGACATGTAACATTAACTGATCATATCGTAGCGTTAGTTCATAATTATGTACAGTATTTGGCACCCATTCACCTTCCAATCTAAATACATCCGCTACTCTGGAGCCAAAATATGCTTGTTTGCCAGCCAGTATTTCAGAAACAATAGTATTTATTCTACATTTAAGTAAAGGTAAAATGGGAAAATTAATTTTCCCTTCATAAATTATTTCCTTATGTTCTAAACCTGGTATTCTTGCATTCCCTAATATTTCGTGCTAATTAAGCATTTTACTTGAAAGTATCACGTATAGGGAATCATGGAAATTAATAATCTTATTAATATTATATTTGTGCTCTTACTCATGGCTTACATACATTTAGGGTAGCTTCATATTCACCATCGATCACTGCAGTTATCTGATATCCTGTTTTTCTTAGCAGCTTTGGTTAGGGTCTGTCTATGCTCCAGTTTCAATAGGCTTGCTATGCCACTCACATGCCTTCACTCATGTAAGATTCACGTGCACCACCCCCAGAGACCAGCCCTAATGTGAAGTGGCAGGATATAGGCTCACTTCTATTCCCAAGTCGGTGCCACATAATAGCATCATGGCACGGCACTGTATGTCTGGTTGCGTGTCATCATCTTCTCGATCTGGTGAAATTTTCTCTTAATCCAGCATGTTAGCCAAATCATCAGAATGAGAGAGCAGAGCTGACCAATTTTATCACAAAAGGATGAAAGTCTATATGGAATAACATTTCCCAGTACGTGATTTTTCAAGGAAAATATTTCATCATGATTGTTTAGCTTCAATGCTTTAGTTACAATAAACACCCCTAGTGGTAAAAGAGAAGATAAGAGAAAAAGGAGAAAAAACACTTTAAGTACAGAAGGTGATAACATGTGACACAATACTTGTGTGTAAGGTAGTATTTGTGTGAGATAAGAGAAACAACACTAATGCACTTAAAGGTATTCTGTAGGACATTCAGAAAATACACCTTTTTATGTTCTGGACATAATTATTATGTCATACACGTACAGAATGTGATACCAAAATAACTTATGTCAGAGATGTGCACTGCACTGTTTATACCTGGTAAGTTAAATAAAGATAGACCATTTTTTATTTTATTTAGCAAATATCAAATACCAATGAACACCATTTTACCAGGTATAAAGCTTTCTAATTTTTTCTCTTCAGATATCCTTTTATAATATAACCCCTAACTAAATTATCATTGGGCTGTATAGAAACATAGAAAGATGACGGCAGAAAAGGGCCAAGGCCCATCAAGTCTGCCCACTCTATAGACCCTCCCCTTAAGATTAGCCAATGTTTTGCCCTGACCCACGTAGGGATCCCACATGGACGTCCCATTTATTCTTAAAATCTGGCACGCTGCTGGCCTCGATTACCTGTGAGCCATAGCATAAAATCATTGTGAGCATGGTTTTCATAAAATACTTTCTTGTATGTGGGGGAATCTTTTTTGGAAAGGGATATGGTACCATTTGGACTAATAGAAGGGGTGGAATAAACTCTGGAAATGGCCAATGTGCAATGTTGGGGTACCCCATAAGCTAAAACAGACAACACATAACAGAAACAGTCAAACACAGAGCTCCGGAATGCTTTCTTCCATCGGTAATGATTCAGGGTTGAATTTAATCTGTAAATAAGCACACTATTAATCAAAAGAGTCACAAACAAATGTGGTATCCATTGGATTCCCACTATCAGGTCACAGTGCTGGACGTATTTTAAAGATGGCACAGTGAGATTGGTTCTCCTGACCATGTCTGGATACTAAGCTTCTAAAAGAAAGAGAGATAGAAACTTAAGTTAATTGCTCTATAGAAAGCTGGTCTTCTTTCTATCTTATTCCATTTTAAAGCTCTGTCACACAATCATAAGAGAATGCAAGCAGGGACTTTTTCATCTATAAAACATACAAGAGAAGTTTATGTGCAGGTACAGTGGTTCACAATGTTAGTGTTTGAGGTAAAAGACACATTTGTAAAATCACTTGGAGTGCAACTTCCTTATACTATCTAACAAAACTTTATACTTTATAAAGGTCACTTAGCAATATCTCTACTTTTTTATTGTTCAACCTACCCCATATGTTACCCCAGATGTGAAATATGTTGCCTCCAGACTAAAAAAAAAGGCCCAAGTCTGTTTTTTTTTTTACTTTGGGGAGAAGGGAAGTTTACAATTTTCTGTTTAACTTTCTCTATCACCTCTCGGCATCCTTTTGCCCACTTTCTGCAGTAATCTTGTGATAGAAAGTGGGACTATCTAAGTATTTTTGTGGTAGTCTGGTATATGTATATTGCATCCCTTGCCAAGTGAATGCAAATTGTTCTGGACATTGCTCCACAATAGGAATAGTAAAAATGCATTGGTTCATGTTTACAATTTTTGTGGAGATCGGTACTATTATTGGTTTCCCCACCACTACTGATCTCATAGGAATGTCTGGCAATTTACCAAAACTATAGATTCCATCGGAAAGCTGTAATGTTAACCCCTTTTTGGATATCTAGCCCTATTATATTTTAAGGAATCCCATAGATTAATACAGTATATTCCCAAATTGGTAATTGTCCAATTTTAAAATTTGGAAAATTTTTTTTTTTTTCTTCCTGCTTGTATAATTTTCCCCCCAATCCTGATATTTATATTCCTCCACCCCAGTGTCCACTACAGCTTGTACCTTTTGCTCCCCAGATTTCTACTAAATATTTATCTCTACCTGCGGACGCTGTTCTAATTTGTTCCAGGCAAACACTGAGGCTCGGCATTCGCATTATTGATCCTCCCAACACTTCCACCCTTTTAAATCAGGATAAAGAATGGAAGCAGTTTCCTCAGGGGGAGCCGTTGGCACCAAAATATCCTCCCTCTCTCCTTTGTTCATTTGTGCTTGAGATATAGATTTCTTTCCCAGTCCTCTATTTTTGTACATTTCCCCTAATGTCCTTGTATTCTTCCCATCTATTTCTTCCCCCTCTACACCATCTTTTATTAATTTCAAAAACATATTCCTCCGAGACACCTGATTAGCCCTGTTTGAATTGGATTGTCCTTTTCTCTTTTTTTTTTTTTCAAAAGTATTTTGAGGTCCCCAGTCCCCCCAATCTCCTAACTGTCGGACCACTTCTAAGGCTTCCAAAATAGTCCTGTCTAGTTGATTGATCAACAAAGTTATCATTACCTGTTTGTATGCTGGTGCAGCATACTTAATAATTTTATTTCTCATGGACACAGTAAAAGGTACGTGAAAGGGAAAAAACCTGCAAAAGAGGCAGTGGGACCCCTGGACAACAAGGGAAGAAAAGGGTACATCAAGGAAGATAAACAAATCGCAGACAAACTAAATTCCTTCTTTGCGTTCGTCTTTACGAAGGAGGACACCTCAACAATACCTGAAGCGGAGAAACTGTTTACAGGAGAAATAGAGGACAGCCTCACCACAGTTGAAGTGAACTTAGATCAGATATACTACCAGATCGACAAACTTAAAAGTGACAAATCCCCTGGACCAGATGAAATTCACCCGAGAGTCTTGAAGGAATTGAAGGTTGAAATCGGAGAGTTATTGCAAAAACTTGCAAACCTGTCAATCAGAACTGGTCAGATACCAGACGACTGGAGGAAAGCGAACGTCACGCCAATTTTCAAAAAAGGATCGAGAGGAGAACCGGGCAACTATAGACCTGTGAGTCTTACGTCTGTCCCCGGCAAGATGATTGAATCACTGATCAAGGATAGCATAGTTCAGCACTTGGACACACACAACTTGATGAAACCCAGTCAACATGGATTCAGGAAAGGGAAATCGTGTTTGACAAATTTACTCCAATTCTTTGAGACCGTGAACAAGCAAATTGATAGTGGAAAGCCGGTGGACATAATATACTTGGACTTCCAGAAAGCATTTGACAAAGTTCCACACAAAAGACTTCTCAGGAAACTACAAAGCCATGGCATAGAGGGAGATATACAAAGATGGATAGGCAAATGGCTGGAAAACAGGAAGCAGAGAGTAGGCATAAATGGGAAGTTCTCAGACTGGGAGAAAGTGACTAGTGGTGTACCCCAGGGCTCGGTACTTGGGCCGATCCTTTTTAATATTTATATCAATGACCTGGAAAACGGAACATCCAGTGAGATCATCAAGTTTGCAGACGACACAAAACTCTGCCGGGCAATCAGATCGCAGGAGGACAGTGAGGAACTCCAGAGCGATTTGTGTCGGTTAGAAAAATGGGCGGAGAAATGGCAGATGAAGTTCAACGTGGAGAAATGCAAGGTAATGCATTTAGGCAGTAAAAATAAGGAATACGAGTACAGAATGTCAGGTGCAACTCTGGGCAAAAGTGAACAGGAAAGGGATCTGGGTGTACTGATAGATAGGACCCTGAAGCCGTCGGCACAATGCGCGGCAGCGGCAAATAAGGCAAATAGAATGTTGGGCATGATAAAGAAAGGAATCTCGAGTAGATCGGTGAAAGTTATAATGCCGCTTTATAGGGCAATGGTCAGACCCCACTTGGAATACTGCGTCCAACATTGGTCTCCCTACCTAAAGAAGGATATAAAACTGCTGGAGAGGGTGCAGAGACGAGCAACTAAACTAGTGAAGGGTATGGAGAAACTGGAATATGAGGATCGACTTAAAACACTGGGATTGTTCTCCCTTGAGAAAAGGAGACTGCGTGGGGATATGATCGAGACCTTCAAAATACTGAAAGGAATCAACAAAATAGAGCAGAGAAGATTATTTACATTGTCCAATTTGACACGGACAAGAGGACATGAAATGAAGCTAAGGGGGGGCAAGTTCAGGACTAATATCAGGAAGTTCTGCTTCACACAGAGAGTGGTTGACATCTGGAATACTCTCCCAGGGGAGATTATTGCGGAATCGACAGTCCTAGGCTTCAAAAGCAAACTAGATGCATATCTCCTTGAGAGAGGCATATAAAGATATGATTGGATATAAAATAAGCCAGGTGTATACCTAGCAGGGCCTCCGCGTGTGCGGATCGCCGGACTTGATGGACCGAAGGTCTGATCCAGAGATGGCGCTTCTTATGTTCTTATGTACATATCTATGTCAGTGTGACCTATTAATAAGGCTACCTTCATAGTCTCCTCCTTAATCTTTATTTGAGCATCTTTTAATGTATACCAAATTTTATCATTTGAGGGCCAATCAGATTCAAGTGGATATCGCTTCGTGACACCCCTACTAATTATCTCTAATAAATACCTTTGGGCATTTTTTGCAGGATAAGGATCCTCCGGTAACGCATTTTGTACTGCTACTTCTTGACTAATTTGAACAAATTTAGGGGCATCTGTGGCATCCCACATAATCCCGGCTGCGCCCAGCTCCTGCACCCGAATTACCTATTGTATTAGTGGTTCCCCAGGCTGCTGTGTAAAGCGTGCCATCGTATCCATGATTTAATGTGGAGTAACATTCTCCCTAACATTATTTCTAGTTAGATTTTCTCCTGTTTGCAGATTTCCCTGTAATCTTTGTTTCCTCACAGGCTTTGCTTCTAAACTTTCTGCCTGCTCTCCTTCAACACATATATCCTCCTCACTATTATTAGAATTTGAATCCCAAATATTCCCATCCCGTTTGTTTGGATTCCAATCATCCAGCAGATGATAAATTAAGGTTTTAACTTTTCTGTAACTCACTTTCCACTTCCGTTTCTTGTATTTATATTGTGCATATCGTATAGCTGACTTTTCTGTTACATTTTGATAGGTTTCTACCTTATCCATTAACAACTTATTCTGACATTGTAGCATTGTAATGGCATGTTGTTGATTATTCCTTTTCTTTTCCAGCTCTTCTAATTTCAATTGTAATTCCTGTTTAGCTTCATGCAAATTCCTCCAGTCTGACAAAATCATCCTTCCTTGTCTAGAAATTCCTTCTTGCTCTTCTCCTTTTGAGATTTTCACCTTTTGTAAGGAGGCACATAATTCATGTGGATCCCCACTTCCAAAAGTACAGGATTCACTTAATCCTGCTTCTACAGACCATTCAGTGGCCATTAATTTACCTATACTGTCATTCCCATTCGGAATGGAGGGATTGGGAGCCTGCTCCTCAACCCCATGTTTTATCTGGTGCTTTTGTGACCACATTGATCAACCCTACTTCTGGTACCAATTTGTTCCGCCACTTATTTCTGCCCAATGGGATGATCAGTGACACTCAGAAAAGCACACAGACAATATCAAAGCATAAACAATAACCCTTTATTATACATATATATATATAAGAATAAAATAGCATCACCTGGACCCCATACACTGACCACCTTCACAATTGGGAATCCTTGCAATTGATAGGCGGGGGGACCAAAGGACTGTCCCTTTTGACATCGTGGCTTCCCCCTTCAGACGTCATGGATTCTGTCTGTCAGGGTCAGAATCCCGGTTTTATATAGGAGGCAAACTGCGGAGTTCATAGTAAAAGCATAAACAGCTGGTCCTGAATACAGCTGGTCCTGCTCCTTTGTTCTCTGTTTTGACAACACCTAGGCCAAGGAGGTGTGGCAGAGACCAGACCATCTGGCTTTATTGTCCTTTTGATGTTATTGTGGAGGTGTTTGCAGAGATTGTTTTCCCTTGAGACTGGTTTCACTGTCCCTTTGGAGATCAAGGAGGTCAGGATGTTAGATACTTGTCACTGTCCCTTTGATGCTGTTTGGGCAACTCCTAGGTCAAATTGGTCAAGTTAGCAGATACTTGTCACTGTCCCCTTCCTTTTGATGTAGTTTCCCATCTGTCTTTACTGATGTTATTTGAGCAGCTTCCTGCAAAGGAAGTCAGGCTCTCAAATGAGCAAACTTTACTGTCCTTTTGAGATCAAGGTAACGCTCATGACACGGAGGTCAGATAAGCAGACTTGAGGAGACATGTCACGTATTATGCTGATTACCCCCTGGGTATAACACCCTAATACTACCATTACTATCCATTCAGTTGTATCTGACCCTTGAGGTAACTACATATTCAGCAGTTACCTCACTCTTGTCCATTGCCTGAGGTGACACTAAGCTTTGTCATTCCAACACTTCTGGCAGTACAGAATCATTGCTGCTAAGACATCTGTATTCTCTTTCAAAAGAATGGTGATGTTTTAGTAGCAGCAGTCTGTGATTAATTAAAAAAAAAAAAAAAAATCTCAATGTATTTGGATTTGATACTAGCTTATACTTTAGCTGATTATGACAGACACCTGGTCCAAGCGACACACATGTTGGGTCTTTCATCAACTACCTATAATAAACTTTGGACTAGACTGATTTGGATTCCTTTCCTTGGCTGTTTAAACCCTCATTGGATTGTCACTACTGTTTTCTCTCAGTTCTTCATTGCTGAGACTTTCCTCCTGTTTCTGGGTACAGAATCATTGTCATGAAGTCACGCTTGTCCATGCTAGTAATTCTCATGGCCTCTTCTAGAGTTAGCTCGGTCCCGTTTTGTGTTATTCCTAGACTGATTTGAGTATCTGGCATGGCCTAACTATCACCACAATAAAGGACAACTAGTTTGTTCTCCCTTACTACCTGCAGCCTCTCACTTTTATAATTTTTTAGACTATACTTAAAAATATATTAAAACTCATAGCAAAAAGATGTACTGCATCCATTTACCATCATAAACAATCGACTGTAGCAAATTCATGTATAATTACCTAGGTTATTCTCATACTAGGTCTCATTGAATAAAATGGAAACAGAGAAATATAGGAAAATGAAAGCAGATACAAGACTATATGGGCTATCCAGTCTGCCCAAATATGCCATCTACTATCCGTTCTTCTCATTTAGAGATCCTATGTACTTGTCTCAAGCTTTCTTGAATTCAGTTTTTTGTCTCCACCTCCTCCACTGGGAGGCAGTTCCATAAATTCACCATCCTTTCCATTTTCTCAGATTACTTCTGAATCTATCCCCTTTCACCTTCATACTATTTTCCCTCATTCCAGAGCTTTCTATCAATTGAGACTTTCTTCCTGTGCAATTCGCACGTAGGTATTTAAACATGTCTGTCATATTTCCACTCTCCTGGCTACCCCTGCAGCCCATTGATCAAACATTCCTGTGGTAAAAATCTACGACGCTCATAGAATTCATATAAATATAAGAGCTTTTACCACATTAGCCGACGATAAAAAACCCTAAAGTGGCTTGATAAAAGAGGGCAGTAGTATAATGGGTACACCTCATGTCAAACTGATTGACAGGTGAGATAAGATAAGGATCGACCAATCAGCGTTCACTTCCGGGTTAAGCCCCGCCCATTGTCCCGCCTTAGTCTCCGCCCATGGCCCCGCCCCCACCCATGGCCCCGCCCTAGTCTCCACCCATGGCCCCGCCCCTCCCATAGGAATGAATGGTGGTAGCCCCGCCCATGGCCACACACCCCGCCCATGGCCCCACCCCACCCTTCACCTAAGCCCCGCCCCTCCCATAGGAATGAATGGTGGTAGCCCCGCCCATGGCCACACCCCCCCGCCCATGGCCCCACCCCTCAAGCCCCACCCCCGCCCATGGCCCCACCCCTCAAGCCACGCCCCCACCCATGACCCCGCCCCCTCAAGCCCCACCCCCGGAAATGCACTTTTGGTGACATCACCGGAAATGGGGGCGTGTTTAACCCCGAAAATACGCTTTCTGATGACATCACCGGAAATGGGAGTGCCTGCCCCCTACCGGAAATGCGCTTTTCTGATGACATAGGCGGAAATTGGGTAAATGACGCGGCGGAAATGCGCTTTTCTGAACACGTAGGCGGAAGTAGGGTAAATGACGCGGCGGAAATGCGCTTTTCTGAACACGTAGGCGGAAGTAGGGAAACAGACTCGGTCAAAACACACACACCCAGAAAAGAAGCGTCTTTATTTTAACAGTTTTTAGTTAAAAGACAGGGTTTAAGAGCTCACAGATAGAGCAGAGCACAAAACAAAAGGCATTCACAAAATCTTTCCTGCTTTTTAAAACAGAGTAGGGGCAGAAACAAACGAGAAAAAAAAAAAAAAAAGTTGCATTTGCTTTTAACACCCTTTTCAGTAGGAATTCTGAGCTAATGGTTAATGGGTCAGCTCCCCTATTGTCATGGTAACAGCTGATAAGACCCTTGCAACACCCCTCCCCCTGATAAAACCAAGGGGAGAGATGCGGAAGTGTGTTTAAACATGTCTGAACTTGTCCCGGCCCCCCTACTGTTGTCTTAACAATCTGAAAAAAAAAAACAACACAAGGCAAAAGTCTTTATTGAAGCAAATTTATTATGATCCACATGCGGCAGGAAGCTATGGAGGCATTAACCCTCTACTTCAAGCGGCTAAAAAGAGTGATATAACAGCCCGGAGAAAAGATGTGGTGGATTGGGTCACCGGTCAAAACGCATACAATTTACACAGACCGGCTAGAATCCATTTTAAAAGAAATAAAACAACAGACAGTGGCAAAGTGACTTAGTCAACATGTCAGCCTTTGCCCCCCTTATAACAACGGTTACAAATACATCTTAACGGTAATAGATAACCTGTCAAAATATGCACGGGTCGTTTCTTTAAAAACAAAAACCGGTCGTGAAGTTACCGAAGCCTTTGAAACAATATTTAATTTAGGGCGTACATCTGAAAAACTTCAAGCAGACGAGGGTAAAGATTTTTGTGACCCATAATGATGTTAAAGCAGCTGTAGTGGAAAGATTTAACAGGACTTTAAAATCCATAATACCTTTACTTACCAAGACGTCCTACAGGCTATGGTGTACATCCGTATGGGCACGCGTTTCCGGTTGCCGCGCGGCGGCACACGTACGGCACAAAGGAAACATAAGTTTAACCCCCACCCTGACAGGTAACACCCCCGGAAATACGCTTTTCTGGTGACATCACAGGAAAAGGGAGTGCCTGCCCCGACAGGAAATGCGCTTTTCTGATGACATAGGCGGAAATTGGGTAAATGAAGCGACGGATATGCGCTTTTTTGAACACGTAGGCGGAAACAGACTTAGTCAAAACCCCCCCACCCGGAAATGAAGTGGGGGTTTAAGAGCTCGCAGATAGAGCAGAGCACAAAACAAAAGGCATTCACAAAATCTTTCCTGCTTTTTAAAACAGAGTAGGGGCAGAAACAAACGAGAAAAGTTGCATTAGCTTTTAACATCCTTTTCAGTAGGAATTCTGAACTATATATATATATGATGCTCAGGTTTCTGTGATGTACGTACTTAGTAAAGGCATTCTCTATTTCGCCGCTTTTACAGGCAGAATCCATTAGATCATCTATAATAACCAAGTTTACTTTATGGGTTGGAAACATTCGGTCATCGTTAAAAGTATCAGGCAAAATGTCCGTAAAAGTAATAAAAGGATATTTATTTAACATTTCTTTATACAAAGGCTGTCAACAACTATAACAACAAACAATATTTTCAGGCATGACAGACAATACACGGCCAGCGTGTTCTAACAGTTTTTAACAAAGAAGCTCTTGCCAGAATTGGACGGTCCTGCTAATATACAAGAGAAAGGGTGCGACCAACGGGCATCCACCGTTCTAGTATCCGTAGGGTAGTGTGCTGAACCCATCCTCCTCCTTCACTCTTTTGTCATACACAACTTGCTGTGTTTTTTTAATCACACCGGTCTCTATAGCCCACCTCTTTTTGTTTCTTATAATACCGGTTTGTTGCACCCCTATCTTTTTCTGGGGTAAACCCTCTGCACCCGGTTTGTAGTCAAAAACTAGATCTTTTAAACTAGTAAAATTGATTTTCTGGCTGTTTTCTACATTTAACGTTATCCCTTTCACTTTCATACAGGTCTTTCCACTTGTCAGTTTGTAACCGTATGTTTTAGGACCAGCTGATACATACTCTGTTATATGTTCATCTGCAGGTATCTCACTGGTGAGCTCCCCTAAATAATCGCCCAGAGGGGGGTTCCAGTCACCTTTGCGGCTCACAAATATCACAGAATCTGTATCGTGGTACAGACAACGTTCTTGTAGATTGTCTAGAAGTTTGTACAACTCTAAACGCGCATAGGCTGTTGTAAAACAGGCTATGAAAACATTAGTGTTACCGGGCAAAGTAGTGCGGTCTTTTGAGTGCTTCCAAGACACGCAGGCTGTTTCATCATCGATAAAGTCACACGATGAAACCTCAAATTCAGGGGAAAACAGATATTTAAAGAGATCATCAGGCTCTCTGACAATGCTAACGGTAGGCAGGTTTGTCCTTTGCCCAAATTTCCCCCACAGAGAATTTAAGAAAAGTTTTGCTATTTGGCGTTTAGCAGGGTTTAACTGAATATGGTCTCCCCGCAAAAGTACACCTTCTTTTCTATAGAAATCAGAGATGTACATGTTTTGTTTTTCTGTATCATTGCACCACCGGGGGTAGTCAGAAGCCTCTTGTTTTTGACGGAGGTGTATTTTGATGTATTCAGAAAAGAGACTGTCAGATTTTTGCTCGAAATGCCAGATTTCATAGATTTCAACAACCACATAACCTTTTGCAATAGCAACATCCATCTCAACCGTGCACCAAGTCCCCACGAAAGCTCTCTCCTCATCCGTATGGGTACATGTTTCCTGTTGCCGCGCGTCGGCGCACGTACGGCACAAAGGAAACATAAGTTTACCCCCCACCCTGACAGGTAACACCGGGAAAAAGAGATTTCTTGGAGGATATACTTTTGCTTTTATAAAACCAAAGTAATTTGTGGGTGGACCAAAGTTGTCATAAATGATTTGCGGATGGCCTGTTGGATATTCCTTTGTTTTGTTGACAAATGGGTATAGGCTGGTAAAATCGTAATAGTGTATTTTTTCCTCAGGTTTTGTTTTATAGTACAGAGAAACAGCATTTGTTCTACCCCCAAAAAGGGCATCTCGTGGGGCCAAGGGTTGTGGTAATGCAGCGCTAGCCAGGAAGTCTGCACAGCCCCTATCATTTTCTTTGACCATCCGCTTCCACTCATGCTCCCACAGACTTACGACCTTGAAGCCCAGGCTTTCCAGGTAGGCTGTCTTTAGCTGCTTTTTGTAATAAAGAGAGCCATAGGTCGTGGCTGTTACAGGATTCTGGTCTTTATCATTATAACAGACCGGACAGCCGTGATAAAAGCAACCATCAAATTCAAAAGCTGTTTCTACCCCATCAATGACGGCGTAACCGTCAAGAAAATAAGACCCCACCTTTCTTTCACCCCCATTCAGAGCATGCATGATCTGTATATTTTGTGCAGCCTCTTGATACAGCAACCATTGAATAGAGGGGGTTGAATATCTCTTTATGTGCCTGTGATAGTTATCCGGGGGGATGAGCGCCACGGTCTTGGGTTCTAAAAACATAAATCTGAACATGGCCATACATACAGAGGCTAGGGTTATATATTGGAAAGGGTCTAAACAATTCATTAGAATTTCTGAAGTACCCTCACGTTCTACAACCACATCTTTCTGTGTCATTTTCATGATTTCTGCTCTGTAGAGAACACATGCCTGTCGCAAAATAGCCACATCCTGTTGACAGTAATAAGCCAACTCTTTTTGCAAATCAAACGTCTTGTGCTGGTTGTCCTTGTACCATTTTAAAAATTCCTCTTTTTCTTCAGGCATCATGTTTCTTACACCATAATGCTCCTTATCCGGCATACACCCCACATAGTTTTGATTTTCCTGAGTATTAAAAAAATGTGGGAAATAACCCTTACAGCCTGGAAAACCTAAGGCCTTTGGAAGTTTGCTAAGTTTCATAGGTAGGAAATTTAGAGAGTCTATGAAACGAATAGCTAAAGGTTTTACTGTGATTTGTAAAAGCTTACCACCTTGAACCAACAGATCTGTGTCCATCTTTTCCTTTAACAGTTGGCTAAGAACAAAATACCCGTCATAGCCTTTGGCATTATGGGCTATGAAGGTATAGTCTTTAAATTTTTTGTCACAAAAAACCTGTATAAAAGCAAAAATACACTCTAGACCCTTGAATTCCCATTTTCTTGTTTCGTACAAGTCCTCGGCATATATGTAATTAGGAATGTGCCAACCTGTTTCCTGCATACACTCGCAATCGTAAATAATATACTTTTCAGATGTTTTGAGTTTATCGATGGGTGTCATAAAACATAAGTGTATGTCATCACCGCTTAAGGGTTCACGGCATAGCTTACACATCCTACCCTTACATTTATGTTTTTCGTTCACATAGGACTCACATTTCAGACACAGTGTTTTAGATAAACACTCCACTTCTTTTTTCTGCGCCAGCTGCGTATGTCTATCTAAACAGTCTTTAGAGCGACAACACATCTTGCAGTTAGGACACCTCTGCTGTATACCGTCATTGTTCAAACATGTCTGTGTCGAACAAAGACGGCACCATAATGTACAGGAGTGGTCGTGACTATAGGGCTTCTGGCAAAAAGTACAGAAATTACGCTCCCCATAGAATTTTTTGACATCGGTTATGCCGTAGAAATGATCGTCATGTAGCAACAAGAAAACCGTTTTTGGATAAATGGGCTGGTCTGATGTTTTAAAACAACACCACGAGTTTGTATAAAACACAACTCTTATATTTATCTTTAAATGTTGTTCCATGGTTGCTACATCATCGAGCATGACTTTTTTATGTACCGACCACCCCAAATCATTATGTAGCTTTTCAGCACCTATTAACAGTTCAGCATCTGTGAGTTTTACGGGGGATATAAGGGCTGTAAGGCTACCGGCAAAACACAGGTTATTGCCTGTGTTATTCAAATCTATTAAATACATCCTTTTTTTCTGCAAAATCTGGCTAAACAGTATAGATTTTAACACCCTACGACCCCCACCACCCTTGTTTCTTATTACAAGCACAACAACACGGAATAAATCACAGACCTGTATTTCTCTGTGACTTTGAAGGAGTTTAGCAACCTGGTCTAAGAATTCATCAGCATCTAGCGATTCGGGGTTTAATTTACCAGAAAACAAGGAGTTGTGAAAAAGTGACGAATGTAGGTGCACTTGTACGTAGTCACCGGGCGATACTCTGCTGCTAACATCGTCCAGGATATGTTGGATGCCTTGGCGTATAGCATTTTGAGCATCACTTAATGATGTTATCCTGTCTAAATTAATGAAACGAAATTCTTCTGAATAAAGCACACCATGAAACTTGTCCAGTTTACGATCCCATCTTTTCACAAATTGGACATAGTTGATTGGTTCTGAATCTTCAGAAGGACCTAATGCACCCTTATTTGAACCATCCTCTGACACTTTGCTGCTATCAGGATAATTATCAACTTCATAATATTCTCCTTCTTCTGTGCTGTCCGGCTGTGCTTCTGTGCTGTTAAACTTTTCTGTCGGCTTCACGTTGTCTGTTTGTGACTTTCTAACATTTTCCCGATCTACAATTTATAACATAGCATAACCGTTAATACTTTTTCCCCATCAACCATTATAAAAGTAATGACATTTTCTTTTACATGAGTCTCCTTACAAAATCAGAAAACTTACTATTTCGTTTATCTTTTGGTTTCCTGTAAGCAGCTTTGGACTCTGGTTCCCCGTGTAAGAAACTTTTACTATGCGATCTTTTCCTGTTATTCTTTTCCGTCAGGTTCATGGTATCTGCTTGCGGCTTTCTAACATTTTCCCGATCTACAATTTATAACATAGCATAGCCGTTAATACTTTTTTTTTCCCCATCAACCATTATAAAAGTAATGACATTTTCTTTTACATGAGTCTCCTTACAAAACCAGGATACCTACTATTTCGTTTATCTTTTGGCTTCCGGTAAGGAGCCAGTTGTTGGTTAGAACTTGTCGATGTAGAAGGTGTCGGCTCTCCAGCCGTTTCTTGGCCTAATCATAACAAAAAAAGAATGTTTTGTACATGCTGTTTTTAAAAACGTAAGAAGCTTTTACTATGCGATCTTTTCCTGTTATTCTTTTCCGTCAGGTTCATGGTATCTGCTTGCGGCTTTCTAACATTTTCCCGATCTACAATTTATAACATAGCATAGCCGTTAATACTTTTTTTTTTCCCCATCAACCATTATAAAAGTAATGACATTTTCTTTTATATGAGTCTCCTTACAAAACCAGGATACCTACTATTTCGTTTATCTTTTGGCTTCCGGTAAGGAGCCGGTTGTTGGTTAGAACTTGTCGATGTAGAAGGTGTCGGCTCTCCAGCCGTTTCTTGGTCTAATCATAACAAAAAAAGAATGTTTTGTACATGCTGTTTTTAAAAACCAACATATGTGCCATATAATACATTTGTCACTTACTGTTTAATATCTGTTGTCTTTTTCTGGTAAGAGATAGTTTATTTCTACCATCAGATCCCCGTTCCTGTTTTTAAATGCAATGATAGATTCAGAGAAAGAAAAAACGATATCCCTAAAACCAAAAATAAAAACCCCCTTTTCTACTCACCATGTTAGCAGTTGATGTATCCGGGGCCCCGGCGTAGCACCCACAAAAACCAGAATGTTTGCTGGTCTTCTCATAGTTTATTTTATACACTTACAATCCCCTCTATAGAGGTTATCCATTCACGAAGGCTTTATTGTATGTCTAAGACCTCTGATAGAGCTTGTTTGTCTTGGTTAGTCAATTTAGATACCAAAATGACTCCTACGTGTCTAGAACCTAGTTCCTTATAACCTGTCACACCTTCTATTGTTTTAGTTTGGGTTGATAATACATTTTCTAAAACACACCACACATTTTATAATTTTTAAGAAAATCTTTATTTTACAACAATAAAATGTTTAAACTTTTATACAAACAAACATACCATTACACATTGTATTTCCCACAATCCCGAGAATAAAAAACAAAACATGTTTTAAAAAGCATTTCTTTTGAAGAATGATTTATAATCGGTGTCACGGATTAAATCATTTACAATCTCTACATATGTACCATCTCTCATGACATTGACCATTCTGTTGAGTAGCCGTGGCCCATTTATAGAGGTTTTAATATCTCTGATTAAATCAATGATTATATTAATGCTTTCATTACAAAGCATCAATATTTTCATTTTATAGCCTACAAATGTGACTACATTTACCACACGTCCTAGGCATAGCATGTCACAAGTTTTTTTGAGTTTCTGCTGTATTTCCTTATGTCCCCATATCAAGCAATCGTGGTGTTTTTGCCCCCCAGCACGTATTAAGCAGGCTCCACAATCTTCATCCTTCACGCCTTGCAGACATTTATTTAGAACGCAGTATACAACGACCTTTATAAATGATTTAAGTTCTGTTGGTGTTTTGGAAAGGCCTATGCCGGTCCACAGTCCATAATCACAAGAATCTTCAGGTTTACGCACATTCACCGCCGGTTCTCTTTGAAACGAGCAGAAAAAACACAAACATGATAGATTTATCATCGGCATGTACACCTTGTCCACAGGTTTCTGTGATCGTGAAGATCCGCCACTTCCCTACAAAAAAAACAAACATACAGAAATAAATTTTCCTTTTTAAAACACATGAACACATACAGCTTCATAAACCCCTTCAACGACCACTGGTAATAAAAAGTGCGTGTGTGTCTCTCTCTCTCTTACCGTGAAAGATCCTGGCTTTTCCAACATGTCTGTTGCTTCGGCTTCAGCAGCAGCTTCATAAAATTCAATATCTGAAGCATTATCCTCTGGTAGTTCATAGCCTACATCTTCATTTTCTATGTCTGAATCATATAGCTTTTGAGCATCTGGAAACTCTTGTATTTCAGAATCTGTTAATTCGTGCGTATGCTCCCCGGTATCTGCCGTCAAGTCAATCGGTTTTTCAGACGGTGAGTAACCCTCTTTCTCCGCATTACAGTCTTTAAGAAAGTTACGAGGCCTCTTGGTAGGCCTTTTTTCAGTTACCTGCGTGTTAAAGGGATCCATATTTTCTTTGTCTGATTCGTACAGTTTTTCGGTCTTTGGGTAACCCTCTTTTTCTACATCACGATCTTTAAGAAAGTAACTCAATCTACGAGCCTTCGTGACAGACATTGAATTCCTACTGAAAAGGATGTTAAAAGCTAATGCAACTTTTCTCGTTTGTTTCTGCCCCTACTCTGTTTTAAAAAGCAGGAAAGATTTTGTGAATGCCTTTTGTTTTGTGCTCTGCTCTATCTGCGAGCTCTTAAACCCCCACTTCATTTCCGGGTGGGGGGGTTTTGACTAAGTCTGTTTCCGCCTACGTGTTCAAAAAAGCGCATATCCGTCGCTTCATTTACCCAATTTCCGCCTATGTCATCAGAAAAGCGCATTTCCTGTCGGGGCAGGCACTCCCTTTTCCTGTGATGTCACCAGAAAAGCGTATTTCCGGGGGTGTTACCTGTCAGGGTGGGGGTTAAACTTATGTTTCCTTTGTGCCGTACGTGTGCCGCCGCGCGGCAACCGGAAACGCGTGCCCATACGGATGTACACCATAGCCTGTAGGACGTCTTGGTAAGTAAAGGTATTATGGATTTTAAAGTCCTGTTAAATCTTTCCACTACAGCTGCTTTAACATCATTATGGGTCACAAAAATCTTTACCCTCGTCTGCTTGAAGTTTTTCAGATGTACGCCCTAAATTAAATATTGTTTCAAAGGCTTCGGTAACTTCACGACCGGTTTTTGTTTTTAAAGAAACGACCCGTGCATATTTTGACAGGTTATCTATTACCGTTAAGATGTATTTGTAACCGTTGTTATAAGGGGGGCAAAGGCTGACATGTTGACTAAGTCACTTTGCCACTGTCTGTTGTTTTATTTCTTTTAAAATGGATTCTAGCCGGTCTGTGTAAATTGTATGCGTTTTGACCGGTGACCCAATCCACCACATCTTTTCTCCGGGCTGTTATATCACTCTTTTTAGCCGCTTGAAGTAGAGGGTTAATGCCTCCATAGCTTCCTGCCGCATGTGGATCATAATAAATTTGCTTCAATAAAGACTTTTGCCTTGTGTTGTTTTTTTTTTTCAGATTGTTAAGACAACAGTAGGGGGGCCGGGACAAGTTCAGACATGTTTAAACACACTTCCGCATCTCTCCCCTTGGTTTTATCAGGGGGAGGGGTGTTGCAAGGGTCTTATCAGCTGTTACCATGACAATAGGGGAGCTGACCCATTAACCATTAGCTCAGAATTCCTACTGAAAAGGGTGTTAAAAGCAAATGCAACTTTTTTTTTTTTTTTTCTCGTTTGTTTCTGCCCCTACTCTGTTTTAAAAAGCAGGAAAGATTTTGTGAATGCCTTTTGTTTTGTGCTCTGCTCTATCTGTGAGCTCTTAAACCCTGTCTTTTAACTAAAAACTGTTAAAATAAAGACGCTTCTTTTCTGGGTGTGTGTGTTTTGACCGAGTCTGTTTCCCTACTTCCGCCTACGTGTTCAGAAAAGCGCATTTCCGCCGCGTCATTTACCCTACTTCCGCCTACGTGTTCAGAAAAGCGCATTTCCGCCGCGTCATTTACCCAATTTCCGCCTATGTCATCAGAAAAGCGCATTTCCGGTAGGGGGCAGGCACTCCCATTTCCGGTGATGTCATCAGAAAGCGTATTTTCGGGGTTAAACACGCCCCCATTTCCGGTGATGTCACCAAAAGTGCATTTCCGGGGGTGGGGCTTGAGGGGGCGGGGTCATGGGTGGGGGCGTGGCTTGAGGGGTGGGGCCATGGGCGGGGGTGGGGCTTGAGGGGTGGGGCCATGGGCGGGGGGTGTGGCCATGGGCGGGGCTACCACCATTCATTCCTATGGGAGGGGCGGGGCTTAGGTGAAGGGTGGGGTGGGGCCATGGGCGGGGTGTGTGGCCATGGGCGGGGCTACCACCATTCATTCCTATGGGAGGGGCGGGGCCATGGGCGGAGACTAGGGCGGGGCCATGGGTGGGGGCGGGGCCATGGGCGGAGACTAAGGCGGGACAATGGGCGGGGCTTAACCCGGAAGTGAACGCTGATTGGTCGATCCTTATCTTATCTCACCTGTCAATCAGTTTGACATGAGGTGTACCCATTATACTACTGAGGGCCTTAATTGGTTTAATTGGTGATAAATGATGCAGTAATTGACCACATCATTTAAAACTAATTAAAAACTAATTTAAAAAAATATAGGCAACTGCAGATCAGGCTACCGATGTCCCGTCCACAGAGGCACCTACGGGCGTCTGTGGTCAAATTGGGCATGACTTGCACTGGAAGTGACCATAGGCACTGATAGGAGCACTTGTATACGTGATTCTCATGTAAATTAGGAGCTGGAAATGTAGGCCAGTAAAACCTTGGCCTACATTTCCAGCATCTACTATACACATGGCCGCGATTCTGCAACTGGCACCGGTACACAACCACGCGACTAGCGCTGATTTTGGAGGTGCTGGCCGATACTGGCGCTAGTTGCAGAATCCATCCCTAAATGCCTAAATGCCCCCCTGACAATGGTACATGTACATATTGTGTGTTGGGAACCTCTGCTATAGTCCTTAGGCGCTACCTTAAAGAAGCGTGCCTAAAGCACATTCATCAATAACTACCAATTATTGGTGCCCGTGACTCATGTTCGTAAGTGGTACATAAATCTAGAACCATTTTATCAAATTATTTCCTAAATTAGTATACCAACAATAATCCTTCTTTTGTATAGGTCATAAAATCTGACCCTCTGGCCAAAACCCCCATATGTACTCTCATGAAAGACAATTGCACTTTCACAGCTCTCATGAAAAAGAAAAAAAAGTATCAAGGGCTTGCTGTTGAGCCTACAGCACTGTATGAAGGAAGAGGAAAGAGTTCCTTGTATCTCTGTAGTCATGGTAGCACCCCTACTGCTTGCTTCAGGAAGCCAAGCCTCTTCTACTTGTAGAGTTATTCTCCTGTGAAATCTGGCATTGCAGGCAGTCCTCACAGAATCTAGCAGTCATAGTACTAAGAAGCCATTGTTGTCCAAGTCTGCTGAGACAGAGCAGTAGTAGGATCCTGTTGTGGTGGGCACAGCATGCACAGCTAGGGAAAGGTCATGCTATTCAAGGGAAGAAATGTGAGAAAGGAAACATGACAGCTCAGACTCTTCTCCTGCCATTGCGTCTATTTTGATAGTGAGGATGACGATGATGCAGCTGATAATGCCGAGTAGGTTAGCTGTGCTAAATCAGCTAGCAAGGAATGGAATATATGACTCATTAATGAGACAGGGAAAGATCTAATGGAAAGTTCACCAGCAATGCCAGGGCAAAAGAAAGAAAGAAAGCTGTTTGCCTGCCCCTTTCTCCCCTAATTTGCATTATTCATTTAATGTCATTCAAATTATGCTACAGTAGAGCACCCAATCACCCTCAATTGGGGCTTACCCATCTCCCCCCCCCCTAATTTGCATTATTCATTCAATGTCATTCAAATTTTGCTACAGCAGGGCACCCAATCACCCTTTTTATAGTCCTCGATGCCCTGGGCACTTGGAATCTCTTTTATGTTTCATGTAGGAATTCAGGCCTATAAAATTCATGCCAGTGGTTGATATGGACTATTATTTAAAACTGTGTTACCATTAATTAGTACCTCTGACCAATGGTTGACCCTATTGTCCAGGTGTCAATAAGCAAAAAAAACAAAAAACAACCAAAACCAAAACATTTCTAATATTTAATAATGTGCTTATGAAATGGAAATGTACATTAAAACTACCATAACCATGTGCAAATTTCTGTAACAAAGAAGGAAATTAAGCATTGCAAAAATTTCACATTTTGCTGTTAAGTGCTTGCACGTGACAATTTAAATTTACAGTTACAGTAGGTCTAATCTGTTATCAGACAAAGGTTCAGTCAGTAGGACCATGAAATGACATCAGAGGAGGTTTGAGATGCTGCTTGCGCCGGCAATTAGTTAAATAGGCATAAGGAAGGGAAAGTGCGCACACAGCTGGGGAGCGGGGGTGGAGGTGGGGTATCACTGCCCTGGACATCTCCTACCCTCGCTACGCCACTATATATGAATAAAGTATGGCACCATTATTGCTGCTTTCCTGTATTTGATAGCTCCAAAATAAGGCTCTTTCTGTTCCAAAAAGATCTTGAGAAAAGCAGGAAACTACTTGTATCTGATGCCTCAGTTTAAGATTTACATGATCTCTGACTCACTACTAGTAGATCTTTTAAACTAGATCATAGATAAAATCTGACAGATTCAGAGGTGCTTGTCACAGTATCCTGATGGAGAGATTATGGTGAGGACAGAAATAACTTGATTTGACCCTGATTCTCTAAATGGTGACTAATATGTAGGCGCCCAGGAGCGCAAGTGTCAATCACAAGTTAGGCACCATTTATAGAATTGTTGCTTACTGGCTCCTAAAGTGATCTTAGACACCAGTAGGCATTGAAACCTTAGGCACATTCTATTTACGCCAGAATTTTCTTGGCCTAAATGAGTCAACATAAGAACATAAGAAGCGCCATCTCCGGATCAGACCTTCGGTCCATCAAGTCCGGCGATCCGCACACGCGGAGGCCCTGCTAGGTATACACCTGGCTTATTTTATAGCCAACCATATCTTTATATGCCTCTCTCAAGGAGATATGCATCTAGTTTGCTTTTGAAGCCTAGGACTGTCGATTCCGCAATAATCTCCCCTGGGAGAGTATTCCAGATGTCAACCACTCTCTGTGTGAAGCAGAACTTCCTGATATTAGTCCTGAACTTGCCTCCCCTTAGCTTCATTTCATGTCCTCTTGTCCGTGTCAAATTGGACAATGTAAATAGTTTTTTCTGCTCTATTTTGTCGATTCCTTTCAGTATTTTGAAGGTTTCGATCATATCCCCACGCAGTCTCCTTTTCTCAAGGGAGAACAATCCCAGTGTTTTAAGTCGATCCTCATATTCCAGTTTCTCCATACCCTTCACTAGTTTAGTTGCTCGTCTCTGCACCCTCTCCAGCAGTTTTATATCCTTCTTTAAGTAGGGAGACCAATGTTGGACGCAGTATTCCAAGTGGGGTCTGACCATTGCCCTATAAAGCGGCATTATAACTTTCTCCGATCTACTCGAGATTCCTTTCTTTATCATGCCCAACATTTTATTTGCCTTATTTGCCGCTGCCGCGCATTGTGCCGACGGCTTCAGGGTCCTATCTATCAGTACACCCAGATCCCTTTCTTGTTCACTTTTTCCCAGAGTTGCACCTGACATTCTGTACTCGTATTCCTTATTTTTACTGCCTAAATGCATTACCTTGCATTTCTCCACGTTGAACTTCATCTGCCATTTCTCCGCCCATTTTTCTAACCGACACAAATCGCTCTGGAGTTCCTCACTGTCCTCCTGCGATCTGATTGCCCGGCAGAGTTTTGTGTCGTCTGCAAACTTGATGATCTCACTGGATGTTCCGTTTTCCAGGTCATTGATATAAATATTAAAAGTCCTTAAGTTAAGTCAAAACACACCCATAATCCACCCCTTAACCATACCTACTCTGTACTTTCTGGTAGGTGCTTTGGAGTAGACACCTATCTCAAAGTGGTAGGTGCCCCTTCCATTGCATGCCAACATGCATTGGGAGAGGAACGGAGTGGGCTTCTCTACTGCCGATTTTGCATATTGGGAGTAACTTTGGATAAACATCTTACATTGGAAAAACATACTGATCTATTGTTTAAAAAAATGTATCTCGGTGCTTTGGAAGCTTCGCGCCATTAAGAAATATTTCGACAAAGCCTCTTTTCATTTGTTGGTGTAGTCCTCTATCTTAAGTATTCTTGATTACTGTAACACTGTATATTTAGGTGCTTATAAGAAAATTCTTAAAAAATTGAGAGTGGTTCAGAATACTGCTGTTCGCCTCATTTTTGGCTTAAAAAAATGGGAGCATATTACTCCTTTTTATCAAAAACTCCATTGGTTGACGATGGAGTCTAGAGTTTTGTTTAAGTTTTCATGCATTTGTTATAAAGCAGTTTTTGGTATGTCACCAAGTTGTCTTGTTCCTCACTTTTCTCTGAGTTGCTCTAATAAGAGTACACATAGAGAGCATCTGTTCACATATCCCTTCATAAAATCTTGTTGTTACAAGAGGTTCCTTGAGAGAACCTTCTCATTTCAGGCTGCTAAATTGAATACATGGCTTGGAAAAATTATGTTAGAGGTTTCTTATTTTGATTTTAGAAAATTGTTAAAGACACTATTCGATAGGTTGGTATCTTAATGTTCTTTCTCATTTTAATTTGATGTATTTCATCTGCACTGCATGTATTTTAATTTGATGTATTTTAACTTGTAGTATTTTAATTTGATGTATTTATCTGCATTGTATGTATTAGCCTTGTTTGCTGTGAACTACCTAGAACCTTCCGGTATGGCGGTATATAAAAATAAATTATTATTATTATTAGCCACATCGGGGAAAATAAGGACTGTATCTCCACAAAATTTAGCTGACTTGTTTTAAAAATATGTTCTCATTATTAATCCCTTATCTGATTCATTACTACATGTTAACAGAAGAGTGGACCTAGTAGAAATTGTATCTTTAGAGTCTTCCAAGTTGTTAGGTCAAATTCTACCGATTCTAATTGGTCCAGTCCCTGTTCTAAAACTTTCTTTCTCTTCTGAGGAATATAATAGCACCCTGAGGTTGTGAGTTTAATCCCAGTTTGCTCCCTGTGACTCTGGGCAAGTCACTTAACCCTCCATTGACACAGGTACCACAGTTATTGTGAACTTGCTGAGCTGGATAAGAAAAATATGTACGAGTACCCGATTACTGTTCAATGCATTGTAAACCACTTTGGGTGAATCTCTTCATGAAAATGGCAGTTAATAAATCCCAATAAATAAAATAATTGACAATATAAAATTCTTGCTTAGGGTGCATCATTCCGTCACCTAATTATAGGCAAGCTATGGAGAATACCCGCTGTTTTATGTGTAGTTGCAGGTACTTACACATGTAAAGCCTAGTGGTAAACACATACAGTAGGTTGGTGAAATGGCTGTTGCCACTGGACACAGTGGCAAATACATATGCATTTATTGACATCCTTTGCATATCTTTCAAAAGGTTCTGCATTCATCAGAGCCTTTTGTAAAATATTCAAGAGGTCCCAGCATCTACTCATATGTACTATGCAAAACTGAGCCTCATAATTAGTGAATTTATCAGCCTTGTTACCTATGAATCACCCTGAGAATCACAGGAAAGAAAAAATAAATCTTCCCCATGGTACTGATGTGAAAATTTGAAATTATTCTATCAGCAATGCCATAATGATCCTGAAATAACATAAAATCCTATCATGTCCTGCCCATTATCCACTTTATGTTTCAACACATTTTAAAGTTTAGATCATTCTGAGGCAATTATGTTCACTAACAAATTATTATTATATGCTTCCATGTATAGTAATTATAGCTCATGACAAACAGAGAAAAGGATCATGCCAGCATCAAATGTTAAATACAGAGGGCATTGGAAGAATAAATGAATGCATTTTTAGTGAGCTGCTCATAGCAATACTAAAAGGAAGAATGGATAGCAAAAGGTTGTGTACCAAATTGGACTAAACGATAATTTGTTTATAAGGATAGCCAATAATGAATGCAATTTATGTGGCTTTTTACCTGCTGAATCGCCTTGTTGAGTACTGTCTACCACAATGCAAGCAAATGTGCACACACTGTTCAGTGGCATGCTTACTCTTACCCACATTTTGGGAAAGGGTAGGGTTAGATTGGGGACAAAACAGCACAACTACTTTGGTATAATCAAACTACATATTTTGGGCTTTGATTTTATAAGAAGATGCCTTTGTTACAGGCTCAAAAAGGGGCCTATTGTAATTTATTTTATAAAGACAACATAGGCACATAAGGGGTCCTTTGACGAAACTGTGGCAAAATGTGGCCTTAGCGCACCCCTTGAACAGGTCTCTCTCACTTGCTAAGGCTACCCTTTTCATGGCTAGAAAATGGATGATTTTCAAATTTTTGGAATGAATGGCCATGCACTGATTTTGTCATTTGCGCATGGCCATTAAAAAAAATTAGTGCATGAACCTCTATGTCCTCCTATTTTGTGAGGACCTCCATGCTATCCCTGGACTAATCCATTATTAACATGCAGCAATGATTTGTGCTCACACCCTTTCTTGCCCCTCATCTTAACAGTAGCAAACATTAATACATTTCCCCCCCCCTCGCAAGTAGTGTATAAATGATGAGCACTCTAAACACCTCAATGTGGTTTTATTTCAGCAGGAAGGTGTGGCTTACTTGTAGAGCTGCTGCCTCTGCATCCAGAGGTTCTGAGATCAAATCCCACTTAGGGCAAGATTCACTAAAGGCATGGATCGGATCTGTGAGGGATCAGATCTGTGTCCGGGGGGCTGATTCATGAATCGCCCTCATGCAAATGAGGGTGATCGGACTCACACCCCCAACTGCCTGCCTGGATCACTCTATAGCAATCCCAATACATGCACAGACCACCTGTAGATAGTCTGCGTATGCACTGGCCCTCCAAACCCATCAGAAAAAAAATTTTAAACTGTTTTTTACTTTTATGCGAGCCCGTGGGTTAAAACCACGGGCTTGCACTGTGGGGAAAGGTGGGAGAGTCGTGGCTGCAGGAGTTCGGGGCAGGCAGGAGATTGTGGGACAGGATCCTGGCTAGGCCTAGTTGCCCCTCTGAATCCCAGTCCCAGAGTTTGAAGAAAGGTGATGGAACATAGCTTTCAGTGCCTCCCAAGAATTGCACACTGAGATTCTCTGGTTGAATAAGGCAAAACACTTTAATGATAAACAAACTTCAAACACCATTGTAGAAATGGCACGAGCAAAAAGAAAAAAGCTTCTATGAATTCAGTTCATTCTTATTAGGAAACAAGTAAGTTCCACCTTAGCACAAGCCATGCTTTAGACTCAGTCCAGTCCACTAACAAAAGTCCAAAACTTTTCCTTCTGGCCTCACTCTTGGGCCTATCAAAACAGTGCATTAGCCAAACACTTCTCCTTTGAAAAACACTTTCCCTGGCTCTGGTTATGGCCCTGTTGGGTAGAGCCGAATCCCCAACAGGTTGGGAGGAGATAGGCCTGTACACCACAGGTGTTGCCGCCCTCCCAAAAGACAGGCTCGGGTTTTATTTCTTAACCCCCAAGCACAACTGAGAGCAGTGCACAAGCTGCTCCAAAAATAAAACACAAAACTCAAAACTTTCAGCTTCTGGTTTCTACAGTTCCTGGAGTAGCTAGAACCCCGCAATGCCCCAGCATAATACTCTGGCAGGCTTTAAAATAAATGGCCAAAATGGAAAACTCCAGAGAGGAAAAAACTGTTTGGCTTAACAGTCTACTCACAGTCCATCTGCTGTTCTTCCCAATTAGGCAAAACATAGTCCTCTTGGCACTCCATATCATAGTCCTCAGGCTGGGCTTCTGAGACTGGTTTGGTATGGCTGGATTCAAATTTCTCAATCTCCCAGTCCTCAGAGAAACTGCCTTGTGCTGTCCCTGAGTCAGCTGGAAGGACTGGCTTCTTTCCCAGCTTACGTTCAGCTGCTTGTTCCAGCTGTTTCTCTCCTTTCTCTGACGAGGCAAGCTCAGTAAATGGGAGCCTCGGCAAACAGCCACGCCCCCTCCTAGCAGGGATAGACAAACTCTTAAAGGGCCCTGCACTCTCAATGTCAGCCTGAGCTCTGGACACTCTTAAAGGGATGGGCTCCTTTCTAAAGTTGTGCACAGGATTTCTACACTATTCAGGATGTTTCCTATACCTGGTAACAGGGTTATTAATGGGGCTTACAGGGACTTTCTCCCTGTTTCTAGTAGGGCTAGCCAGATTCTTGTCACAAGATCGGGGCAGCAGGAGATCGGTGCAGGTGGAAGAGTCGAAGCTGCAGGAGTTCAGGGCAGGTAGGAGTTCGGGGCAGCAGGAGATTGGGGCAGGCAGGAGATTCAGGGCTGCAGGAGTTCGGGGCAGGCAGAAAATCGGGGCAGGCAGGAGAGTCAGTGCTGCAGGAGTTCGGGGCAGGCAGGACATCAGGGCTGCAGGATTTCAGGGCAGACAGGAGATCGAGGCTGAAAGCAGGAGTTTGGGGCAGACAGCAGAAAAGTAGGGCAGAGAGCAGGCGGTAGAAGGCAGGGCAGTCGGAAAGTACCTGAGCGACTGGTCCTCAGCAGTCACTTGTTTGTGATTGGCCAGCTCAATCAGTGTTAAGAACATAAGAACATAAGATTTGCTGCTTCTGGGTCAGACCAGTGGTCCATCGTGCCCAGCAGTCCGCTCACACAACGGTCCTTAGGTCAAAGACCAGTGCCCTATTTGAGTCTAGCCTTACCTGCATATGTTCTGGTCCAGCAGGAACTTATCTAACATTTTCTTGAAAACCTGAAGGGTGCTTTCCCCTATAAAAGCCTCTGGAAGAGCGTTCCAGATTTCTGCTACCCTCTAGATGAAGAAGAACTTCCTTACGTTTGTACGGAATCTATCCCCTTTTAACATTAGCGAGTGCCCTCTCATTTCTCTTCACTTTTCTCTACTAAGTCAATTCTCTTCAGTATCTTGAATGTTTCGATCATGTCCCCTCTCAGTCTCCTCTTTTCAAGGGAGAAGAGGCCCAGTTTCTCTAGCCTCTCATTGTACGACAACTCCTCCAGTTCCTTAACAATTTTCTCTGGACCCTTTCGAGTAGTACTATGTCCATTTTCATGTACGGCGACCAGTGTTGGATTCTGTATTCCAGGTGGGGGCGTACCATGGCATGATAACCTTCTCAGATCTGTTTGTGATCCCATTCTTAATCATTCCTAGCATTCTGTTTGCCATTTTCACCGCCGTCGCACATTGCGCAGACGGTTTCAGTGACTTGTCTACAAGTACTCTCAAGTCTCTTTCCTGGGGGCTCTCTCCGAGTATAGAACCGGACATCCTTATTCGTGCATATGATTTTTGTTATTGACATACATCACCTTGCACTTATCCATGCTGAACCTCATTTGCCATTTCACAGCCCATTCCTCGAGTGTGTTTATGTCTCGTTGTATCTTCACTACTCTGAATAACTTTGTATCGTCCGCAAATTTAATCACCTTACTCATCATGCCAATTTCTAGGTCGTTTATAAATATGTTGAAGAGCAGGGGCCCGAGCACTGAACCCTGTGGCACTCCACTCGTGACGCTTTTCCAGTCCGAGTATTGTCCATTTACCCCCACCCTCTGTTTCCTATCCGCCAACCAGTTTTTAATCCACATGTTACAGGGTTTTTGTTTGTGAATCGCGTCTTGTCATCATTTCAATGATGTTTCTCCCTCATTTGCATGCGCGGATCGGAGGATGATCGGGACAGAGGTTAGTGAATTGGGTTGGAGGGAAATCGGGTCGCAAAGGGGTCGCAAACCGATCGGTACACAACCAGTTTGCTTAGTGAATCTAGCCCTTAATCCTCTACTGCCCACCGCCTTAAATGTCAGCTTTGAAATGCCAAAGCCACAGAAAGGTGATATACAAGTCCCCATTCCCTTCCCTATTTTGAATAAATGTCATGGACTTTAAGAACTGGTTTCCTTGGACTTTTGTTTGTACCTCACTTGGTTTTTAGTTCTACACCTGTAAGGAATTTCTTCTCTTTTTTTTGATATACCTATATTGTAAACTGCCATGATCACTAGTTTTTGCGCACTATATAAAGTTTTAATAAACTGGAAACTGTTCTAGAATATACTCTTATCGTGTAGTATCAGGATACCTAACTGGAGTTACCCTTTTACAGAATTACTCCTTTAAATCCTATTTTCTACTTGTCCTATGTATCAAAATATGCAGTAGCTTTACAGATTCATTACATTTCGGCAAAAAAACACAACTCCAGAGTTGTAGATATTGATGAAAAGATTACATTAAATAGCCATTATAATATGCAGTCTAGAGCAGAAATGTTTAATCTATCATTGTTATCAGGTAAATTGCTTGAAGACTGGAAGTACACATCAAAATTGCATTAACAATCTATACAACAGGAGGTTCTCAGTTGGCAATTATTGACAATTTTGTATGTCTCATCTTGGTAAAATAATCTGTTTCTTTCAAGTGTTTGATTTTGCTGTTAAATATGTTAATGAGACAAACTCCTAAGCCTTTTGTACTGTGTCTCAATAGGCAAGAGACCTGGCATTTTTGTTGTTATAGTTGTTGCTAAGGTCTTCGCTTGTCATGCTCCTTTAAGTGCTTGTAATACATGTAATAACTCCATCTCAAAATATGAATCATTTTATGAATATAAAGTGATGTTAGTATTTTATCAATACATGCCGAAATCAGTAGCTAAAGATGATAAAAGGATACAACCCCAAGACATTATTGAACACACCCAGTATGATCAGAATTTTTAAAAATATATATCTTCATCATAGTTTTGCCACTATAAAATAAACCGTAACCGATATAATTTCTGATTTTCAAATATGCTGAATATTTCTCAGTATTTTTTAAAGGGTGCTCATATCTCTGTTATTGTTTCTGAGCCTTTCACGTCTCATTTTCAGCTTGTTTCTCATTCATACCTCCCCCAATCAAGGAAGTAAAACGATCAAAACTACACGACGGCCTCCTAGCCACTCAAGCTGCAAGGCTGGACAACCAGATTTCCAACCTTCTAACGACCATTCAGAAAAGAAATAAAAACTATACTTTTCAAGAAATTCCTGAAGCAGCCATAACATCACGGACTCTTAATAACTCTAAAACTGACAATTGATCTACCCTTTACTTCACTAGTAATAACAACAGAGCTTCCATTGTGACCCCCTTCTTAATTCTTTTGCAAACCGCCTTACCCTTAACAACCCGTGAAATTTTAAAAGATCTACTACTTACCTCTCTAGCTAATCAATAGTTCTCCCATTGTAACACCGTTTTTATTAATCTTTTGTAATCCGCCTTGAACCGCAAGGTAATGGCGGAATAGAAATCCCTAATGTAATGTAATTATGGGACCCTTTTACCAAACAGCAGTAAAAATGACCTTTAACATGTGGAAATGAACCGTGTAATGACACCCTAAGGCCACTTGTATTTCCCATAGTATTTGTTTTGCTTATCTAATTTTTTTAAGAGTTTTTTCCTCTCTTTTTTTTTTTTTTTCAAATTATGTTGCTGGAGGATTCTCATTCTTTTGTTGTTCAAGTTTCATGATGGAACCCCATTCTAAATATTTACTATCATGCTTAAAAACATTTTGACCCTAATTCTACTACTACTGCTTCTAATCATGTCTATAGTGCTACTAGACAGCGCTGTTCATCAAAACACAGAAGAGACTGTCCCTGCTCAAAAGAACTTACAATCTAGTCATGACGGACAAACTGGAGAAGAAGGTGCATCAATACACAGTGCTCATGTGGGGCAATTACAGAGAGAATGATAAGACAGATATTGGTGTTTAGAAGATGCCCCAATTCTATAAAGTCCGCCTAAAGTTAGGTGCCATTATCGGTACAGATTCTATAAAAACTTAGACTCCCATTACAGAATCATGTTTAGTGTCACCTAAGCATGCTTAGACACCGTTTAACGTTCTAACATTTAGGTGACCCCAATTTATGCCATGGTTTTCTTCACCTAAAGTTAGGCACCGATATTGGCGCCTAATAGCACCTAATTCACAAAGAGGTGTTGACTCAAACACACGCCCATGATCTGCCTCGAACAGCGCCTACTTTTAGTGCAGGCGCTTTGGGAGAAGTGCCTACATTTTATAGAATCGAGTTTTTCGAGTTAGGTGCCCAATTCTCAATAAAGTCCAATAAAAGCCGGTTGTGAAATGTGGGCCAATATTAGCATTGATTAAGCCTATCGACGCCTAACTTTTGGTGGACTTTATAAAATCAGGGCCTTTGTGCTGGAGGCCTATGATAGAAGCTCTGAAAGAGCAATTCTAAAATCTAGGTGTCTGAATCTGTGCCCTCCTTGCACACATATAAATGTCTAGAACACTGGCATTTAGAAGCATGTGTACACTTACCCACAAAAGTGCAGGAAGCCTAACCGCTATTCTCTAATGGCGTGCCTAACCTACGTAGCATGGACAGAACATGGGCAAGACATGGGTGAGGCTCCCAGTTACACAAGTAATTTACAGAATACTTTAAGTTATCTGCATCCATGCACATTTAGGTACCCACATTTATGCTAGGTCTATAGTCTGTATAACTGCATGTAAATGTTATGCCTGCTGATACAGGGTTATGCTAATATATATTTATATATATATAATGGCCCTTGGGTGCCCAGGTGCTATTATAGAATAGGCTTCTATTTTGCAACCTTTGGATATCTAAATAGAGATGCCTATTTGCAGAATTATGCCCCATGAGGACAATTTTATTCCTGGATGCCTCCATATAGGTGTCATGATGATACATTGTAAGAACCTACTCTAAAAGAGAATTTGAGTACTAAGTAGGGCTACCAGATGTCCGGGAAAACCTGGACACGTCCTATTTTTAGAGGACTCTCTGGGCTTCTGGATGGACTATTCAAAACCTGCCATTTGTCCAGGTTTTGGAAAGTCTCTATAAGCTCCGGCCGCATCTGGAGGGCCTCTGAGCATGCACAGATGATGTCACATGCAACTGCACATGCTCCAGGCCCTCCAGACACGGCTGATGCTTCTCGCAAAGAGAGGAGGCTTTCTGGGTGCGGAGTTGGAGGGAAGAATGGAGAGGGGCTAGAGACAGAACTGGGTGGGGCAGGAGCTAGAATGAGGTGGGGATGGAGGTGAAACGGGGCAGGCTCATGTGTCCCGAGTTTTTGTTTTTCAAATATGGTAACCCTAATGCTATAGAATACTAGTAGAATCTGCCTTCAGGCACCTAACTCTGCAATTACACCAACCGTAGACCTATTCTATTCGTTACACATGCAGATGGGAGTTCCATCTATGCTCTGCTTAGGTGTATACCCCCTTAAATTTATGTGTTAGGTCACTTCCACATGCCCTTCCAAAATAGTGCTTGGGCACTCTTCTAGCACCTTTATGGATAAATGTACACTTAAGCTTATAAATGCTAGCAGAGGGGCACTTAAACATGGGCACCCAATTATAGAATTGTCCTTCACATGTATAATCTATTTTCTATGAGGCTCATTCCTCCTTCGGCTCTAAGAATATATATTTTTATATACATATTTTTATCATATACTGATGCTTACATAAAGTCTTGTGGGCATGTAGGAGTTTTCTTCTTCATATATCCCGTTTTTCAAGATATTTAGGAGGGCAGACTAGAGTTCTAAAGCTGTATGAGAGTATGGGGATTGCAAGCTAGATTGGTGACTAGTATCTTATTCTGTGGTATTGTTTTTTATTTCCTGTAATATTCTTCACTGATCTTTTCTCTCAGAAACATATACTGTATTGTTTTTCCTTTCTCTTCTCTTAAATATTTATGTATAACTTTGTGTTCAAGTTCCTTTATGTCACCATAATTGATCAGAGATATTTCTTTTAGTTATGCTCAATTTTCCTCTAAGGAAGGATGTCAAAAGTCATCCTGATGCCATCTAAAACGTGTTTTACTGCACATAGTTGTTCTGCTAAATGTTCAGTAGGATTATAGAGCTTCACATCATCTTCAAACAGTTGGGGTGATATCAGTGAATTATTACATCTTTAGGATTCAGTTTAAATCTATAGCTCTGGACTGCACTCTGTATCTTTGAGGGACTAACTACTCTGTTTCTGGGTTGCTTCTTATTACATGAAGACAACTACCGTATTTTCGCGGATATAACGCGCACCCATGTAAAACGCGCACACGGGTATAGCGCGCAGAAATCACGATGATATGTACAAAAACTTTTGTATACCGCGCTCACGGGTATACCGCGCATGATGCCCGACGCTCCTTTCGCCCGCCCTGACTTTCCGTGCGCTGTCCCGACTCTCGGTTCACCCCCCCTGACTTTCCGTGCACTGCCCTGACTTTCCGTGCGCTGTCCCGACTCTCCGTTCACCCCCCCTGACTTCAGTGCACTGCCCTGACTTTCCGTACGCTGTCCCGACTCTCCGTTCACCCTCTCTGACTTTCCGTGCACTGTCCCCCCTTGAAGTCCTGTCCCCCCTTGAAGGTCTGTCCCCATCCTGAAAGCCTGATGCCCCCCCCCCCCGAAGTCCGATACATCCCCCCCCTGGCAGGACCACTCGCACCCCCACCCCGAAGGACCGCCGACTCCCCAACAATATCGGGCCAGGAGGGAGCCCAAACCCTCCTGGCCACGGCGACCCCCTAACCCCACCCCGCACTACATTACGGGCAGGAGGGATCCCAGGCCCTCCTGCCCTCGACGCAAACCCCCTCCCCCCAACGACCGCCCCCCCCAGAACCTCCGCCCGTCCCCCAGCCGACCCGCGACCCCCCTGGCCGACCCCCACGACACCCCCACCCGCCTTCCCCGTACCTTTGTGTAGTTGGGCCAGAAGGGAGCCCAAACCCTCCTGGCCACGGCGACCCCCTAACCCCACCCCGCACTACATTACGGGCAGGAGGGATCCCAGGCCCTCCTGCCCTCGACGCAAACCCCCCTCCCCCCCAACGACCGCCCCCCCAAGAACCTCCGACCGCCCCTCAGCCGACCCGCGACCCCCACGACCCCCCCACCCCCCTTCCCCGTACCTTTGGTAGTTGGCCGGACAGACGGGAGCCAAACCCGCCTGTCCGGCAGGCAGCCAACGAAGGAATGAGGCCGGATTGGCCCATCCGTCCTAAAGCTCCGCCTACTGGTGGGGCCTAAGGCGCGTGGGCCAATCAGAATAGGCCCTGGAGCCTTAGGTCCCACCTGGGGGCGCGGCCTGAGGCACATGGTCGAGTTGGGCCCATGTGCCTCAGGCCGCGCCCCCAGGTGGGACCTAAGGCTCCAGGGCCTATTCTGATTGGCCCACGCGCCTTAGGCCCCACCAGTAGGCGGAGCTTTAGGACGGATGGGCCAATCCGGCCTCATTCCTTCGTTGGCTGCCTGCCGGACAGGCGGGTTTGCTCCCGTCTGTCCGGCCAACTACCAAAGGTACGGGTAAGGGGGGTGGGGGGGTCGTGGGGGTCGGCCAGGGGGGTCGCGGGTCGGCTGGGGGGGCGGTCGGAGGTTCTTGGGGGGGCGGTCGTTGGGGGGGGAGGGGGGTTTGCGTCGAGGGCAGGAGGGCCTGGGATCCCTCCTGCCCGTAATGTAGTGCGGGGTGGGGTTAGGGGGTCGCCGTGGCCAGGAGGGTTTGGGCTCCCTTCTGGCCCGATATTGTCGGGAAGTCGGCGGTCCTTCGGGGTGGGGGTGCGAGTGGTCCTGCCGGGGGGGGATGTATCGGACGTCGGGGAGTCGGCCGGGCAAGAGGGCTTGGGCTCCGATCGTGGATGCGGGTGCGGGTGGGAGCGCGTGCGAGCGGTCGTTCGGGGTGGGGGTGCGAGCGGTCCTGCTGGGGGGGTGAATCGGGCATCGGGCGGGGTGGGAACTATGTTTAAAAACTTTTGTATACCGCGCTCAGGCATATAACGCGCGAGGGGTATGCGCGGTAGGTAAAAACGCGTATAACGCGCGCGTTATATCCGCGAAAATACGGTACTTAACTAAGAAGCCCTTTTACTAAGCTACAGTAAACAAAATAACACATGCTCGCTGTGGGTTAAAAAGTGCTAGCCAAGTGCTAAAAAATAGTTTTAATTTTTAGTATTTGGGTGGGTCTGGGGTAAAGAGTATGTGTGTTCTGCACCAATCAGCACAGTTGCATTATTGTATGCAAACTGATTATTTATCTATTTATTTACTTATGCATTTATTTTTTAAATTTATATACTGCTGATATCTAGAAGGTTTCCATATAAAACAGGGGTCCCCAAAGTCCCTCCTTGAGGGCCAAATCCAGTCGGGTTTTCAGGATTTCCCCAATGAATATGCATTGAAAGCAGTGCATGCACATAGATCTCATGCATATTCATTGGGGAAATCCTGAAAACCCGACTGGATTCGGCCCTCAAGGAGGGACTTTGGGGAACCCTGATATAAAACATACATAGCATAAAATTAACATTACAAAAAGCTGAGTTTTTATGACATTTCCTGCCCACTCAGCATAAATGATAGTGTTTATTTTCATAAATATTAAAATCAGTTCATATAAATATCTGTTGATTAACTATTATTTGTAATGTTTAGTGTGCTCAGTGCTCCTACTCAAAGGTCATAAAATAGAAAGACCAGTGGTTTGGGAACCATCACATCACTTTGTTCCATACACTTTATAATTCATTGTTAACTCAATAATCTGTATCAAAAAATATCAAAATATATATAAGAATAATAATACTCTAAACACTTATCTGTGCACTGATGTATCTTCAGGAATAGTCCTCGGAAGTGGATTCACTTCCATCTATTGCCTGTACAAATAGAAATCTTTCCTTACATGAAAGCAGATACAAATAGCTGCGGTTTGAATAGTTTTCTTTTTAAAAAAAAATTTCAGTCTGTCAGAACATAGGCGTTAATTGCCCCATCAATGCATTCCGCATTTTAACATCTGCCACATAAAAAGCCACTGCTCTAATCTCATCATATTGCACTTTAGTTGATGTTTCAAGTAACATGGCACTTTCTGAACGCTGTGCTCTACTGGGACAGTATAACATCAGCAATCGCTTAAAATATTGAATGGTAAAGCATTTGACGAACAATCAAGATTACATTATAGTGGACTCCATTACTAGTAATCTGTGCGACTTCCGAAGGACTGGGGTTTGTGCTCATTTCTTGCTGCTGTATTTTGGACCTACAAAATAGGTGTAGTAACTGCTCACGCACTGGCCATGCACTAATGGGAAATTTTAGCATAGCCCTCACTGGCAAAATAGAAAAATTGGCCATTTCCCAGCAGCACTAAAAGTGGCCTAGTGCACAGTAAAAACCCACATTGGGGATAGCACAGGTCACTTTTTAGCACAATTTAGTAAACATAAGAACATAAGAATTGCCGCTGCTGGGTCAGACCCGGGGTCCATCGTGCCCAGCAGTCCGCTCAAACGGTGGCCCTCTGGTCAAAGACCAGCACCCTAACTGAGACTAGCCCTACCTGCGTACATTCTGGTCCTACCTGCGTACTAGCCCTACCTGCATACGTTCTGGCTCAGCAGGAACTTGTCTAACTTTGTCTTGAATCCCTGGAGGGTGTTTTCCCCTATGACAGACTCCGGCAGAGCATTCCAGTTTTCCACCACACTCTGGGTGAAGAAGAACTTCCTTATGTTCGTACGGAATCTATTCCCCTTTCAATTTTAGAGGGTGCCCTCTCGTTCTCCCTACCTTGGAGAGCGTGAACAACTTGCCCTTATCTACTAAGTCTATTCCCTTCAGTGCCTTGAATGTTTAGATCATGTCCCTTCTCAATCTCCTCTGTTCGAGGGAGAAGAAGCCCAGTTTCTCTAATCTTTTGCTGTACGGAAACTCTTCCAGCCCCTTAACCATCTTAGTCGCTCTTCTCTGGACCCTTTCAAGTAGTACCGTGTCCTTATTCATGTACGGCGACCAGTGGTGGATGCAGTACTCCAGGTGAGGGCGTACCATGGCCTGATACAGCGGCATGATAACCTTCTCTGATCTGTTTGTGATCCCCTTCTTAATCATTCCTACCATTCTATTCGCCCTTTTTGCTGCCGCCACGCATTGTGCAGACGGCTTCATTGACTTGTCGACCAGTACTCCCAAGTCTCTTTCCAGGGGGGTCTCTCCAAGTACTGCACCGGACATCCTGTGTTTCTGTATAAGATTTTTGTTACCGACATGCATCATCTTACACTTATCAACGTTAAACCTCATTTGCCATGTTGCGGCCCATTTCTTGAGTGTGTTTATGTCACGTTGCAGATCTTCGCAATCCTTCTGCATCTTCACTACTCTGAATAACTTTGTATCGTCTGCAAATTTAATCACCTCGCTCGTCATACCAATTTCCAGGTCATGTATAAATATGTTGAAGAGCACAGGTCTAAGCACCGAACCCTGCGGCACTCCACTTGTGACGCTTTTCCAGTCCGAGTATTGTCCATTTACCCCCACTCTCTGTTTCCTATCTGCCATCCAATTTTTAATCCACTTGAGTATTTCACCCTCGATTCCATGGCTCGCAATTTTTTGAAGTAGTCGTTCATGAGGGACCTTGTCGAGGACATCAAAACCACCAGGATCACTGATATCAAGTATACCGGGGAGTCCCTCTGGGTAAACCTGGCAAGAGGTGGCAAAAAATGCCTGTATCTTGGTGTGGTATACAGACCTCCAAGACAACCGGAAGACATGGACGCAGAATTAATTGAAGACATAGAGAATATAACTCTACGGGGCGACACTGTACTGCTAGGGGACTTCAACATGCCTGATGCAAACTGGAACACATTTTCGGCAACAACCAGCAGCAGCAGGAGGCTTTTGACCTCCATAAAAGGAGTACATCTCAGACAGATGGTAAAGGAGCCCACTAGGGCCCAGGCGATCCTAGACCTGGTACTCACCAACGGGGAAAGCGTCTTAGAGGTCTCGGTAGGAGATACGCTAGCCTCCAGCGACCATAACATGGTATGGTTCAACCTTGGGAAAGGGTCCCCTAAATCAATTACAAAAACAAAGGTGCTCAAATTCCGGGGCACCGACTTCGCACGCATGGGAAATTTCGTTCATCAGACGCTGCAAGACCAAGCAGAGACCGGCAATGTGGAAACTATGTGGTCGTACCTGAAATCATCCATACACGAAGCAACTAATCGCTACATAAAATCAGTAGATAAACGACAAAGAAACAACAAACCCCAATGGTTCACTGAAGAGATCTCGCACCTCATTAAGGAGAAGAAAAAAACATTTCTTTCCTACAAACGTACGCAGAGAAGAGAAACTAAAGTAGAATATAAGACCAGATCTGCAGCGGTTAAAACAGCAGTTAGGGAGGCCAAACTTCGAGTGGAAGAAACTCTGGCAAAAAACATTAAAAAAGGGGACAAATCCTTCTTTAGGTATATCAGCGATAGGAAAAGGAACACAGACGGTATAGTACGCCTTAGACAACCGGACGGAAACTACGCGATGGCGGATTCAGAAAAAGCAGAACTACTAAATGAATATTTCTGCTCATTCTTCACCTGCGAAGCACCGGGACACGGACCACAGTTGTTGATAAAACAAGACGTGGATGACCCGTTTCAGAATTTTGTGTTCACACCTGGGGACGTCTACAATGAACTGGCAAGGCTAAAGGTAAACAAGGCTATGGGACCGGACAATTTACACCCAAGAGTGCTCAGAGAATTGAGAGATGTTCTGGCGGAACCGTTGGCAGTGCTCTTCAATCTCTCACTAAGTACGGGGAAAGTTCCGTTAGTGTGGAAAACAGCCAATGTCGTTCCTCTACATTAAAAGGGTTGCAAGGCTGAGGCTGCGAACTATAGACCGGTAAGCCTCACCTCAATAGTGTGTAAACTCATGGAAACACTAATTAAGTATAAATTAGATACGATCCTGAACGAGGAAGATCTCCGGGATCCCAGCCAACATGGATTCACCAAGGGTAGGTCATGCCAGTCCAATCTAATCAGCTTCTTTGACTGGGTAACAAGAAGACTGGACTCAGGAGAGTCCTTGGACGTCGTGTACCTGGACTTCAGCAAAGCGTTTGACAGCGTCCCACACCGCAGGCTGCTGAACAAGATGAAATCGATGGGATTAGGAGAGACTCTAACTGCATGGGTTAAAGATTGGCTAAGTGGTAGACTTCAGAGGGTGGTGGTTAACGGTACCCTCTCTAAAATGTCGGAGGTGACTAGCGGAGTGCCACAGGGTTCAGTCCTGGGCCCACTCCTCTTCAACATATTCATTGGGGATCTGACTCAAGGGCTTCAAGGCAAAGTAACCTTATTCGCTGATGACGCCAAACTATGTAATATAGTAAACGGCTATAATCTACAGGATGCTATGGAGCAAGACCTGCATACTTTAGAAAGTTGGTCCTTGAACTGGCAGCTGGGCTTCAACGCCAAGAAATGTAAGGTCATGCATCTCGGTAACGGAAATCCTTGCAGAACTTACACCCTGAATGGAGAAACTTTAACCAGGACTACGGCAGAACGAGACTTAGGAGTAATCATCAGTGCTGACATGAAAGCAGCTACTCAAGTGGAGAAGGCTTCATCTAAAGCACGGCAGATGATAGGTTGTATCAAGAGAAGCTTCGTCAACAGGAAACCTGAAGTCATGATGCCATTGTACAGAGCCATGGTGAGACCTCATCTGGAATACTGTGTGCAATTCTGGAGGCCACATTACCGTAAGGATGTGCTCAGAATTGAATCGGTTCAGCGGATGGCCATCAGGATGGTCTCGGGGCTAAAGGGTCTCCCGTACGAAGAAAGACTGAGCAAATTGCAGCTCTACACTCTCGAAGAGCGTAGGGAGAGGGGAGACATGATTGAGACATTTAAGTACATCACGGGACGGATCGAGGTGGAAGATGATATCTTTCTTCTCAAGGGACCCTCGACCACAAGAGGACATCCGCTCAAACTCAAGGGAGGGAAGTTTCGTGGAGACGCCAGGAAGTACTTCTTCACGGAGAGAGTGATTGAGCATTGGAACAAGCTTCCAGTGCAGGTGGTCGAGGCACGCAGCATCCTAGACTTCAAGAACAAATGGGATACCTATGTGGGATCCCTACGAGGTCATGCTAAGGGATAGGGTCACTAGGACTTGAATGAGTGGGTCAGTAGAGTGACAGTTTAATTACAATTATACTTTAGGGGGTCAGTAGACTTAAGAGGGTGGGTAAATAGTGTGGGCAGACTTGATGGGCTATAGCCCTTATCTGCCGTCATCTTTCTATGTTTCTATGTTTCTATGAGTGCTATATCGATCCGATTATTATTATGGAACAAGGGTTTTGCATCATAAGAAACAGTCAAAAGATTTTAGCTCATCAAAGTAAGTGTACCGTTTTAGCATTACTGATTCTCAAAAAGTACAGTAAATTCCAATAGAGGACAGAAAAAAAAGCACCAATAAATCACCATAAAACCTTTGTTTAATGAAGCCTGGAGAACATAGCATAGGGGAATTACATTTTTTGAATTTCAAAAAACATTGTTATTTCTCAATAGTATATTGATTAAGAATGGTAAAATGTGTTGAAGGGATGCTGTTTGCTCTTCAAATCATATGTCTCCAAGCTAATATGGTCTAAAACATTGATGCTGCTTTATTAATTACAAAACTGTGTCTGCCACCTGTTGTTTTTGAAACATATGGCAAAAGAGTTGATATCAAACATATGCTAGCACTCTGCAAAAACTGCACAGCTGCTCCTAATCTCTAAGTTGTGAACATGAATATAATGTGCGCCAGCCTACTCGACAGATAAAAAGCAATCTGGAGAGACAGCAGTGTAGCAGTCCTTAGGATTTCAAAGTGAAAGTCAGAAGAGGCTGGAAGAACCAGATCAAAGTGAGAAGAATTTCTTAGAACCTGCAGTCAATAAATAACAGTAGATGTACACGCAGGCTCACTACTGAGTGGCATCTCATTATGTCCGAAGATGGAATCAACCAATGGATTCACGGGAAGATCTAAAAGAAACTGACTATATAACCCAATATTAAAGCCATTAGTGAGAATTTATGTTTATGTGTTGGAAGGGAGCAAATGAAGCTAGATTGTAATTTGTGAGCCTTCGGAATAGCTAGGGAAATCCAAAGTACCATTTTTATTTATTTTATTTTAATGTATCTTTAATCTATCTTCATTGTAAACCGCTTTGAACCTCACGGTATAGCGGTATATAAGAAATAAAATAAAATAAAATAAAATTAAATAAATGATATATCATAATCTAATTCATTCATTTTAATAGAGGGTACATTGAAACTCTCAGATCATTGTGCGGCGATGGTTAAGAAAGTAAATATAATGTTTGGAATTATCAGGAAAGGAATGGTACAATTGTACCTCGAATACCATGTGCAATTCTGGTTGTCGAATCTCAAATAAAGATCTAGCGGAATTAGAAAAGATAGAAAGAAGGGCGATGAAAATGATAAAAAGGATGGGATGATTTTCCTATGAAAAAAGGTTAAAGTGGCTAGGGCTCTTCAGCTTGGAGAACAGATGGATCAGGGGTGATATGATAGGGATCTATAAAATAATGAGTGGAGTGGGAAGATGTGACACAAAAAAACAGTAGAAACAGACAATGAACACTCCACAAAAAAACAAACAAACAAACAAAAAAATTTGTTTATTCCAAAACAAAAGTCAAGCATCAGCTGTGGACCCGACACAGTACTGTGTTTCGGTGAATCAAAACGCCTGCATCAGAGGCCAGTAATACAAAAACATAAATAAAGCAAATTGTAAAATGCAACACTCTTTTCGTCTCACTCTTTTCGTCCCCCTGTTATCTTTTGATTGTTCTATTGATGTCATTTTAGCCATGTATTTGTATTATGTTGCATTTTATAATTTGCTTTTATTATGTTTTTGTATTAGTGACCCCTGATGCAGGTGTTTTGATTTGCCGAACCACAGTACTTTGTCGGGTCCACAGCCGATGCTTGTCCTTTTGTTTTGGAATAAACAAGTTTGTTTTTATATTTTTTTTTTTACTTTGGTGGAGTGTTCATTGTCCGTTCTCACTGTTTTTTGTGTGATTTTGAACCCGTGGGTTCTTGTCTTGTTGTACTTTATTGCTGTTGGGTGGAAAGATGTGAATCACTTATTTACTACTACTGCTGCTTATAGTATCATTTCTATAACGCTGCCAGACGTACACCTCTTTCCAAAAATACTAGGACTAGGGGGCATGCGATGAGGTTACTAAGTAGTATATTTAAAACAACAGGGAAAAATATTTCTTCACTCAACATTTATTTATTTTATTTTAAAAGTTTCTGTACCATCTAATTCCTAGGCGGTTTACAAATATGCACATACATAATAGCTAAAACACGACTAGAAAAGAGCAAATCATCTAAAATTTAAATGCACAGAAATTCCTTTAACAGGACAAATCAGACCCTATAAAAAAGCATTGACAAACAATTGTGTTTTGAGGAGCTTCCTAAAAGTTCCTCTATCAGCACATTTTCTCAACTGCCTTACCAGTGTAATTAAACTCTGGAATTCTTTGCTGGTGAATGTGGTGAAAGCAGTTAGTTTAGCAGGATTTAAAAAAGGTTTAGAAAATTTTCTAAAACAAAACTTTAGAAGCTATTATTGAGATGGCTTGGGGAAAACCACTGCTTATTCCTAGGATAAGCAGCATAAATCTGTTTCACTCCTTGGAGTCTTGCCAATGACTTGTAACCTGGGTTGGTCACTGTTAGAAACAAGATACTGGGCTTGATGGACCTTTGATCTGTCCCAGTATGTCAATTCTTATGTTCTTACCCTTGTGAAAAAATATCAAAATTGGCACTCGGCATTTGTTGCCCCCCCCCAACTCTCGCTACCCTGTAAGAATTACATAGACTCGTTGCTTGTCGACAGAAATGTGGATTTTATTAATAGCCGCAGCTGTAAATGCCCTAATACAAACATCTACAAACAGCAAATACCAACATACCAAAACGTTAACCACAAACAATTTTAGATACCAATGCATATCATCATTCATTCACCATGAACAGTTTATATACCATAGCACATCATAATTACTGCATCTCAGTTCTTATAACCATCAACTCATCCCTGTATTGTGGGCTGCCATTGTTCTCATGGGAGAGCCGTTCAAGCTGCCCCGTGTTCAACCCTTCCCATTTAAGGAAGGGCCTCCCCGCCGTCCAAGCAGGGAGACAAGCCTCTGAGTGCAAGGCTATATGTTGCCACTTCTTTGCTATCAACAAATGTAAAGTAATATTCATTCTTATCAGTTTGATGTGCCTATGACCCCCACTATGATTTTTCCGCCGCTGGTGCATCTATGGCTGCGACTTGTTTCCCCTGGGGCGGGAGGAGGGAAATGCTGCGACGCTCCCATGGCGAAGACCAAACTGAAACTTCCGCCTCAGTTCGGCTCACCTCCCCTCACTTGCCCAGGCCCCCGTGCCTGCACTCCTGTCCCTAATTGGCCCTCTGACCCTGTCTATTCTCTGCCTCTATTTTCACCTTCTCCCCCACCCTTTCCTTTCCCTCCCTGGGCAACGGTCTTGGCCATTTTGTAGCCGCTTCCCCCTATAGGGTGGGGCGCTTATCCTGAAAGCTAGTTCAAACAAATTCTTTTCTTCTATTTCTCAAGCCTTCCAGATATATGTATTTGTCATAAAATATTATTTGATATAATTTAAGTGCTGTTAAAGTGTAAAATGTCTGTATAATATGTTGCACTTATTTTTGGCTTTAAAATGAATAAAGATATTTTTTTTAAAACAAATTTTCTATAGCTTTTATAGGGGTGGGTGTTAGGTTGACATGGCATTTCCCACATTAATTATTTTTTTCCCTCAATTTGTTTTTTTTTCCCCCTAGCTCATAAATTGTGCATGCTCTTTGCAAAGAGTGCATAAAAACACGCACTATGCATTATTGGAAAAGAGTGTGCCCATAGGTACAACTACTGAAAATAGAATGCACTCATTGGAAATCGTGTACACTCTGTGAAGAATGTATACTACTTACAACATTGCCAAAAAGAAAAATCATTTAGAAAAAAACTAACAAAAACTAAAATCAATGACATTTTCTGGTATGTACACTCCTAATTTTAAAATCTTGTAAACATTTGCTTTGGTATCTGGTACTCCCTTTTTAAAATGAACTCCTTTTTTTCAAAGTCCAATAGCACGGGCAGCTGCGGTAATGATCCTGAAGCTCACAGGGATTTAAAGGGCTTTAAGGCTGCGGCTGCGTGGTTTTGTAAAAGGGGGTAGGGGGTAAGTTGTGTTTCACTTTTTATCTCAGCCTATGTACCTAAGGCCCTGCCCATAGGAGGGTTCTTAGGTGCCTGGACCAATCAGGCCTTAGGATAGTGTGGGACGGACCAGGGAGAGGCGGGCCTGCTGGTCGGACGGTAGGAAGACCCGGCCGGCCGGCCAACTAGTACGGTTAGTGAGGGAGGGTGTTAGTGGGGATGGAGGGCCTTCCGGCAGGAGGGGTTTGGAACCCTCCTGGTAGCGAACATCGGGGGTGGGGCCATCTTCAGGCAGGAAGGGTTGGGCTCCCTCTTGCCTCTGTGAGCATCAGGGGGTGAGGTCATCTTTGGGCAGCAGGGGTTGGGCTCCCTTCTGCCTCCGCAATTGTCGGGGGGGGGGGGGTGGGGTGACTTGTGGCTGCGGCCGCTATACTTATTGTGACAGGGAGATCCCTTGCTGTGATAAATATAGCATCTGTGTCTACTTACAATGTAGGCCAGCATTTTGCTGGCCTACATTGTAAGTGTCTCCCACTGTACTATGGAGATGTGTAGGGCTGCCTAGGTTCACCAAAGGCTACCGCCTAGCCTTAGGTGAGCTTAGGCAAGCTTGTGGGCCTCCCTAGGCTCCCAGAGGCGCCTTCAATATAGGCGGCCTGCCTGGGGAGCATTTAAAAAAAAAAAAAAAGTGCATCCCAATTGGCTAATTAGACAGCTGTAGGATGCCTACAGTTGGCTACAATTGGGACACCGTTTATAGAATTCAGGCCTAATAAAGTTCCTATGAGCATTGGGAGCAGCGCAGAGCATTCAGCGCACTGGCTGACGGCAAAAAACGTTTTCTTGCTTTTGTAAAAAGGGGGGTAGGTAAGTCAACTTGAGATAAAATATGATGTTAATTTTGTACCGTTGTAAATTACAGTGAATTTCCAAAGGTCTCTGAACTTTGAACTATTTTTTACCCACTTACCCATACCCCTTTCCAATCCATGGCCTTTGGCCTGGGTTTTTATTTGATAGTGCTTATTTTATTGGAATCACTGCCACCTGTATAGTCTTGATTGGGTAAAACTGTTTCACAGAATCAAGCATCAGTTTTAGCCCAAGATGATAAACTATGATCTGCACAGACAGCTGTTATTCATAATATTAAAATCAAAAAGCAACAAAACTGAACTTCTTTCAGACTGTTGCTGAGTTTGAAACACAGGAGAGAGCACAAAGGGCACAACACGGCAGAACACAGCAGAGAGTCGTGAGGAAGAAACGTCAATCATTCAGCCATGCAGTTGAATTCAAAGTTCACTTTATTGATAGTAGCTCTCCATAGACTCAACACTGACAGTGTTTCGGCAGAAGTCCCTTTGCCAAGAGTCTATTAAACAATAAAATAAAACAAAACAATAAAAATACAGTAATATTATACTATAAAAAAATACATGAACATAATTACATAAATATTTATTTATTCAATTTTCTATACCGTTCTCCCAAGTGAGCTCAGGACGGTTTACATTAATTTATTCAGGTACTCAAGCATTTTTCCCTGTCTGTCCTGGCAGGCTCACAATCTACCTAGGGCAATGGGGGGATTAAGTGACTTGCCCAGGGTCACAAGGAGCAGCATGGGTTTGAACCCACAACCCCAGGGTGCTGAGGCTGTAGCTTTAACCACTGCCCCACACACTCCCCTCAATATATGGTATGATTGACATTTCTTCCTCATGACTCTCTGCTATGTGCTGAGTTTGAAACTTCACATGGGGCAGAACATAGGAAAAGCCATCTCTTGCTTTTCCACCATCCAATGAAGACAATCTATACCATATTTCTAGGATCCCTTGCCTAGCTCCATGGTACCTTGTTTACTAAGGGCTCCTTTTACTAAGGTGCGCTAGAGCTTTAACGCACAGAATAGCGCGAGCTACATTGCTGCACGCGCTAGACCTTAATGTCAGCATTGTGCTGGCGTTAGTTCTAGAAGCGTAGTGCATGGTAATTTCCTGCGTGCGCTAAAAACGCTAGCGCACCTTAGTAAATGGAGCCCTTGGTGTCATATACAGAGAAAAAAAGAAAACCTTCACTAAATAGGTCTTAATTTGGTGAAAGGGGAGCAATTGGTGTTTTTCATTTAAACTGCTGCTTCATTCTGGTAAATTGGGTATAAACAGATTCTCTAAATACCTGTAGCATTATCTTATACAATATAAAGATTATACTTGTTTATTGAACTAAGAGCAATAGACTTAACGGAATGCTTTATGCTGCTTATATGCTTGCAGAGGACTGTACTATGCTATTTGTTCCTTTATTTTCTAGCATCCTAGGTCCTCTGTGGATATTTGTACTTAGAGTGAAACATAGGGCTCCTTTTATTAAGAATAGCACGCGTTGCCTTCTTGCTATGCATAAAAACTTTTTTTTTTTTTTAATTCTTTATTCATTTTTAAATTTACAATAAGTGTAACAATATAGCCAAACAAATTAACAATAAATATAACACTTAATAATCATCAATGGTACAAATAATATGATCTTATCTCCCACCCTTCCTACCCTTTCTTATCTTATGTAACAATAAATTTACCGTCCCCTCCCCCTTCACAATCAAACTTGTAAATTTAAGGGAAAAAATTAAAATTAAAATATCATCTAATACTTTGTAAATGGCTCCCACACATCCTGAAATTTCCAGAAAAAACTGCGCTGTATTGCAATAAATTTTTCCATTTTATAAACATGACATAAGGAATTCCACCAGAAATTATAATGTAATTTACTCCAATTTTTCCAATTATACATAATTTGTTGAATGGCAACCCCAGTCATTATAAGTAATAATTTGTTATTATTTGTAGAAATCTGACTTTTTGCTCTCATTGCCATACCAAATAGCACAGTATCATATGATAATGCCACTGGGTTATCTAATAAACAATTAATTTGGTCCCAAATTGATTTCCAGAAATTCATAATAAATGGACAATAGAATAATAAATGATCTAAAGTCCCTGCTTCGAGGTGACAGTGCCAACATTTATTAGACTTAGAGCTATCCAATTTTTGTACATCTCATCCTCCAAGTCCAAATTTGTGGCCATTGAGACGTAGTAATTTGGTGCTTAATCTCAATACTCCAAATGTCTCTCAGACCAGTGTTTAGTTTCTTTTTAATAAATCCAGTCAGCAATTTATACCACTGGGCAGCCTGGTGACCCAAGAAGTCCGCCTAAAAGCATAAGAACTCCACACTCAAATGATTACTAAGGTTTTTCCATTCAGGGAACCCCACCTGAATGGCCTGCTTCAGTTGCAACCATCTAAAACATTCTGATTTATTAAGACCATATTTATGTTGCAACTGTGAAAATTCAAGCATTTTACCATTAGAGATAACATCATCTAATAAACGTATTCCTGCTATCATCCAATACTTCCAGGCGAGCCTTTCTCCGCCAATTTGAATCTTGGAGTTCAGCCATATAGATTGATTTGTAGATTTGTGAATTGGAATTGTTGTTAAATTACTTACATAACGCAATGTTTTCAAGGTATCAGCTAATATTCTGTTATCTTTACTGTAACTAGACATTTTGATACTGAGCACATGACAAAGGCGCAAAGGAGACATGAGTTGCCATTCAAGCTACAACCAATCTGGGAGTTTTTCCATGAGCTCTGGGAGGACCCAATACATATCCTGGCGCAAAATATAGGCTTGATGATACCTATAAAAATTGGGAAAATTTACCCCTCCCTCTGAAATTGGCCTTTGTAAAGATACCAAGGCTACTCTGGGAGTTTTAACCAGCCAAATAAATTTTATGAGAATACTATTTAATTTTTTATAAAAGGACCCTTGAAAATAAACCGGCAACATACCCATCTGATAACAAACCACAGGCAAAATCATCATCTTAATAGTTTGGACTCTCCCCCACCATGAAAGATGTAAAGGATTCCATTGCTCACACATTTCTGTGACCTTCTGTAATAACGATTTTTCATTTATTTTTATTGTTTCTTCCATTGTATTTTTAATCCAAATGCCTAAATATTTTATTCCATCTTCCCTCCATAGAAAGGGAAATGAATCAAACAAACCTTTTGTACAATGGACATTGAGTGGAAGAATTTCTGTTTTACTCCAATTTATCTTGTAACCTGAAAATTTTCCAAATTTCTCAATCATTTCAAGTAAGCAAGGAATGGTTGTCTCAGGATTTCTCAAATAGAGCAATATATCATCTGCGTAAGCCGAGACCTTATATTCCCGATCTCTACGAGGAATACCCTGAATCTCATCTGCTTGCTAAATAGCTAGTAACAGGGGTTCCAATACAATATCAAAAAGCAGAGGAGATAAAGGACAGCCTTGTCTAATCCCCCTCTGCAACCTAAAGCCATCTGAGAAATTCTTATTAATATACAATTTAGCAACAGGGGAGCTATACAATGTTTGAACCATTTTTATAAATCCTGAACCAATACCAAACCATTCCAACACTTGATACATGAAGGTCCATTCAACACGATCAAAGGCCTTCTCTGCATCAAGGGATACAGAAAAAGCCTGATCATTTAAGGCTTTTGATAAATTCAACATATGCAAGGCAAGCCTAGTGTTATTAGAAGAATGTCTTTGAGCAACGAATCCAGTTTGGTGCATTCCAATAATAAAAGGGAGAGCTGTACCCAAACGTATTGCTAGTTTTAGCTAAAAGTTTTCCATCAACATTAATTAAAGAAATAGGCCTGTAATTGGAAACCAGAGTGAGATCTTTATTTGGCTTTGGCAAGACTATAGTTAATGATTCCACCATGGTACCTGATATATATTTAGTAAATATGGTAATAGAGTAATTTGGAATGATTTATAAAATTCTACTGTAAAACCATCTCCACCTGGAGCGGATCCAACTCTAAGGGACTTCAATGCTGCTTGCAATTCCTTAATTGATATTGGCTTTTCTAAACTTTCTTTTATATGCTCAGGAACTTTCGGCCCCTTGATTAAATTTAAAAATACCAATCCATCTTTTTCTTTATCTAAATAAGGCTCAGAAGAACACAGATCTTTATAAAATTGTAAAAATTGTTTTAAAATAGAATCAATTTGTGTAAAAGGCATGGATCTTGCCTGGTGTGTGTATGGGTGTGTGGGGGGGGGGGGGGTTGGTTGGGATCATTAGGGGTATTGTTTTGGGAGAGATTCCAAGCGTAAATGAGGGGATTCTTGGCTAATGAGAGCAGATCTTTTCAAAAATTGTAGACATGTGCATTTGGGGAAAGCAGGATGGTCTTTTTTCTTATGAGCAGTTTTTGAAAATCACTGGATGTGCCAGCAATACCCTTGTATTTGCCAATGTACTTCTAGGTATTTTACAAAAGCCCTTGCTCAGCAGATTTTTTTGTAAAATACAGTGGCAATTCTTTATGTTCTGATCTCAATTCCCATTTCAACATTCTATGTAAAATGTGTTTTCATATGTCTTTATAAAATAAGCTATACATGGGTACCTTCCTGCCTATTTGTCTATTATAAAATCACCCCATAGAGACTTATGCAACCACACTTGAGACAGAATAGTGAAATCTAAGCACATATGTAGGCAGCAATAAGGATGGACAATTAGTAAATGTTCATTTTGTGTGGTTTCCTCTGTTGTTTCTGGGAATGTGTTAGTCATTTTCATTTGGCCAAATTTTCATCATGGAAGCAAAGTCATTGAGGCCCATATTCTATAAACATGCCTTAAGTTAGATACCAGTAGGCGCCCTACCGGCACCTTACTTAAGTGGTAAAAGTTATTAAAAAAAAAAAATATATATATATATATATATATATTTTTTTTTTAATGTAGGCACCTATTGGTGCCTGGAAAAATAACACCTTTATTGCATCTACAGAGGTGCTTCATGACACTTAATACCACTGTAGGCATGGCTAATGACAGAAATGGCATTAGGTATCATAGAGCGCCTCCATAAATGCGATTCACATGAAAGGTAGGTGCCGGAAATGTAGGCCTTTAAAACCTTGGCCTACATTTCTAGCATCTACCTTTCATGAAGCCACGATTCTATAAACGGTGCCTTTGAGTGATTGACACATGATCGGCAGCCATTTTTTAGATGGCCGACAATGATGGCGCCATTTATAGAATCCGGCCCTTATTGCACAGCCTTGAAAGAGGGTACTCGTTCCCTATGTTCAAAGAGGGATGAACTCTTTTTGAAAGAGCACCCAGAATGCATGTATGCTCAGTGATTTGCGCATGCATGCTAGTTCACACATGCGCAATCGGCCTATAGTTTGCATTAAGAACATAACATAAGAACATAAGCAGTGCCTCCGCCGGGTCAGACCATAGGTCCATCCTGCCCAGCAGTCCGCTCCCGCGGCGGCCCAACAGGTCACGACCTGTCTGAATTACCAGAAGGGGCCCCTTTCCACCTTGGTTTCTCATTAAAGTCCTATCTTCCCATCAAAGTCCTCACCCTCTGGTCTTGCCCATGCACGACCTGGTTGGCTTTCTATACTTATTACCTGGTTAGCTTTCTATACTTGTGTTACATCCCAGCACCTCTCTCAGTATCCCACGATCCCTTTATCCCTCAGGAATCCGTCCAATCCCTGTTTGAATCCATGTACCGTACTCTGCCTGATCACTTCCTCCGGTAGCGCATTCCAAGTGTTCACGACCCTTTGGGTGAAGAAAAACTTCCTTGCATTTGTTTTGAACCTATCTCCCTTCAGTTTCTCCGAATGCCCCCTCATACCTGTTGTCCCCCTCAGTCTGAAGAATCTGTCCCTGTCCACCCTCTCTATGCCCCTCATGATCTTGAAGGTCTCTATCATATCTCCCCTGAGCCTCCTTTTTTCCAGAGAGAAGAGCCCCAGCCTATCCAACCTCTCAGCGTATGGGCAGTGTTCCAGCCCTTTTACCAGTTTCGTTGCTCTCCTTTAGACTCTCTCAAGTACCGCCATGTCTTTCTTGAGGTGCGGCGACCAATACTGAACGCAGTATTCCAGATGTGGACGCACCATCGCTCGATACAATGGCATGATGACTTCCCGCGTCCTGGTTGTTATGCCCCTCTTTATGATGCCCAGCATCCTGTTGGCTTTTTTTGAGGCTGCTGCGCACTGTGCAGATGGCTTCAGTGATGCATCCATCAGCACACCCAAGTCTCTCTCTAGTCTGCTATCTCCCAACAATGCCCCCCCCCCCAATTTGTAGTTGAATAACGGGTTCTTTTTCCCTATATGCATGACCTTGCATTTTTCCACGTTAAAGCACATTTGCCATTTGTTTGCCCAGTCTTCCAGATTGTCCAGGTCCCTTTGCAGGTCCTCACACTCTTCCCTGGACCTAACTCTGCCGCACAGTTTGGTATCGTCTGCAAATTTTATAACCTCGCACTTCGCCTCCTTTTCCAGGTCATTGATAAATATATTGAAGAGTAACGGCCCCAGCACCGATCCCTGTGGCACACCGCTCGTGACTCTCCGCCAGTCAGAATATTGGCCCTTTACTCCGACCCTCTGCAGTCTACCCGACAACCAGTGCTTGATCCATCTGTGCACATCCCCTCCCACCCCGTGGTTCCACAGCTTCCTAAGCAGCCTTTCATGTGGCACCTTGTCGAAAGCCTTTTGAAAATCGAGGTAAATGATGTCTATGGGTTCCCCATTGTCCACCCGACTGCTTATTCCCTCAAAGAAGTACAGAAGGTTCGTTAGGCACGACCTTCCCTTACAGAATCCGTGCTGGCTAGTTCTCAGTAGGCCATTCCTCTCGATGTGTTCGCAAATGCCGTCCTTGATCATAGCTTCCACCATCTTCCCTATAATTGAAGTCAGGCTCACCGGCCTGTAGTTCCCAGGGTCACCCCTTGATCCCTTCTTGAAGATAGGTGTGACATTCGCCAATTTCCAGTCCTCTGGTACCTCTCCAGTTTTCAAGGAAAGGTTGCAAACATGCTGGATTGTGCCCGCTATTTCTTGTCTTAATTCCTTCAGAACCCTTGGGTGGATCCCGTCCGGGCCCGGTGATTTGCCGCATTTTAACCTGTCTATCTGTTTGAGGACATCCTCCTTACTTACCTCTATGTGCTCCAATTTTTCGGCCTGTTCCCCACTCATGAGCTCCTCTGAGTCCGGTATATTAGATGTGTCTTCACTCGTGAAAACCGACGAGAAGAACGTGTTCAACCTCTCAGCTACCTCTTTATCCTCCTTAATCACTCCCTTCCTATCCCCATCATCCAACGGCCCCACCTCCTCTCTCGCTGGTCGCTTCCCCATTCTGTCAAAAGAATACACGCTATCATCGGCAAATATAAAACACAAATTTTCTTGTTTTCCTTTTCCGTATGTTTTTATTTTATAACAGACAATGACAGGGGATATGTCATTTAACAACAAGATAATAGACCAGTGCATCGCAATCTTTTTATGCTATTGGCATACAAATCTCGGGGTTGTGACAGGATGGCACCTGGAAGTGCGCAGACGTTGGCACAATTACATAACATGCATGCATGATGTTATCACATCAATGTACGCACATGTGCAGATGTCCTCCAGCCGTGGCCCTGAGCCTCCTATTAATGCCGGTGGGGGGGGGGGGGGAGGGGGTGCTGTAGAAGGAGAGTTGAGAAGGAGCAAAGATGCCAACGAGGAGGAGAAGAACAGGTGCCAGCTGACTGATTATAGCATATGCCTCTCGCCATGAGAAGCACATCCTGTAAGCAGTCAGCTGACGCCGGCGCCTCTCCTTCTTGCCGGCATCTCTAGGCACACCTGGAATCCTCCAGGGCACATGGTTTGTGATACACTGTAATAGACTTTACCCCAAGTAATTTCACTCTCCTTTAGAACTTCAGCAACATCACTCAGGGCTCAACATTTTCATTGCCCTAAGCTTTATATGTCAGATCGTCATCTGTTCTTTCTTTTATCTTGTTAAATATTTCAAGTATATATATATAAATACTCTCATTTAATTTAGTGGTCTTGAAGTCTGGGAAGTTACAGCCAACACGTTTCGCTTTATGCTTTTTCAAGGACACTTCTCAGCATCCCCAACGCCATTCAGCTTAACCATTTTTCAGACTAAGATCTTACAGCCTCTTTTACAAAGCCGTGCTAGCGGCTGCACTGCACAAACAGCCCTGAAGCCCATAGAGATTTTAAGGGCTTCGGGGCTGTTGCTGTGCGGCTTTGAGAAAGAGGCTGTTGGTCTGAGAAAGAACCTTTGACGATCTAACACATAAAACTTAGGGCAATGAAAATGTTGAGCCCTGACTGGTGTCGCTGAGGTTCTGAAATGACTTGGGGTAAAGACTATTATCTTGTTAAATGAGACCTCAAGTATAGTTGTTTTTGAGCCTTAAGAGAGAGAATATGTCATTGGCATTTTCCATAGCATTGCAAATGAATTCCACCTCTAGTCACTCATTGTTGACTTCATAACTGTTTTTGAAAATCAGCCAGAGAAAGATTTAAAAAAATTAATTTACCGTATTTGTCGGCGTATAAGACGACTTTTCAGTACCTTAAAATCCTCCCCAAAGTCGGGGGTCGTCTTATACGCCGGGTACTGTTTACATGCAGTGGCGTACCAAGGGGGGGGCGGAGGGGGCGGTGCGCCCCGGGTGCCAGCCCTAAGTGGGTGCTCCCGGCCTTGCCGTTCAATCCCCCCCCACCCCCGAAGGACCGCTCGCCCCACTGACCTTCCTGCACCACCTGTGAAGCAGTCCGCAGCAGGATCGCGAAGTCAGCGTCAGCGATCCCGCCCCTCCTCTGACGTCAGAGGAGGGGCGGGACCGTGGCGCAGGAAGCAGCGCAGGGATCGCTGACGCTGACTTCGCGATCCTGCTGCGGCTGCTTCATAGGTGGTGTGGGGAGGCCAGGGGGGCGAGCGGTCCTTCGGGGTTGGTCGGGGCATCAGGCCTTCAGGGTGGGGCGGGCGGGCAGGCAGGCAGGCTTTCAAGGGGGAGGGGGTGACAGGCAGGCAGGCAGACCTTCAAGGGGGGACAGGCCTTCGGGGGGGGTGCAGACCTTCAAGGGGTGCAGGCCTTCAAGGGGGGGGGCAGGCAGGCCTTCAGGGGGGGTGCAGGCCTTCGGGGGGGTGTAGGCCTTTGGGGGGGTGCAGGCCTTCAAGGGGGGGGACAGGCCTTCAAGGGGGAGACAGGCCTATAAGGGGGGGACAGGCCTACAAGGGGGGGGGACAGGCCTTCGGGGGGGTGCAGGCCTTCGGGGGGTGCAGACCTTCAAGGGGGGGACAGGCAGGCAGAAGGTTGTGCAGAAGAAGGGGTAGTCTTATACGGCGAGTATATAACAAACTCTATATTTTAACTGTAAAAGTTGGGGGGTCGTCTTATACGCCCAGTCGTCTTATACGCTGGCAAATACGGTACATTGAATCCTTACTATCAATTTAACAACTAAAGGGCCCTTTCACTAAGCTGTGGAAAGTACTATCACATGCTTACTGCAGAAAAATAGCTTACTGCGGCAGGCACACTGAGGCACCCCATGTAATTATAATAAAATTAGAAAACACTTTAAGGAATATACTTCAAAATTAATTAAATAAATATATTAAATATTAAAGTTATAATTATCATCAACTTTTTAAATAATCAATGATCAAACCTGTATCAAACACAAAACTTATTCTTTCTTCTACAATATTAATTGTTTTTCTTGTTCACCAACACAGACCCCCACCCAGTGAATAAAGTCATGAAAGTTATTGAGCAATATTAAATGGAAAAAATGTTCAAAGTTAATCTTGATATTACTCTTTGTCCAAAGCTAAAGCTTAAACATGTCATTACAATTGCTTCTGAGACAGAGTGTAGAAAACGTTCTAATTTGACGATCTTAACAGCCTTTATTTTAATTCTCATGGTATTTTATTTTTTCCAGCTGTTTTTAATTTATTATTATTACACATATTTATAATTAATAATGTGTGCTTTTCTGTTAGCACATTCTAATACCTTTAACATGCCATTATTATACCACAGATTCCATTTTATGCAATGAGATATAGATATTAATAATGAAATTTAATGGCATTAGCATGCTAACAGAGAACATTATGAAGTTGTAACACAACCGAGTCCTCCTAGAATAAACTGGAAGAAGAAATATGTGAGCAAATTAGGAAGAATCCCAGGTTAATATTTTCTACATTATTGAGGGCCGTATAGTTAAAAAATTTGGAGGAAATAGCTCATCTTCTTCTCTTGTGTCTTGCCAAAGAATTAATTTCACTAAATACCAAGGGAGAACTTTCATCTTTCAAGATATCTTGAAATATATTAAGTAAATTATTCAATTTTAATTAAATTAACCTAAAATGTAAGAATTGCCATGTATTTCATTTCATGGGTTCTGTACAAAATATGGATTTCAGCCTATTTCTATATTTCTGGCTTAGAAAATACTTTGAGTTACCTACCTTGATTTGATATTTCTTGTATGTTTTAACTTTTTGTGGCTTCAGTGAAGAACTTCAATGGGAATAGAAAATAAAAAATGAGGAAAGAAAAGACAAAAACAGCAACAGCAATACATTCAGTGGAGAAATGAGAGTAAGGTGTCATATTATATTACAAGTATGTTATAATGTGCTTTACATGGCCAATTCTGGACCTGCCAGGCCTATTCTCCTATAGTTTATTTGGTTATATCCCCCTTTTAACAAGATGGGTTACAATACCATATTCACAGTAAGCATTACAGACAGCCATAAGACACGTGTAAAAATTCCAACATATCATACAATTTGACTAATAACAGATGCTCAGCATCCATACTTCATTTTGCAAAAAAGTCTCTTCAAAAGCCTCTTAAAAACAATCACATCTTTTTGCTTTCTGATATACAATGGAATGGCATTCCACGTAGCTGGATCAGCACAAAAAAAGCTCCCACTCTTGTGACTTTCAACCTTGCCTGCTTTAAAGTAGGAACATACAGTTCTCCAGCTTGGACTGAACGTAAACTACATAATGTTACATACTCAGATATACAGTTGATTAAATATCTCAGCGCCATCCCATGAAGGCAAAGATCAATTAATAGCAACAATTTATATTGTATCCTAAAATCAATCTTCAACCAGTAAAGTTTCACATAAAATTGAGACACATGGTCAAATTTCCCAATACCAATACCAAACAGAACATGAATAATTGAGCACACAATGAATAAAGTAAGGTCTCAAGTTGGAAGGAGCTTCTGTGTACCAGACGAGCTGAGCAAAATGCTCTAAATCAGCGGTTCTCAACCCTGTCCTGGGGACCCCCTAGCCAGTTGGGTTTTAAAGATATCCCTAATGAATATGCATGAGAGAGATATGCATATAATGGAAGTGACAGGTATGCAAATCTCATTCATGCATATTCATTAGGGATATCTTGAAAACCGGACTGGTTGGGGGTTCCCCAGGACAGGGTTGTGAACCACTGCTCTAAATCATCAAGGTTTACAATGGTGCCAAATGCCAATTAAGGGCATATGAGATGCCAGAGTCTCAAAGAGCTATTAAGTGGAAAACATAGGGCTCCTTTTACTAAGGTGCGCTAGAGGTTTTAGCACACGCAGGGTATTACCGCATGCTACACTGCACACTACGCAGCTAGAACTAACGCCAGCGTCTAGCGCATGCGACAATGTAGCGCACACTATTCCGTGCATTAATACCCTAACACAGCTTAGTAAAAGGAGCCCATAGAGAAAGCCTCTCCTCTCATTTTTCTCAGGTCCCCAACTTAGTGCTCAACTGCTGTAATGAGTGTGTTTATGTAATGTGTAGGATTTCTGAATGGAAAAGGGAGAAATATGCCTCAAGATTTAGGCATTAACTAAGGACAGTAATTTCCCTCCCATTGCCAGTTTAAAAAACAAAACAAAGTAACACTTCATTCAGCCTGTTCAGTAAAATAATGCTTGGGGAAGGAGAGGGTGGAGACAAGGGTGGGGGAGGGGCACCATCACCCCAGGCACCTCTCACCCTCGCTACACCACTGCCCTGAACGTCTTGATAAAAGTTTGATTATCCCTGCAAGATGTCCCAGTGCTAAGCCCGCTCAAATCCTACCTAAACCACGACTCTTTCACACCCCCTTATATTTATACGTCCTGGAGGGTGAAAGCCCTGTAATACATCTAAAGAAAATCTGCATTTGCATGTTTTGTGATTAAAATGTCCAAGTGCCAGTTTATATGAAACACTTTCAAGTGCCAGTTTATGCCATTTTTTGGATGTTTTTCTCTCTTGAAAATGAGCCCCATAGTTAAATTACACACACAAAAAGTGAAAACATAAGGAGCATGGCTCATGGAATTCTTTCCAACCTCCCTGTGAGTGTTTAACTATCTTTCTATCTATACATGTGTGTGTACATGTGTGTGTACATGTGTTTGCATATGTAAGACGTATTGCTGCCCGATTCAGGGAAAAAATTTTCAATTTGATTCAATTCACTTTTCCTGCCCAATCAGGTGTTTGTTTGTTTTTTAAACGGCCTGGCAGGTTTATTTTGTAGCCTCTTCACCTACCCACCCCCTTTTGCCCTCTCCAACCTCACACTGGCGCTTTGGTTTAAACAAAATAAACAAACAAAAAAGACTTTTCCTCTCTATTTTAGGTCTTAGCTCATGCTCATTGTCTAACACCAGCTCTGGCTGGATACACATTTTAAATCTGACATATTGTGATCACAAAAGAAAAAATAAAATTATTTTTTTCTACCTTTTGTTGTCTCATCATTTTATTATTCAAATCATGTTGCTCCCAGATTCTGGTTTCTATTTGTCTTCTGTTAACTCGCTCGCCAGGATCTCTTGCCCATTTGACGTTTTCTTCTTTCTCCATGCTCACCATCCATCTTCCATCTCTTTACGTTCCCTTCTACTGCCATATCCAACACCTCTTTCCCACTGTCTACCATCTCTCTCTTTCACTCTCTCCCTGCCATATACCCTGGGTCAAACTTCTCTATTCCCCTCCAAGCTGCATATCTCCCTTCCTCCCCTCCATTATCATGTGCAACATGTCTTTCTCCCCATGCACCATCTCTCCCTGCCCTCCACCCTATGTCCAACATTTCTCCCTCTCTCTTCTCCATGCATGTATCCCTCCCCTCCACCATTTACAGGATTTCTCCCTATCACCCCTTTCTACTTTATTGTTGCATCTCTCCCTTCCTCTCCTCCACTCCATGTCCAACAATTCTTCCTCTCTTCTCTCTCCTTCCATGTGCAGCAGCTTTCCATCCTTCCTATCCCCCTGTGCAGCACTTCCCAACCAACCCCTCCCCCCGGTGAGACCTGACATACCTCTGAGCCTTCTAAAGCAGCAGTGGCAGTGGCTGGCTGGCAGAGGCAGTGCTGTGAACAGACTGGTCATGGCCTGTCCTGCCAGGGCTTCCCTTTGCTATGTCATCAGTGACATGACAGAGGGAAGGCCCCGGTGGTGCAGGCCAAAAGCAGCCTGTTCAGAGTGCTGCTTCTGCTGGCTGACCACTGCCACTGCTGCTGCTGCTTTAGAAGGCCCAAGGGTATGTCAGGCCTCACTTGGTGATGGTGGTGGTGGTGGTGGGGGGGGGGGGGGTGGGGGGTGATCACTGATTTGGTGAGTCCATTTTTTGGGGGAAATGAATTGATTCACTGAAGTGAAAAGGTGAATCGATTCAAATTGGTAAATCGGACAGCACTAGTAAGAAGTGCTCTTAGTCCTTTGTTTGTGAAGAAATATTTTGCTCACATCATCTCAGTGTTTAGAGGGAACATTGGGGGACAGAGGCACTTTGATTCCAAAACAAGAGTAACATTTATTATGCATCCATTAAAAAGACTTGATGCAGAAATGTGTTTTGGCTCAGAGTGTTTGCATCAGAAGTCAAAGTCAATTTTAGTGAAGCTGTTCACAAACTTATACAAGAAAGTATGTCAGGCACTGCCTACGATATCTTGGATAGTGTCAGAGGGTCGCCCCTGTTCCTAGTGAGGAAGCCTTGCCAGAGAAGGGAAATAGGGTTAAAACCCTTGCAAGTATTCCTAAACTGGCTAGAGAGAGTCCAAAAGCAGCCTCTAGGAATACTTATAAGCCAACCCTTCCAACACTGAAACCTCCTAAACCCCTGCCTAAAGTGGGCAGATCTGGTTTAGCTCTAAGCCAGGTATAAAGAAACAAGTGGAAAGACTACATTTCCCAGCAGGCCTATAGCCAGGGGCAGGAAAGAGGGCTGGAATACAAGCCACTTCCAATCAGTCTCAAATTGGTTTAGGCCAGGTGAGGAGCTCTGTGAGCTCAGTTGTGGCAGTTGGTCTCCACAAATCATTGCAGTTACTGGAAACACATCCTGCAAAACAGCCTTCAGAAATATAAGGAAGGACTGGTGTGGATCCAGGAAGACAAGGAAGCAGCAGGATGAACTATCTCCCAACCCCCCCCCCCCCTGATGAGACATAGCTGTGGTCATTTTCTGCTGTGGTCATTGCAACAGACTCCTGAGGCAGGCCCTCTTGGGCCGAAACACGATCATGTTGAGTCTTGTGATATAACAAGAGGTATTGAACACCAAGAGTCACCTTCGCTGTTTGATTTCCATTTTAAAGTATAGAAGCAGTACGTAGTTGGATTTTTCACCCATTTCACTGCACACCCGAAGACTCACAAGACTCCTGATGCAGGTCGGGTAGGCCGAAACATGTACATGTCAGGTCATTGAGTCATAGAATGAATTTATGAGACTTTTGGATGAATAAAGGCATTTGGATTCATCAGATGAGTTGAAAGACGCTTTTTTTGTGCACCATTCTGATTGGGACAATTCCACTCTGGTTCTGTGCTGCAGAGCAGGCTACACCAACACATCTGCAGGAAGAATTAATAAGCTTCCTGCAGTGACAGAAAAGGGAGTAACTTTCTCAAAGCAGGGGAGCCAGCGCCAGAAGCAGTGGGAGCACCAGCCTCAGAGTAAACACCGGCTCCCAACCCAGCAAGCCAGAGCCAGTCAGTTACAGATTGCCAGCCCAAGGAATTAAGAAGCCACAGTCTACCTCCTTGCTACCAGACCAGGCAGAGATGGGTGATACAGAAGTCACAGAGAGTGGTGAAACTGTGTTTGGGAAGAACATTGAGTTAGCTGATGAAGACTTTGCACATGATATGGAGATAGAGGAAACAGAGCAGCCCATTATTGAAAGTATGGAAACAAGCTGATCTTCTCCTGTTATGGCAGCTGGGAGAAAATGCGGAATGTGTACTACCTTAAGAGAAGGCTGGAAAGTTTTTGTGTTTGAAGAAGGCTTTACATTAAGAACCAGGTTTTTTATCTCTCTCTTTCTTTTGGAGACAGTAAGCTGGGAACCGACTATTGTTTGTGTTCTAAATGCTGCCAGGATACCAGGTGATACAAACCTGAAGGAGTTTATTGAAGGTTTTGTTTTGATTTTTTGTTCAATAAAGTATTCTTGAGAAATTGCACCTCTGACTTTGAACTGGTTCCTTTTCCTTTTTCCTTTATTCCAATACCAAGCTACCATTAGAACCTCGCATAACACAGTGCCACAGAAAAAATGACTGCTAAAATTGAGTTTGACTCCTGAGGCAGGTGCTCTGCGCTGAAATGCAGTTCTGTGTCGAGTATTTATAGTGGAAACAAATTGAAAAAATATCCAAAAATTGGAAAGGAAACCAAAATGAACTGAAAAGGTTTTGCTCTGTGCACATTCTCTCTCTCTCCTGCTCAACTAAAAGACTTCCATAGATGCCTATTTTTAATTCAGGAAAACAGCATGTGCATATTCAGTTCAAAATGTGCGTTCTCTAGTTTGCACAGCCCCTGGCCATCCACACAAACAGCAATTGTAAAGTACATGGGTGTTTATGATGGATAGTTTTATAGCAAGACATACCAGGGGCCACTGAAAAGTTCTCAACCCAACCAAGAAGAGAATGATGTGGAGCCATGAAATTTGCAAGTGTACTTTTCTTGGCACTTTTCATTTCATTTTATATCTTTGAAACGAAAAGCATCACGAAAAGTGTGGAATAATTTGAGAGTTTCATGGCTCCACACTTATATGCTGTTCTCTCACGTATTTGGAGAGAGTTTATCATGCTCTCCTTATTAGTTTGGTGCAATGTAAGGCATGATTCATGTTTCCTTAGTATACAAGTGATCTATAGGATGAATTGCAACATAAATTCTCTTTTTTTTTTATTGTAGTGAGTTATAAATTAAAATAATGTGTGATAGGAGGGAGCATTGTGGCAATATGTGTAGAAGGTGAGGGAGGTAAATAGCAGTGACCACAACTTTAGAATTCTAGATAGACTGCAGAACCTTAGCTGCTTTGAATATTTATAGGAGTTTTAAAAAATGTTTTATTTAAAAGCTTGATATACTGTCCAGCCTTAAAGGAACTTCATTAAAATAATAGGAAAGACCTAACCACATCCAGAAAGACAGATATTCAACCAAAAATCCATTCATACTCCTATTATATGATTTGTCATAGAGATGTGGATTTATTAGCGTGCATTTGGTTCATTAATCCCCCCACACACACCTTTTTCAAAACCGCAAAAGCAGTTTTTAGCGCCAGCCAGCGTGCTGAATACTGTGTGCTGCTCCAACGCTCATAGAGTTCCTGAGCACCGGAGCAGCCCACAGCATTCAGTGCGTCAGCTGGCACTAAAAACCGCTCTCGTGGTTTTGTAAAAGGGAGGGGGAGGGGTAAGTGCTTTAAAAATGTTAGTATGTACAAAATGAATTCAATGTACATGAATTGATAATGAATATGACTGTAAGGCAGATTGGCGTTATTTGCAATCATCTACGGTGTTACTATGTTACTGTTAACCAATGAACCAACATGTGTGCAATCAACTTCCATGCAGTACAAAGTTCTGTAGTAGGTTAAAAATGAATTTGTTAAGATAAATGTGTGAAATTAACTGAAAATTTGATGAAAATTGGGGGGGGGGGGGGGGGGGGGAACCCACATTTCCTGAAAATGAGTTGACAATTTTTTTCCCCTGTGCACACCCCTAATTTTTTGTTTTGTGTATTCCTTTTTGAATTCCTCGTTCAATTTGACAGTTTTGTCTTTGCTCTTCTTCTATGGCAGGGGTGTCAAAGTCCCTCCTCGAGGGCCACGATCCAGTCGGGTTTTCAGGATTTCCCCAATGAATATGCATGAGATCTATTTGCATGCACTGCTTTCATTGTATGCTAATAGATCTCATGCATATTCATTGGGGAAATCCTGAAAACCCGACTGGATTGTGGCCCTCAAGGAGGGACTTTGACACTCCTGTTCTATGTGCTTCTTTTTTTATTATTTATAGTCTTGGTGATAATTTTATGTGGGAAGAGGGAGAGAGCGGGGGTGGGGGGGTGGGGGGGGTGTTATGGAATTTTTATTGCAGTTCTTTGCAAGAGAGAAAAGCCACATCGCTGCATCAATGATCCTATGATCAAAGCGGTAAGAAGGAAGCTTTAAAAATGACCCACAACCTTGAAATAAAAATTATGGAATGCATTGAAACAAATGCAAATACTTTTAATAACTATACTGACACCCAGTGCACCTGACATTACCAGCTTCTTGTGTTGATGCACTATGCAATTTGTCTCCTTCAGCTTTCACATCTTTTCTGAATATATCGTATCCTCCCCCATCCTTTCATTTTGCAGTTTTCTACAGATCTGACAACAAATTCAGCCTAGAATTTACTTTTCCATTTAGGAAAAACATCATCCCTGATTCACTGTGCACTGACCTGCTGAAAGGAGCAGAGCACTTGAAGGTTAATTACAGATTTATTAAGTTGGTCCCATAAGAATAATATCACCTGCAGTATGTTTGTCGACCTTTTCTGATACATTATGTAGATGTCAGTAGAGCTCACACTCACTGAAATGTAGGCGCCAGCACCTGGAAACACCTATAGCATAGTATGGTGGTGTTATTATAAGACTCGAGAGTTTTCTTTTAATTATTTCTTCTACCTATTCATTTTCTTTTTGTTTCAGTTGCCAAAAAACACATTTGCTATGAAGCCAGCCTTCAGTTCTGAAAGGATAGTGGTTTATTCATCTCTCTCTTCTTTTTTGTTGAAACATGACACTCAAATTGGAGAGGGGAGCAGAGATCAACAAACCCTGTCAGTTCTTGTCAACCCAGGTGTAACAGTGCGATGGTCTTAAATTGCTACTAATCTGCCAAAGATCTTTTATCTGCAGCCTCCATCAAGCTGTTTGCTCACATTTGGTTAACACTTTAAAATTTCCCTTTTTGAGGTGTCAGTGTTTGCCGTTTAGTAACGAAGGAGAGCTGTGAAAGCAGCTTAAATCACATGGATTGGAGAAGGTAGAATAGCTGATTAGCAATTCAGGGAGAATAATCTAACACAAAGTAGTAAGAGCTGTATAAAGAATGCTTTTCCCTTTCCCGTAGCAATTTTCTAATTATGTTGTCAAGCTTGCTGTCGTATTCTCCCCCTCTGCCATTAAGAAACCGTTTTTTATGTTAAGAAAAAGACTTCCAGATTTTGATGCTGTTTGCTGATTTCATTTTTTTTCCCTGTATTGTTTAAAGAATCTCTGTGTATTAAACCAAACACCAAAAAAAAAAAAAAAAAAAATTATTCAGCATAATTATGAGATGAGAGGTGGAATCAGAGTTCTGTATCAATGCAATATACTTCCACCTTTGTGACTTTGAGGGTTAGAATATCAGTAAGCGAAACATAGCTGTAAGTCAATCATTCTTCTAGAAGTTACACACAAGGCTAAAGGATATCGGTGGGAATGGACTTTAGAGCAAATATACAAATAAAAATAAAACATAAAAGAAATATTACCATTTAGCTAGAAGGACTTGACTGGATAAACTAGACTGATTCTGCTTTTAGATATTATGTTCCATATTTTGATCGTAATAATAAAGATAATGAGAGGATTATTTATGTGATGAGCAGCAAATACTCACCCACACATCTCATGTAATTCACACCTGTAATCTTCTAAGCACAGTTTCTCGACAGTCTACAGACACAGGGAATACACCGAAATTTTATGTGTCCAACATGGGATCATCACATTTAGATAAAACAGCTTTGTTCAGGAACATGTTCATGTTCTCATAAAAGACAAAGGCCAGGATTCATTAACCTGCCCATTTGGGCCCGATCAGGGCAGGTATGACTAATTCAGAAAAAAAATATGCAGATGGGGGCAATCGTTGGAAGGCCCCCCCATCTGCCTGCACAGCTTGCGCATGCACAGACCTGTCCCAGTCGCGACTTTTTTTAACTTTAAAATTTTGCAGCCCATGGGTTTAACCCGCATTCCGGTTAAACCCACGGGCTTGCATAGGCAGTCGGGGCAGATGTGTTTGGGGCAGGCAAGCATGTTCGGGCCCGACTCTCCTTCCATGCGGCAGCTTCTTCCCTCCTTCCCTTCAGTGCGAACCCGTGGGTTTAAAGCAGGGCTGCACTACGGCGTGCAGCCCCGCTTTAAACCCACGGGCTCGCACTGGAGGGAAGGCGGCAGAACCAGGGGGAGCAGAGAGGACATGTCAGGCAGGCATTCGGGACAGGCAAGCCCAGGGGTGCAGGACCGCTAGGGCCAGGGCAGGCAGATCGGGGCAGGCAGCTCGAAACAGGCAGATCAGGGCTGCAGGAGGCGTTCAGGGCTGCAAGAGATCAGGGCTGACAGGACAGAGAGCAGGGCTTCAATAGAGCAGGAGAGTCGGAAGGACATTTTCGACTGCTCCCCAGCAGTCGCTTCTTTCATTGAATGGCTAGCCCTGTCAGATGTGAAATTTTGTGTAGTGAATCACGTCGCTGTCCAATTTGCATGCGTTTCTCATTTGCATGCATGGATTCAAAGCGGATCACAGGAGAGGTAAGTGAATCAGGCCGGATGGAAATTTGCTCGTTAAGGGGTCGCAAACCGATCGGTACACGATCGGTTTGCTTAGTGAATCTAGCCCAAAGATAGTTTAAGCAGAAAAGCTTCTCCATAACAAAAGAATAAATGAACAAAATCATACTCTACATTTTATGACTAAAATATGGATAATATAGACATGTTAGCATTAAAGGTCTATGTTCACTGAACCTCTATCACAATGATACCATATGAATGGGTGCTGAAAATTTCTCAGCTCAAGCAACTTTCTAAATTCTAAGCGTTTTTGCCACACTAGCTGGAAAGAGTATTATTTTATTTTGCAAAGTGGCAATTTGCAGAGTTGTAATGCTATGTTTTAACATTGTTTTAGATCATTGATTGAACTATGTCAATGAAAAGTGTGGAACCTTCAAGTGTGGAACTCCGAGCTGTCATGAAGTTCCTATTCCTGCAGAAAAAAAACTCCAAAGGAAATCCATGAATATATGATGCAAACACTGAGTGACAAATGCCCATCATACTCCTCAGTGAAGAAGTGGTGTGCAAACTTTCAGCATGGAGATTTTGAGTCTGAAAATGCAGCAAGGTCTGGGTGTCAACTCCTGAAATTGTTGTCCATGATGTGATTTTGACAGATCATCGAATATCATCTAAAACAATTGCTGAAACAGTATAGATAACCAGGGAATGTGTTGGGTGTTTAATCCATGAGCAGAAGGGTATGCAGAAGCTGTCAGCCATGTGTGCTCAAATGCTTGAATGCTAATGAGAAACAACATTGAGTGGACACTTCCAATTTGATTTTGCAGAATTTTCAGCAAGTTGGTGCCAACTTTTTGGAATGACTAGTTACTGTTGATGAAACATGGTTATACCTCTATGATCCTGATACATAACAACAGTCTTTGCAATGGCAGCACTCAAATTCTCCAAGGCCAAGGAAATTCAAGACCCAAAAGTCAGCAGGAAAGGTCATGGCCACAGTGTTTTTGGGATCAGTAAAGTGTTGTAATGACTGATTATGTTCAAAGGGTCCAAATGCAGAATACTACTATAACTTGCTGTGCTGATTAAAGGAGGCATTGAAAGAAAAAAGGAGAGGGAAGCTGTGGAAAGGAGTTCTTTTTTTCATAGACAATGCATCTGCTCATAAGGCTGGCCAAACGATGGATGTTTTGATGCAGTTGGGGTTTCAGTGCATAGACCATCCACTTACTATTTTCTGTTTCTTTTTTTTTTTTCTTTTCTTTTCTTTATCAATTTTCAAAAACATATCAAGTATACACTTGTACAGAAAGGGGGAACTAATAAAGGAAAATAGAAAATTCCAAGTTAACATTAATCACAATCAAGGGAAAAATAATCATAAACTCCTCCTCAAATCCTCAATTCATGGATCCAAGAAGTATAACAGTGAGCCTACTGAAAAGAATCATAAAAATATACAAAAAGAAAGACAGGAATACAGTCAACTGGAGGAAGTAACCTAATTAAACAATGAGCTCTCATGTTGTTGTTGTCCCAGCTTTCAGGTGTGCAGCTGACAGAAAGGTTGTCAGTTGTATTGGATCAAAGAAAACATATTTTTGCTTTTGATATAATATCACACATTTACTTGGGTGTCTTAGAAAGAAGGAAGCTCCAAGAGCAATAACTCCCGGCTTCAAAATCAAAAATTCACGGCGACGCTTCTGGGTATCTCGTGCCAGATCTGGAAATATTTGTATTTTAAATCCCAAAAATTCTTTTAACTTATTTTTGAAGGAAAGTCTCAGCAACCAGTTTTTATCTGGTGCCAAGGCAACAGTAAGAAGCAAGGTTGCAGGTATCGCTATTTCCTTATCCGACTGTTCCAACATCAACAAAACATTTAAATTCTGTTGAACCTCTGACGATGGCTGTTGTCCTTCAACCCTTCGTGTGGGCAAGTAATAAACCTGAGTAAATGGTGGAAGCAATTCTTCTGATATACCCAATATTTCAATCATATACCTTTTTATCATGTCTCTTGGAGGTATTGTTGCCACTCTAGGAAAATTAATTAACCTGAGATTATTATTACGAGAAAGATTGTCCAGAGCTTCCAATTTTCTTCTCATATTTATATTATCTCTCATTAATGTTTCATTAAGTTGTTTAGTGGCAGCATTTGAATCTTTATGGTCCTGCATATCAGTTTGTAAGCCTTTAATATATGTTTCATGGGTGTTTAATTTTAGTTCAATTTGAGAAATTTGAGGTTTAATTGATTTTGCCAGATCCGCCACTAGATCCCATATCGCCTCAAGAGTTATTTCTTGGGGTTTCTCTGTTGTAATAGTTTGTACAGACTGAATAGGAAGATTTAATATAGCTGACCTCTCCTCCTGAATGCTGTTCTCCTGGAAGCTGTGTTCCCTCATGTTGTTATGACCCTCAGACAACACAGAACTCTCAAAGCGGGAGTCCAAATCCAGTCTCCCCTGTCTGATGTCTGAAGCCTCGCGGGACAGGAGCTCACCGACCTCCGATGGCTCCACTGCCCGAGGGGAACTGGTGTTCTGAGGAAGAGGGGGAGGTGCTCTGGTATCGGGGCTCAATGAGATCTCCAGTCCCAGGGAGACCGCTTCCTGCTCACCAATGAGAGCCTCCAACGGGGAAGCCGCTGTCACCGCCGCCACCTCCGCCACCTCCGCCACTTCCTGCATCTGACGGATTAGATCCTCGATGTTGCCGACTCTTGCGGGGTCGGGGCGCCGCCAGGCTACAGCGGCACTTCGGCCCCTTCTTTTCGGCATTATCAAGTAGAGACACGTCGCTATAAGAGAAGAAAAAAAGCCGAAGATTCAACCAAGAATCTGACTGGAATGCTCAGCTAGCTGTCCCATCAGCCATCTTGGATCCTTATATAATTCTTTGGTGATATCACCAAAGAATTTTCTGTTTCTAAACCTTAAAAAGAATTTGAAAGGACAATTTTCAAGTGAGTCAGAAGTGATTGCAGCAGTGATTTCAGTGACCAGACATCAGAGTATTTTTGGAAGGGTTACAGAAACCTCAGACACAATGGGGGAAATTCTATAACCAGCGCCTAAACTTAGATATCAGTAGGCACCCTGCCAATGCATAAGTAATTGTAAAATGCAGTCATATATGGCAATGTTGAAGCGCCTACCAATGCCTAAATAAAAGTTGGTTGAAATGGCCACTGGAATCACAGCTAGGTAGCCACTTTAGGTCACAGAACACCAAAATAGGTGTGGCCAATGCTGGAAGTGAAACTAGGCGGCCTAAAGTGGCTACCCAGCTGCGATTCACACAAACCCTGGTCTACATTTCAGGCACTTTTCTTTGCTGCTGTACCACAGCAGCCGATTATGGTAAGGGATTCCCCACTCCCATCAACTGAGCGGCAGGGACTCCCCAAAGCCGTGATTATGTAACTGGCACCCAAGTTGGATTGCCTGTCAATCATTTGAGGGCACCGGTGACAGAATTGCAGTTTTGGGGAGTTCCTACTGCTCAGCTGATGGGGGAGGGAAGAATTCAGACTAAGCATAGGGACACAAACAATCGCCATTTACCTCAAAATATGCCCTAATTCGAACATTCAAGGGTTTTCTGGGACACTGCAAGGCCACCCACACATCACACATACACCCAGTCTGAAAAAAAGAAGACATAGAAAAAAAATGGAGGAAAAGCCTCAATTAAGCTTCATATGGCTAAAAAAACCTCCACTTATGTGTATTCACTATATCAAAAACAGTGGTGAAAAAATGAGGCACAAAAGCAGCCCCTAAAAAAACACCTTACATCAAGCACACCAAAATCTCACATACAAACATTGTGTGAAAAAAGATTGTGTGAAAAAAGATTGCAGTCCAGAGGCACAGTCAGAAATATTGCAACCTGAGCAAGGAAAAAGGAAAAACTTAGCTGTCCATGAAGTCCTAGGTGTCTCCAATCAGGCTTGCTTCCAAAATTCACTACCCAGGCTTCATGGGTAAACAGCCCACCCGACGGGGAAATCTCCGTTTCGCTCTTGCTGCATCAGGGGTGAAAAACTTCCTGCATCAAAGGCAATCCACCACGACCCTCCGTGCAAATCCTTCACAGATTTCACAATTAATGTGATGCTGGCAGCAGGAAACACTGCAGAACACAGTAGAGAGTTGCACGGGGAGAGAAATCCCACCATCCCCGCCCGTCCCCACCAGGATCCTCTCCGTTCCCACCTTTCCCCGTCAAAATCCTCTATGTCCCCACCCATCCCCACAAGGAATTACCTCCATCCCCGCCCGTCCCCATAAAAAGCAGCAATTACTTCTGACAGGATCATCAATTCCAGTTTCTTTTGTGTTTGCGCTGCTGTTTTCCTTGTGGAATTTCTTTGGTGGAACCCTTTTTTTGTTTTCTGTTCAGGTAATTAACTTATAAACCCCCTCTTTTACTAAGGCTGACGTGTCCATTATATTATATGGACGAACCCTGCTTCCAAAGCCTTCCATCCCCGTGGGAGTCCCATGGACCAGAGGGGGGTCCCCGTGGGTTAGGGGGGGAGTCCTGCGGGACCCCCGCGGGACCCGTGGGATTCCCGTGATCCCCGTTCCTGTGCAGACCTCTAGAACATAGCCCTTGTATATTTACAACTCCACCTCCTAGATACCACCAGCCAATCACTGCTCCTTAGCAACCTCTCAATTAGGAAGCTAGCCAAAAAATGTGGCCCATTCAATCCGGGCATTCAGTCCTGTTGGTTGAACAGATTGTAACAGGTAAATCCAGCGCTATTCTTTCTGTCTCAACAGACGCCGCCAATCACCACGTCTGGATGAGTAGGGGAAATGCTCAATAACAATGCAGCGCAGAGAGCTAAAATCATGCTGAGCCTCAAGACAATGAGCCACCATCGGTTCCTCCACATGCTGAGTATGCGGGCATGATCTTTGCTCCAATAGCCGGGTCCTCAACCAGCGAGAAGTGTGACCCACAAAAAGCATTGCACAGGGGCACAAGATGATATACGCAACTCCCTCTGTCACACACGAAGTGCTGCTCCAGAGGCTATAAACTTTCCCAGTCCTCGGGTGGATAAATTTGTCAGACTCAATCATGAGGGAACACACTGAGCAATTACCACAGCTCAGGTGTCCAGTAGAAATTTGCATGTCCGTTTCCATCCCCATTGGTTTAAGAACACTTGGGCTCAATATATCACACAGATTCCTATTGTGACTATAGGAAAACAAAACCCTTACATGTTGGAAACAAGTATGCACCCGTACAATATTCAAATGTTTCCGAAGAAACCTCTCAGTTGTTCTAGATATTTGATTAAAAGTAGATACAAAAGAAATCACATCTTGGAGTGGATGTTCACGGTATTCCAATAAATCCTCCCTATGGTTATAAAACACTCTCTTTGTTGCTCTTGACACTACAGCCACTGGGTACCCTCTTTAAAGAATTCCCATGCCCCGATCAGCTGAGCCAGCTGCCAAAGACAGAGACCCCCCCCCCCCCCCCCAACTGGCAAGAGGGATGCCCACTCCATCCTGCTGGACCTTCAAAACAACCCCAGGCAGGAGGGATGCCCACTCCCTCCTGCTAGCACCTCCCGCAACATCCCCAGCTGGAGAGATGCCCACTCCATCCTGCCAGCACCCCAGCAGGAGGGATGCCTACTCCCTCCTGCTAGCACCTCCCGCAACATCCCCAGCTGGAGAGATGCCCACTCCATCCTGCCAGCACCCAAGCAGGAGGGATGCCTACTCCCTCCTGCTGCCTTCCCCACCATCCTCAGAAGGAGAGATGCCCACTTCCTCCTGCCAGCACCCCCCCAACACATGACCCCTTCAAACATCCTTCACCTGAAACCTACCTGAACCATCCCAACACCTTTATCTGCAAGTCTGGCTGGAGGGATGATTACTCCCTCCGGCCGTCAGGCCTGCCTCTTCAGAATGGCAGGCCTTCCCCTTCCCGGTGCAGCCTGTGATGCACCAGGGAGGGGCCCTAAGGCCCTTATTGGCCCAGATGCCTAAGGCTCCTCCCATAGGAGGGGCTTTAATCACCTTCTTTCAGCCTGTATGCTTCCTCTCCTCCAGACCTAATTCCCTCCCCCAACATTTTCTTCCTCTCTCCCTGCCTCCCTTTCTTTTTTCTCTCTTCATGCCCCCTTTCTTTTTTTCTGTTTCCCTTCTGTCTCCCTACCTGCCCCCTTTCTTTCTTTCTCCCTGCCCTCCACCAAGCCGCTGCTGCCACCATCGGGAAACAGGCCCCAAAGCCGCCGCCGCGGTTGCCCCAAGCTCTCTCTGCTTCCCAGCGTTGGGCCGACGGAGAGGAAGTTCCGCCCAGCCAGGCAGCGATTGGCTGGTCCGAACTTCCTCTTCAACGGCAGCCTTAGGGGGGGGGTGCAAAACCGGCCAGGTCCGGAAAATGGTCGATCGCTAAGGCAAAATGAGTCTATCACGGAGCCCGGGATGGGCTCCGCGATCAACTCACTTTGCCTTGGCGATGGACCATTTTCCGGACCTGGCCGGCTGTGCACCCCCCCTAAGGCTGCACCCGGGGCAGCCCTCCCCCCTCGCCCCCCCCTTGGTACGCCACTGTGTGCTATGCCTAATTAGGTTCAAGGCAACTGTGACAGAAGTTATACAACATTGCCCCTTCCTTGGGTTAGTTCAGCTCTTCAGACAGAAGGTTTCCTGGAGTAACCTCCAGCATTTCCCCTTCTGGCCAGCTGGAAGAAAGGCAAGGACCGCTCAGAAAGGAAAACAGCTTCAGGAGAGGGAGAGGGGAGGAAAGTGCCAAACCAGGAAGTAGAGAAGGAGAATTTAAAAGGTAAAGCCATGATCAGAACCAGAGGTACCAGATTGAAGGAAGGATGTGGAGGATCAGTAGAGAACACCCAATATTATCTACTGCATCGCTAAGTTTTGCTCCTGGGCGATGATGGTCCAGATGAAATTGAATGCTGCTAAGACCAAACTTTTATGGATCGGTCCAAAGTTCGATTCTCTTCTTTCAGCTGTGACCTTAGACTCATGAGAATCTCTGAAAATTCAGTTTTCCTCACTAATATTGGATATTGTTATTGATTCATCTGTTACATTTAAGAATCAGCTAAATTCCCTTGTTAAAAAGTGTTTCTTTAGCCTCCGTATCCTGATAAGAGTGAGAGCGCTCTTTCATCAACAACACTTCTCTGTATTGGTTCAGTCAATTATTTTAACAAGGTTGGATTATTGCAACTCAATGTACCTGGGTCTTTCAAAGGTCAGTCTGCAGAGACTTCAACTGATACAGAGTATCACTGCTAAGCTCATTTTTGGTACGAGTAAATGCGATCACGTAACCCCATTGCTCAAGGAATTACATTGGCTTCCAGTGTATCTTAGAATTCAATTTAAGTGTGTTTGAATTGCATTTACAATTCTCTTTGCCATTTTTATTACTTTGGTTCCTTTAGATTGGAATGTACACAGATCTCATCTCGCTAGGAGTTCAAATAAATTAAAACTTCCATTTCCTTCCCTTAGGGGTAAAAATAGAACTTTCAAGAGATCCAATTCCAGCCACTCTTTCATTTTCAAACTAACTGAGCTCTGGAATGAGTTACCACTGTCACTTAGAAATCTAGGCCCCTTCATTTTATTTCGGAAAACTTTCTTGTTTACTAAACACTTTGGAAACTAAACCATTCTAGATTACATTCTTCTACTATATTAATATACTATACTTACATTATTGTAAACCGAGTCGAGCACCTTTTTGGCTGAAGACCCGGTCTAAAAAATTATAGCTTAGTTTAACTGTAACTTATTCCCAACTGAGGTAGGAACCTGCTGAACTGAAGCTTTTTTACTTCCACAGGAATAAGTAAAAAGGCTGCATCTTAAAACTCTCTTAGGCGGTCTTGCACAAACTGTGCTCCTGGCTGGACATGAAGGACTGTCACCCAGAACTGGATTGACTAAACTAAACTTAGAGGGGCAGTGTATTTTGGGAAAGCAGCTTGTTTCTGTGAAGGGAGATCTGTGAGGAAAACATACTCCTAATTCTGTGTAAATAAAAGCTTATTATCCTACCTCCCCAGATTGCTTGTTAGCCTTCATGTGACTCTTCTTTGGGTAACCAGGTTATGGCTGTTACAGCAACTTATAGTGCTATTTAAAGAGATACAATTTAAGATTGTATACCACAGATGTGACATTGCCAAACACTGCACACCCTTGGCATTACCTGCAATCTCCCAGACCTCCTTAATCACAGCAAACAACCCCTTCCTGGCATCATGCAACTCCTCCTGCATAACCCATGCCTCTCCTGGCAAAGCACGAGGCCCCCTGGCAGACAAGACCCCCCCCCCCACTAGCCACAGCCTCCCATTTGCTGGGCAGACCCCATATGTGGGCACAAACCTACATATTGAAGCCTCCCCCAGTCTGCCCCCTGGATCCAAAGTCCTCAAAAATAGCTGGGGTCACAGGTCCCCCACTTCCCAATCCCACGTCCAGTCCCAGACTTATTGGGAGTCCTTGATGTCTAGTGGGATGGCAGTGATATTCACTTGCAATCACCTCATGTCCTCCTGCCCATCAAAATGATTGCAAAGACTTCTTGCAGTAATACCGTGATATTCATGCTAGAAGTAAAGCTTCCATATATTGGGGAAAATGTCCATATATGGAAGCCTGACCCCCCCTAGCTATAATATCATGATGCTACTTCTAGAGGTCTCAGTGGCAATTTTGATGAGCAGGAGGACATGAGACAATAGTGAGTGGGCATTACTGCCACCCCACTAGATATCAGGGACTGGATGGGCAGTGGGGGTGGGGGGGACCTATAGCCTGAGGGCCACTTTCAGTGATCTTGGCTGGGGAGAAGGGGGTAGGAACTCTGGCAGAATCTTCTATGTGTGGGTATCATGCCCATATGTGTGGGCCACCTCTACCAAGGAGGGAGTTGAGGATGCCTAATTTTTATTTATTTATTTATTTTTTTTTTTTTGGGGGGGGGTATCTTATCTTTTGAAGAAGCCTTGCCAGGAGTGCCTTGTCTGCTGAGGGGGCTTTCAGGTGATACCAGTGAGGGTCAAGTGATGCAGATTGGGGGGAGGGCATAGAATTGCAGGACCCAAAACATTTGGATTCATTGTTGCCAGATCATTTTATCCTGTTTTATTTTTATTAGTTTTGTTCTACTATAATGTTTTTTTTATTGTGTATATGTTGTTGTAACCCCTCTAAATTTAGAGAAAGTAAGGGATAAATACTTTTTATAGGATCAGTGTAATAAGCTGCTGAGTACTGAATCTGATGCACTCTCTTAATAGACTTTTGTGGCTTCTCTGTGTACTGCAAAATATTTTTTTACAGCGGCTTGTGCTCTGTTTTATCAAAAATAAAATTGTAAACATAGCCAGTCATAGGACTCTTAGCTCTGTGAATACGTATACCATGTGTGCTTAGACTAATTTTCAAACAGAAATAGTCTAGGTACTTCTATTTGAAAATTAGGAGAAAGAGTGCATGCTAAAAGCATTCATGTGTTATACACAGGTTTTATACGGTATGTCCGTTTCCATCCCCATTGGTTTAAGAACACTCAGGCTCAATATATATCACACAAATTCCTATTGCAACCATAGGAAAACAAAAAACTTACATGCTGGAAACAAGGATGCACCCATACAATATTCAAATGTCTCCGAAGAACCCTCTCAGTTGTTCTAGATGGACCAGGTGGGGAGGGTTTAAATCGGGCACTGGAGGGAGGAATTTTTTTTTTTTTTGCGCAGCAGGGAGGGAAGCGGGTAGGCAGGCAGGCAAGCAGGCTAGCTTCAGGGTGGGGGTGGGACAAAGTCTGGAAGGCAGTGAGAGGGATATGGGAAGGAGGCACTGGGGGCACTAAGGACACAGGAAGGGGCACTAAGGACATAGAAAGGAGGCACAGGGGGCACTAAGGACATGGGAAGGAAGGAGGGAATAGAAAGGGACAATTGTGAAGTAAACAAACAAAGTAAAAAATCTGTTTTGTATGTCTAAATACTGTTAAATTATGTTAAGAATCCTTTTTTCCCTTGGTATCATCTGATATTGTAACTATTAAATCTGTATAAATAAAAAAAATAAAAAAAAGAAAGGGACAATTGTTGTGCCTGATTGCAGAAAGAAATAAATGAAAGAAAGGATACACAGTCAGAATGAAACGCAACCAGAGACTCATGAAATCACCAGACAGCAAAGGTAACAAAACTTATTTTATTTTCAATTTAGTGATCAAAATGTATATCTGCTGTCTATATTTTGCACTATATTTGTCTATTTTTCTATAGTTACTGAGGTGACATTGCATATTTTAAAGTCATCTGCCTTGACATCTTTGAAACCCCCAAATATAAATGATAATTAACATTTTCTCTGCGTATAGTGTGCTTTGTAGTTTTTTATTTTATTTTATGGTTACCATTATGAATTAATAAGATATTATATGTACATGAAAAACGAATGGAAGAAATTGGGGGTGGGATTTGGGCGGGGCTAGGGCGGGATTGGAGGCGGGACTGACAATTAATAGATGTCCCCTTTTGATGAAAAAAATAAATGGTCATGTTATGCATGAAGAATATAAAAAAGCCACTCTAGAGGTTAAAAAGAAGTACTACTCCGAACAACTATTAAAGCCCCCCCATTAGATCAAAAAACCTTTTTAATCTAACAAAAGAGATACTCACAACATCACAAGAAAATAACCAGTGCCTTAACACCGAACTCGACAGCAAAATGCTCTTAGACTACTTTGCTGACAAAGTAGACAAAATACAGTCTCACCATGACTCCACTACACTCTTGAAATCATCCCCCTGCATCTCAGACAAAATAATTAAAACTACAACTGAGAACCTCACTCGCTTCAAAACTGTATCCCACAATGACATCACTGAGATACTAGACACTATTCACTCTTCCGGTTCCAACCTAAACCCCTGTCCACCACGCTTCCTAGTGGTAGTGAAAGACACGCTTGTAGACTCCATCTTTCCTCTCATCAACACCTCTCTACAAACAGGTGTAGTGCCCACAAACTGGAAGTCAGCGGTCATCAGACCAATCTTGAAAAAAAACATGCTTAACCCTAACATGCCCGGCAACTTTAGACCTGTCTCCAATGCACCCTTCATCTCCAAGATCTTGGAGATAGAATTCTTATGAGCATCAGAGCTTTTACCGCCGTGGCCTATAATAAAAACTCTAACACAGTTTAATATGGGGGGGAGGGGGAGTAAATTAATAGTTGTACTGATCTACCTGTACTAGCAACTCTATTGGATTTTCCTGTCAAACTGTCCATTGTAACTTACTGGGTAACTGACCCAACTTCTTGTAATGTAATCCAACCTTTAACTGAATAGGTAAAGGCAGAATAGAAAACCCTTAACGTAACATTCAACTTTATGACTATCCAACCACCTGTCGGTCCTGTTTATGTCAGATAATCGACTCTACTGTACCTGCAGACTTTATCCTCAATATATGAACCAGTGCATGTTCTCTTTCTTTTTGAACCTTGAGTCTTCCATTCAAGCTCATTCTTTCCTTTCAGGTCTTGTTTCCTCATGTAGGATTTCTCTCCCTTTTCTGTTATCTTTTTTCTGTAAGTCTCATTATATTATAAGCCTTGCTGCTTAATAATAATAATAGCAAAAACATACTGTACATATATAGTGACTTTGTCCAAAGCATGAACAATTATTGTGCATTGTTCCATTCATCCTGCTCTTGGGATAATGTTGTTTGTCAGCTCCTTTGTTTTACGGCAGCTCTCTTTGAATATTCTATCTTACATCTCTAATGAGATAATTCATGTTTGGTGGAATTGGATTGAGGTTGGGGGACAAATGTATTCTTCCAGATATTTCTAAAATGCAAATTAAATTCCTTCCAGATTGGAATAATTATACTCAAACTGAATTTAATATAAAAGAAAAAAAAAACCAACTATAGTTTGGATTATGGTGAACAAGACTTGTTTTAGTTTTTAAGTTAATCAATCTTTAGTTTTCTGCTATAATAACAAAGAACTTGAATCAAATGTCTGAAAACTAATTTTCAAAAAAAAAAATTAACAATTTGCAAAGAAAATTTACAAATGATACAAAAATATAATGAGTCAATATTCAATGTGATCTAAGTGGGCAGGTGAGGCTCCTACTTGCTTAAAACGTATTCTACTGGTCAGGTCTACTAAATAATGGCACTGACCAGCCATTTGCAAAGCGGGTCATAGAAACATGATGGCAGATAAAGGCCAAATGGCCCATCTAGTCTGCCCATCTGCAGTAACCATTATCTCTTTCTCTCTCTGAGAGATCCCATGTGCCTATCCCATGCTTTCTTGAATTCAGACACAGTCTCTGTCTCCACCTCTTTTAGGAGACATCTACCACCCTTTCTGTAAAAAAGTATTTCCTTAGATTATTTCTCAGTCTATCACCTCTCAACTTCATCCCATGCCTTCTCATTCCAGAGCTTCCTTTCAAATGATAGAGACTCAACTCATGCACATTTATGCCACAAGGTATTTAAATGTTTCTATTATATTTTCCCTTTCCCGTCAGAGAGAGGGGTTCTGAGGGCAGAATCAGGGAGGAGCTGGCAGCTAGGCAGATGCTGGCAATAGTCAGTGCTGTTGCCCACATAACTAAGTGACTAAATAGGAATACGTAACTATTTTTATTTATTTTAAAAAAAATTTTTCCTGCCTATTGCCTAGGTGGATTACAATACAACAAACACAGAATATTTCACATAATCTTCTCAAAAAAACAAACTGCAACAAGTAACCCCACTGCATCTTTCCCTCTTCTAAAATTTCAAATCTAAAATCTCACAAGGACATTTCAGTCAAAAAGGAATATTTCACAACAGTTCGCTCTAGGAAAAAGCTTGTTCAAATAAATTTTTAGTTCTTTTTTAAAAGATTTTAACTCCCTAAATAATCTCAAATGACCTGCAACTGGTTCCACAATCGTGGACCTGCAACTGAAATTGCTGTCGTCTGTGTCCTTTTATATTGAGTCTCCCAAACTGACTCAATCGACAATCGCATCGCTGTTTCAGATCTTAAAGAAAGTGTTGGCAGGGACTTTCTCAGTGCATGTGTTAAATACCAAGGTGCTGTGCCGTATATTGTTTGATGCGCAATCGCCAAGACTTTATATTCAGTCCTAAACTCCATCGGTAACCAGTGTAGTTGTTTTAACACTGACGAAATATGCTCATATCCAGAAATAAATCGAGCTGCAGTATTTTGCACAACCTGCAGAACTTCTGATACCTAAAAGCAATGCATTACAGAAATCAAGTTTTGTAATTGCCAGACTCTGCATCACTGTCCCCTGATATTTCATTGTAGCCCATTGGTCCGCCTATCCTTGACACTGTAATTTTTATATTTATTTAGATTCTAAGTAATAATACACATTGTGCTCTTCTATCCTCCTTTATTCCTCTCCTTACAGTTTCTTCACCCATGCATACAATGGTTTATACAAGTTTATGTACATATCATATGCACCTTATAAAACACAATAACCTACTCTCCAGTGCACAAAAACTTAGGTGAAAGGGAAAAAAGCCTCAGATGGCACAAAGAGCTTAATTTCCAGTGGTAGGGAGTTCCATAGCTGTGGTCTGGCCTAACTAAAGGCAGTGTCACAGAAAATATCTAGAGTAGGGTTTTACAACCTTGTCCTTGGTGGGCCTGGGGGCATAGCCATGAGTCAGGATTTTCCTTCGGGAAAATCTGGTAATACTACATTTACTTTATCTCTTCCTCTTGAGGTGGCGATAAGTTCTACCGCACTGTCAGCAGTTGTGACAGCTAGCACACGGTTCAGACCCATGCTCTGGCTGTCACAATTGAAAACTCCTTCATCCACTGATGTCATGATCAACTCCTAGAAGATGTGCGCCTTTAACCCAAAAGTCACTGGTTCAAGGCTAGCAACTATTATCAATACTTGAAAAATAAGACATTTATGTGGAAATTCATCAAGGGGAGCTAAATGCAAACAAGCCCATTATATTCGTATGGGTGTCGTAGCATTTAGCATGTGCTAAATTGGTTAGAGGTCTTTGGTTAGAGGTCTTCTAGTGATATTGGGGGAAAAAATGACATCACTCACCATTTTACCTATAAAATACTACTTCTTGCTTTCAAAACAAAAAAACTCGCATCAACCAGCCTTCATTGATAAACTTTTAATTCCATATGCATCTTGCAGGACTCTCCGATCTAGTAATCAAAACCTGCTCACCATTCCTCCAATAAGAGAACTCTTTTACGACACCACAGCTCCCACACTGTGAAATGCTCTTCCCACTGATCTTCATCTAGAAAACTCTTAAAATGTTCCTCTTTAAAGACGCCTTTACCTTGTAAATATCATTTCCTTTGAAATTCGATTATCCTTTGCAGAAATCTTAAGACAACCAAAACACTTTTTTTGAAGTGACCTCCCCAGCCTAATTGTACCTCCCTTTCCCATTTTCCTCTTTTATTTTTATTTTCATCTCGATGTATTTATTAATCTCTCCTTCCCATCCTTTCCTAGTGTATCATATACGTCCATGCGTAAATGTTCCCCCTTTTTTAGTTTAGATAAGTTTTTATTCTTTTTTTTGGTATATATATACTTTAAATTTTTTTTATTGTAAACCATTTAGATACCTGTAAGATAAACAGTATATCAAAAATAAAGAAACTTGAAACTTGAAAATATTGTTTACATTTCCTGTGTCATTTCAAATTAATGCATGTCCTTAATAACAATTTTCTTTGAAAATTACCCCATGGACTGAACCCATACATATGCTTGGAAAATTTGTGTGTACTAAATATGTTGCACACATGAATACATATTTTATAAAGAGTGGACATATACTGAAGCCCCTCTCCAATCTGCCCCCCTCCCCCTCTGAAATGCCTCTCTCTGCTCAGGTCAGAAAAATGTTTCTGCTTACAGAATTTTATACCTATTTGGTCCAGCCATGAATGGTTATTTCTGCATGTACAATACTGTTTTACCCACAAAATAATGCAGTCTAAAATGTCGCCCTGAATCTATTCTAGCACATCACTGCTTTGTATCCATTGATTTTTGACTGCATTTCTAACAGGGGAATCAATCAGTTCTTCAATGCTCAGTGCCAGCTCATTCTATTGAACTATAGACATATTTTGTTGTCATTGTTCATATAACACTTGAATAGAGCTCAGCTCATCCTTCCTGAAAATCATTTCTATAAATTTCTTAGTGAATAATGAAATGAAAAAGTTAATTTAGAATTACTTTTTACTTAATTTGATTTATTATTGTCTGATGAAGCTTTGTGTGAGCCCAATATTCAGACAGCGGTAGGCAGCCCGGATATCGCCCTGGAAATTCATTGCCGGGTATTATCTAGCGACTGTCATTGAATTTGGTGGGGGAGGGGGGGTTGGGGGAATGATACTAAAGTCATAGTTGGTTAAGCTAATATTCACTGGCTGGCCTTCTAAGTTATAGCGATCAAAAACAGACCTGCCATTTATGTGGGTCTATCTGACCGCTCAACTTTACCGGTCAGCCAATGAATATTGGCTCTAAAAACCGCTCCCAAAGTTAAGCGGCAGTAGGCGCCCTACCACTGCCTAACGTAATTGGTTGTATATGGTTTAATCGGTGCACTAATTTATTTTTCTTACCTTTAATCAGATCACTCACCAGCTTTCATTAATAGACTTAATTCTGTACACAACTTTTCGAGTTCTTTGATCGTCACAGCAAAATCTTCTTACAACTCTATCCATCTGTCAGATATTTTACGATACAACCCGCAAAACCATCTTCTTGGTAATAGCACCCACATTGTAGAACTCCATTCCTTCGTATATGAGACATGAAATTAATATGGCCAAATTTAAAGAAAACCTCAAAACCTTTCTTTTTAAAGATGCCTACAGGGTATAAATCTGGACTCTGTTTTCAGCTTATCTCCCCTCCTTTTTGTTTTTTTCCCTCCCCATTCATTTTTTATTTTACTTTATGAGATTATGTAACCCTTGCTGTCTTCCTTTTGTATCCTATGTTGTCTCCCTTGTTATTGTAATTGTTCATGTCAGTTCCCCAGGTTTTAGATTAATTGTTTGGTTTTTTTTAACGCCACCTCTGAAGGTGACTTACGATGCCTACTGCCACTGTAAGCGTGGTTAAAGCCAGAAGTGGCATTAAACATCATAAGGTGCCTCTGTACGCACAATTCTTTTGAAAGGAAAGTGATGGAAATGTCTTTTAAAACTCTGGCCTCCATTTCCAGTGCCTGAGGCGGTCCAGAGGAGGGCGACGAAAATGATAGGAGGCTTGCGCCAGAAGACGTATGAGGAGAGACTGGAAGCCCTGAATATATATACCCTAGAGGAAAGGAGAGACAGGGGAGATATGATTCAGACGTTCAAATACTTAAAGGGTATTAACGTAGAACAAAATCTTTTCCAGAGAAAGGAAAATGGTAAAACCAGAGGACATAATTTGAGGTTGAGGGGTGGTAGATTCAGGGGCAATGTTAGGAAATTCTACTTTACGGAGAGGGTGGTGGATGCCTGGAATGCGCTCCCGAGAGAGGTGGTGGAGAGTAAAACTGTGTCTGAGTTCAAAGAAGCGTGGGATGAACACAGAAGATTTAGAATCAGAAAATATTAAAGATTGAACTAGGCCAGTTACTGGGCAGACTTGTACGGTCTGTGTCTGTGTATGGCCGTTTGGAGGAGGATGGGCAGGGGAGGGCTTCAATGGCTGGGAGGGTGTAGATGGGCTGGAGTAAGTCTTAACAGAGATTTCGGCAGTTGGAACCCAAGCACAGTACCGGGTAAAGCTTTGGATTCTTGCCCAGAACTAGCTAAGAAGAAAAAATTAAAAAAAAAAAAAAAAAAAAAAATTTTAATTGAATCAGGTTGGGCAGACTGGATGGACCATCCGGGTCTTTATCTGCCGTCATCTACTATGTTACTATGTTACTATGTTACTATGTTACTGTCATTCACGTAGCTGCAATTCTACAAACAGCACCGTTGTATGATTGACATGCGATTGGTGGCCATTTTTAGGCAGCCACCAGTACCAGAGCTATTTGTAGAATCTGCCCCTAACCGGCTATGTTGTGCAGCAAAGCCAGTGAGTGGGCTAGCCGCTAAGCATTAATATTCAACGATCATCTCACGCTGAATATTAGCTCTTAATAGCTATTTAACCAACCAGGAGCTGCTCCTGAAACAATGCTGAATATGAGGTGGTATGCCTTAAGTCCTTTTAGATAATCCAGGCTTGGGGTTATTTTAGAAATTTGTCTAAGTTTCTAAGGATGGAATACTTGGTAACATGGCAGAATTATGAGGTTTAATGGTAAATTGATGAAATCTGTGGCTTTTAAAATATAATTGTTTTATATCTGATGACTACTGTTTCTATTATTAGTTCTAGTGGCGTACCTAGGGTATTTGACACCTGAGGCTGATCATTTTTTAAACACCCCCCCATATAAAAAGTATTTTAATAACTTCTTCCCCCCCCCCCCCCAGTGCATCACTGCCTGAGGAAGGGGATTTTGGTCTCAAAAAGTTAGTAAAAAATGTATTACAATAGAGAGGCGACAAGATGGTGCCACGGTGAGGATTCCAAGATCCTAGCTGATGCAGTTATTCTTTGTCTTGCCATAATTTAACATTTCCTTGATGCCGAAAAGAAGGGGAAAGGCAGCTGTAATGGCCCGACAGACTGAGCTTACCTCAATGCGACATGCTTCACCTTCACATCGGGGAGTTCTGGCTCGGCCAACGGTGGAGGAGACTTCGGCCTTCAGGAGTGAGATCGTGCTTAGCCCCGCAGGACTCTGCCCCCTCAACAAATGCAAGATCCAGGGATGTCGAGAGTGAGGCAGGATACAGAGGTGGTGTTGCCTGATAAACTCAGGGGCCTGTCAACTCCCTGTGAATGAGCTGCTATGTTGGTGAATGGAGGAGCAGAAGAGAGCAGGCTTGAGATGGGAGAAGTTCCAGCCTGCAGAAGTAACTCTTGAATCAATATGGACAGCATTGGACTCTCTCTTCAAGGTATGTTCAGGGATCTTATCCCTTCTACAAACACACTCACAGACACTATTGAAATGCGAAGTGGATATTAAAGTTCATGCAGAGAAGTTGAAGGATTTTGATAAGCGCTTTCAAAAGTCTCAATCTGTTCAAGTAGTGTTAACGCAAGATCAAATGGAATTACAGTCAAATCTCAGTTTACAAGTGCACTGGTTTGCAAGTATTTTGCAAGATGAGCAAAACATTCACAAAATCGGCGCCTCAGAAACCGGGCTTGACTCGATTTACAAGCACCCCCCCCCCCGCGGTCCAGCATGCCCCCACTGCAATCCGGCATCCCCCCCCCGCTCATGTCGCCCCCCCCCGATCCTGCATCCCCCGTCGTGTGCCCAAATAGCACCCCTTATCCCGATTTGGCACCGGCACCAGCACCAACGCACAGGACATGCCGGTGCCCGAAGATCCTCCCTTTTGGCTGGGCTGGGCTGGGCTGGACTGGGTCTTGAGAATTTGCGCATGCTCAAGGCCTTCTGGTCTCACTTGCTCAAGGCCCAGCCCAGCCCAGTCCAGCCAAGAGGGAGGATCTTTGGGCACCGGCACCGGCATGTCCTGTGCGTTGGTGCTGGTGCCAGTGCTAAATCGGGGTAAGGGGTGCTGTTTGGGTGCTCGGCGGGGGATGCAGGATCGCAGGGGGGATGCTGGAATGCGGGGGGGAGGGGGGCATTCGCTGGCGGGGTGTGTGCAATGGCGGTTCTCGGGGGGGGGGGGTATGGAACAGCGCCAGTGGCCTCGAAAGGGGGGGGGGGAACGAATCAAACAAGTTTCCATTCATTCCTATGGGGAAACTCGCTTTGATATATGAGCAATTTGGTTTACGAGCATACTTCTGGAATAAATTATGCTCGTAAACCAAGGTTCCATTGTACAAAAAAAAATTAAAATTTTTTAAAGCTTTACTAGGCAATTGAATTTAAGACTTTTGAACTATCCTAAATTGCTCACAGTTTCTCCTAAAGACTTATTTTATAGATTTTTGAAAGATTTAAATACTCTGATGATGGACTTCACAAGATATATTTTTTGTCATTTCCTCCTAAATGTTCCAGCACTTTGGCTGGTGCATCTATGGTGGATATTTGTTCTGATTTAAATCTTACTAATATTTTGGGGATGTAAGGAGAAGTCACACTGAGATCTACTTTATTAGTTTCTTTTGTGTGAAACAAGACAAGGGCACACTTTTGCGATTATTTTTCAAACTGAAGGAAGTAAACTTTTTGATAGTAAGATTTCTGTTTTTCCGGATATCTCCAAATGGAATCAACTTGAATAGATTCCTGTCATTGAAACATTGTTATTTCTTTGGGGGCTAGATTTCAGTTAAGATATCATTGTGGATGTCTTGTATTTTTTAAGAATAATTCCTATGGGTTTTTAAAAAATGAGCCCTCTCAATTACAATTTTTCCTTGAAGGGAAAGGTGCCACAATTTCTGGTTCAAATTGATTCATTAGGTCCCTTATAACCCCCTCCTCCCTTTTACAAAACCATAAGTGGGTTTTAGCACCGGCCACGGCGGAAACAGCTCTGACACTCATAGAATTCCTATGAGCGTGGGAACTGCTATCGCCGTGGCCGGCACTAAAAAGTACACTGGTTTTGTAAAAGGGGGGAAAAATAAAGATGTTTCACTGTTGATCCCTTAGTTGTTGTTTTTTTTTTTTTAAAAAAAATTAGGTTCATTCTGAAATGTGAATTGTCTCTTCTCATTATGAGAACTGTTGAGTAAATATTACTTAATTTGTTTTTCTTTATTACTTTCCACTAAGTAATGATTTGTGTAATGATTTGTGTAATGATTTATCATTGTTTAATCATAATAGAATAAATTTAAAAAGTATTAAAATTAGTCCAATAAAAAGATTACCTTATTTCCATTTTCTATTTATAATGCTTATCATTATAGCTACAATACAGCTTTATTCTAAAGCAAAATAATAATATATATATATTTTTTTTTTTTCTACCTTTAGTCATCTCTGATTTCTGCTTTCCTTATCTTCTCTTCACTCTTCATTCTATCCAGCATCTACCCTCTTTCTCTGTCCCTTACGTTTTTCTCTTTCTGTCTCCACTCCCTCCTCTATGCTCTGGCATCTGCCTCTTCTCCTTTCCTTCCTTCCTTCCCACCACAACTCACCCCATAATCTGACATCTGCTTCCTTTCCCCCATGCCCTGGGATCTCTCTCCTTACTCATCTCCTTCCATCTCTCCCTCTCCCTCCATACTCTGGCATCTCCTTTCCTTCCTTTCCCTCCTTCCCGATGTCTGGCATCTGTCTCCTTCCCTTCCCTCCCCCATTGCCCTGGCATTTCTCTTCTCTCCTTTCCATCTATCTCTTCCTCCCCCTCCATACTCTGGCATCTCCTTTCCTTCCTTTCTTTCACTTCCCAATAGTCTGACATCTATATCTCCTTCCCTTCCCTCCCCCATGCCCTGGAATCTCTCTCATCTCCCTCTCTTCCATCTCTTCAAACCCTCTCCGTGCTCTGGTATCTCTACATTCCTTTTACTCCCTCCTATCTTTCTGATCTGGCATCTCCTTTTCTTCTTTCCTTTCCCTCCATTCCTTCCTTCTTCATGGTCTGGCATCTCTCCTCTCCCTTCCCTAGTCTTCCTTTTCCCTCCCTTCCTCCCTCCCTTTCCCCTATTGGGTGCAACATGTCTCTCCTCCTCCCTCCCTCTCACTCTATCTCTGGCACCCCTAGTTGGCAGCACAGCTTTCAGAACTCACTGCTTTTACTGACGCCAGGCCTTCCTCTCTGCCAGGTCCTACCTACTTCCTGTTTCTGTGAAAGCAGGTCCTGGCAGAGAGAAAAGCCTGATGCCAGCAGAGCAGCAAATTCTGAATGCTGTTGCTGCTATAAGAAGTTCCTGGAGTCGGACAATGAGGCCAGCCCTAACTCGGAGCACCCTCGTTTGTGGTGCACCTGGGGTAGACCGCCACCCCCTTGGCATGCCACTGATTAGTACATTAGGTTTGTGATGATGATAGTTTCTGTAATGTCAGTGTTCACAGTATTAAATTGTACTAATTTTGTAGGCAACATTTAAAGGCATATTATCAAAAGTTGACATCTTTGTGAAATCATCTGAGATTAATTTTATAAAGTGCTTTGGGCGTTATAGAAATAGTTCCACATGTAAATAGAAATATTCAGACATTTAGATCAGCAACACAACATGGGAATTTTTTTTTTTAAGTCATTGTTTATTTGTAGAGATCTGAACCATGTCCAGTGGCATAGTGAGGGTAGGTATGCCCCCCTGCTCCTTCCATGCCACCACCTCCCCACTCCTTCCATGCCATGCCACACTCACACTCTCCCTTCCCATCCCCATACCTCTTTAAATCTTCACTAGCATAAGCAGCTTCTCCGGCCTACTGCTCGTGCTGGTTTTCCCTCTGCCTTTACTTCCTGGCACTGCAAACCTGAAAGTAAATTCAGAGGGAGCCATGCTGGCGCAAGCAGCAGGCTAGAACAGTTGCTCGCACTGGTGAAGATTTTAAAGAGATAAGGGGGCGTGGGGAAGGGCGGAAGCATGACCTGGGGGAGGAGGGTGGAGATGTGTTGGTGACCAGAACTGAACCTTGCCACATCATCTTCCGAAGAAAACTGAAAACCCATCTGTTTGACACTTAATCTGCTTTTCCCTCTCCTCTCCTCTTTTCCTCCCCTTTCCCCTCCCCTCCCACATCCAATCCCCCCTCTTTTCTCTCCTCTTCTTCTCCCTCCTACCTATCCACTTCCCCTCTCTCCCTTCTCTCCTCCCTCCCTCCCCATCCTCTCCCCTCTTGCCTCTCTTTACAGTCCCCTTGAGCCTGTATAGGTATGAGCGGTGCACAAATAGAAGATTAGATTAGATTAGATTGGTGCCCCTAACAAGACGGCGCCTAGGGTAGTCCTCTTCTGCCCCTCATTACTATGCCACTGTGTGGGCATGAATAGGTCATGGTCTGGGAGACCCGAAAATCTAGACATAGGTCAATATTCAGTTGTCAGTGGTCAGTATTTTTTTAAAACCCTGACTGTGATTGGCTAAAATAGGCCCAAATATTTAGTGTCAGGTCCTGTATAGATATCGGCACTGAATATCCCAAGCTAATTGTTTCATTGCTAGCCACCAGAGCTTATGGTGGTGCTGCTCAATATTCAACTGGTGTTTGCATAAGACAATTATGTGGGCCTCAGCTGGATATCATCCAGGACCCTCAAGATGGAATTAGATGTTAAGGTGGGGGGAAAAAAGAGACCTAAATAGGGGCAAAAGGAAAGGACTAGAATAATGGGAGAAGGGAAGAAAGTTTGATATTGGAATGGGATATAAATAAGGTGGAAGGAGCATTACAAAGAGAGTGAGCAGATTGATTGGGAGAAAAGAGGAAAGAGAAGAAACGGGGAGAAATAACAGAGCAAATGCAATAGAAAGGGAAGAAAAGGAAGGAATGGGAAAGATATGAGGGGATAAGCTAATCGGCTAAGATACTAGAGAGAAAGGCCAGGGAATAGTAACTGGGGGTGGGAGGGGATAATAAGAAATTGGAAGTTATTTAGTACCATTTGCTGTATTTTGTAATGTAGTTTTGTGGGTGGAAATTTTATAACAGGGCATCTATAAAAATTTTCCCAAATAACAGGGCATCTATAAAAATTTTCCCAAATGTGCTCATATTTTAAAGGTCTGCAAGTCACCAGTCACAGATGTCTCTTATAAAAGTAAAAGATGATGGCTTAATGAAATGTCTTATCTCATAATGATTGTATAAGTTTGACATACAAAGGGGTATTGTGCTCAGACTCAAGTGACCATCTAATCAAAAATCATTCTTTGTAAAAGCCATAAGGCTCAAATGATTGTCAGATATTGCCATTACCACACATAATGTGCTCCAAGACTTAAATACACAAAAGCTGCTGAAACACAATTACTGATTCAGCTCAAAAACACCTGAGATTCATAAAGCTTATCTTTAAATTCTGTGCTGATTACCCCCGACACAAGCTATGTTTTGCTAAAGAAATTGTTTTAAGGGGAATCTTTATGAGGTGAGTCTCTGTTTCATTAGGTGTACAACAGAAACACATAAATGGCAGGTCTATGGACTTTTCTAAAATAGGCTACCAGTATTATCCCCAGTAATGCACAAATGTTCTCAGACAAATTTACACCTGTGCAAATATGTGTGTATACTCTATGCAGATACATGTGTATTTTATAACATAAGTATGGCTCTAACCCTGCTCCACCCAAATTCTCTCTTGAGAAAACCTATGCATTTAGGGGCATATTCTATAAATGATGTCCCGATTGTAGGCGGCGGTAGGCATCCTACTGCTCTCTAACCAGCCAATCGAGATGCACATTAAAAAAAAAAAAACCAAAACAACACACCCCGAGGCAGGCCGCCTACACCGTAGGTATCTGTCTTGGTTGAGGGAGATGCATAGGGATGCTTAAGCTCGTGCAAGGCTAGAGATGGGCATGGTTTTGCCTGGAAGCGGCTTTGGGTGAGCTTAGGCAGCTCTATGTGTCTCCCTAGGGTCACAATAGGCACCTGAACAAAAAGCTAGCCTACATTTCAAATAGACACATCCGCTATGCTGATCGCAGCACAGAAATCTCACTGCTACGATCAGCTGAGCATCCGTGACAGGGAACTCCCCCCCTCCCCCACCTAATCGCAATAGGTAGGAGGGATGCCCACTCCCTCCTGCTAGAACCCCCCCTGAAATATGCCCCAACCCAGCGACCAACTGACCCCCCCCACCTACCCAGCAATCCCACTAAAGGGGAGACCCCCCCACTACCTCCACGAACCTTGTAAACAGAAGGTCCAGCCGGACAGAGGTATACACTCTCCAGCCAGCAGGCCTGCCACTGGAAAATTGTGGGCTTTCCCCTTCTCAATGTATTCTGGGATGCACCATGGAGGAGCCTAAGGCCCTGATTGGCTCAGATGCCTAAGGCCCCCTTCCCAGAATGCACCAGGAAGGGGAAGGCCTGTGATTTTCCAGTGGCGGAGGTACCAAAGGTACTTACCAAAGGTCCTCCAGCTGGACCTTTGGTTTACAAGGTATGGGGGGAGTTGGGGGTAGTGGTCTATCCTTTAGGGGGAGCACTGGGTGGGTGGGCGGTCGGTAGGTGGAGGAGTGTTCGCCGGGTGGGTTGGAGGTTGGTCAATTGCTGGGTAGGGGAGTGTTTTGGGGGTGTTCTGGCAGGAGGGAGTGGGCATCCCTCCTGCCGATAGCGATCGTGTGTGTGTGTGTGGGGGGGGGGGGGGTTTGGAGGGTTCTAGCTGGGCCATTAGGTAAGGGAACAAGCTCCACCCAATTACAGAAAAATGGATCCTGTACACTTCTTGTCTTCCCAATTAATCAGTGTCTCAGGACAGGGACAAACTTTGGGGCACTTGAAACAGCCTTGGTTTTAAACCTGGCTTTCTCTGCAGTAATACTGGGCTTTCCTCCTCCACTGCACCAAAGCTGATATACACTCCTGTCCCCACACTCAGACAAATATCCGTTTCAAATCCCCTTAATAACAGGATCCTTATTTCACCTTTAAACAAGAAGGTTTCTTAGTTAAATCATGTTTATTCACACATACTTTCATCACACATTCCTTTCTCTGGTTCACCACTCTAATCCATGTCATAGTCTAAAGCAGTGGTCTCAAACTCAAACCCTTTGCAATGCTACATTTTGGACTTGTAGGCAGTGGCGTACCTAGGGGGGGGGAGGGGGGGGGGGGAGGGGGGGGGCGGGCCGCCCCGGGTACCAGCTCATTAGGGGTGCTCGAGCCTTGGAGTCATGGTCCGGGAACTTCCCTGCTATGGCCCGACTCCAAGGCTTCCGCGAGTCCCCGAAGTGATCCTGCCTGAGCCCTCTCTTTAACTTCCATTCCCCCACGGCCACACCCCCCATTGCCGTCGGAGCTTGGTCAGCAACTTCCGGTTTCCGGCTGGGTAGAAGCAAGAAAGGGAGCCCGAGCCGCGTGGGACACTGCAATTAAGGCAGGAACTGAGGGTGAGTATCGCTGGGCTGCTTGGCGGTGGTTTTATTGTTATTTTTTTTTTCTGCCCGAATCAATTTTTTAAAACCCCCAAAATCGGCCTCCCGAATCATCAACTGACCCTCCCCCCCCTAAAGCAGGATCAGCAACTTCCTCTTGCTAGCCGGCTCCTGCTTTAGAGGGCGAGGGGGGAGGGTCAGTTGGGAATTGCTGCAATGTCCTGCTTCCCCTCTGGCCTCCTGACCCGTACCTAATTGCATTAGACAGTACTAGATGGGGGGTGTAGGCCTTAAGAGAGAGTTGTAGGCCTTAAGGGGGGGGGGACAGACCTTTGGGTGGGAGGTAAAGACCTTCGGGGGGGTGTAGGCTTTCAGGGGGGGACAGATCTTCGGGTGGGGGGGTGCAGGCCTTCAGGGGGGGGTGCAGGCCTTCAGGGGGGTGCAGGCCTTCAGAAGGTACAGGCCTTCAGGGGGGTGCAGGCCTTCAGGGGGGTGCAGGCCTTCAGGGGGGGTGCAGGCCTTCAGGGGGGTGCAGGCCTTCAGGAGGTACACACCTTGGGGGGGGTGCAGGCCTTCAGGGGGGTGCAGGCCTTCAGGGGGGTGCAGGCCTTCAGGGGGGTGCAGGCCTTCAGGAGGTACAGACCTTCGGGGGGTGCAGGCTTTCAGGGGGGGTGCAGGCCTTCAGGGGGGGTGCAGGCCTTCAGGGAGGTGCAGGCCTTCAGGAGGTACAGACCTTCGGGGGGGGGTGCAGGCCTCCAGGGGGGTGCAGGCCTTCAGGGGGGGTGCAGGCCTTCAGGGGGGTGCAGGCCTTCAGGAGGTACAGACCTTCGGGGGGGTGCAGGCCTCCAGGGGGGTGCAGGCCTTCAGGGGGGTGCAGGCCTACTATTTAAAGCAATAAACGGAGACAGCCCAGACTATTGGAAAAATCAACTAATTAAATCCACCTCAACTAGACATAGGAGAACTCACGCATCATTCACACACCCTCCAACCAAAAACTGTTCAACAACCTCCTAGCCATTCGAGCTGCAACTCTCGACCTCCAACTCTATAACCTATTGACTTCGACCGCAGACTACAAAACTTTCAAAAAATAAATAAAAACCCTTCTATTCAAAAAACACATAAAACCGAACTAACACAATCTGAACTGTCCCAAGCATCACCTGCAACTACTCCATATGTACTTCTAATGTCATGACAATTTAGACATAATTTATGTTATGTTATGTTTGGAATAATGGTTACATATATGAGGTTCAATAAAAGAAAATTTTCACTGCCTGTTTCTATTCTGACCATTTATTCCATTTCATGGTTATTGCAAAAAAAAAAAAAAAAAAATTTTACATGGGGGGGGGGGGTGTCAAAAAATGATGGGCCCCGGGTGCCACATACCCTAGGTACGCCACTGCTTGTAGGTACTTGAGGGCCTCAGAAAAAATAGTTAATGTCTTATTAAAGAAATTACAATTTTTCATGAGGTAAAACTCTTTATAGTTTATAAATCTTTCCTTTTAGCTAAGTCTTAATAATAATATTGTCATTTATAGCTAAAGAGACATATGATCAAGAAACTGTTTTATTTTACTTTTGTGATTATGATAAACATACTGAGGGCCTCAAAATAGTACCTGGAGGGTTGCATGTGGCCTCCGGGCCACGAGTTTGGGGCCACGAGTTTGAGACCACTGGTCTAAAGTAATATCATCAAAATCTTCATTCAACTCCATAGGAGCTACCGTACTTCTCTGAAATGTGGCTCCTCTCCCCAACTTTGTAAAATCTCTCGTTTCTCACAGCCAGCTTGTACAAACTGCTCAGAATTCTCCCCCTCCCAAGCTAACCTTGCTCTGGGAAATGGATTCTTGCCTTGCCTGGGAGTTCCTGACGGCAGCTTCAAATGAGGCAGTGGTACTGGAATGGAAACTTTCTCAATATTCCCTGTGGTGCCTGGCAGAGTTTTCAGCTTTGCAGCTCTACACTGACATTTCTCCTGTTGCTCTGGCACTTCCTGTTCCTGCCACTCCTCCCTCCAGCTCTCAGCTATGGAAGCTTTATTCTTCCCAGGCTCTAGCCCTCCTTGATGCACGTTAGAGAATGACACAGGGACCGTTTACCACGGTAAACCATGGTCACCGCAGTAAATCCACAGTAATGATGACATTTGCAATTGGTTTACCACAGGAATGCGGATAAGACTTTTCACCGCCCCACGGGAATGGGGACAAGACCTTTTACCGCTCCGTGGAAGCAGTGAAAAGTCTTGCTCCTGTGGTAAAATAATTGCACCCGTGTCAGGCTCAGCATCTCCTCCCCAGATCCTCTTGGGCTTATTTTACCTTCAGGAGCCAGCCATGCCACGATAAAGATAGAAAGAACCCAAAACCAAAGCCTGAGACCAATGTGATTTGAAGAATAAAATTACCAAACAAAAGCTGGTATTAGACATAACTGGGGACCACAAAGTCCAGGCTGTGCTTCTTTAGCTTCCAGCTGGCTTAGGGCTCTCTCTCTGACCAGAGGGCAGTTGCCCTAGTTTCTCTCCCCTAAAACTATTCCTGCCATGTGTGACTGAAGTATTCTGTTAGCTTGATTTTTCTATGTAGCATTCTGTAGTAATTTAGTTTGTTCAGTTTTCACAATAGTGGAGGGATATTTGTGAAAGGGAGGGGAGACAAGGGTTTTATAAATCCTTGCTCTGTATTATTTGTGTTTATAAAATGACAATTGTACAGAATAGTCTCTTTTTATACTTTAATAAAATAAGTTCAGTAAAAAACATAACTATTTGAGGCCTGTGCGGGTGGGATCTGACAGTTTGCAGGGCAGGGACTGAGCTCGTGGGGACTGGGCAGGGATGGGGACTGAGCTCATGGGGATGGGGCAAGGATGGGGACAACCTCATGGGGACAGAGCGGGAATGGTGATAAATTTTTTCCCTGTGTCAATCTCTAATGCAAGAGAGCCTTGTTGACTCCTCCCTTTTCTTTAACCCTCTGTGTGTCAGCTTGTAAAGCTGCAGGTTTAAAAGGATTTTTTACTTCTTCAGTTTTGAATAAGAAATAATAGGGTAAAATGAAGGAATTCTGAGCTGCTGCTGCACTCTGTCCTATTCTCTGCCTTTCTGGTGTGTGAGCTGTCTGCTTGCCATACCTTACAGTTTGCTTTCTTGTTCTGGGAATAGACAGGGTTTGCCAGGAATAGGGTTAGCAGCAGAGTCTCTGAATGAGACAGGGTCTTGCCTGTCACAATATAAAGGTAAACTTCAGACCTCAAATCACAGCCTGAAGAAAGCCACAGCATAATGGTTGAAATTTTGGTTCACCCTCCCCTTCGCAGCAAGACCTGGAAAATGGCAACAGTCCTCTATCTAAGAAGGAAAGAAGTGTCTTCAGAAGCAGGCTGGTTAAAATACTGAAGCAAGCTTTCAACTAGAATCATTGGGGCAGGGTGATCAAAGCCCCCAGGTGAGCATTGGCCCTCAGGTAAATGAATCACCAAATACTTCTACAAAAATAGGAAAAGGGGGCAATGTCTGAAAAGCTGTATATGTTCTCAATCTAGAGGCTGAGTTGGATTTAGTGGCAATCACAGAGAACCGTGACTGGGATATACCGTAGTTATACTAGGCTATCATACTGTATATTCAGGAAAGACAGGATAAGAAGAAAAGGAGGGGGTGGCATTATATTAAAGCTGCATAATTGCAGGATGTATAGGGTGAGGAGGCATTGTAGGTCAATCTGGAAACAGAATGAAAAATGCCTCTTTCACAGATAGAAGTGAATAGAATAGAGCTGTAAAAGGGGAAGTATTACTAATAGGTGATTTTAACAGTCATATGTTGATTGGGGTATCCATACTGCAGGGTTTTATAGAAGTAGGGAGATTCTGGATCCTCTACAAGGAGAACAGTTCCAGCAGTTGTTAATGGGACCCACACAGAATGGGACCATACTGGATTTTGGCCCATATTCTCTAACCAGTGTGATTTTTTTTTTTTAGTCACCAATAGGTGCAAGACTCAGTAAAAAACACTATTTAAATGACATTTCTAACTGAGATTCAAGGTGCCTTTTGGTGCCTAAAAATCAGCATGGGAATCATGCGCTATAGGCTTTCTAACACCACTATGGTCAAGGCTAACACTGGAAGTGGCAGGTGACCTAAAGTGCCTATGGAGGCATGATGAACAACAAAGTTAGGCTTCAGAAATGTAGGCTTGGAAAACACTGACACCTACCTTTGCCAGAGGTGTGATTCTATACCTGGCGCCATCTCATGATTGACATGCAATCAGTGGCCACTTTTAAGGCAGCTGCTGACAACAGCACCAGTTACAAAATCTGGGCCTTAGTGCTTACAAATGGGGAAAGTGTTTCTGATGTTACAATGGGTGATCATCTGGCATACAGTGATCACCGCATGGTGTGGTTTAATATTAAGTAAAGTATAAAGTTAATAGAAAGTAAAGCTTCTAGACTTTTTTAAAAAACTAACTTTGTTCAGATGGAGAATATGTCAAGAAATTGTTATCTGAGTGGGAATATCTGGAAGAAGTAAAAAAGCAGTTGGCAAAATTGAAGAGGAGCTATTGTAAGGGCAACAGACCATTTGTAAGAAAGTAAGTAAAAGTAAGAGGAAAAGAAGGCTGTTTTGGTTCTCAAAAGTAGTAGCTGAGAAGGTTATCTTTCATCTAATCTAATCTAATCTAATCTAATCTTTAGTCTTATATATCGGGTCATTCCCCAGATGGATTAAACCGGTAAACAAAACTTAACTTAAGGAGACATTAATGAACAACAATAAGACAGAAGAAAGTCAGTAAATATCAACATTCAGTTATCAACTAGAAAATTCTGAACAGATACATCATCTTTCAGTTATCAGTTAGAAATTTCTTAAACAGATACGTTTTCAGGATTTTTCTAAAGCAAGTCAGCGAAGAGAGAGTTCTAATATCTGAAGGGAGATCATTCCAGATTTTCACCATAGTAAATGCCAAAGAGTGCGAGAGCCTACCTAAAGTTTGAATTCCTCTAATAGAAGGGAATCTTAATCTGAATTTATGTATGTTCCTAGTAGACCGGAGACGATAACAGTTAAAAGAAAGAGGAAACAGTGGGGAAAAAATCCCATATAAACTCTTAAAAATAACATTAGCACATTTAAAATGAACCCTCCAATACATCAGAAGCCAATGCAGTACCCTCAGCAATGGAGTAACATTTCTTAAACTGATGTAAAGGGAGTTGGCATAGTCCAGATAAGTTAATATTATAGCCTGGACCAATATAGAAAAGTGATGTTGATGAAAAAAATGACAAACCCTCCTTAGCATCCGTAAACCAAAAAAACACTTTTTAGATAATGTTATTAATTTGGTTAGTCAAAGAAAGAGTAGAATCCAAAACAAATCCAAGGATTTTAGATGAAAATTCAATCTTCATGGTATCACCTGAACTTAATCTTATAGAAGAAGGTAAGTTGTGTGTAACAGGACCAAACCATAACAGTTTGGTTCTGGTGGCATTTAACTTTATACACATAAAATATCGCAGAAAGTGGTAGATAGGTAAAAATATCTAGAAAAGTTAAGAGAGGCTGGTCAGGTAGTCAGGAAAGCAAAGATTCAAATGGAAGAACAAATAGCCGACACGGTAAAATGGGGGGATTATATTTTTTTGATATATTAGTGATAGGAAGAAGTTCAAAAGTGGCATTGTAAGACTCAAAGGTAAAGGGGAGAAATGTGTAGAAGCTGATAAGGATAAGGTTGAATTTCTTAACAAATATTTCTGTTCTTTGTTCACAGCTGAAGCACTTGGAGCAGGACCACAGAAGACAGAATGCAAATTGGGATGGAGGTGTGGTAGACCCTGATCGATTTTCAGAGGACTGAGTTTGTGAGGAGCTTGTTAAACTAAAGGTGGACAAAACAATGGGGCCAGATGGTATACATCCAAGGGTATTGAAGGAATTTAGGGAAATACTGGTGGCTCCACTGGCTGACCTTTTCAATGCTTCTCTAGAGTTGGGGATGGTACCAGAGGATGGAGAAGGGCAGATGTGGTTCCTCTCTACAAAAGTTGAAGTAAGGAAGAAGCAAGGAACTACAGGCTGCTAAGTCTGATTTCTGTGGTAAGTAAATTAATAGAAATGCTTTTAAAAGAAAATAGTGACATTTCTGGAATGGCAACATGGATTCACTAGAGACAGATCTTGTCAGACAAATCAGACCAGGGAATACCAGTGGTGTACCTCAAGGTTTAGTTCTTGGGAATGTTTTACCATTTTTGTAAGTGATATTGCTGAAGGGCTGTCAGGTAAGATTTGCCTCTTTGCGGATTATACCAAAATCTGCAATAGAGTAAGAGGAAAAGCATGTTGCTATGTTGCTGTGATGGTGTGAATAACATAAAGAAGAACCTAGCAAAACATGAAGAATTGTCTGAAATTTGGAAGCTAAGATTTAATGCTAAGAAATGCAAGGTCATGCATTTGGGCTGCAAAAATCTGAGGGAAGGGTACAGTTTACGGGGTGAAGAACAGTTGTGCATAAAAGAGGAGCGGGACTTGGGTGTGATAATATGTGATGATATTAAGGTGGCCAAACAGGTTGAAAAGGCAGTGGCCTAAGCTAGAAGGATGCTTGGGTGCATTGGGACAGGAATGGCCTATAGGAAAAAGGAGGTATTGATGTCCCTGTATAAGACTCTGGTGAGACCTCATTTAGAATATTTTGTACAATTTTGGAGACTGCACTTTCAAAAATATATAAACAGGATATAGTCGGTCCAGAGGAAGGCCACTAAAATGGTTGGTGGTCTATGTCATAAGGTGTACATGGACAGACTTAAAGAACTCAATATGTATATTTTTGAAGAAAGGTGGGACAGGGGAGATATAATAGAGATGTTTAAATATCTATGTGGCATAAATGCGCATGAGGCGAGTTTCTTTCATTTGAAATGACGCTCCAGAATGAGAGGGCATAGGATGAAGTTAAGAGGTGATAGGCTCAGGAATACTACTACTACTATCCATTCATTTGTGTTCGACCCTTGGATACTCTGTAGGCCAGTCCTCACCATGCTTCCATGTTTTCCATGGCTTCTTTCAATTACTTAATTTTCATTCCTATGTCATTCTTGATGGTATCCAGCCAACAGGCTTTTGGGCTCCCCTGCTTCCTTTTACCATTGACTATTCTGAGCAGTACCTGATTTTCTAGTGAATTTGCCCTCATCATATGTCCAAAATAGGTCAATTTCTGTCTGGTAATCTTGCCTTCCAGGGACAATTCTGGGTTAATATGATCAAGAACATCTTAGTTGGCAATCCTAGCTGTCTATGGGATTCATAGTAGTCTTCTCCAGCACCACACTTTGAAGGTGTCAATTTTTCTTCTATCAGTTTTCATGAATGTCCATGTCTCGCAGCCATATGTCACAATTGGGAACACAATGGCAGTGATCAGTCTTTATTTGATGGTGTTTGAGACATTCTTGCACTTCCATATTTGATCCATGTTCACCATGGCTGCACGCCCCAGTGCTAATCGACGCTTGATCTCTGCTGTTGAACCGCCACTGTGATCAATGAGGGACACAAGGAAAATGAAGTTGTCAACCACTTCTATTTCTTCATTGTTGATCTTTATGTGGACTTTCTTGTTGGTGGTAGTCATGATTTTGGTCTTCTTGATGTTCAGGTAAAGTCCCATCTTCTCGCTTTCTTCTTTCAGTTTCAGGTTCAACTTCTTGAGATCCTTCTCACCTCTGCCAGCACATTAGTATCATCTGTGTATCAAAGATTACTGTTGGTTCTTCTGCCTATTTTTACCCCAACACTCAAATCATCTAAGTACAGCTTTGTCATGATTACTTCTGCATAGAGATTGAAAAGGAGAGAGGATGCATCCTTGTCTTTTACCCTTTTTGATCTTGAACCAATCTGTACATCCATACTTGGTTTGCACTGTAGCTTTTTGATCATAGTAGAGTGATCTGATTAATCTGAGCAGGTGTGCTGGCACTCCTACCTCTCTCAGTGCTTCCCAAAGCTTGTCATGCTCAACACAGTCAAAAGCCTTGGTATAACCAATGACCTTGAACTTGACCTTGTCTTGGACAGACCATAAAATGGTTTTATACAGGGCGATTATAGATTATTCAGCCGCTTTCGACACAATTGATCATGAACTTTTATTAAATCGGATGCAATCACTAGGCATAGGCGGTCAAGTTTTACAATGGTTAACTTCATTTCTATCTGACCGTACTTCACGAGTCAAATTTAACGATGTTTTTTCTTCAAATTATTCTTCAACCTATGGGGTGCCGCAAGGATCAATATTATCTCCTCTCTTATTTAACATTTTCTTATCACCTCTTCTTACTATTTCTCAATCACTTGGCTTTACAACTTTCTCTTATGCAGATGATATACAACTCATACATCCCATAGACCCAGAAAAAGATGAAGAAATACAAGCCATTAACAAAAAACTAGAAATAATAAAAAACTGGTTAAATTGTAACAAACTGGCACTAAATATACAGAAATCTAAGACCATGCTTTTCAACTGGAAAGCAAATCTAATACCAATATCACCATTTATTCTAAACAACCTCCCTATAGAATCTGTATTTAAACAGAAAATTCTCGGAGTAATAATTGACGCAGACCTATCATTTCACAGTCATATTAGCGAAATAGTTAGATCATGCTTCTACAGACTACGTCTTATTCGATCAATTTCCACCTTTCTTGACTCCAAATCTATCAATATTCTGATTCATTCTCTTATCATATCTAAATTAGATTATTGTAACTCCCTCTTCATTAATATAACCCAGAAAGAAAAAAGACGACTTCAGATAATTCAAAATACCGCAATAAAATTAATTCACAAAGCTAAAAAATATGATCACGTCACTCCACTACTGATTAAATCACATTGGCTACCCATTTCCCACCGTATTACTTTCAAAATTATACTCTTAGTACATAAAACTCTGACTTTCAATGAACCGCAATTTATTTCTAAAATGATCATTCCATACAACTCCGTACGTTCTTTACGATCATCGGCTTCGAACTTATTATCTATCCCCTCCTTGAAAATTATTGGCATAAGAAGAAACAACATATTTTCCGTTATGGCACCCACGTTATGGAACTCATTACCAAATTACATAAGAATAGAAAAAGACTTACAAACATTTAAAAGACTTTTAAAAACATTTTTATTTCAAGATGCATTTGAACACATGATATAACACACATAATTTTTATACTTTTTATTACAAATATTGGACTTTTCAAATCCCCTCGCCCCGTATTGTGTTTTCCCTTTCATGTAAATTTCAATAGATAAAAATGATGTAACTTTTCCCTTCTTTCCTGCCTAGTCATGTTATTCTTTGACCTTAAATGTATTGTATTGACTGTTCCTTAAAATTTTTATACTGTTTTAAATTGTCTGTAATATGTCTAATCTGTCAAAATTATATGTGAAACCACTATCTGTGGCTTTTAGAGTGTACATCGCCTAGATATTTCGATAGGCGATTCATAAAATGCTAATAAACTTGAAACTTGAAACTTGAAGATACAGAAAGAAAAGATTTATTCTTGAAATCTTGGGAAGATTGATCCAGAAATTATTAAATCAATTTGTATAGCTTTCCCTGCTGATTTTTGTTCCCTATGGAGTTCTACTATATTTGAAGAGTTAGATTGAATTGCAACATTAGTAGAAATTAAGCGGTCTACATAAAAAAAAATCACAAGAGATGGCATAATGAAGAATTAAGGGTTTATAAAAGTCAATTAAGGTATGTGAAGCGTGTGGCATATGCATAAAACAGAAATTTTGAGGATACGACTTAGACAAGAGAGAGTTTTTTTTATAATAAACAGTTAAAATTAGCAAAAATGAGTTATTATAATAAACAAATTCAAAATAGTGATAATAATTGTAAGCAGTTATTTTTGATCTTTCGCTCATTGACCTGTAATGAAAACCATTATGTTCAGATGCAGATACTGACACCTGAGATTTTGTAAGGATTTTTTGAAGCCAAAGTTAATTCTTTGAGACAATCCTTGTTGATGTCTCAATCTATTAGTCAAAACTCTGAAGAAGAAGACGAAGAAGAAACAAACGGTATCTTTAAAGCAAGATTTGATACATTTCAAACTTGTTCATTAACTCAACTATCAAAATTAGTATTGGTAAAAAAACAAAAATTGTGTATTTTACAATAAAAATTGTATATCCTACCAATAGAATGGATTAAAATGGATAGGCATTGCTTATTGCCATTATTATTAATTATGATTAATCAGAGCTTGGAGAAGGGGATATTTCTTGAGAGCTGGAAGCATTCATTTATAATGCCAGTTCATTGAAATTGGACCGTTACCATAGTTTTTGTCCTATATCAAATCTATGCTTTCCAAGTAAAGTTATAGAGCAATTTGTATTGATTCAATTATTGGAATTTATAGAGAAAACACATGTGCTCCATCCTAGACAATTGGGATTCCTTACAAGTCATAGTACTGAAACTTTGGTATGCTGCTTTCTTAGTGAAACACTAGAAATTTTGGATAACAGTTATTTAGCATTAGCAATCTGTCTTGATTTGCATTCGATTTAGTAGATCATGAGTTATTGGTCAAAAGACTGGATTCAATAGGATTGACTTCTACAGTTTTAGATTGGTTTCATTCTTTTTTAAAAAAAAGAACATATTCAGTTAAAGGTAAAAACATCTGCTTCTAAAAAATTTCAATTGCTGTGTTGAGTGCCTCAGGGTTCTGCACTTTCACCAGTATTGTTTAATATTTTTATAGCACCATTGATTGTATTAATTCAGGAACTAGGATTCCGAGTATATTGTTATGCTGATGACATACTTTTAAGATGTTATTATAGACGTTAGTAAAGATGCATTTTTTTCAACTGGCATTTGGCATAAATTCCTTGAAGATAGAACATATTTATTGAAGATTTCTCAGGCACTCTTTCAACGCACAGCATAGTTGACATTGTATTATGTTAATTGCTGTGTTTTTCTGTGTGCTATCCTATATTTTATGGTGTTCTTTATGTCTTTTATATGTCTTTTAATTAGAAATTTTATTGATATAAACTGCTAAGAACTATTGTAAGATTTAGTGCTATATCAAATTTTAATAAACATAAACTTGATCCAAATCTTTTGGATTTAACAGCAGTTAAAGAGGGTCTTTTGGTAAGAGCTCAATGGTTTACAGATTATAAATTAGTTCTTAATACTGAGAAATGTACCGTATTTTCGCGGATATAACGCGCACCTGTGTAAAACGCGCACAGGGGTATAGCGCGCAGAAATCACGATGATATGTACCAAAACTTTTCTATACCGCGCTCAGGCATATAACGCGCATGATGCCCGACGCTCCTTTCGCCCGCCCTGACTTTCCGTGCGCTGTCCCGACTCTCCGTTCACCCCCCTGACTTCCGTGCACTGCCCTGACTTTCCGTGCGCTGTCCCGACTCTCCGTTCACCCCCCCTGACTTTCCGTGCACTGTCCCCCCTTGAAGTCCTGTCCCCCTTGAAGGTCTGTCCCCATTCTGAAAGCCTGATGCCCCCCCCCCGACGTCCGATACATCCCCCCCCCCCGGCAGGACCACTCGCACCCTCACCCCGAAGGACCGCCGACTCCCCAACAATATCGGGCCAGGAGGGAGCCCAAACCCTCCTGGCCACGGCGACCCCCTAACCCCACCCCGCACTACATTACGGGCAGGAGGGATCCCAGGCCCTCCTGCCCTCGACGCAAACCCCCTCCCCCCAACGACCGCCCCCCCCCAAGAACCTCCGCCCGTCCCCCAGCCGACCCGCGACCCCCCTGGCCGACCCCCACGACCCCCCCACCCCCCTTCCCCGTACCTTTGGAAGTTGGCCGGACAGACGGGAGCCAAACCCGCCTGTCCGGCAGGCAGCCAACGAAGAAATGAGGCCGGATTGGCCCATCCGTCCTAAAGCTCCGCCTACTGGTGGGGCCTAAGGCGCGTGGGCCAATCAGAATAGGCCCTGGAGCCTTAGGTCCCACCTGGGGGCGCGGCCTGAGGCACATGGGCCAAACCCGACCATGTGTCTCAGGCCGCGCCCCCAGGTGGGACCTAAGGCTCCAGGGCCTATTCTGATTGGCCCACGCGCCTTAGGCCCCACCAGTAGGCGGAGCTTTAGGACGGATGGGCCAATCCGGCCTCATTTCTTCGTTGGCTGCCTGCCGGACAGGCGGGTTTGGCTCCCGTCTGTCCGGCCAACTTCCAAAGGTACGGGGAAGGGGGGTGGGGGGGTCGTGGGGGTCGGCCAGGGGGGTCGCGGGTCGGCTGGGGGGGCGGTCGGAGGTTCTTGGGGGCGGGCGGTCGTTGGAGGGAGGGGGGTTTGCGTCGAGGGCAGGAGGGCCTGGGATCCCTCCTGCCCGTAATGTAGTGCGGGGTGGGGTTAGGGGGTCGTCGTGGCCAGGAGGGTTTGGGCTCCCTTCTGGCCCAACTACACAAAGGTACGGGGAAGGCGGGTGGGGGTGTCGTGGGGGTCGGCCAGGGGGGTCGCGGGTCGGCTGGGGGACGGGCGGAGGTTCTTGGGGGGGGGGCGGTCGTTGGGGGGAGGGGGTTTGCGTCGAGGGCAGGAGGGCCTGGGATCCCTCCTGCCCGTAATGTAGTGCGGGGTGGGGGTAGGGGGTCGCCGTGGCCAGGAGGGTTTGGGCTCCCTCCTGGCCCGATATTGTCGGGAAGTCGGCGGTCCTTCGGGGTGGGGGTGCGAGTGGTCCTGCCGGGGGGGGGGGGATGTATCGGACGTCGGGGAGTCGGCCGGGCAAGAGGGCTTGGGCTCCCTCTTGCTCCGATCGTGGATGCGGGTGCGGGTGGGAGCGCGTGCGAGCGGTCGTTCGGGGTGGGGGTGCGAGCGGTCCTGCTGGGGGGGTGAATCGGGCGTCGGGCGGGGTGGGAACTATGTTTAAAAACTTTTCTATACCGCGCTCAGGCATATAACGCGCGAGGGGTATGCGCGGTACGTAAAATCACGTATAACGCGCGCGTTATATCCGCGAAAATACGGTACTTCTTGCTGGATTACTGGCCATAATCCACAACTAAGGGTTGACATATGTATTTCTGGCAAGAAGATTTTGTCAGTACAGACTTTTAAATACCTTGGAATAATCGTTGATTACCAACTAAGCTTTGAAAATCAAGTTTCAGCTCTAGTAAAGAATTGTTTCTATTCTCTAAGAGCATTACATGTGGTTAGAGGATATTTTCTCTCCAACCCTATCCCAGCTGACAGATCCTGGACCACCTTTGAGCGCATATCTGAATCCCTGGTCCTCAATCTCTGCCTCAAACTGAAATCCTGTAATTGCTCCTTGGACCCATTCCCCTCCTACCTATACGAGAACATTCCCGCTCAGGCTATTTCTTCTATCACCATTCTCATAAACTCTGCCCTTCAATCGGGCCATTTCTCCCCAGAAATGGGTCATATCGCCTTGACCCCACTACTGAAAAAATCTGACCTTGACCCTAACATACCATCTAGCTATCGCCCAATTGCAAATATCCCTCTCCTAACCAAGATGTTAGAGTCCATCATTTCTTCCCAACTCTCATCATACTTAGAGAGATTATCTATTCTTTAACCCTATCAATATGGCTTTCGTCCTAACTTCAGCACCGAATCCCTACTGTCTTCCCTGATTTCAAGGGTTCAACAACTTCACTCTCGAAACAAGTTCGCCGTCCTCCTACAATTTGACCTTTCCGCTGCTTTCGACGTTGTTCACCATGATATTCTTGTTTACCAACTCTCTGAGATAGATATCAATTCCACAGTCCTAGGTTGGTTCTCTAAATTCCTCCGCTCTCGTTCTTACATTGTTAACATGAATGGCACCTCATCCTCCCCCTGGAAACCGAATTGTGGAGTCCCGCAAGGCTCTCCACTATCCCCTATCCTTTTCAACATCTATATGTCCTCCCTAAAACTCCTCCACCTATCCCCCCTAGAAACAATTTACACTTATGCAGACGATATCCTCGTTCTCCTCGAGACCGATTCGAACCTCACTGACCTGTCTAAGAACATATCCTCTTGTATAATGAACCTACAATCCTGGGCCCACACTGTGCAAATGAAATTGAATGAGTCCAAAACAAGACTTCTTTGGCTCGGTCCAAAACTAGATCACCTGCCCACCTCCATCCCACTACCCTCTGGCTCCTCTCTGCAGCTTGAGTTCTCGAGCAATGTCTTGGGCATCATCATTGATTCCACATTGTCCTTCAATGACCACCTCCAATCCTTGGTAAAAAAATGCTTTTTCAGCCTTCACATGCTGAGGAAAGTTAGATCCTGCTTCCATCAAAAACATTTTACCCTCTTTGTCCAATCCATCATCCTCTCCAGATTGGACTATTGCAACTCTATCTATTTAAGCCTAACTAAGAAAAACCTCCACAGACTCCAACGGATTCAGAATGCCGCGGCCAAGCTCATCTTCGCTAAAAGTAAATTTGACCATGTCTCCCCGCTCCTGGCCAAGCTCCACTGGCTTCCGATAATCGCCAGGGTCCACTATAAATGCGCCTGTTTAACTTTCAAAATCCTATATGGTGTCCTCCCTCCCTTTATCCCTCTTTCTTAGAATTCCTCAAACCCTAATACCACCAAATCCTCCCACAAATTAAAACTATCCTTCCCCTCGCTAAAAGGCATTTCCCACACAGAAAAGCTAGGGACCTCCCTTCACTTCAAAATCACTGAGCTCTGGAACAACCTTACCTCCCCTCTTCGGAACTTGAGCTCTCTCCAAGTTTTCCGCAAACATCTGAAAACCTGGCTTTTCTCAAAAAATGTAAGTCTCCCTCCAACTTAGGAATTAAGGAAACTCTTATATCTTGGCATCCCAAGTCCTCTAAATTTTCTTCACACTTCTACCTTCCTATTTCTCCTACTGTAAACCGCGTCGAGCTCTACGAACGTGGAGATGATGCGGTATACAAACCTAAGGATTAGATTAGATTAGATTTTCAAGAACAAAATTTGCATACTCTTATTCACGCATTGGTAATGTCAAAATTAGATTACTGTAATATTGTGTATATGGGTATTTTAAAAAGTAATCATTTGTTTAATCCAAAGGGTAGAGAATACTCTCACTTCTCACCACCTCATAATACCTACTCAAGAATAGACTTCTTTCTTATATCCTCCTCTCTCATTCAGGACCTGGCAAACAATGTTATTCACCCAATCTCTCTTACAGATCATGCGGCCACCTCCCTACACATACTTATCTCTGCCCCTCGCAAAGAATCTTCTTCTTGGAGACTAAACAATGCTTTACTCTTAGACTCAGAAATAGCTGACAAAATTCAATCTTTCACTGCTGAATTCTTCGAACTTAACTCCAAAGATCCAGAAATTTGCCCATCCATTGTCTGGGAGGCTTATAAAGTCTCCTTTAGGGGTGAACTTATCAATCTTGCCTCTTGGAAAAAGAAACAATCCATGAAAAAAGAGAAAGACTTAGAATCTTCTATCAAAGAGTTAGAACTACAACATATGTCTGCCCACTTACATGATCCATCCATTTTTCAACGTATACAAAATCTTAAATACGAATTTAACACTTTAGTTTCCAGTACTGCTAGACGAGATATTTTTATCTCAACCTCTGGACATTATATGGGAGACAACCTTATGGGACGCCCTTTGGCTAGATATCTTAAAACTAAATCCAAATGCCTACATATCACAGCCATTCAAAACCCATTGGGGCAGATGGTTAAAACCCGGTCTCTGATCTCTTCTCAGTTTGAAAACTTCTATACTACTTTATATAAATCTGATTTTTCTGCTTCAGAATCAGGGATAGACTCTTTTCTTGCTTCTTTGGTTCATCCGACCTTATCGGACTCTGTGAAATTGAAACTGGACTCTCCCATTACTGTATCTGAAATAGAAGCCGCAATATCATCTATGCCTACCGGCAAAGCCCCAGGTCCTGACGGGTTTACCAATGAATTTTTTAAGCAGTTTCGTAATCTTCTGGCTCCTCATCTTCTTTCTTACTATGAATTCCTCCACTCTGATCCAGACAAACAATTCAACTTCACTGAGGCCACTATAGTAGTCATTCCCAAACCTGAAATAGGCCCTACCTTGGTTAAAAACTTTCGCCCCATTTCTCTTCTTAATTTAGATTACAAGATCATGGCAAAACTTCTTGCACTGAGACTCAACAAAGTGATCCCCTCTCTTATTCACAAAGATCAAACGGGGTTTATTAAACAAAGGTTTATAGGAGACAATATACGCCTCTTTCATCATATTAATGCCCATGCTAAAACACTCTCAGATCCCGTAATCGGCTTGGCCATAGATGCCGAAAAGGCCTTTGACCGAGTTGAATGGCCTTTTCTATTCCAAATTTTAAAGTGGTACAACTTTGGCCCGTTCTATACAGATTGGATTAAAACTTTATATCATCAACCCACAGCTCGCATTTTAATTAATAATTCTCTCTCCAACAAATTCTCCCTACATAGAGGCACTCGCCAGGGCTGCCCTCTGTCGCCGCTGCTATTTAACTTAGCGTTGGAACCTCTCCTCTCTGCTATCCGACAATGCCCAACAATAACAGGAATTGAAACCACTTATTGTCATATCAAATTAGCAGCATACGCTGATGATGTCCTTCTCTTTATCCGAGATCCTGTTGCTTCCCTTCCCTCACTCGTTAATATTGTCTCTCATTACTCCAAGCTTTCTGGATACTCAGTTAACTGGGAAAAATCAGAAATTTTCCCTCTTAATGATCTCATTTACCCCTCAGATCTCGCCCAATTTCCCTTCACGTGGTCACACGGAGCTGTAAAATACTTGGGAGTGTTAATACATAAAGATCCGATTCAAACTCAAGATCTAAACATATCTAAAATTAAAAGTTTAGTTCTTAACACCCTGTCTCATTGGTCTCCACTCTTCCTTTCATGGTGGGGCAGAATAGCTTCCATCAAAATGACCCTTACTCCTCAGATAAACTATACCCTCTCAATGCTTCCCTCCTTATGCAAGAAGAAATTTTTTTATTGGTTGAATAAGAAAATATCTGACTTTGTGTGGAATAACAAAAAACCTCGTATTGCTCTCGACAAGCTGAAAGCCTCTAAAATTAATGGGGGTTTGAATGTACCAGATTTTCATTTTTATTATATCGCATCATTGGCCAAATATGGAGCCTATTGGATTATTAACCCTAGTACCCAAGACTCACCAACCTGGTTTGACCTGGAACGGTTTTTATGTGCACCATTACATGTTTCATGCTTGTTGACGGTGCCAGTGCCCAAACTTTTGAGAAAATATTCCTTATTGAGTGCAACGCAGCATGCCCTTCATATACTAGACGCAATCGCAGAGATTTCAATTAAAGACAGTCCACTCTTGTCCATTTGGAATAACCCCAAAATCCAAATCAATAGTAAATCTCTTTCATGGAAAAGGTGGCAGCGGGCTGGTTTGTGGTCTCTCCATCAGATAACCACTCTCACTTCGTTTGTTCCCTTTGTCACAATTTGCTCTACTTACTCATTGTCTCCTTCTGCTTACTCACAGTGGCTTTCTCTTACTAAGACGTTATCTTCTATGTCTATACGCTTTGATTATATGACATCCATTCACACTTTGTATCACTGGTCCACATTGGCTATATCAAAAGGTAAAGTGATATCTCTCTTTTATAGTATTCTAAGAGATCACTCTTTCACATTTTCCTCTCATTCCATGAAACATTGGGAATCTATGCTGACAACCTCACTTACTGATGTTGACTGGGAACTCTTCTGGTCCTCGACAAACCGACCTCTTTTATCATCCAGAGTCTCACAATCAATGTTCTTCATTATGTGGAATGCGGTATGGACACCCTTTCGGATGTGGAAAGCTAACCTAAAACAAGACTCTATATGTTGGAATTGTATGAAAGAAGCTGGGACTCTTGATCACATGCTTTTCCACTGTGCTAAAGTTCGTTCCTTTTGGACATGCATTTGGGACACCATAAAGTCTATTACCAATTGTTCAGAAGAAATTTCCTTTGACATTATAATTCTCCGATCTCAACACCCTTGTTTTACACAGTCTAACTGTCCTCCTAAACTCATTGATGCAATGTTTGTGACTGCCCTTATGCACATCTTGAAAAATTGGAAGTCCTCTTCATTACTAAACTATACCTTTTGGTGGAATTCTTTGAGCATGTATCATAAATTTGAATCATATGCTTATGAAAAGAAAAATATAATTCGACTTTCCAAAAGTTTGATACAATGTAAATCACCCTGGAAATTCTTAGATTCATATGTTCAATCTATTTCATAGACACTCCTCTCTTCTTCTTCTTCCTCTTCTTTTTCTTTACCTTCATCTTTTTCTTCATTTTATTCTTTTTCTTTCTTCCTTCAATTTCTCTTTCCTCTTATCTTTTCTTTTATTATCTTTTCATGAACAGTCCTAGTACTTTAGATCTTTTAAAACGATTCAATTCTACATTGCACAATGTAACTGAATATTTGTTATACTAAATGTTTTGTTTTATTTTTTGATACCCTGTACTTGAACTGTTTCTTATATTTTTTCAAAAAACTCAATAAAAAATATTGAACTAAAAAAAAAAAAAAAAGTAATCTTTTAAACGATTACAGACAATTCAAAACACTGCTATTAAGTTGCTAAGTTATAAAAAGAAATTTGATAAAGTTACTCTGCTCTATCTGCTTCTTATATTTAAAGCATTTATTTTGCAGCAACCGGATTACTTGCATGCATAAACAATCCCATATACACCAACAAGAACTTTAAGATCAATACAGTAAAATAGATTGGTACTTCCATCAGCAAACAGAGCAAAATGAGACTCTACTAAGGAAAAAAAGCTTTTTATTTCATTGCTCCACAATTGTGGAATTATTTACCCCAAGATTTGAGGCTGGATACAAATATTAATGTTTAAAACTTTTTTATTTTCAAGAAGCATTTGGAGCAGATCTAAGGGGTCCTTTTATCAAGCCGCGGTAGGGGTTTAATGCGCGTAATACTTACCGCACGTTAAACCGCCTGCCGTGCTAGCCGCTAATGCCTGCATTGAGCAGGCATTCATTTTTTAGCTGGCCGCAGGGGTTAGCGCATGATGAAATGTCTGACACACTAACCCCGCTAGCGCGGCTTGATTAAAGGACTCCTAAATGTTTCAGAAATTATCCATATATATTAGTAGAAAGGGTTGGTTGGTTAGAATCTTTCAACATTATATAGATACAAGAATAATTGAAAGTTTGGTTATTAGCGTAAGTATGTAAGATGATGCTCTGATGTGTATTATGTGTTTGTCCTATCTTAATATTTGGAGTTCCTTTCCATTTTATGATACCATGTTCCCCCAAAAATAAGACACTATCTTACACTAATTTTGGGTTCAAAAAAGTCACTAGGTCTTATTTTTGGGTAGGTCTTTTTTTTCCCCTGTACAATGATCATCTCTCCCTTCCTCTCCTCTATCACAATTCTTTCTATTTCCTTTCTCTCCCCCACATGTGCAGCATCTTTCCTCCCCTCTCACCCATCCCCTTCTGCAGTATCTTTCTAGCCTTCCCTCCCTCCCATCCTCTTGTGCAGCAGAACCCTTGAAGACCGAAATATCTGGGAACAAATGGCAGTGTCGGCAGCACAGGCTGCATCGTGGCCTTCTCATACTCAGGCGTTCCTCTGCCACATCACTGATGATGTCATCAGCAATGTATCACACAGAATGCCTGGGCATGAGAATGCTGCAATGCAGATCTTCTGGCATACTGTTGTCAGTGTGGATTTTGGAATTGGTTTGAGCAGCTCTGCAGGAATTCCATCAATGCTAGGTGCTTTGCTGTTTGGCATCTGCCTCAGCACTCAATCCACTTCACTTTCCAATGGATCTGGTTCTGCTTCCTCTTGACCCCCATGCTCCAGGGAAGTCAGTGCTGGTGCTGATATATAATTCCTCTGTGTATTCTTTCCATCTCTGCTTGATGTCTGCTCGATCTCTGCTTGGTTGCTAATTTCATTCCCATCACAGTCTTTGATGGTTGATTGATGTGCAGAGAAAGGCTTTTCCACTTGTTTTACCATGGCAAATAATTCCCTGATGTGGCCCTTCTTATAGATTTCTTCGAGGTTCCTGAAGAGCTGCTGAAACCAGTTCCAAAACCCACACTGACAGCACTATGCCAGAAGATCTGGAGGACCTTCACATGGCCAAAAGACTGGAAAAGATCAGTTTTTATCCCATTGCTGAAGAAAGGCAATGTTAGGGACTGTACCAACTATAGAACAATGCCCTGATCCCCCACACCAGCAAGGTGCTTCTAACAGTCATCCAAAGGTACTTGGGGAACATCCTTGATTGAGAACTTCCTAATGCCCAAGCTGGATTCCATTAGGGCAGAGAGACCTATGATCACATCGCAAGCTTGAGGTGGATCATAGAAAAGGCAAGGGAATACCAGAAGAAGCTCTACCTGTGGTGTGGTAGGACGGGGCGGAGAGGTGATAGCACCCCCACTGATCTGGTGCCCAGGGCGGCCTGCACCCCCCGCACTCCCCTTACTATGCCACTGCATGTGGAACACCTGCTAAAGTCACATTTATCTGCTAAGCATCTAACAATGGTATTTACATTTGTTGATTTTATGTCAATTAGATTATCACTGTTTCTTGTATGCCAGTCTCCTAAATACTGTACATGCATACACATGCATCAGATTATAGAACATGATCTTGCCAGGGACAGACCAAAGGTGATCTGGACTCCTAGGCAATAAGGGCCATAAACAACCATCTGACATATATTACTGGGTATTACTGGTCAGGGTAGAGTCCTACTTAGGGTTACCAAATTTTCCCAAAGAAAAATCCAGACCCATGGCCACGCCCCAGACCTGCCCATTTCCGCCCTCAGCCCCATCCTTAGCCAGCATCCGCGCATGTGTGGATATGACGCAATGATATCACGCGCTGGGTTTTGAAAAGCCGTCCAGACCCCCGGACATGTCCTCGAAAAGAAGGCCATGTCTGGGGAAATCTGGACGGCTGGTAACCCTAGCCTACTGCTGTGGGCCCTCAGGCACTGCTGTATTGACAGACTTATCAGACAGCCCTGGTTGCTGTATATTTAGTGTCAGGCTGCAATTTTATAGATCATTCTGTACTATTTTTAAAGGACCTTCCCTTGTTCCTCATTTTGTCCCCTTTTGTCAAGTCACATTAGGGTTTTTTATTGCCCACTGCTGCGGTAAAAGCTCCAGAACTCATAGGAATTCTATGAGCATTGGAACTTTTCCTGCAGCAGCCGGCGATAAATTTATTTATTTATTTAATTTGTTTTCTATCCCATTTTCCCTAAAGAACTCAGAATGGGTTACAGGTTAAGCATACATAATATACAGTTACAGTTAATAGGTTATGATGTGACATAGCTTTAGTATTAATTTATGATTCAAGTTTTTATCCTAACTTGACACATACTGAGGGGGGGGGTGTCTTATACCAATATACATAATATACAGTTTACAGGTTAAATCCACCATAGATACAGTGCAAGATTTTTTAATACAATAGTTATGAAAAGATCTCATTCTAACCTTCCTCCACCTTTTTATCAAGCATCAGAGCATTTACTAAGACAGCTCGCACTACAAACCTGTAGCGCAGCTTGATAAAAGGGGCCCTAAATAAGTAAAAAAAATTCACTCCTAAAAGCAAGGAAAATGTTTAAACTGTATTGCAGCTTATTTGTCTATTTGTGATAATATATAGAAATAGTTTTTTAGCCCGTTACATTAACAGGTGCTAGAATAGATGTGTAGACTTAGGCATTTCTTTCTTTCTTTCTTTCTTTCTTTCTGTATGTCTGACTTTCTCTCTCCCTGCCCCCTTCCTTTCTTTCTTTCTGTCTGTCTGTCTTTCTTTCTGTCTCTCTCCCTGGCCTCCCTGTCTGTATTTCTTTCTTTCTGTCTCTCTCCCCCTGTCTGTCTTTCTTTCTGTCTCTCTCCCTGCCCCTTGCCAATTTGTCTTTCTTTCTGTCTCTCTCCCTGGCCCACTGTCTGTCTGTCTTTCTATCTCCCTGCCCGCTGTCTGTCTGTCTTTCTTTCTTTCTTTCTTTCTGTCTCTCCCCCCTGTGCAGCAGCACCCCTTCCCTGCTCCCCCTGTACCCCTTCCCTGCTCCCCCCCCTGTCCAACAGTACCCCTTCTCCCTTCCTCTTGGTTCCTATCACTGAGAAAGGGAGTTGTTATATACAAGTATTTTAAAATCCTCTGACGCTAATGACTTGGACATGGTCTTGTTCTTTCACTGTCTTGGTTGCCAAAGTGATTTCTATCCCTACCTCCAAGCTCCCTATTAGTTGATGCTTGCTAGTCTTGTTAAATTTTGAGCAGGGAAAAACTTAATAATTTGCTTGAGCAGAATTGAACTAGTCTCCAGGGAAAAATTTCAAATGTTAAATATTTCTCTAGCTAACTCCAAAGATACACTCTGTACATACATTAACCATTTGCATCTCTCTGTTTTGAGGATTTATACAATAAACTACTATTTTTCTACCCAGGGTGCTTTCTTCCTTTATGGGTGTAAGTCCCTTGTTCACCCCTATTTTTTTCATTGGTGAACTCCAAAAGATAACCAGCAAACCCTTTGAATACCATTTTAGAACAAAAGTATATAAGAACTGCCATACTGGGTTAGACCAAAAGTCAATCAAGCCCATTATTCTGACAGTGACCAATCCAGGTCACAAATACCTGTGTGATTCCCCAAAATAGCTTTCAAACCATATAATGGATAATTCTTCTAGCTGTCAATTTTAGGAAGCACTATCGGCCTATTTCTATAAATAGTACTAAAAAATTACAAGCTGAAATGTGAGCATATGCCCAATTTATGAGCGCAATTTAATTAAATAACAAGCTAATTAGCATCAATATTTGGGTGCTAATAATCAATTATCAATGCTAATTGGCATCAATTAAAATGGCACTTGAATCAACACATATATTTTATATGCGGTTCCAAAAAAGGGGGCATGGCCATGGATGAGTCATGGATTTATCGAGGGGGCTCCTGCAATTTATAAACAATGTTATAGAATAAGGGGGATCTACATCGATTTAGGCATGAGGACTTACACCGGTATTAAGTCAGTGTATATCCTCATGCCTAACACTATGGGCTATTCTGTAAATGAAGCCTAACTTTGAATGTTCTTTTTAGAATAAAGCTTTGCATGTCTTTTTTTTGTTGGCACAAATATTTTGGTAGAGGAATATAAGAGAGGCAGATAAAATGGTTGAAGGAGTACTGTAGCAGGATTACTGCTGCTGTATTTTTGCACCAATGAGAAGTGTGTTTTTCATGTTTGTCTACTCTGGATTTGTTTGGTAAGCTGTTATACTAGAGAGAAGCTTGCTATCTGTTTTTCCTCTCTAGTTTTGCCTCGGACGCAGCCCTCGGGTGAATCGTGTCCACGTCAGGCACATGTGACATTAAATTTATTGTTGCTCCATATACTAATTTGGTTTGCACTTTGTTCTAAACACAAGTTTTATAGTGCCATTTAGAGAACTGAGTCTTTTATGGATAGAGGATAATTCTATAAGTAGGTGCCTCTATTTAGGCATCCCGAGGCAGCTTAGTAGGAGCTGCTCTACAATGGAACCAAGTTGTCTATATTGCAGTACCAGTGTGCCTAACATGTAGGTGCCCAGACTTATACCAGATATAAAGCTGGTATAACTGCAGACACCTAAATGCAGCAGAGAAGAGCATAGCTTATAGTGTTCTGCAAATTGCCTACCTAAGTGAGGGGAAGGGACTTGTATACTGCCCTTTTCTAGTTACACATCCAAAGTGGCTTACATATATGCAGGTACTTATTTTATACCTGTGGCAATTGAGGATTAGATGACTTGCCCAGGTTTAAAGGGAGCAGTGCTGAGATTTGATCCCATAACCTTAGGATACTGAGGCAGCAGCTGTACCACTAGGCCATATATCCCTCCCTTATAAGATGAGTGGGTATTTTCAGAATAGTAATTAAGCAGAATATTGGCATTATGCAGTATGGACCAGATTCTGTAAAGGACGTTTAACTTTAGGCATCCACAATGTGGACATCCACCAACTTAGGCTTTCAAATAAAGTGGATAATAAGCTCAATTAACGACTTTAATAAGCAATAATTGGAAGTTAGACATCCAAAGGCTGGATGTGATTCACAAAATAGGCCTTTTCAATTTCATGGACAATTTCATGGACGCCCATCAGAAAAGTTGTGCCTAATGGGATAGGCATAGGTATAATGTGGGCGTGGCTTCAATATAGATGTCCATTTACAGAATTGCATGCCACTCAGCGTCCTAGCGTGTCCACCTAACAACTAAAATGTAGGCATTGCAAAAGCAGGTCTACTTTTGAGCGTGAGTTGGGCACTAATTAGTCACGAGTTATGTGGATGTGACAGGCGTCACTTAGGTGTGCAGGAGGCATCTGCATATAGGTGAACGGGGTTTTATTTTTTGGGATAAAGAGGACTTCAGTTTGATATTAAGGTCAAAGGATGTTTAATAATGCATTACTTAAGCAAAGCACATGAAAAAAAAATATATTGCATACTAAACTTTCTATTTTGGGGGATAAAGAGGACTCCTCTTAGATAATAATAGAAAAAGATGTCTAATAATGCATTACTCAAGTAAAGAGGGAGTCATGAGGGCAGGATGTCAATAGATCAGCCAAGGGTATATTGTTCAAGAAAATCACTTTAATGATGAATATGCCATGTCAGATGATACCTTAGGAGATCATAGCTATCTCAGGGTAAAAATAAGTTTCTCTTTGGATCCTAAAAAACTGACAGTGCAAATGTAAATGGCAAAGTCCACAACCCATACTCTCTTATCAGACCAAAAAGAAGCTGCTAAAGTACTGAGGGGGGGAGGTTTGTGGTGATTTGACCCCCCTGACCTGTAGGAGATGGAAGAAGTGTCTTTAACCACTGAGCTACAAGAGCTTTTATTTAGACAGGGGTTTCTATTATTTTTTAGTGACATTCCACCATCTAGGCATATTGATGATGTCATAATGATGTCAAGATTGTGCATCAGACATGTCTACTTGTTCTAAACCACAGCCGTTGTGAGTAGGAATTCTCTTCTTATTTTCTTAGCCTTTTGGGAATGAGATTTAGTATGCTTTATATATTTCGGGGCTGATTCTATAAAGGATGCCTAAAGTTAGGCTCCTCTTAGGTACCTAACTTAATTGGCAAAATATCCTTAACAGCCTCAATAATAACTTTATAAAATTTTAATTGGGTGATAGGTGCCTATCCAATTCTATAAAAGATAGGCGCCTATTGCAACGTGCATAGCGGTGCCTAATGCCTAAGTGGGCATTTCTATGAGTTAGGTACTGCTAAGCGCGATTCTCCAAAAGCTTATGTGCCTGAAATGTAGGCCTTAGTGGTGTAGTAAGGGAGGTGTGAGGGGAGCAGTTCGCCCCAGGCGCGGTCTTCCTTGGGTTGCTGGCACCCCTCCTCCTCTCTGCTCCTCCCTTCCCACTCCTCCCCCTGCTGCTCACACTCACTCCCCTTCCCCATACCTTTTTAACTTTGACGTGAGCAGCAGCTTTGGTGTGTTCTCTGATGTCACTTCCTTGAGTAAGTGACATTAGCGGAGAGAGCTCCAAAGTTGACGCGAGCAGCAAGTTCTTCGTTGCTCGTGCCAAAGTTAAAAAGGTACAGGGAAAGAGCACGGGTGCGCACGGCAGGGGGGGGTAGAGAAGAGGGCGGGAAAGGTGCACCAATGTCCTGGGCACCCGTCACTCTCGCTATGCCACTGGCAGGCCTTTTCCTTTTACTTAATTTCCATACAAAATGGTTTGTTGTCCTTACAATAGTTCCTTTCAGTTTTGCCCACTGCTTTTCTACTTCTTCCAGATGTTCCCATTCAGACAACAATTCCTTGATGTACTCCCCCATCTGAACAAAATTATTATTTTTTTAAAATCTAGAACCTTTACTTTGGAATTAGCCCTCTCTACATCTGTCTTAATATTAAACCACACCATGCAGTGGTCACTGGATGCTACATGATCACCCACTGTAACATCAGAAACACTTTCCCTGTTTGTAAGCACTAAGGCCCAGATCCTACCTACCCATCTCCCCTCTCTCCCTCCCTCCCTATCCTCTCCCCTCTTGCTTCTCTTTATAGTTGTCTTGAGCCTGTATAGATATGAGCGATGCACAAATAGAAGATTAGATTCCGTAACTGCCGTTGTCGGCAGCCACCTTAAAAGCGGCCATTGATTGTGTGTCAGCCATGAGATGGTGCTGGGTACAGAATCACACCTCTGGCAAAAGTACTCTTCAGGCGCCTAAGTTTTTAAATGGGCGCCACTAGTCACAATTCTGTAAACGGTGCCTAAGCGTGCTTGACGTGCAGCCGATGCCTTTTTTTACGCCTTGGCTGATTTAGGTACCGTTTATAGAATCAGCCCCCCATTATATAGAATTCCCCTGATAAATGGGAACATGGTTTGTAGAACTGCTGGAAATTTCCTCTGACAACTCCAGCAGTGTCATGTCACAAGAAGGGCATTCTGCTCAGCTATATGTATAGCAGCAATAAATCTGTATAGCTGTTTGGTTTAGGTTAGAACAGAAAAAGCCCAATGTTTAGGGCGATGGGCAGAGAGCCAGGGAAGCCTAGTTCAAATCCTTTTGCAGCTACAGCTTTGGCAAGTCACTTGAACTTCCATTGCCTTAGATTGTGATTTTCTGTCCCTGGAAGACTCACAATTTGTGAGCTCTCCAAGGACAGAAAACTATCTTCAGTACCTGAATGCACACTGCTTCAATAGCCTTCGGGCTTGCAGGCAGTTTATAATAAATAAACTATTAACTATACATTTATCGAGTGTCTAAGAACTAGGCCTCCTAACACATTTTTAAAGATTGGAGAAAAAGCCCATAAAGAAGGTGAAGATGTATAAGGTGAGTGATAAAAGACAAGATGAAGAGAAAAACAGTAAAGGAAAAAGGATCATAGGCACAGGTGGTAAGGTGACATTTAGAGATAAGAGATGCAAGGTCTAAAGGCAGAAGAATAGAAGAGGAGCTGAACTGAAGAAAGCAGATTCACAGGGGGCAGTAGGAGGAGATTTGGAATCAGAAGAAGGCCAAAATAGTGATGGTTTTGATGTAGCATCAATTTGTCTAAAGGGCAAAGTTCATGAGTTGAACAATGGACTATGGGGTCCTATGAATCTGCTCCTTAGGAACCTCTCTAAGTGTTGATATCAGTATTCCCTTTGATCATCTCCTGCTATATCCATATCATATAGCATTTTATTAGGATAAGACGCTTGCTAACTAAGGCCACAAGAATAATCTTAGCTCTGTTGCTCATGCTGGTCATGTAGATATCGTTCAAGCTCAAATTCTGAGCACCATGAGAAAGTTGTAGAGTAATGGGTTGCAGAGTTAAGGAATGCTTTGATGACAAGCATGGGAAAAAAAAAAAGGTTTTGATTGTTTAAGGTTTATATAGGAAATAATATTAAAAGGTAAAGCAATGCTTTATGTGCAGAAATTGTATGTTATAAAATTGTCCGGCCAATATGTGAGTAAATTTATGTACTGTACATAGCCTGCAGATGCATAAGCATAGCTATATACTTGAATATAAACTGATCCAAATATAAACTGAGGTAACCTTTTTTCCCCCCCAAAAAAGGAAGAAAAAAGGTTGACTCGAATATAAATCGGGGGCGGGGGTTATATGTGGTGGTAATGGGAGGTAGGGATATCAGGGGGAGGGTGTAGAGATGATGTGCTGGTGTGATGCGATGATGTCGCAGGCATGCACATGATGTCACCGTGTGGCATCCAAACATGCACAGATGCCATCCTGATGTTGCTGCTTGCTGGGAGCTTTTCAAAACCCAGACAAAGTGCTGGGCTTTGAAAAGCCGTACGGACCTCTGGACATATCCTCGAAAAGGAGGACATGTCTGGGGAAATCCAGACGTCTGGAAACCCTAAGTGCAGTGCCCTGCCAGGCTCTGCTTCCAGGCCCCCCCCCCCATCCCTCCCCTACCCTGCCAGGCTCTGCACCCAGCCGCCCTCCCTCCCTCCCTCCCTGCTAGGCTCTGCACCCTGTTTACCCTCCCTCCCTTCTCTGCGAGGCTCTGCATCCAGCCCCCTCCCTTACTCCCTCACCTGCTATGTCAATCTCTGCACCCAGACCCCCACCCTCCCTGCCTTGCCAGGCTCTGCATCTATCCCCCTCTCTCATTCCCTCCCCTGCCGGTCTCTGTACCCAGCCCCCCTTCTTCCTGCCCTGCAAGGTTCTTTACCCTGTCCCCTCCCTCTCCAGATGCTTTACAGGCCTCTACCAGGTCTACCATGTCCTGGTGGACCAGGACAGAAGGGATCTCTCCTGTCTTCTGCTCCAGCCAACTTTAGCCATTTTTCTCCCTTCTGCCACCCCTCCCCTTTCCCCCATATACCTTTTAAATGCCTGGTGGTCCAGGGGTGGGCTGGTACAGGAGGGATCACTTCCGTCTCCTGCCCTGGCTGCTTTAAACAACTTATGTCTCCCTCCCGCCCTCTCCGCATACCTGTTAAGTCCCTGGTGATCCAGCAGTGAAATGCGGTAGGAGCGACCTTCCTTTGCTCCTGCTTGTGCAGAACCTCTAGCTAATTGATTTCAGGGAGTTCTTGCAGTCCTGCCTATGGAGACACGTAGGGACACTTACGGATGCGCAAGATCACTTCCAGCCCATGCTAAGCCGTGAGTGTCTTTAAGTGTCTCTATGCATCTCCACAAGTACGCGACATACACCTATAATGTAGACATCCTTCCCGCCTGTATTTTTTTTACAAACATGCATCCCAATTGGCTGTGAGATAGCAGTAGGACACTGACCGTTGCCTATAATCGGGATGCCCGTTTGTAGAATTGGCCCCTGAGAGCTTGGGGAACAGAGTTCAATACCCATTTCAGCTCCTTGTGACTGTCAGCATGCCAATTAACCTTCCATTGCCCCAGATACAAAACTTCAGATTATGAGCCACATGGAGAAAAAAAAAAATTACCTGAATATGATAAATGTAAACTACTTTGGTTATACCACAGAAAGGCAATACGCAAAATCAATTTTCTCTTATGCAATTTAACAGAGTCCTCGCAAAAAAAAAGTGCTTACAATTTTTACTTGCATTCTCAATCCAACAGTCGAGTATCTAAATGCTCAGTTTAGCTCAATTCTTCTTACTTAGAAATTAGGATGAACGGGTGTGGAGTTAAGTAAGTTGTTCTATATGAGTTGTTTCTCCATGCTCACAGGAGCACCCTTAAACTGTACTATCTTATACATAATAGTAAGGTCTCTCTATTTTCTGACCTTACAATATGCTGTCACTAATAGTATACTTGCTCTTATTCTTATGCTTTCTTTCTTTCTTTTTATTCCTTCTGGCAGTAGTGTCTACCTGGTATCCTGGTTTTACCATTTGTTGTTTCATTATAAAGGTGATAATTACTATGTCTTACCATCGTATACAATAGACTATGGCTGATTTACATATCATCTCTTTTAATGTGAATGGTTTGAATCATCCTATTAAAAGGAAGAAGATAACTAATTATATGTTAAATAAACATCCCGATGTGATCTATTTACAGGAAACCCATCTCCCACCTGCTGCCGCTTCTAAATTTGATTTGAAGGGATATTCCACTCATTTGTATTCCCCTGCGACTCAGAGAAAGAAAAATGGAATATCAATACTTTTCAGTGATAAACTATCCCCTATCATTCACTCTGTTAAAACAGACTCTGATGGAAGGTGGTGTCTGGTACATGCTGCGTTGCACTCCGTGGATTTTGTGTTCCTTAATATTTACGCTCCTGTTTTGGATCATCCGGATTTTTTCAAAGACCTTCAGCTGGCGTTAGTTGAATATGACTCTTGTTCTCGAATATTGGGCGGAGATTTTAATCAAATTCAAGATATCTATATAGATCGATCATCCTCTTGCAAACCCTCAAAATCTAAATCTTTTGCAGCTCTACATGCTTTAAAAGAAGCCTTTTCTCTTGTAGATCCATGGCGTTTACTGTATCCCAAAGGTAGAGAATATTCACACTTTTCACCACCACATAATACCTACTCGAGAATTGATTTCTTCCTTCTCTCCTCCTCTCTCATTCAAGACGTGACAAATACTTTCATACACCCAATAACTCTTACAGATCATGCAGCTATTTCATTACATTTATCTATTTCTGCCCCACATAAAGAATCTCCCTCTTGGCGACTTAACAATACTCTGCTTTTAGATGAGGTAATAGTAGAAAAAATCAAATCTTTTACTACGGAATTTTTTGAAATCAACACCAAAGATCCAGAAATTTGTCCTTCTATTATTTGGGAAGCTTACAAAGCTTCTCTCAGAGGTGAATTGATCAAACTTGCTTCCTGGAAAAAAAAACAATCCATCCAAAAAGAAAAAGAACTGGAAACCTCTATTAAAAATTTAGAACTACAACATATGTCCAACCATCTACAAGATCAATCCATGCTCCAACGTATTCAAAACTTAAAATATGAATACAATACTCTAATCTCATGTACGGCCCGTCGTGACATTTTCATTTCCAACTCTGGTCACTATATGGGAGATAATCTTATGGGTCGCCCTTTGGCTAGATATCTCAAAACTAAATCAAAACGCTTGCACATCTCAGCTGTTCAAGATTCATCAGGACAATTAGCCAGAACCAGATCTCTGATTTCTTCCCAATTTGAAAAATTTTATACTACCTTATATCAATCTGATTTTTCAGCCTCTGAAATGGATTTAGACTCATTTCTATCCTCACTAGCTCATCCAACTATATCGGAATCTATTAAAGCAAAACTGGATGCTCCTATAACTATATCTGAGATTGAAAATGCTATAACCTCTCTACCCACCGGGAAAGCTCCGGGCCCGGATGGCTTTACAAATGAGTTTTTCAAATGCTTTCGAACCCTATTGACTCCTCAACTCCTTGCATATTATGATTTCCTTCACTCCACTCCGGACAAACAATTTAATTTCGCTGAGGCCACGATTGTAGTTATTCCCAAGCCAGACAAAGATGCTACTCTGGTTAAAAATTTTCGTCCTATCTCTCTTCTTAATTTGGATTACAAAATTATGGCTAAATTACTTGCACTAAGACTCACCACAGTGATCCCATCTCTCGTACATGGAGATCAAACTGGATTCATCAAATATAGATACATTGGGGATAATCTTCGTTTATTTCATCATATCAATGCTCACGCCAAATCAATGTCGGATCCAGTGATTGGTCTAGCCATTGATGCCGAGAAGGCCTTTGACCGAGTGGAGTGGCCTTTCTTATTCCGAGTTCTGAAATGGTACAACTTTGGTTCTTTCTTTACAGACTGGATAGAAACATTATACAGACAACCCACGGCTCGTATCTTGATTAACAACTCTCTCTCTAATAGATTTTCCCTCCATAGAGGTACCCGTCAAGGCTGTCCTCTTTCACCATTATTATTTGATTTAGCATTGGAACCTCTATTGACAGCTATCAGACAATGTTCCTTAATTAAAGGTATTCCGTCGTCCAATCGAGAGATTAAACTAGCAGCTTACGCTGACGATATTCTTCTCTTTCTAAAAAATCCTCTTATCTCTTTACCTCATTTTATCCACATCGTATCTCAATACTCTCAAATATCTGGATATTCTGTTAATTGGGAGAAATCAGAGATTTTTCCGCTAAATGATCACATTTCCTCCTCAGATCTAGCTCATTTTCCTTTTCCATGGTCACAGGGAGCTGTAAAATATTTAGGGATTTTAATACATAAAGACCCATTACTTGCTCAGGATCTCAATATATCTAAAATCAAAAACTTAGTTTCAAGTACTACATCTCGTTGGTCCCCGCTTTATTTGTCCTGGTGGGGTAGAATAGCCTCTATTAAAATGACCTTAGCCCCACAAATTAATTATACTCTATCTATGCTTCCCCTTCTCTGCCATAAATCATTCTTTCATTGGCTTAATATGAAAATTACTGAATTTATTTGGAACAAGAAAAAACCTCGTATTGCTCTCGCCAAGCTGAAGGCCTCTAAGATTAATGGTGGCTTAAATTTACCTGATTTTTATTATTACTACATCGCCTCCTTAGCCAAATACGGAGCTCACTGGATTGTTGACTCATATCCACAGGATAAACCAGCATGGTTTGAAATGGAATGCTTTTTATGTGCACCACTACACATCTCTTGCTTCCTTACAGTGTCGATACCTAGACACTTGAGAAAATATTCTTTGTTGAGTGCAACGCAACATGCTTTTCAACTATTAGATGCAGCGGCTGAGATCTCTGTTGCTGAAGGCCCACTTATGTCCCTTTGGAATAATTCTAAAATTCAAAATAAGGGTAGATCCCTTTCATGGAAGAGGTGGCAACGGGCAGGGGTGTGGTTTGTTCATCAATTGATCTCCTCCACTTCATTTATCCCATTTGATACTTTTTGTTCTGTAAACTCACTCCCATCCTCTATATATCCCCAATGGCTTACGCTTACTGAAATACTAGCTAATGTACAAATGCGCCCTGACTTTATGACCTCTCAACAAACTATTCGTCACTGGTCTACTTTGGCTTTACTGAAAGGTAGGGCGATATCTCTTTTTTATAGCATCTTAAGAGATCACACCTTCACCTTTACACCTCAATCCATGAACCATTGGGGCTCTATCCTAAAGACCACGCTTTCTGAAATAGATTGGGAACTCTTCTGGTCTTCTACAAATCGCCCTCTATTATCCTCAAGAGTTTCGCAATCAATGTTCTTTGTTATGTGGAATGCAGTATGGACTCCATTTCGAATGTGGAAAGCGAAACTGAAACAAGACCCTACCTGTTGGAACTGTTTGAAAGAGCCTGGAACTCTTGATCACATGCTTCTTCACTGCACTATGGTTCATTCCTTTTGGACTCGTATCTGGGACACCATAAAATCTATTACCAAATGTTCAGAAGCTATTTCCATAGACATTATAATCCTTCGTTCTCAACACCCTTGTTTCGCACTATCAAACTGTCCTCCTAAACTTATTGACACCATGATTGTGACAGCTCTTATGCACATTTTGAAAAATTGGAAGTCACCCACACTACTAGACTACACCTTTTGGTGGAACTCCTTAAGCATGTACCACAAATTCGAATCATATGCATATGAAAAGAACACGATATCTCGTTTATCTACAAATTTGGTGCGAAATAAATCACCTTGGTCATTCTTAGATTCATATGTTCATTCTGCCTTGTAGACACTTCTGCCTCTCTCTCTTTCTCTCTCTCTTTCTTTATCTCTCTTTTTTCTTTCAATTCATCTTCTCTGCTTTTCTATCCTTTCTATTTCTTTTCTTAGCAGTTTCAAATACTCTGAATTCTTCTTACTAATCTACTATATGCAAATAACAGCAATTATGGTTTCTTTTGTTTCTAAATCACTATTTCTTATTCAATTTTTATGTATTTGAACTGCTTTCTGTATATTACTTATAATATTCAATAAAATTAATGAACTAAAAAAAAAGAAATTAGGATGAGGCAGATGACAGTAGCGGCACTGGGGGATAAAGCAAGTTTATTGCGAAACATGTTGGATCCGTAGCTCCCAGGTCAAACCAACGCTGAGACGAATTTAAGTTAAGTATGAAATTTATTATTTAAATAATATAGTATATATTTATCTTTTTGATACTAAAGATGAATGAATAAAATATTTTAATAAAAAAAATAAAGAATATAAAAAAAGTTAGAATGAATTAAGGCTGGTGAGGAATATTTTACACTGTATTTCTCGCTAGATACAAATCTATTATCAAGAGCAGAGGAAATGTTTATGAGGCCTTTTTTCTATTCAAGACCAACGGCATAATCACAAATTTTTACTATTTTATATTAAACAACAAGAATTGAGCTAAATTAAGCATTTAGATACTCGGATGTTGGATTGAGAATCCATGTGTGATACCATCCGGGTAATTGAATTTTTGTATATAAATTTGTGAGACCATCTGGAGGGAGAACGTTACACTTTTTACTTGTGCACACCATTATAAAATTACCCCCATATTGACAAGTCAAAATGACATTCAGTAAGTTACAGATGTACTTCCCTTAAACTACCAAAATTGTCATTTTAACAATTCTACAATATTGTATTCTGACACTGTGCACTGGACACTTTGGAAGTAATTTTATAAAGTCATTCCTACCTGTATGTTGTCATATTTTTGTATAAATGACCTCTTATAAATAAGGTTGGTTTTAGACATTCTGGGGCCCAGGGCAGAAATTACCCTTCCCCCAATATCCCCACCTCCCATTACTCATAGGAATTCTATGAGTGTCTGAGCTACTACCGCCACAGCCAGCACTAAAATACACGCTACGGTTTTGTAAAAATGGGGTTAATTGGCCAAATACTCTTAACAGCCTCAATAATTAATTTAAAAATTTTAACTGGAAGATAGGTGCCTATCTGATTCTATAAAAGACAGGCATCTATCGCAATGTGCTTAGCGGCGGGCATTTCCATGGATGCAACATGAGTTGGGCACTGCTAAGCATGATTCTCCAAAAACTTAGGTGCCTGAAATGTGGGCCTTTAAAACCCTTGCCTTCATTTCAGGCGCCTAAGTTTTTACATAGGTGCTGCTAGCCGTGATTTTGTAAATGGCGCTTAAGCATGATTGACATGCAGCCGGTACCTTTTTTAGGCGCTGTTTATAGAATCAGACCCTATGTGCATATACATTTAAAGTACACACAAACAAGTTTAAAGTCTGTGCCTTGAATAGAAGTATTAATACGTGCTAGTATTTTATAAAGTCCCATGGGTGCCATCATGCATACTTTGCCTAGACACTCTTATATATTTAACGCCCTAATACAAAAATTTCTATTAGTGGGTGTGGAATAGCTGAACAATAGGAGGAGACTTCGCTATGCATTTAACTCTGAGGTTATTATTTCACATTAATTACTAGTACAACAGATAAGATAGTGTCAACCCCCTGGTGGTGAAAGATGGTACTACAGTTGGTGCATTTAACATTAATTTTGACACAAGTTTTGGTGTTCCTTTTACGAAGCCACGTTAGCGACTCTTTTGCATGCAGCTTTTTAGTGTGTACTAACCCCTGCGCTAGCCGAAAAACTACTGCCTGCTCAAAAGGAGGCGGTAGCAGCTACCGCGGCCGGCAAATTAGTGCGCGCTATTACGCGGCTTTGTAAAAGAAGCCCTTAGGGTTTTCCAGTTAAAATTTCACCATCCAGCGTGTTACACAAGAAAAATATATTTATTTTTACTAGTTGTTAGGATTTCAAAATAACACACATACACATACAAAAAAAAAATTAAAACAATTTCAATTAAAATAAGCTTTCATTTCTCTAACAGAAACACATTTTACATATTAGCTGAGAATACTAACAGATTTCAAAGAAGCAATTCAGAAATTAATCTCTCTTAAGTTTCTTAAAATCTGTGACCTGGGTCAGTGTGCACACTTTTAAAAATATTGATCTCAGTCACTTAGCTTTCTCCTCTTCCCAGAGCTTTCTTGTATGTTGGGCGCCTTTGTCTTTCCTTTCTGGTCACCACATTCAGGAACCTTTGAATTCTATGTTTAGTGTTTAATCAAAAATTTAATAAACTATGAAACTATGATCTCAGCAGCACACCTACTAGCCTATTTATAACAAATTATTATTATTTTTTTAAATCTACTTCCCTAACAATAGGCAATTTGGAGTATCCTGGCGTTTTCTAGAATGTCTATGTGATTGTTATCTCAGCATAACTGAATAACTAACTAGCCCCAAGAAATAAAATTTAACAAAACCAGTCCCTGACTTTCACACCCAGAACCAAATCACTCTCTCATACAATCAGGAAATATAAACATCAATATCTTGCAGAAAGTGAACCAACTCTATAGAGTTACCTGTGAGAACTGAGAGCTGGTTATTCTTGCACCCTTCCCTGGTAAGCCTTAACTAGCAGCTATGTATTACTTAGAACAGCTTTATCAGACTGCCAGCCACCAAAGCTTCTCTGCACAAATGTACACTTCTTAAGGATTTTTTTCTATTTAGAAATCCCTATTTCCTCTATAAATACTCATCCAAGAGCAGACCTAACATCTTACTTTTACTCTTTCAGCCACTCCTCTCTGTCTTTTACCAGTCAGTTTTCTTACCAAGTTTCAAGTTTCAAGTTTTATTGATTTTGATATACCAACCATCAAATTAATATCTGGCCGGTTAACAATCGAATTAAAAAGATAGGGAAAACTGAGAAAAATAAAAATGTGTGAACATATAAAAAAACATTTACCAGACGTACTGGAATGTGAGGGTGGAATAAAGGGATGGGTAAAGTTACATATTTGAGAAGAAAAAAGGAGATAGTAGGGTTTGGGTAGTACATAAAGGGAGGGGTTGCTTTGTCAAAGAGATTGTTGTGAATAGGAAGAAGAAGAATAATGGTTCTAAAGATTATTAAATGCATCACAGAATAGGAAAGTTGATTCCTTTCCTTTAAACCTCACATATACTCACACAGTCTCCCTTAAAGTTTTAGAGAAAAGGTTTCAAGGTGAGCAAAGCATTCAGCCAAATTTCAGCTATGAGAGCAGGACAACTTAACAAAGACTTCACAGACTATGGTTGCTCCCTCCCAGCTGACTCTCACCAGCAACTGCAGCATCTGGAATGTTTACCCTAGTTACCAAGGCAACCAGCAGGTACAGTGCAAGTGCATGACTGCACAGAAACATAGAAACATAATGGCAGATAAAGATCAAATGGCCCATCAAGCCTGCCCATCTGCAGTAACCATTATCTCTTCTTCTCTCTAAGAGATTCCATGTGCCTATCCCAGGCTTTTTTGAATTCAGACACAGTCTCTGTCTCCACCACCTCTACCGGGAGACTGTTCCACACATCTACCATCCTTTCTGTAAAAAAGTATTACTCCTGAGCCTATTAGATTACTCCTGAGCCTATCACCTCTTAACTTCATCCTATGACCTCTCGTTCTAGAGCTTCCTTTCAAATGAAAGAGACTCAACTCATGTGCATTTATATTATGTAGGTATTTAAACATCTCTATCCTATCTCCCTTCTGCCGCCTTTCCTCCAAAGTATGCAGATTGAGATCTTTAAGTCAGTCCTCATACGCTTTATGACGAAGACCATGCACCATTTTAGTAGCCTTCCTCTGGACCAACTCCATCCTTTTTATATCTTTTTGAAGGAGCAGACTCCAGAATTGTACAAAGTATTCTAAATAAGGTCTCACCAAAATCTTATACAGGGGCATCAATACCTCCTTTTTCCTACTGGCCATACTTCTCCCTATGTACCCTAGCATCCTTCTAGCTTTCGTCGTCACCTTTTCAACCTGTTTGGCCACTTTAAGATCATCACATGCAATCACACCCAAATTCCAACTGGATTGTGGCACTTAAGGATTGACGTTGGACAACCCTGTTTTAGGGGTTATCTGCATTATTGGCTGTTTTTGCAATGCACAACAATCATTTTTATTTATTTATTATTGTTAAACAATGTTATATACCCTTCTCTTGGCAAAAGCCTTTAAGATATAATACAAATAAAAATAAATACAAATTAGGAGTCCTTTTATTAAACTGTGGTAAGGACTAATGCATGCCTATCACAAGTTAAAAATTGCTACCACAGAGTGTGTTCAGGTGTTCATGGTAGTTGTAGGATTGATGCACACTACTCATGCATTAAAAATTAGAATTTATTTTATAGCACTGGGCAGGGCCGGATTTTCCTATGGGCTAACTAGGCTTCAGCCTAGGGCCTCAAGATCAAGAGGGGCCTACATTCAAATTGTTAGCAAAATTAAAATTACACTATTCTAAAAACAGTGAACACTAAAACACTGAACCGAAAATAAGGAGAAATTCTACGCTTCGGGATCGGAACCGGCTCCGGCCGCAACGGGGCGCCGACTCGGCTTCTCCCTTTCTTTTTCTTGCCCTTGGAGGAGGATTGGGGAGGGAAAGACGTCAGTCTGGAAACAGCTGGGCAAAGCCCAGCCCTGTGGGGAGAGAGGCAAAACGTGGATCCGTCAGGACAGGGCGGCCCAGACTGGCATCGGGGGGTGGGGTGGGGTGAGAGTTTCAGTGGAAGGGGGATGGGAGGCAGGTAGGCTGGCATCATAGGGGGTGGGGGGGGTTAATGGAAAGCAGGCAGGATGGCATTGGGGATGTTCAATGGAAGGGGGATGGGAGGCAGGCGGGCATCGGAGGGGGGAGAGGTGAGGAAGGACGCACTGGGGGCACAATGGACATAGGAAGGGGCAATGTTGTGTGTTATGTTTGATTAGTTATTGTTACAAGTACTATATATGGTGCTGAGAATAAATGTCCAAATAAGTGTTCTCGACTTTTTTTTATTTATTATCCATGTCACATTTTTTATAAAGGTTAGTACCAATAACAACATGTTTCATTTAACATATTGATATATATCACAGTAATGATGTATTTTATTATCTCTCATGTAATTTACAAACTTAAAAATGGGAGGTGAAAGAGCCTCATAAGTGGAATAGCCTAGGGCCTCTTTTCATCTAAATCCGGCCCTGGCACTGGGTCCATGTCTGAGGAGCAGAGAATAGGTATGTTCTGCCCTAATTAGCACAGGTACATCACTGCACACTAATTGATTATTGCTTGGTTAGCATGTAATCCCTTACCACCCACAAAATAGGTGGGTGGTAAGTAGAGAATGACATAGGGACAAATTTGTCTCCGTCCCAGCAGGAACCCAATTTCCTCAACCCATCCCCACAAGTTTTGTGGCTGTCCCTGTCCCTACCCATTCCTGTAAGCTCTGCCTTAACTGCACAAGCCTCGAACACTTATGATCTTAAAGTGTTTGAGGCTTGTGCAGATGAAGACAGAGCTTGCAGGAATGGGGCAGGGACAGGAAAAGAACTTGCTGGAATAGGATGGGAAAATGAGTTCCCACGGGGACAGAGAAATATTTGTCCCCATGTCATTCTCTAGTGATAAGCACTTACACCCTAATGGCCATGCACTAATAGGGAAATTAGCGCATGACCATTAATAGGAAAAATTGAAAATGGGTCCATTTTGCTGCTGCACTAAAAGTGGGGATAGCGATGGCGATTTTTTTACCACTGCCTAGTAAAAGGGCCCAAAGATATTTTATTGTAATTTTCAGAAAAAAACTTAAACAAAAATAGAATTTAAAATAAAATTTAAAAAAGTGGGAAATACAAACTATGGGCTCCTTTTACTAAACTGTGGCAGAGGTTACTACAGCGGGTCAGTGAGATATATGCTCCGACACTCTCAGGAATTCTATAAGCATCGGAGTAGAGAGCTGCACGGAAACGTGGACGACGGGAATCCCGCAGGACCTGCGGGGATCCCGCGGGTTCCCCCTTCGGGTGATGGGGATCCTGTGGGGACGCCCCCTAGGGTCGCGGGGATCCCGTGGGGATGCCTCCGAGGGTCGCAGGGTTCCTGCGGGGCTGGATGTATTCAGCCGTGAGGCTCGTCTCCCTACCTGCCCTGCCACACACAGCCGAACGGAAGTCTTCCTGATGTCAGCGGTGACGTCGGAGGGAGGGCTTAACCAAAGCCCTACCTCCCTCCGACATCAGCGCTGACATCGGCTGTGTGCTGCGGCAGGGCAGGCAGGGAAAAGGCAGTGGTACAAGGCGGGGGGTGGTCCGCCCCGGGTGCAGCACAGCCAGCCAGGTCCCCCGACCGACCGACAACAGGCCGGTCCGTCAAACCTCCCTGCCCTGTAGCCGAGAATCTAAATTACTTTCTTACAGCAGCTTTAATACTCCAGCTGCTGTAAGAAGGTAATTTAGATTTGCGGCTACAGGGCAGGCAGGTTTGTTGGACCGAGCCTGTTCTGTTGTCAGCGCCACAAAGGTAAGGGGCAGGGAGGGAGAAAGGTAGGAAAGGTGGAGTGGAGAGGAAAAGGCGCTTAAGGTAAAACTGAGGGGGGAGAAGGACGCTGAAAGCACTGGAGAAGCCAAAGGGGTGGAGAAGAACGCTGAAAGGAATGGGGAAGATGGGAGGGGGAGAAGGACGCTGAAAGGACATGGGGAAGATAAAGGGGTGGAGAAGGACGCTGGAAGCACATGGGGAAGCCAAAGGGGTGGAGAAGGACGCTGAAAGGACCTGGGGAAGACGGGGGGGAGAAGGACGCTGACAGGACATGGGGAAGATGGGGGGGAGAAGGACCCTGAAAGGAAATGGGGAAGAGAGAGTGGGGAGAAGACGCTGGAAGGGAAGAAGACAGAGATGCCACACTTTGGGGGGAGCGGAGGGAAGAAGATGGGTGCCAGACCAATTTGGAAGGTGGGAGAAAGGGAGGCACAGTAACAGAGCAAATGGAAGATGCAGAGAGAAGAGAGACAGTGGATGGAAGGAATTGAATGACAACATGAGGAAAGCAGAAACCAGGCAACAAAGGTAGGAAAAAAAATTCTATTTATTTTTTTTTTGCTTTAGGATAAAGTAATATATTAGTTGTATTGATAAAAATTTATAAACATTAGAGGCTCTGGTAGACACCCGTTTACAAAGTATGTATTCTTCCCAATTAATATTTCCAAATTAATAAAGTCTTTTTGCTTATTTGTAAATGGGTTTTTACCAGAGCCTTTAATTCAGTAGCATAATTAAATGAAATAACTATTTCTGTAGTTTATAGGGGCGGGTGGGGATGGAGGGGATTCCTCACAGGGACAGGTGGGGACGGAGGGATTCCTCGCGGGGACGGGTGGGGATGGGTGGGACTTAGGCGGGGACGGTGGGATTTCTGTCCCCGCGCAACTCTCTACATCGGAGAATTTACCTCGCTATCCTGTGGTAGAAACCTCAACTGCAGTTTAGTAAAAGCCAGCTTATACAAATTAACCGCCCCCCCCCTTTTACAAAACCGTAGCGTTGGAGCTAAACTCTGGTTTTATAAAAAGGGGTGCGGGGTGGTAAAATATGTAAAAACATCAACAAGCATTTCCTCTAGAAAATAAATAAAATTTCAAAGCCTTTCTGAAACCATCTGGCAAATTATTCCACTCTGTCACAGCATTCTTTATGATGCGTAAGCTTCAATGCTTCCGGGGCTATTTTGCTGAGACTCATTTTCAGCTATTAGTTCAAGTCATAATTCTGAGCATGCTGGATTATTGTAATATCACATACTTGGGCTGTCCACAGCAACTGTGGCAGCAGCTGCAGACAGTGGCATACTAAGGAGGCAGGGGGGAGGGGAGGGAGAAGACAGCCCTGGGCGCTATCTTTATTGGGGCACTGGCAGTCAGCACCTCTCCTCCTCTCCGCTCCCAAGCTCCTTCCCACTCCAACTCGCCACGCATGTGCCTTCACTCCCCAACCTGCTGTTCACACCAACCTCGGAACTCCCTTCTGATGTTACTTCCAGGTCCTGCGACTAGGAAGTGATGTCAAAGGGAGAGCTGATGCCCTCATGTGCAGCAAGTTGGAAATGCTGCTCACACCAGGGAAGCTAGACAGGTATGGGGGAAGGGAAAGTGTGCATGTGGTAGAGGGGCAGAGGGCGAGGGGGGAGTCACCGCCACAGGTACCTCCCACCCTCGCTATGCCAGTGGCTGCAGACAGTTCAAAATACAGCATTGCACCTGATCTTTTTCTCTGAAGAAATAGGAGTATGCTTTGGGGGAGGGGGATTAGAAATTCTTCTGGGGGACAAGAAGGGAGATTAGAGATGCTTCAAGGGGCAGGACGGGGAGAGGTAAGCAACGGGATATGTGAACTCCACTTATGCGGTTAAGTATAAGTACCTTATTCTGGACCCAGCTGAATGTTGACAGGGAATTGAATAAACTTCATTGGACAGTAGCAGTCCCATTATTCCTGGATATTCAATTTCGGTACCCAAATATGACCCGGCATTGACTATCTTGGACGAATTTAGCTAACAATGGTCAGCATTTTTTTTTTTTTAGAAATGCTGGCCATCGCCGTATAAATATTGGCCTACCAACATCAAAGTTCTGCTACAAATATGAGGGCCTGCTGAAAAGTTCTCAGCCCAACCAACAAAGCTGGGGCGGTTTCCTTCAAGGGATTTTCCGCTTTTTTTGTTCCACATTTTTCCGACAGAACAAAAAAAGTAAAAAAATCACTGGACTAAGGCCTGGATTCTGCAAACGGTGTCCTGATTGTAGGCGGAGGTAGGCGTCCTACCGCTGTCTAACCAGAGGCATGCCGCCTACATTGGTGGCATCTCCGGGAGCCTAGAGAGGCCCGCATGCCCGCCTAAGCTCACCTAAGGCTAGGCGTGGGCATTGTTTGCCATGGAAATAGCCTTAGGCAAACCTAGGCGGCCGTATGCATCTCCCTAGTCCAGCGGGAGATGCGTACAATGTAGATCACTGACTAAAACTTGCCTCCCCTTTATAAAACAGCACCTAGGAGTTTTTCCCCATCACTACTACTACTTATCACTTATATAGCGCTGAAAGACATACACAGCACTGTTCATTTTGACATCTACAGACGGTCCCTGCTCGGAAGAGCTTACAAACTAACTTAGACAGCCAACAGACACAAGAGAAGCTCCCACTTGCACTTCATTTCCCCCCCGGTTAGAGGTTGCAAACTAAAAAAACACCATGAACACCTTCTCTCACATCAAGCAGCGTTATGGGGTAAAGACCTAGAACAACTGCTCTTGCCCACCACTTACGAGGTATTCAGGAAGCGCCTCAAAACTCACCTGTTTCTGAAATATCTAGACAAGTTTCAAGTTTATTAAATTTTGATTTTACGCAATATCAAATATTTCAATGCGTATTACATAATTGTAATGTACAATAGAAACCAGGGATGACAAATACAAATACAAATAAGACAAAATATAGACTAATCATTATGTTCTATTAATACAAATTGAAACATGTAGGTAAAAGGTGGAAATACAATTTAAATGATTTATAATATTAATAAAAAAGGAAAAAAAAAAAAAAAGGGAACAATTAAGGTTTGTACATAAGGGTAGGGGAGGTATAATATTAGGAATAATTAATCGGTTTAATATTAGAAAAATTTTAATATAAAGAGTGTAAGAAGATCCAGATTAATATTAATGATAATTTGATTGAAAAGAAAAAAAAAAGAAAATTAAGATTAAAAACACTTACAGTTGACCCGTTCCTCTCTTTCCCCTCTATAACGGTTCTCTTGTCCCATCCCCCTCTTGTTGACCAATCCCTTAACTTCTCTCAACTTGTACTTCATTAATCTTTTCTAAACCTCATAGAACTTAACAGTACTGCGGTATATAAACTGTTATTTATTATTATTATTATTATATGGTTGTGGATACAGAACTCAAGGTGAGAGGATTTAGGAGTCATAAAGGAGCACTACTGGTGGTGATGGTTGGCATCAATGTGTGCATATTTTATTCTGAAATTCCTAGTTGTGATTAACAGCCCTAACTGTGCATCTGCTATAAAGCAGGTATAAAGTTCCTAAGAAGAGAAGTACAGTAAATGTAGAGTCAGTAGGCCCCAAACTTTCTATAAATACTACAAAACTAGACCTACTCAGAGAGAGCAAGTGTAAAATCTGACTATGCAACCAAACTTGCTCAACATCACAGGGTGCAATATTATTGTATACTAGTCTTTAAGCCCGTTACATTAATGGGTACTAGAATAGATGTGTGTGTCTGTCTTTCTTTATTTCTCTCTTTCTCGTTGGCCGCTTTCTGTCTGTCTGTCTTTCTTTCTTTCTGTCTCTCTCTGTCCTCGTTTGTCAACCACTACCCCATGCCTGCTCCCCCTGTCCAGCAGTAGCCCTTCTCCCTTCTTTGTACCTTCCCCATGTCCAGCAGCACCCCTTCCCTGCTCCCCCTGTCCAGAAGCAGCCCTTCTCCCTTTGTTTTACCTCCCCCCTGTCCAGCAGCACCTCTTCCCAGATCTCTCTGTCCAGCAGTAGGCCTTCTCCCTTCCTTGTACCTCCCCCATGTCCAGCAGCACCTCTTCCCTGCTCCCTCGTGTCCAGCAGGTTCCCTTCCAGCAGGGAATTTTTACCAGCCAGCATGGGAAACCTCACAGCAGCTGCACGATACCCTCCAGCTGTTCCTCTAGGCGCCAGCTGTCAGGAGTGAAACCGCCACCACTGCTCAAAACCCTACACGTGCCGACAGCTGTTTCAAGCCGTTGCACGTGCCTCAAGCTGCCACGAGCCACAAATAGAATACGGCTACGGAAGGACACAGCACGCAGTCAGGGATCACTAAACCCTAAGGGGTTCATAATAAAAAAAAAAAAAACGTCTAAAAAGTGTCCTAAGTGGCTACTTGGACGATCAAAAAGCCTGATCATCCAAGAACCCATAACCAAAGCTGGTTTTTAGACGTATCTAAAACCAGCTTAGGCCTTTCCCCTGCCTCTAAACGCACAGAGAGAAAAGAGGTGTGTTTAGAAGAGGGGAAAGGGCGGGCAGTGGGCGTGAGGTGGGCCGACCTACACCTAGCCGTACAACAGGTATAACCAATACAGTTTAGTCGGCACTTAGACCTTTTTCACTTAGACGAAATAAAACCAGGTCTAAGTGCCGAAAAACGGGCCGCTGAGCTGATGGCCGCTGGCGCCATCAGTTCAGCGGCCCGGCAACCTAACCATCGCGGCAGGAGAGATGCCTCATCTCCCCTACCCCGATGCCATCACTCTTCTACCCAAACTGCCGCGATTCGCGGCAGTTCGGGTAGAGGAGTGATGGCATCGCGGTAGGGGAGATGAGGCATCTCTCCTGCCGCGATAAAATCACTCCCCCCCCAAACACAACATCAGGGCAAGAGGGAGTCCAAGCCCTCTTGCCCCAGGCACCCGCGGCACCCCCGACTCGTTCGGGCCAGGAGGGAGCCCAAGCCCTCCTGGCCCAGGTGACCCCCCTACCCCCACCCCCCACTACAGTACGGGCAGGAGGGATCCCAGGCCCTCCTGCCCTCGACGCACCCTCCTCCCCCCAATGTCCGCCCCTCCAAGAACCCCCGATCGCACCTCCCCATCCGACCCGCGACCCCCCCGGCCGACCCCACGACCCCCTCCACCCCCACCCCCCTTCCCCATACCTATTTTAGGTTGACCGGACAGACGGGTGCTAAACCCGTCCGTCTGGCATGCAGCTCAACGAAGAATGGGGCTGGATTGGCCCAGGGGCACCAAAGCCCCGCCTCCTGGTGGGGCCTAAGGCGCCTGGGCCAATCAGAATAGGCCCAGGAGCCTTAGGCCCCTCCTGTGGGCTGGCCTTAGGCACATGGGCCCACCAAGAGGGCTTGGACTCCCTCTTGCCCCAATGTTATCGGGGGGGTCGCGGCTTCAACGGGGCAAGAGTGCTTGGACTCCCTCTTGCCCCGATATCATCGGGAGGGGGGGTGTCGCGGTTTGGCATGGCAGGAGGGCTTGGGCACCCTCCTGCCTGGATCGTTGTTGGGGGGGGGGAGGATTCTGTAACCGGTGTTGTTTTTGACAGACTGGCTCGTCCTTCGCCTAAAAGCCCTTCTGTTGGACATTTTTGGCTTAGGCGTGTTTTTGTTTCATTATTGCTGAAAAGTGTAGACGTCGTGTGGGGGTACTTTTAGACGTAGTGGAGATTGGGCGTTTAGGCAGAGGAAGGCCATAATCAAAACATGGACGTATGTTTTGGTTATTGACACTTTCCCTGCTTCTGGGTTGAACATTTAGGGACTTAGGCCAAAAGGAGACTTAGACTTTTTTTTTTATTTTGCCCCTCCACGTGCGCATGCGCACTTATGGTTTTATTATAGAGGATAATAGCCCCTGTTGCATCAATGAATGAAATTAACCTCAGTGCTAAATACCCCCACAGGGAAATTAAATTCCAGTCATAGGTCTACAGCATATATAATCATAGGCTCTCTACAGCACTGGGATGGAGAGAAAAGCACTATAAAGTTTTTTTTTTTTTAACTCCATAAATCCTCAGTCATAGAGTCCATTGTGCAATGGTCCCATAAATAAACAATACATAGATATTTTTCTGACAGAATGAAAAAAGTGAAAAATCACTGGACTAAGTGTATAGCCCTTGATGGAGACTGCCCCGATTGGGCTGAGAACTTTTCAGCCCATATGTAAGTGGTCTAGTATGCCAATGCAAGGGAAAATTCACACAAGTTAAACATGAGAAAGGCTGTAACTCTCACGCATAGCTACAGAATGCTGTAAGTTACATATGACCTTGCTGCTTTTAAGTGTTCATTTAACCGATAACCTATAACCAATATATAACGGATAACCTAAAAAAATGGAAAATTCCTTACTGATAATGGTCACATAATAATAACCCCAATTCCAAACAATAGTAAAGAATCTTCAGCACTAATAACCAACTATAGACCAGTAGCATCAATTCTATTTATTGTAAAAATTATGGAAGGATTGGTACATACCCAATTGATGGAATATCTTGATCAGTGTCTCTCTTACATGAAACTCAATCTGGTTTTAGACCTTTGTTCAGCACTGAGACATTAATTGCGGCTATCTTGGATAATTTACGTCTCCTGTTTAGTAAGGGCTTTAATGCCCTGATCATGCAATTCGATCTGAGCTCTGCGTTTGACTTAGTGGACCATGGGAAACTGCTACAATGCTTAGATGCAATTGGTATCAGAGAAGAGGTGCTAGACTGATTTCGAGGTTTCCTTATGTCCCGCACCTACCAAGTACGTTTTAATTATGATCTCTCTGATACCTGGAGCAATCCATCTGGCGTGCCGCAGGGGTCACCACTATCCCCATTGCTTTTCAATGTCTACATGTCTTCATTAGGTGTGCAATTGACCCAGATGGGGTTAAAATTATTTAGCTACGCAGATGACTTTACAATCATTATCCCATTCACTAAGTTACTCCCATGACAACAGAAGTACTAAGTCTGATGGAGCAATGGATGACTGAATTCAGATTGAAACTTAATTCAGAAAAAACAAAAATTTTATAGCTTCGCCACACCCGTTTGATACCAAAACTTCACTATGCATCAATAGACTTAGTTATCCTATTCAATCTACTATGAAGGTATTGGGTGTAACACTGGACCAGAGCCTAACCATGAAAGACCAGGTGGACTCCATAATCAGAAAGGGTTTTTTCACTCTCTGGAAGCTTCGGTCCATTAGAGCATATTTTGATGTGTCATCATTCAGAATTCGGGTACAATCCCTCATACTGAGTCAACTTGACAACTGTAATATCGCCTACTTGGCAATTTCCCAGAAGAACATGCGGCGACTACAACTGGTGCAAAATGCAGCGGTCAAACTGATTTTCGGGTTGAAGAAGTTCGATCATGTAACACCTTCCTACTGACTTCTGCATTGGCTACCAATGGAGGCACATGTGAAGTTCAAGTTTGGTTGTTTCTGTTACAAGGTGCTATTCAGTTTAGCCCCTAAATATACAACTGACCTTTTCTCTTTCTCAGCCAACAGACATAAGAGAAGCTCACACTTGAATTTTGTTTCCCCTCTGGTTAGAGGATGTAAATTTAAAATACATCATCAACATCTTTTCTCACATCAGGCAGCATTATGGGGTAAAGATCTGGAACAATTGCTTATGTCTAATACTTATGGGGAATTTAGGAAACGCCTAAAAACATATCTGTTCCTGAAGTATTTAGGCAACTAACCTGCACAATCTCATTCCACAATAACTGATCCCTAGAGATGTTAATCACTAGCTTTTAACTTTGTTAACTCCACTCAATTTGTAGCATTTTTTAATCATTGTAAACCGCATAGAACTTAACGGTCCTGTGGTATATAAACTGTTATTATTATTATTCTGTAATGGAATTTGGGCACCCAGATATTGAATGGGGGCCCACCGCACTACCCCAGAATGCCTGAAAGGAGGAGCTCACTTACAGAATCACCACCATGATTTCATTTGTATGGGTAACTTTTCCTACTAAATTAATATGTTTCAATCCTGCCTTAACCCTGCCCTGGGTGAGAAATTTTCAAAGAGCCCAGCTCTGCAGGTAGCTCTCTGCTTTAGACTTTGACTGTTTTGAAAAATATCCATCTCAATGAGTTTATCCCAGCAGTAGTCCACACACCATTTCTACCTCCACTGCCGATTATTAATTATATAAATGTTCAACGTGTGGTTTCTCTTCCTGACATAAAGCATCAAAAGACAAATGTACAGCAGCTAAATAAAGCAAGCTTGAAACTGGAATCATGGGAACTGAATTAGCAGAAATGATTAAAGCAGTTTTTGCCTCCACTTTGTCTTTTGATTGTTATATAAATTAAAAAATGCTGTGTAGTATCACCAAAAATAACTTGAATGATATTCCATTAATGAGTTCTTTAAATTTACCACTGTAGCTAAAGTACTGTATTTAATTTATATGGGTAATTTAATTTAATTTTTTGTAAAAAAAAACTAGTTAAATGCATGTAAACATACTAGTTAAACTGTACGTCTTCATTTCTTCCACTTCAATGAGTAAGGCTGTGTAGAATAGACTATAAAAAATTGCAGCAAATAGCATTTTCTCTTTTTATTGCCTGTCAAATTACTGCTGTGACACCCTTAGTTGGCGGTGAAACATTGTGATCCACCGCTAGCAGTGAAGTGCAGAATGCGAATTTCTCATTGAGTTTAGGTAATGTACCATAAGACACTGCAGAGAAAACACTAATTTTCTGAATATACAATAGTCGGCGTGGTGTTTACCAATGAGAAATGAAGATGTTTCTAAACATAGTTTGTTAATTTGGATTGTTAGCCAGTCTTTATGTAATTTGTTTTGTAATCGGCACTGAGACTCTGGACTAGTGGCCTCAGAGCTAAGGAAGTGTCAGCTGTGTAGGCAGCAGCCGGTTGGCAATTTATAGTCCATCTCAAGCTGTATTATTTGTTCAGATTTCTTAGTCTGTACCACGTTGCTGTGTATGATTCGATATATCCAATACAGATGTCTCTTCCAGTTCTTTGCTAACCATATTCCATCCCATTTGGTTGCATATTTAAGATGGGAAACTGTACTAGTTCTTAGTGAACATACGTGGAAGGTCTCAGGTTGATTGTCAAATAGTTTGACAATGTATGTCCAGTAATACAAACATAGTAACATAGTAGATGACGGCAGATAAAGACCCGAATGGTCCATCCAGTCTGCCCAACCTGATTCAATTTAAATTTTTAAATATTTCTTCTTAGCTAGTTCTGGGCAAGAATCCAAAGCTTTACCCTGTACTGTGCTTGTGTTCCAACTGCCGAAATCTCTGTTAAGACTTACTCCAGCCCATCTACACTCTCCCAGCCATTGAAGCCCTCCCCAGCCCATCCTCCACCAAACGGCCATATATAGACACAGACCGTGCAAGTCTGCCCAGTACTGGCCTTAGTTCAATATTTAATCTTATTTTCTGATTCTAAAACAAGTCTCCTTTAATTTATAATTTTTAAAAAAGACGGGTAGTTGGCTAGCGAGGAAGGGCTGTAGCTCACTGGATGAGCTGCTGCTTCTGTATCCAGAGGTTGTGAGATCAAATCCCGGTGCTGCTCCTTGTGACCCTGAGCAAGTCACTTAATCCTCCGGTGCCCACCACTTTGAATATCAGCTTTGAAATGCCAAGTCCCCCTTCCCTACTGGCTCACTGGCAGAAATGTACAGAGGGACCTGAATTCAATTCCTGGCCCAGTACCTATTGGTAAGGTCCATGATTACAGTTCCCAAAATAACTCAGGGGTGTGGTTACCCCCTTCAATGACTGGATAAAGCAATGGGGAGAATATAGAGGAAGAGGAGAGTTCCCAGGTAGATGTCTGTGAAAACTCCTAGTACCCAGTCTCAGCCCTGATTCTAACTGAAATTACAGTTCAAAAGATGAGACAGAAACTACTGGCTGGACGAACATAAGAATTGCCGCTGCTGGGTCGGACCAGTGGTCCATCGTGCCCAACAGTCCGCTCCCGTGGCAGCTTTTAGGTCAAAGATCAGTGCCCTAACTGAGACTAGCCTTACATTCATGCGTACATTCTGGTTCAGCAGGAACTTGTCTAACTTTGTCTTGAATCCCTGGAGGGTGTTTTCCCCTATAACAGCCTCCAGAAGAGCGTTCCAGTTTTCTACCACTCTCTGGGTGAAGAAGAACTTCCTTACGTTTGTACGGAATCTATCCCCTTTTAACTTTAGAGAGTACCCTCTCGTTCTCTCTACCTTGGAGAGGATGAACAACCTGTCTTTATCTACTAAGTTTATTCCCTTCATTATCTTGAATGTTTCGATCATGTCCCCTCTCAGTCTCCTCTTTTCAAGGGAGAAGAGGCCCAGTTTCTCTAATCTCTCACTGTACAGCAGCTCCTCCAGCCCTTTAACTATTTTAGTCGCTCTTCTCTGGACCATTTTGAGTAGTACCGTGTACTTCTTCATGTACGGTCACCAATGCTGGATGCAGTATTCCAGGTTTCACAGTAGGGGGTAATTCTGTAATGGGACACATACTTTGGGTCTATGATACATCTGTTTTCAGATATGGTGTGTGCAGGGGTCAGAGCATGAGCTTGTGAATCAGGGGTTAAGGATCTCCTCTGGCATTGATCATACAGTAGGACCTCAGGAAGTCCCTTTGTATTTTCCTGTGCTTCCATGTATACAATCCCAGCTCTGCCACTATCCATGTGATCTTGAGTGAGTGCACAGATCAGCTCTTGTTTGATCATGGGTAAGTCCCTTATCACCTTGAGATTCCATGTATATAATTCCAGGCCTTCAGAATGCTTTTTATTTTTGGCCTGTGTTGTTCAACTTATGTATTGCTTAAAAGCACTCTTTAAGAGTGTGGCACAGTAGTTAAAGCTACAGCCTCAGCACCCTGAGGTTGTGGGTTCAAACTCACACTGCTCCTTGTAACCCTGGGCAAGTCACTTAATCCCCAAATTGCCCCAGGTACATTTGATAGATTGTGAGCCCACCGGGACAGACAGGGAAAAATGCTTGAGTACCTGAATTATATTCATGTAAACCATTCTGAGCTCCCCTGGGAGAACGGTATAGAAAATGGAATAAATAAATAAGCAGTAAATTTTGTACTCACTTTAGGGTATTTTGAACATTCACACATAGATGTGGCACATAAAAGCATAAATTGGAAGCAAGATGCAGTGGGAACACACCAGGCAATTGAAAGGAATATGATCAAACTAGCTTTTTACTGCAGAAATACATAGATATGACAATACAGACCATGTTTCGGTAGAAAGTCTTCATCAGAAGTCCAATCTTTATTGCAGAAATATACAGAGAGGATTCAACACAGACCATGGTTTGGTTTGGTTTGATCATATTCCTTTCATTTGCCTAGGGGAAGGGCTGTGGCTCACCCAGAGGTTGTGAGATCAAATCATGGTGTTATTCCTTGTGACTCTGGGCAAGTCACCTAATCATCCAGTGCCCACCATTTGGAATGTAAACTTTGATATGCCAAAGCTATAAAAAAGGTGGTATACAAGTCCCCCATTCCACTGCATTTTGCTTCCTTTGGCTGATCTTCATGGGACTATTCTTCTGTATTTGTTGGTTGTCTTTGTGGACTTTGCAATTATATGATGGTATATGCACTTTGCCAGTAGCTGTACCCAGGGATGGAGTTTGAGTGGACCATGGCAGAGAACACAAATATGCACATAATTTATAAAATATTTTTATTTATGTGAAGAATATGGCTGTGGATATTTACACCAACCATAGAACTAGTGTAAATGTCTGCCTCTGCCTCTTATGCTAGTATTTTATAACAAGAGGTAGGCACCTACCTATCATCTTACTTTAGGAACTCTGTTATAACTTTACCCTCTATTGAGCAATTCTATAACAGGGTGCATTGAAGGAACCTATTCTATAAAGGAAAGTAGGCTCCTATTAAACATAGAAACATGATGGCATATAAAGGCCAAATGGCCCATCTAGTCTGCCCATCCACAGTAACCATTATCTCTTCCTCTCTCTAAGAGATCCCATGTGCCTAGCCCACACTTTCTTGAATTCAGACACAGTCTTTGGGGTCCTTTTATTAAGCCGCTCTAGCGGGGTTAGTGCGTTGGACATTTCATCATGCGCTAATCCCCGCGGCCGGCTAAAAAACTAACACCTGCTCAATGTAGGCATTTGGCAGATAGCGTGGCAGGCGGTTTAACGCACGGTATTATGCGCATTGAACCCCTACCGCAGCTTTATATAAGGACCCCTTTGTCTCCACCAACTCTTCCGGGATATTGTTCCACGCATCTACCACCCTTTCTGTAAAAAATAATTTCTTTAGATTACTCCTGAGCTTATCACCTCTTAACTTCATCCTATGCCCTCTTATTTCAGAGCTTCCATTGTATGATACTAGCTTAACCAGGTATACATTTATTTATTTATTCAATTTTCTATACCAATTTCCCAGGGGTGTTCAGAACGATTTACATAAATTTATTAAGGTACTCAAGCATTTTTCCCTGTCTGTCCCAGTGGGCTCACAATCTATCTAATGTATAGCCTTCCTGAAGTTCAATAGGCCTTCTAATGATTTTATGCTGGTAGGTAGCTGGTTCCAAGGCACAGTAGCTAGTGTGAGTAAGATCTTTTTCGGGCATTAAGGCATAACCACTTATCCCAATCATAGAGCTAGTATAAAGAAATGGCAGAGATATGCACATAACTTATTGTATTCTTTCATTTAAGTGTATAAATATGAGTCCTGCCCACATTCCACCCTTACTCCGCCCCTTATGCACCTCCTTGCAAATATGCATTATGCAAGATATATGCATTCCTACAGAATAGCAGATAGAATATTGGCTTGTACACATGTATGTGCACATAGGTCCTCGAACTACAGCCTGCGGGCTGGATAGGGTCCTCCAAAGTCATTTACCTGGCCCCCGCTCGAGAGCTTACTAGTCATGTTCCTAACCATTGCTGACTTGCTCCATTGTGGCTTTCTCACTATAGTGCTCTGCAGTAGAGGTCTGCACGGGAACGGGGATCGCGGGGATCCCGCGGGTCCCGCGGGGATCCCGCGGGTTCCCCCCCTGGCCCACGGGACTCCCACGGGGACGCCCCCTGGCCCACGGGACTCCCACGGGGATGCCCCCCTGACCCACGGGACTCCCACGGGGACGCCCCCTTGCCCACGGGACTCCCACGGGGATGAAAACAACCTACCTAAATTCTGGCGATGCAAGTCTGGCGTCGCGTCGGGAAATAGCCATGTTGAGCAGTGAGCTCAGCACGTACACAGATGAAAGCCTTGCTTGCTGATTGGTCCGGCGGCCCCGCCCCACCGTGCCGCCGGACCAATCAGCAAGCAAGGCTTTCCATCTGTGTACGTGCTGAGCTCACTGCTCAGCATGGCTATTTCCCGACGCGGGCATTAGGCTGTTTTTTGTCATTTCGGGTGGGGGATGGTAGCGGCAGCAGCAGCCTGAAAAAGAAATCATCCTGGCCGGGTTCGGTGTCATGCTCCGGAGCTTCTACAGCCTTCCTATCTCCCTCTCCCTTCTACCTGCGGCTCTCTTCGGCAACTTAGCAGCAACGATCGACACAAGCTTCTGGCGTCGGGGCCTACCCTCTGCGAGTCCCGCTTGTTTCAACTTCCTTTTTCCACAAAGGTGGGACTCGTAGAGGGAAGGCCTCGATGTCGGCAGCTTGTCTTGATCACCGCTGCTGACGAGTTGCTTAAGAGAGCCGCGGAGCAGGGGGGTGTTGCCAGGTGCAGGTAGAAGGGAGAGGGCCAGATGCAGGACTCGTGGGTGAGGGAGGAGAAGAGAGAGGGGAGAGAAACAAAAGGAAATATTTCATACTGGGCTGGGCCGGAGTGGAGAGAGGGTGGAAAGATTCTGGCTACAGGGTGCATTAACAAAGGAAAAAGGGGGAAAGCTGAAAATGGAGATAGTGACACAAAGAAGAGAAAGGGTAAGCAGGACCTTCTGAATAAGGATAGAGATACAGAGGGGACATGAAGAGGAGGTGAAATAGAGACATAGAAGTAATGCTGAAAAAGTGTGTGTGGGGGGGGGGGGAGATAAAGACATTGAAAGGGCAAATGGTGAATATGGGGTAAAGACAAGGACAGAGACAAATGAAGATTCTGAAAAAGTGGTGAGATAGGGATATAGGTGAGATGGACACAAAGAAGGGTGATGCTGGAAAATAGGTGGAATGGTAATTCTGACAGACACAGAAGGGAAATGCTGGATCAAGGAGAGATGGGGCTCAGGCTGGATGGAATGAGGAGAAATGCCTTGTTGGCCCGGAACTTCCTCTCCTACGTCAGAATTGACGTCAGGGAGCGGAATGCTGGTCAGCGCGACGCTTCTGCAGGGAAAGCTTGGGACAGCGGTGGCTTGGGGACTATTCCCCGATGGCGGTGGCAGCAAACCGAGTGGCTTGGGGGAGGGCACGGAGAAAGAAAGAAAGGGGGCAGACAGAGAGACAGAAAGAAGGGGGAACAGGGAGACAGAAAGAAAAAGTTGGGGGAGAGAATGAGGTCTGGAGGAGAGGAAACATACAGGAGGCTGAAAGAAAGGAAGAAAGATTGGATGCACAGTCAGAAGAAGAAAGTGCAACCAGAGACTCATGAAATCACCAAACAGCAAAGGTAGGAAAAATGATTTTATTTTCAATTTAGTGATCAAAATGTGTCTGTTTTGAGAATTTATATCTGCTATCTATATTTTGCACTATGGCTCCCTTTTACTAAACCGCAATATTGTTTTTTAGCGCAGGGAGCCTATGAGCATTGAGAGCAGCGCGAGGCATTCAGCGTAACTCCCTGTGCTAAAACCTACTATTGTGGTTTAGTAAAAAGGGAGGGGGTGTATTTGTCTATTTTTGTATTTTGTTACCGAGGTGACATTGCATAGAGTCATCTGCCTTGGGAAATGTATATGGCAGATATCTTTGTTTTGTGTTCAAAAGAAAAGGAAATGCATTTCTGGTTTTATTTCTACAGTGTTGAAGTACTTGTTGGCCCTTGCTGTGACTGGTGGGGATCCCCAAGCACCGCCAGCAGAGGACCTCCTCTAGAGATGGTCAGAACTCCCCTCCACCAAGCGCAGCAGTCGCTGGCAGCATCCATGAGCCACTGAGGTGCCAGCATCTGTGACTCAGGGACGCTACTGCTGCCTGCCAAGCTTGGCAAAAGGGACCCCAGGCCAACTGCAAAGGAAGTCCTCAGCTGACAGTTTGTGGGTTCTCATCAGCTGAGTATTTATATTTTATATTTACATTAGAGGTTCTGGTAGAAACCCATTTACAAAGTATGTATTCTTCCCAATTAATATTTCCAAATTAATAGTCTCTTTGCTTATTTGTAAATGGGTCTCTACCAGAGCCTTTAATTCAGTAGCATAATTAAATAAAATAACTATTTCTGAAGTTTATAGGGAAGGATGGTGACGGAGGGGATTCCTCGCGGGGACGGGTGGGGACGGAGGGGATTCCTCGCGGGGACGGGTGGGGACGGAGGGGATTCCTCGCGGGGACGGGTGGGGACGGAGGGATTCCTCACGGGGACGGGTGGGGACGGAGGGATTCCTCACGGGGACGGGTGGGGATGGGTGGGATTTTGGCGGGGACGGGTGGGGACGGGTGGGATTTCTGTCCCCGCGCAACTCTCTACTCTGCAGTTCTCACCGCTCCTCACTGCATGCCGCCAGTAACCCTCTCACATGAGTTGGATGCTATATTGTAAATCAGTGTTTCTCAACTCAGTCCAGGAGTACCCCTTTGCCAGTCATGTTTTAGGATATCCATGATGAATATGCATAAATGTGATATGCATAAACTGCCTCCCATTAAATGCAAATTTCTTTCATGCATATTCATTATGGATATCCTGAAAACCTGACTGGCAAGGTGGTACTCCAGAATTGAGTTAAAAAAACACTGTTGTACATCACTGAAATGGGACTCTGTGATGAAAGTTGTGTTCTGTGTTAACTTCATTAGACCTCATGCACTAAACCACAGACAGTTTCAGGAATTTCTGTCTGAGCTGAATGTTACCTATGAAGATATTCTGTACCACACAGAAGTCCGTTGGCTGAGTCGAGGGAGAGTTTAAATGTTTTTATGACTTACTTCCACAGGTTTCTGCTTTCAAAAAATAAAGAAGTATCAGAGCTTAAAGATGCAGAATGGAAATGGCACCTTGCCTTTCTGACAGATGTAACAGAGCAAATCAACAGTTTCAAGGGGAAACTCATCTGTGATATGCATTCATATGTGAAAGCATTTGAAGTAAAATTGGACCTCCTCATTAAACAAGTGAAGGAAGAAAACTTCTGCCATCTCCCACTACTCAAAAGCTGTTGACTGAGAAACCAACAGTTGCATTCCCAAACAAAAAATGTGTGGATTCACTGGAAATGTTGCAAAGGGAGTTTCAAATGAGATTTAAAGAGCTTTATCTCCATGAGCAGGACATACAGGTTTTCTAGAACCCATTTTTTGTTGACCTTGAAATTGTTGATCCAATTTACCAAATGGAACTGGATTCTCTGAAAGACGCATTCAAGTCAAGCAACCTTACTAATTTCTATGCATCTTTCCCCTATGAGACATATCTTAATCTTAGGAACCATACACTCAAAATGGCAGCCATCTTTGGCAGCACCTATGTCTATGAACAGACTTTTTCCCAAATGAAACATCTGAAATCTCCAACCAGATCTAGACTAACTAATGCACACATGCATCACTTGTTTCGACTGGCAGTGACAAACATGGAACCGAACTTTGATTATCTCATCAGCCAAAAGCAGGCCCACACTTCCCATTGAAATACTGGTAAGTTTATGTTGGTTAAAATTGTTTTTCATTTAAAATATTGTAATGGTCTTTCATGGTTTTTTTGCACTACAAATAAGATATGTGCAGTATGCATGGGAATTTGTTCGTGGGTTTTGTTTTTTTAAACCATAGTCCGGCCCCCAACAGTCTGAGAGACCATAAACTGGATCCCTGGCATAGGCATATATATATATATATATATATATAATAGGCAGTAACAGTTTTACATTTGTTACATACACAACTTGTATTTTTAAAAAGTATGTTATTGAATTGCTCATTTATGTTTATATCATTTTATTTTATTTTTTATATTTTGTTTGCAGGGCTATATTAGTTTTAAGAAAAAATTACTATCACAACTGGCAGCCAAAAAAGCAAAAAAGATGCTAGGAATTATTTTAAAAAGGGATGGTTAACAAGACTAAGAATATTTTAATGCCTCTGTATCTGAAATATTACGTTTAATTCATTTCTCCATATCTCAAGAAAGATATAGCGGCACTAGAAAAAGTTCAAAGAAGAACAACCAAGATGATAAAAGGGATGGAACTCCTCTCTTATGAGGAAAGATTAAAAAGGTTAGGGCTCTTTAGCTTGGAAAAGAGATGGCTGAGGGGAGATATAATTGAAGTCTACAAAATCCCGAATGGAGTGGATCGATCTTTCACTTCGTCAAAAATGACAAAGACTAGGGGCCACTCGAAGTTACAGGGAAATACTTTTAAAACCAATAGGAGGAAATATTTTTTTCACTCAGAGAATAGTTAAGCTCTAGAACGCATTGCCAGAGGCTGTGGTAAGAGCGGATAACATAGCTGGTTTTAAGAAGGGTTTGGACAGTTTCCTGGAGGAAAAGTCAATAGTCTGTTATTCAGAATACATGGGGCAAATCATTGCTTGCCCTGGATTGGTAACATGGAATGTTGCTACTCTTTGGGTTTTGACCAGGTACTAGTGACCTGGAGTGGCCACTGTGAGAATGGGCTACAAGGCTTGATGGACCGTTGGTCTGACCCAGTAAGGCTATTCTTATGATCTTATGGTAAATCCTAGTTGATGAAGCTGAATATTATGTTGTCCCAAACTTCTATTGATTTTCTTTTATTCATAGCTAGACAGTAATTAGTTTTGGACAGGTTGCATTAGAAATGATGGTAAATTGGTGCATTTTTATAGCTCCTTTTAAAGAGGGGAATTCATCAAAGGACGCTAAGCACATTAGCACATGCAATTGCATTAGCACATGCTAACTACTAAAAATGTCCATAGGATAATGGATGACTAACAGTTAGCAGGCACTAACACACATAGCGCCCTGTGATGAATTCCCCCCTAACCCCCTTTTTACTAGGCTGTGGTAGAGGTTTCTACTGTGTCCTGTCACAAACCCTCTGCAGCGGCGGGCTGTCGTGTGACAAACACAAGGATTCTGGCGTGTCCCCTCTAACCAGGGGTACCTTCAGGACTTTTCAAGGTAGCACTAGGCAACTGCCCAGGCTTGGGAGAGACAAGGCAAGCAAAGGGCTTCAAAATGTCACCAGTCCAAACCAAGTTCTTTAAGAAAGAATAAGATGTTTATTCTGACCCAGAGGTCAAAAAGATACAGCATAAAACAAAAATCACTTTTGCATTTCATTCAAAAATAAAGTCAATTGTAAAATAAAGATATCACAAAACAGCAAACTCCTGTAGTTGGTTATTCCTGGAATCATGTGCTCTGACTCAGAATTGCTTTACACTGGTGCTCACTCATAATTCAAACTTTCTCTCAGCATTAATATCAAAGGCATGTAACAGCAGATTTCAGCAGCCAAATAAAGTTTGAAATAAACCTTTGCTGTAAATCCAAATTAAACCAAACTCTTTAGGCAATATAGCTACAGCACACTCTTGCAACAGTTCAGCTTTTCCCTCAGCTCCCTCGTGCAGGCAAAACACACAGCTGAGAGAGATAAGCTAATTAGCTCCTCAGGAACGGGAGCCATGGCAGGATTTTCCAAAGTTCAAAACACCAACTTAAAGGTTCTATCTTGAGCTTCTTGTTCCCAAACTTGACTCTAAACCAATCCAATAGTTTAGGATTCAGGTAAGTATTATTCTTAAACTCAAAAATATTCATAAAGCCCAAACATATAACACATTCTTCAGGCTTGGTTTGCACAGCAGGAAAAACATAGGCAAAAGGGAAAAAAAAACACAAATTTTTCCCAGTTACTCACTCCCTTCATTCAGTGTCCATACATTCTGTCTGGCTCTCTAGCATAGGGCCAGCTACTTGTACCTCCATGCTTTCCACACCATCTGGAATCTGGAAGTTTGAAGTGGGGAGGATTTCTTCCAAATCCTGCATGGGCCAATCTGGCACGGTTGTCTCTCCTGCTCTGCTCCACAGCTCCTCACCTGCCTTGGGCTGTGAGAGTGACTCACCCTGGTCACTCGCTCCTCCTCCTGTTTGTCTCAGCCTGCTTTTAAACAGCTCAGAGCCAATCCCCTTCAGCCTGTAGCGGGGGATGGGCTTTGGCTCTAAAGCAGTTTTTCTCTGCCTGGGTTTATCTAATGCAGCTATATTCCTTGTGGCTTCTCTAACTGCCCTAAAGCCTGGAGGCTGCTGTTGCCAGTCTGCCCGCCTCTGCTCCAGATCACTACTGCTCTGATCATAGGGGCAAGGGAGGTCAGCCTCAAGTTGAGCGCCAGAATCAATCTGATCAGCTCTTCTGCACCCGATCCTATTAGGGATCGAACTAGTGCTGGTGCTGGGTTTGTCACATTCCCCCACCCTTAAAGGATGACCCTCACTTGTACCCTGAGGAGTCCCTATATTCTCAGGAATACGTGACAAAATATCTACATTGGTGTTAAGTTTACCTGGCCGATGCACCACCTTAAATTTGAACACCTGAAGGGCTAAATACCATCGGGTAAGTCTAGCGTTATTGTTTCGCATGGTATTTAACCATTTCAGGGCTGCATGGTCAGTCACCAGCGTAAACTCCCTGTCTTGTAGATAATGCTCTAGAGTTTGAACAGCCCATTTCACCGCTAGGCACTCCTGCTCCACCGTCGCATAATTTCGTTCATTAGGATGGAGCTTACGACTCAGGTACAGAATGGGATGTTCTAACCCTTGGCTTTCTTGACTTAGGACTGCTCCTAAGCCTGTGCCTGAGGCATCAGTTTGTAAAACCAATGGTTGGTCAAAATCAATGGCTTTGAGCACGGGCCTTTCACACAAACTAGCCCTCAATCTTTGAAAAGCCTGCCTACTCATATTGTCCCAACACAGTGTCTCTGGGTTCCCTTTCTTCAACATGTCAGTCAAGGGTCCTGCCTGGGACGAAAAGTGAGGAATAAACCTCCTGTAGTATCCTACCAGTCCTAAGAAAGCCCTGAGTTGTTTTTTGTTGTTAGGAGCCGGGTATCCCCGAATGCATTGCACCTTATCCACTATAGGCTTTATCTGTCCCTTTCCCACAATATATCCCAAGTATTTTACTTCTTGTTGACCTATGAAACACTTTTTAGGATTTATTGTGAGACCGGCCCCCCTCAGAGCTTCCAGGACAGCCTTAAGGTGTTGCAAATGCTGTTCCCATGTACCCGAATGGATCACTATGTCATCAATGTAAGCGTCCGCATACTCATGGTGATCACGTAGCACCTCGCGGACTAGGCGCTGGCAAATAACCGCCGCCCCATGAAGGCCAAATGGCATGCGCTTAAATTGGAATAGGCCCTGTGGCGTGCTGAATGCTGTTTTAGACTTAGCCGATTCGGTAAGCGGTATCTGCCAGTAGCCTTTTGTAAGGTCAATGGTAGTCAAAACCTGGGCTGATCCTAATCTATCCAGTAATTCATCTACCCTTGGCATTGGAAATGCATCAAACTGAGACACCTCGTTTACCTGGCGAAAGTCAATACAAAAACGTGGTGTCCCGTCAGCTTTAGGTACAATAACAATAGGGCTACACCATGGGCTTTGCGAGGCTTCTATAACCCCTAAAGTTAGCATCTCTTGTACTAACTCCTCCACCAGAGCTTTCTTTTCCTCTGACAGTCTATAGGGGCGTACCCGTACCACCTTCCCTGGTACTGTTATAATATCATGGGATACTACATCCGTTTTCCCTGGAACAGAAGAGAACACATCACCAAACTGTCGGACTACCTCCTTCACTTGATGGACTTGTATCTGTGTGAGGGCAGTTCCTACATTAACTTCCCCCTCAGCCTTGAAGTCCGTAACCTGAGGCCCTAGGTCATCTTCCTGCCCTTGTTGTGCTACCAAAGCCAATACCTCCCGATCTTTCCATGATTCCAATAGGTTGACATGATAGGTCTGCTGTCTCCCCTTATCATCCTTGACACGATAGTCCACCTCACCTATCCTTTCCACAATGGTGGCCGGGCCCTTCCATTGTGCCAAGAATTTGTGGGGGTCTGTGGGTACTAATATAAGGACTTGATCACCTATCTGTAATTCACGTTCCTTTGCCCTTCTGTCATAATAAGTCTTTTGCTGTTTCTGACTCCACTCCAAGTTTTCTTTTCCGAATTCAAGGGATCTCCGCAACCTATCCTTAAGCTGAGCTAAATATGTGATTATGTTACTCCCCGATTCCTCGGGAAAAACCCACTTCTCTTTCAACATGTCCAGCACCCCCCTAGGTGGTCTCCCAAACAGTAGTTCGTAAGGACTAAGTCCCAAAGAATCCTGCACCTTTTCACGCGCCGCAAAGAGCGCAAAAGGGATAAACATATCCCAGTTCTTAGAGTCTCCTTCAATGCCCTTTTTCAGCATTTGCTTAATTGTCTGATTAAAACGTTCCACCATACCGTTAGCTTGAGGGTGGTAGGCAGACGTTTTAATATGACGGATGCCAAATCCCTCATAAAACATCCTCATTTCGCTAGATAAAAAATTACTACCCTGGTCCGTAAGGATCTCCCGGGGAAACCCTACCATGCAGAACAATCCTAACAGTTCTTTCATAATGGTAGTAGATGTGGCCTTCTTTAATGGAAAAGCCCAAGGGAACCGTGTGGCTACGTCCATAACTACCAAAATGAAATTATTTCCCCTAGATGTTTTCTCTAAGGGTCCCACAATATCCATGGCCAAACGCCTTAATGGTTCCTCTACTACTGGTACAGGAATGAGGGGTGCCCTGGCCGGTTTCACCAAAGACAGTTTTTGGCACGTGGAACAGGACTGACAAAAATTTATCACAGCCAGCCTTAATCCAGGCCAGAAAAACCGTCTTTCTATCTGTTTAACTGTGGCTTCTGCTCCTTTGTGACCAGATAAAGGGTGATCATGGGCTATCCTGAGTATCAGTTTTCTAAACCCTTGGGGAATCAATAACTGTTGTTCCATTTCCCCTTCTAGGTTACCCGGGCCTTCTCTATACAACAAGCCCTGTTTTACGACCCAGCGTTTACCCTCTATACGCTCCTTTCCTACTCTCTGCCATTCCTCTTTCAGGGTCGGATTGGTCTTTTGCTCCTCCCGAAATGTAGGGAATGCATCCATAACTTCCTTGGGGAGCCATGGGACTTCTCTAGTTTCAACTGCCCGATTCATGGCTCTACTTCTCCCCTGCTGTTGTCTCTTGTTCTGGGCCCGGGTCCTACGCTCCTGCCTTTGTTTATATTCCTGAAAGGCTTCTCCCGTAAAGGGAAATATCCTGCCTAACCCCCCTTCAGGTTCAGGATTAGAGGGTCCCTGTGATCTTGTGTTAACTAAACACTGTTTTTCCTTCAATGCTACAGGGAACCCTTTCCAATCTTTCCCCAGTATAACATCATAAGGTGCCTCTGGCACTAATGCAAAGGAAGTTTGATACACTCTATCCTTATACTTAACTGTGGTAGGCCTCAACGGGTATTGTTTACTATCCCCATTAACACACTTGATTCTTACTTTACCAATAAAGTCATGCCCCTTTTCCTTAGGAAATACTGTGTTCCAGCACCGGTGGGCTAACATTGACTGGTCCGACCCTGTATCAAGTAAGGCCTCCATGTCTTTGCCTCCTATTGATACCACCACCAGATATCTCCCCCCTGGTGTAATCTTACCCTTTTCCAGGTCACAGGCTACCGTAAAACCTTTTTTTTCACCACAATCCCCCTGTCGGTGACCTTTTCCCCCACACCTAAAACAATAGATGGGAGCTGGGTTAAAGGGTTTCTTTGCACGATTCTGAGGGTTCCTGGGTGGCATGTTAGTATTAGTAGGAGCCTGAAGTGTAGTGTCCCTCTGTAACTGTGTCTGGGGTCTATAACTTGGGCCTGGTCTCTCAGGAAGCCCCTGGGCATCCAGATAAGCCTCTGCCACAGAGAGTGTCTGTGTCAGATCCTGGCATCCCTGTTTCTGGATCCACCCCTTTATGTTCTGGGGCAGAGCTTCTAGGAATTGTTCCCTGACTAACTCAGCGAACATAGCTCGGGGGTCTGCCAAGAAAGGCTGTAACCACCTCTCTGTAGCCGCCAAACTCAGGACACTGGAACCGATATCCTTGCACAGTACTGCAATGTTTAAGCCGCTTCCATTCAGCAGAATTTGTAATCCCGGTTCCGATGAACCAACCAATGTTTCCAACCAGCACCAGTAAGATGCACTGGCAATCCACTCCAGCAGTTCACAACATGAAACCAAACAGTAGTAGAAAAAAGAAAAAAAAATTTCACCTTTGTACTCCCAAATCTTCACCTGAAGAGGTACCAGATCCGCACTCCTGATACCAAATCTGTCACAAACCCTCTGCAGCGGCGGGCTGTCGTGTGACAAACACAAGGATTCTGGCGTGTCCCCTCTAACCAGGGGTACCTTCAGGACTTTTCAAGGTAGCACTAGGCAACTGCCCAGGCTTGGGAGAGACAAGGCAAGCAAAGGGCTTCAAAATATCACCAGTCCAAACCAAGTTCTTTAAGAAAGAATAAGATGTTTATTCTGACCCAGAGGTCAAAAAGATGCAGCATAAAACAAAAATCACTTTTGCATTTCATTCAAAAATAAAGTCAATTGTAAAATAAAGATATCACAAAACAGCAAACTCCTGTAGTTGGTTATTCCTAGAATCATGTGCTCTGACTCAGGATTGCTTTACACTGGTGCTCACTCATAATTCAAACTTTCTCTCAGCATTAATATCAAAGGCATGTAACAGCAGATTTCAGCAGCCAAATAAAGATTGAAATAAACCTTTGCTGTAAATCCAAATTAAACCAAACTCTTTAGGCAATATAGCTACAGCACACTCTTGCAACAGTTCAGCTTTTCCCTCAGCTCCCTCATGCAGGCAAAACACACAGCTGAGAGAGATAAGCTAATTAGCTCCTCAGGAACGGGAGCCACGGCAGGATTTTCCAAAGTTCAAAACACCAACTTAAAGGTTCTATCTTGAGCTTCTTGTTCCCAAACTTGACTCTAAACCAATCCAATAGTTTAGGATTCAGGTAAGTATTATTCTTAAACTCAAAAATACTCATAAAGCCCAAACATATAACACATTCTTCAGGCTTGGTTTGCACAGCAGGAAAAACATAGGCAAAAGGGGAAAAAAAAACACAAATTTTTCCCAGTTACTCACTCCCTTCATTCAGTGTCCATACATTCTGTCTGGCTCTCTAGCATAGGGCCAGCTACTTGTACCTCCATGCTTTCCACACCATCTGGAATCTGGAAGTTTGAAGTGGGGAGGATTTCTTCCAAATCCTGCATGGGCCAATCTGGCACGGTTGTCTCTCCTGCTCTGCTCCACAGCTCCTCACCTGCCTTGGGCTGTGAGAGTGACTCACCCTGGTCACTCGCTCCTCCTCCTCCTGTTTGTCTCAGCCTGCTTTTAAACAGCTCAGAGCCAATCCCCTTCAGCCTGTAGCGGGGGATGGGCTTTGGCTCTAAAGCAGCTTTTCTCTGCCTGGGTTTATCTAATGCAGCTATATTCCTTGTGGCTTCTCTAACTGCCCTAAAGCCCGGAGGCTGCTGTTGCCAGTCTGCCTGCCTCTGCTCCAGATCACTACTGCTCTGATCATAGGGGCAAGGGAGGTCAGCCTCAAGTTGAGCGCCAGAATCAATCTGATCAGCTCTTCTGCACCCGATCCTATTAGGGTCCGAACTAGTGCTGGTGCTGGGTTTGTCACAGTCCCGAAGCGCTAAATGCTCCAATGCTCATAGAATTCCTATGAGTGTCAGAGAATTTAGCGTACCGGGCCGCAGTAGAAACCTCTACCATGGCTTAGTAAAAGAGGGCCTAAGTGAATCACAGATAGTTAATGTTTATGTACCATCCAATGTAGTGTTATCATTTGTTTTTACACAATCCATATAATATTGGTTTATTCATTATTCCACAGGTTGGGGTTTTTTTGTGGGGGGGGGGGATGGTCTGGTAATGCTGCTTCTTTTCAACTTCAATTTAATGATATGGGAATGAAGCAGGCCTTTTATCTTTTGCTAATAAATGCCTAGTAAAGCTGAAGTGAGTAGGGAACAACTCAGGCCTGTAGCTGGTAGCTCCTTCATACGTTCAAACACCTGGCAAAATTATTCATTGATTCAAAACCCCCATTTAAAAGCAGAAGTTCAAAGGCCCTGTGGATTGTAGAACAAGGTGTTCAGAACTGAAGTGCACTTCAGTTTTAACAGTGTCAGAGTTTAGAAAGGCAACCATTTCCCACAAGATGAAGGGCTCAGCAAAGTGAGTTATAAGCAGTGTTCCCTCTAAGCGGGCGGGTGTTGTGAGCAAACTTTTTTCACTGTGAGCTAAAAATATCGGGCGCCAGCAAGTTATGAGCCAAATAAATATGTTGCTTTCTACCACAGAACTTCCTTACGTTTGTATGGAATCTATCCCCTTTCAACTTTAGAGAGTGCCCTCTCGTTCTCCCTGCCTTAGCTACTAAGTCTATTCCCTTCAGTACCTTGAATGTTTCTATCATGTCCCCTCTCAATCTCCTCTGCTCAAGGGAGAAGAGGCCCAGTTTCTCTAATCTTTCGCTGTACGGCAACTCCTCCAGCCCCTTAACCATTTTAGTTGCTCTTCTCTGGATCCTTTCGAGTAGTACCGTGTCCTTCTTAAAGTACCAGTGCTGGACGCAGTACTCCAGGTGAGGGCGTACCATGGCCCGGTACAGCAGCATGATAACCTTCTCTGTCTCTTCAGTCCAGCATCTGCCCCTTCCATTCACTGTCTGTCTTTCCCTGCCATCTCTCCTCCTGCCCCCCCCCCACCCCCCAATTTGGTCTAGCATCCATCATCTTCCTTCTGTTCCCCTCATGGTCTGGCATCTCTATCCTTCCCTCCCCCCTGTGGTTTTTAGCATATCTCTCTTCTCATTTCCTCCACTCAGATCTGATCATTCTCTGCTCTCTCTTCCCTTTTCTTCTCTGGTCTTCCTTCTCTATTTTCTGCCTCCATCTAAATTAAATTCTTTCTTACTATTTAGTCCCGTTTCCCTCTTTTCACTGTGTCTACACACAGCTTGTCACCCCTTTCCCTCACCCCTCCATTATCTTACTATTTTCTTCCCCCTTTATTTATCTCCTCCTTCCATCCAGTATGTGTTCTTTCCCCACTTCCATTCAGCATCTGCTCTCCCTTCTCAACTGACATCCATCTGCCTTCTGCTCTCTCTCCCTTCTTCTCACTTCCATCATCTGTCCCCTTCTCTCTCTCTCTCATCTCCTCCATTCCATCATCTGCCCCTTCTCTCTCTCTCTCCCCCCCCCCAACTTCCATCATCTGCCCCCCTTCCCCTCACCTTTGTGGGTCACTTTCTTTCCCCTGAGGGTGGCTCATGTCACAGGGGAAGCTTTGGCCGAGCAGAACCGCTTGATTGACAGTGGAACTTACTTGATTGATGTCGATGCTGGGGCCCGTTGCCGTTTGAAGGAAAAAAAAAAGGTGGAAAAAAGGAACCTGTAAAGGCGAGAGGAAGGGAAACCTCCAGGACAGCTGCTTTTTGCCCTCCTTCAGCGGCCCAAGAGTTCAGACCAGCAGCGGCAGCTCTGTATGCTTTTAACTTCGGCACAGAGCTGCCCCTAATCAATAGTTTAGCGCGGTTTCATGAGGCAGCCTCGGGGCCTTTGATAGCCGGCCCGCTTCGATGATGCGATGTGGGCCGGCCTAGCAAAGGCCCCGAGGCTGCCTTATGAAACCGCGCTAAACTATTGATTAGGGGCAGCTCTGTGCCGAAGTTAAAAGCATACACAGCTGCCGCTGCTGGTCTGGAGGTGCGGAGACAAGGCAGGAGGCAAACGCGGTGGAAGGCAGGAGTCCCGGCGAAGGCAGGAGTCCCGGCACAGCGACTGCAACAGGAAGTTGCAAGTCAGCTGACGCCGGCCTTTCGTTGCGGCGGGGACCGAATCCTTCGTGGACCGGCAAGATTTTGTTTGCGGACCGGCGGTTGAAGAACTGTGCTCTACACTGTGTGCGCTGCGACGAGAAACTTGTGCGCTGCGAGGTAATATTTTGTGCGCGTGCGCACGTCAACGCAGCTTAGCGGGAACACTGGTTATAAGCTATATATTTTTTTTTCTTTAGATACTTCTTTGTACACAATGGACCTGATTCTGTAAACAGCGCCATAACTTTGGTTGCAGAAGGTGCCCTACCGCTGCCTAACTTAATTGTTTTAATTGGCTTTAATCAATGTGATAATTGTCCAAGATGTTAAAACCAATTAAAAACTCACTGAAAAAAAAGTAGACATTATAATTGTGTCTACAGCAAGCTGCCTAACGGCACCTAAAATCAAAGAAAGAATGGTTAAGCTCTTGTAAACCGTGCCGGGCTCTATAATTTATGGAGAGGATGCGGTATATAAACTTAAGGTTTAGTTTAGTTTAGTAGGTACCGGTGGGTGTCCAAACCTTAGATGCCCCTTATTTATGCCAGGGTTTTCTTGGCCTAAATACCAGCACCTAAGTCCACTTTAGATGCCAACATGCAAAACACACCCCAGATCTGCCCACAATCCACCCCTAGCAATGCCCGTTTTCTGGTAGGCACCTTGGATTAGTTGCCTACCTGAAAGTGGTAGGTGCCTGCCGAGTTAGGTGACTACCACCTTTTTTAATTTTAATTTAAACCAATTATGAGGGGTTAATTGCCTGTTTAGAATCCAAGAGAGAGTTAGAGTAAATAATGTTTGCAAACCCATTTAACCTGCACTTTTAGGGGGTAATGTTAGAAACCTTTTCCGCCTATAAATCTAATTTTTATGCATCTAAAAGGGATTTTATTAATCTACACCATGGGTTATGTGTATAAAAGCATGTGTGTTGCAAACAAGGTGTGTACTTTGTGACAAGTGTAATTTACATCACAATTTATAAAATACATAAATATATGCTTACTTTGCATCTTCTCGTTCATTGATAGATGGTTTACAGCTGTTGCACCTCAGATAGGTAAGGAAATTGTATAATTTTAATTGTAATTGAGAACAAATCTCTGGAGACAGGAAAGATGTAAGTAATGTTTAAGACTACAACAATAAATATGTTATAATTATTCTGTTATTAGTAATTATAGGCTGATTTCTGTGTTGACGCTTTTGGTAAAGATGATTGAGTACGTTGTTTTGAAACAGTTGGTGGACTTTGTGAAATGATTTCAGTTGCTTGATCCTGATCAGTATGAATTTTGGCCTATACATTGTGTTGAGCCTCTTTTGGTTTTCACTGCTGATGAACTTAGATATGGGATGGATAAGAACCAAACTTTTTGCTTGGTTTCTTTGGATGTGTCATCCGCATTTTGTATTGTGGATGTGAGAGTTTTATTGGATAGGATGTCCTCAGTAGGGATTAGTGGTCACGTGTATGATTGGTTTTTAACTTACTTTAGTGATCATTTGATGCAGGTGAAAAGTGGAAGATCTGTTTCAAAAGTTATTCCTGTGCATAGGAGAGTATCACAATGGTCAACACTTTCACTCTGTTTTTTAATATGTATTTCTCATCAGTGGGTCAGGTTTTAAGAGATTTGGATGTACAGTAGTTATCATTTTTTTATGCAGATGATGTCCAGGGTATTTTTTTCCCAGTGTCTGATTCAAAGTCTGAGTTATTGAAGAAGTTATCTTTGTGTTTAGAAAAGGTGGGTGAATGAGTGAGTCAACATAGATTAGCTTTAAATTTGGCAAAAACAGAGTTTGTGCTGGTAGGAGGGTTTGAAGATCCATCATGGCCAGACTCTGCTTCGATGGATAATGTTAGAATTTATACTCAAAGATGTATGAGAGTGTTGAGACTCCTGACACACTTAAAGTTGACAGCTCCATTACAGGTTTTAGATGGTACTTCTATCGATGGGATTCAAATTGGGTGGGAGGGAGGGAGGGAATTATGAATAACATCTTAATTACAATGAGCAATGGTGGATTTCTCAGCATAATACAGTGGTCCCAGAAGACTTCAATAAAGAATTGGAACAGTTGACATTGATTTGATATCATATGTATCCATCATTGGGTAAGACCTTGGGAGACTGGAAGACTGGGCATCAAAATGGCAGATGATATTTAATGTGAGCAAGTGCAAAGTGATGCATGTGGGAAAGAGGAATCCAAACTAAAGCTACTGTACATGATGAAGTGTTCCACATTCGGAGTCACCGTCCAGGAAAAGGATCTAGTTTGTCATCTTTGAGGATATGTTGAAACCCTCAGCTCAGTGTGCAGTGGTGGCTAAGAAAGCAAATAGAATATTAGGACACTAATCAACCTTTTATCATTCATGTTTCATTGATGGAGCCCTTCCAACAATATCTACTAAGGTCAAGGAGCTGCCTTTTTAGAATTGAAGTTATATGGGCCAAAATTGCTTTCCTTTTTTGCAGGTCAAGCAGCAATTCCTGGACCACCTTTTCTTCTCCATTAACTTATATTATCATTCTCATAATATGAATATTTATAGGCTTATAACCAATATTGCTATTAAGAAACAACCTGTTTAAAGTAAATAATTATAGGTATGTCTAAGAATCAACAAGTAGGAAGAAGTAGCAACTGGTATTTTATTAATATAAAAATGCAAAAGTGTACAATTAGTAAAACAAAGGAATGAAACATATAATTTGTATTTGTAGATGCCTGGAGAATCATTGTTTCATCTATTTTATAGTTTAAATTGAAAAGTGCAGCATTAAACACAATAAACTCAGCTATTCGTTAAAGGATTATCACATAATTGCATGCACTTGAAAGAAGAGATCACTTTTCCTGGAAAACACACACACACAGACAAATCATAATTATTTTTATATAAATGATACTTCCTGAGACTGGTGTATGAGTACTATAAGTAGTGGTACTGTTCAGGCCTAAATATTTCAAAAAAGATTCAGGGACCTGCAAATAATTTACCATGCGATGATGTCACTTAGGCAGCATTTACTGTCTAAAGATACTGCTGAACTTTGTTGCTGGCCAGACTTTATGGTAGATATCCTGCAAACAGGATGGTTGGATAGGCTGGAGTGAGCTTGGACGGCAACTTCAGCATTTGGAACCTAGGACAATACCAGGTGGACTTTATAGTCTACTAGTCTTTAAGCCCGTTACATTAACGGGTGCTAGAATAGATGTGTCTGTCTGTCTGTGTTTCTTTATCTCTCTCTCCTTGGCCGCTGTCTGTGTCCTTCTGTCTTCTCCCCCCCCCCCCCCCGAGCAAAGCTGTGTGCCCCCAGCACACACCTCCCCCAAAAGCAGCCCCCTTTCGCTCTCCCTGTCTCTCCATGGCCCCTTTTGTCTTCCCCCCCGAGCAAAACTGTCTGTCCCCAGCACACCTCTCCCCCAAACCAGCCCCCTTTCCCTCTCCCTATCTCTCCATGGCGCCTTCTGTCTCCCCCCAGCCACCCCTCCCCCCAAAGCAGCCCCCTTTCCCTCTCCCCCTGGCCCCCGGTATTGATCCGCTTCTTACCTTCCCTCCATCCCCGCGTCTTCTGGCCTGCTCCTCTTCAAAGCAGCCTGCGATCGTAGTGGCTGGCTTTAGCGAACCTCGCAGGCCGCTCTCCAACTCGGTAGCACATTCCCTCTGACGCGATCCTGTGCATCAGAGGGAACGTGCTACCGAGGTTGGAGAGCGGCCTGTGAGGTTCGCTAAAGCCGGCCACCATCGCAGGCTGCTCTTTAGAAGAGCATCAGTGGCAGCAGCGGCGGCGGCGAGTGAGGGCAGGACAGGCTGCTCTGAAGAGGAGGATTGGCGGCTGCGGCGAGTGAGGGTGGGAGGTGTGTTCCCTGCCGAGAACGCGGGCAGGGACAGAGCTTGCCTGGCCAAATGGTGAGTGAGGGCGGGAGGAGGGGAGTGGCCAGAGTGTTCCCTGCCGCCGGGTTCTAAAATGGAACACGGCCACGGATCACACACCACGGCGGCAGAGAACACGAAACCCTAAGTGCGCATGTGCGCTTATGGTTTTATTATATAGGATGACCCAGAAATATCAAAGAAGATATTGGTTAATTTAATGATGTATTTTTTATGTCTATAACTAATGGGCAGACTGGAGGACCGTTCAGGTCTTTATCTGCTGTCATTTCATTTACTGTGTTGTCACCACTGCTCAGTGAGCATTTAACAGTATGATATTAGTGATAGGTTCTGCAAGCTGTACTGTATTATCATCTCATGTGTCTCTCCTCTTCTTTGGTCTCACTCTGTGTATTTTGCATTAGTCTTCACTTTGTCTTATTTATTTATTATTCACTATTTTTGTTCAGTGTGTCAGTCATAAAGTAGTAGTAGGTTGTTGGGGGTTTTTTTGTTATTAGGTTGTTACAAATCACTTCCCTTATTATTGATTATAATGTAAACTGCTTGGATGACTGATCTAGGCTGTACTCAACATGTGGCCTCTCCATCCCATAAAGTAGGTCACACTTTGCATTTAGTCTTCGTGTTCAAAACATTCCAATTCCAGATTCAGCTACCTCTGCCACTTCTCTTTCCTGAACTCTCTTGTCACATTCAATCTTAGTCTAGCTACTTAGGACTCATTTTACTAAGCTGTGCTAGCGGTTTTAGCGCACGCACTAGGCGCTAATGCCACCATTGAGCTGGCGTTAGTTTTTACGCGTAGCGTGGGGGGGCAGCATGCGCTAATCTGCAGCGCACACTAAAAACGCTAGTGCACCTTAGTAAAAGGAACCGTTAGTCTCTTTCATCTCTTATGATAATCAAGAGCTCTAGAACTTGATATCAGTAATCTGATCCCTTACTGTGATAGGCTCCCTGCCAACTTCAGATCTTCATATCCAGGCCCAGATGTTGTCTTAGAATAAACCACAGGTACTGACTCAGCTAAAATGGCTTGCATGAGTCACACTGTCTCCTTACAAAGTACTTGTGTCCAGTGGCGTACCTAGCATATGTGGCACCTGGGGCCCATCATTTTTTGACACCCCCCCATTTGTATGAAAACCATGATTTTTAGTAACAATCCACACGTCACACATGAATATCTATGAAAAGGCAGCATCTTACATACTGCAGTGAGCAGTACATCAATACACCCATTGTAAAACTAAACAAGCCAGACTAGTACAGATCAATACAGAGAAGACACCTTCGCCTAGTATGGAATATGTAATCACAAACGAACCCCTCCCCCTTTTACAAAACTGTAGTGTGGATTTTAGCCACGGTGGTAACAGCTCTGATGCTCATGGAATTCTGAGCATGAGAGCTGGCGCTAAAAAACGCTCCACAGTTTTATAAAAGGGGGGATAAGATAGAAATACATAGACAAAGGTTAAATTGAACCAGCAAGAAGCTGGACTCTGCATACAATGCAACACCACAGAAACAGTGACACATGTCTCCTAAAGCAATAAATAAATAGAAATTTTTTGTTCTACCTTTGTCTTTTCTGGTTTCTGCTTTCCTCATCTTCTTGTTACTCTCTTCCTTCCATCCACTGTCTTCCGCCTCTCTGCCCCTATATGGTATCTTCTCTCCTTCTATGCCCCTTCCAGAAACTGTATGCCTCCCCCTTCCATCTCTCCTTTCACCCCCATTGGTCTGGCATCTCTCTCCTCTCCTTCCCTCACCCACACCTCTCCTCTGCAATCCCTTTCCCTTTTTTCCCCTCATTTTCCTTTTCAATTTATTTTCTGCATCTGTCTAGATTACATTCTTACTACTCTTATCAATTTCCTTTTTTACTGTCTATCTACAGCTCGCCACCTCTTTCCCTCACCCCCTCCAATATTTCACTAATTCAATCCTTTTCCCCCATCATGTGCCCTCCTTTTTTTATCCCCTCCTTCCATCATGTGCCCTCTTTCTCTACCCCTTCCATCTAGTACCTTCTCTTCTCTGTTCACTTCCATCCAGCATCTGCTCCCCTCTTTCTCTCCTCCCGTTTCCTTCCTGCATTTGCTCCCTTATCTCTCCCATCCACACTTCCATCTAGCAAAGGCTCCCCCTCTACCCTCCCCACTACCATCCAATGCCTGCCCTTTCTCTCTCCATCCACCCCTCTTCAATTAGCACCTACCCCCTTTCTTTCCCTCCAATCCAATTCCATCCAGTATCCTTTCCCCTTATGCCTCTCTTCCCTTTCCCTGCACACCAATTCCATCGATACCACCCTTCCCCCTTTCTCTCCCTCCACCACTCTTGAAGTCCTGCTCCCTTCATGCAGCAAGGTCCCGCGATGAGTACATCTGTCGACTCTGCTCCGGAAGAAGTAAGTTATGTCAGAAGGGGTGGACCCGGCCGACGCAGTCATTGCAACTGCCTGCGTCTGCCGGGTCCACCCACTCCAATGTAACTTACTTCTTCCGGAGCAGAGCCAGCATACGTACTCATCCCAGAACTTTCCTGCATCTCAGTGCGGCTGCCGACTGTTCCAAAGCAAGTATATCAGAGGGGGTGCACCAGCAGCCGCGCTGAGGTGCAGGTCTTTCTCAACAGTAGGCAGGATGTTCCAGACCCGGACCTAGGGCGTGCACCCGGGGCAGACCACCCCCCCCCCCCCCCCTAGGTGCGCCACTGCTTGTGTCCTTGATTACACTCAGGCCTGCACTGGCTTAAAGCAACACACCAGACTTGCAAAGAGGAGTTAGTAGAGGTAAAGTTCTGCTTTGAATCTTAGAATCCGTAAGAAAAATCTCTCCTGATCGAGGATTGCTTAGGCCTTATATGCTTATTCAACCAAGCAGTATTTAGTCTATGAAACTATTTCAAATCACCACTGAATAATCTAACCCTGATTATCAGCTGAGATCTTTGTTTCTCATTTTTCTTAATCTCCAGAAGGAATTCCTTCTCTTTTGTTCTCCTGTTAAGGATCCTTCTATAGTCTGATTCACTCCATTTAAGTTAGACATTTGGCTGAGCCTCTTGTAAAATACCAGGGGAATCCTTTAAATAGGGCTCTATGTGTGCAGAGGAGTGAAATAGAAGTTATGAAAGTGCACGGCAAATATTGCTGGCTTTTGTTTTCTGGGTACACATCAAAGTCAGCATGAACCCAAGAATTGTGATTTTTTTATATTATTGATAATTTATTTTTAGCATTTGTAATACATTACAGTACATTTACAAAATGAAATGGTAAAAATAATTCAATTTTGCATTGATTTAAATGACAATAATACCAGCACACCAGCCTTTTCATGTCACAATTTGTGAACTGTGCTCCTAGTAGGTCTCTAAATGCTTATTATTATTACTATCATAATCATCTTGATCTTTTTTTTTTTTTTTTTTTTGCAGCTGTTGGTTATTACTTTTTTTTTTTTTTTTACTTATTTTGTCCTAAACCCCAGATGCATGTAAAATTGGCAACAAACGAAGTATAGGGGTTAAATGACTGCTAAGCAGGTTTAAAATTAGAGCTTATTGTTTAGAAGCAGATGCAGGCCTCAAACAAATGCAAAACGTTAATGCAAATGCAGAAAGGGGCAAGCTGGAAAATTAGATTCCCAGTGCCTGCCTCTGTCTGGCGTAGACTGTTAGTTACATTGGTAGCAACACCAAAAGCCATTCTCTCCTGCTGTATGGTGTAGTGGTCCAGTGAAAAGTATCTTCTGGTCTTTAGCGTTGTAGAAACCACTCACACCCACTGGTAATGGCCCTCTTCATCACATCATTCATTTCTGCAGACTGTGGTAGCATTATCCTCCTAATTACCGGATTGAGGAACTTAATTCTAAGAAACTCCATCTTTCTATCATAAAATGCCTCAAATTACCCTCAGAGTCACAGCAGGTTGACTCATCTGAACTAAAGACGGGAAAGAGTATTGCATTTCAGGTGAGTCTAATTGCTAGGCATGGCAATTGTTGGATTTATATGAAGTATACCTGAAATTCAGGGAATAGATTGCCATATTAAAACATATTCTTTGACCCACTAATTTAAAATATCAGTTCACTGAATATAAGGGTAAGGGAAAGATACCTCAATCTAAACTCCACAGATGGTATTTATAATTTCTTAGCTCCCTTTTAACTCTTCTTTTTCCTAGCTATACTACAAGTGACAACACAGCAAATGACAGCATGGAAAAGACCAGCAAGCCCATCTTCTATGCTAGCCATTTACCCCTTTACACATGTAAGATTCCATATCCAGAAAAGACTGGCATCTTCTTCCATTGTGCTTTGTCTGCTTGAGTACATAAATAAGCAACATTTCCTTTGTAGCTTCTATTAAATACACTTACCCTTAATTCCCAGCTTCATCAATGAGGTTTTTAATAACCCAAACAGCCACCAATGCTAACAGAGCTGCTACCCCAGACTCCAGTTTCCTAAGTACCGGTGAAACTATCAACCTGCCACACTGACCTGGTCAATAAAAGCAAAAGCAGCGCACAACCTGCCAGATAGATCTGGCTAGATACGATTATTGTACTTGCCACCTGCCCGACGGGCCCAGATGCTAATCAGTGCTGTCGTTACAGCCAAGCAGACAGGTGCAGCAAATGCTGGCATTTACATTAGGAATTCTGGTTTTAGTTATTGCCGTGCTTGCAGCTTGCCAGACAGACCCAATTACTAGTTAATTCTTTTGTTTTCTTTTCACTCCTCTTGCAGCTGAGGGTTCTCCGTGCTTATTATCCCATGAATTCTTGAAGTTCACAACTGTTTAAACCTCAACCCCCTACTTTTAAAGGGCAGTCCAAGGATCCATCATCCTTTCCGTGAAAACAAAATTGCTGGCATTGCTTCTATCCCCTGGTTCTAGAATTTCCTTTCCAGAGAAAATCATTTGGATGTCTCTGTCATACCTCCTCTGTCTCATGTTTCCTCTAGGGTATGCATTTTAAGATCCTTGTCTCGTTTCATAGGGGTTCCTGATGTAGAATCTGTGCCAGATTTGATAGCCTTTCTCTGGACTTCCTTCACTGATTTCTGGTATTAAAGCCTCCAGAAAAAGAAATCGAAAAATACTTCAATTGAAGTCTCACTGAACACATGTACAACAGCATATTTACTTTTTCATTGAATCTATATGGAATCTGTTGCGTAGTTCCCTGGTTCAGGGCACTCTAGAAATATCATATATTAATAGGTTTAAAATAATAGATACAGATTAATAACAGAAAAGTATTTGAACCCCAGGTTTAATAGATTTACAATTTTTTTACTGTGATATTTATGTTGACATAAATCTTTTTTATATATACAATAAAATAATATAAAATAAACCATTCTCTGGATCTTGAGATGCAGAAAAATGAATTAGGAATGATGTGGCAATTCTATAAGTGGACACCTTCATTTCGATGCACCAAGGATATATGGTACGTCGGTGCCTATTCTATGACGAAGAGAAGAACTTGCCTTGAGGAAAAGTACAGCAATCAAATACAAAGCGAGGTTCGCGAGATGTCTGATCCAACCAAAAGTAGTTACATTTATTTAGTCCATAAAACAGTTCAATATAAAAACATGTATGGCAATGAAGGGAGTTGCCATTTGGAATTTTTTTTAAAAAAAACCAGAGTTTAGAAAACAAGAGTGAAGAGAACTTTACTATTCCCTGAGGAAGGCATAGCCGAAACTGGGATCCTACTCATCCTAGCTGGGTCTCCAACAGAAGAAATTGGTTTTTATGTTGGACTGTTTTATGGACTAAATAAATGTTACACTTCTCCCTCCGTATTCGCGGGGGATGAGGGCTGTGAATACCGAAAAACCATGAATAACTTTTTTCATGTTATTTGCGGGTTTTCGGTAAAATAGACCTGAAAAAGATAATAAACCGTGAATAACCTGACCTGTGATTAGCTCCGTACAACGCCGGGAGTAGCGATTTCCTTCATGAACCACCAGGAGCAGCGATTTCCATTGTGAAATGCCGGGTTAAATGACGAAAATTAGGGGGCGGAGTCAGCAGGCGAAAAATCGCGAATAAGCGAACCCACAGATACTGAAACCGCAGATACGGAAGGAGAAGTGTAACTACTTTTGGTTGGATCAGACATTTCGCTAGCCTCTCTTTGTGTTTAGGTGCCTATTCTATGACAGAACTTAGGTACCATTAGAGAATACAAGTGTAATCTAATTTTTCAACACCCCAGGTTATACCAGCCCTAAAGCTGGTATAAGTGCAGGTGCCTAAATGTATTTATTCAGTTTTTGTAGCCTGTCCTTCCAAAGGAGCTCAGAACAGTTTAGAAATTAGGTACTCAAGCAGTGATATAGTGAGGGTAGGAGTTGCCCGGCGTCGTGGCTCCCCCAGTGTCCTCCAAGCCACCCCCACATATTCCTTTAACCCCCCCACTCCCCACTCACACCCTCCCTTCCCACCCCATACCTCCTTAAATCTTCACATGAGCAGCTTCTCCAGTCTGCTGCTTGCACTAGAGTTAGTTTTCCCTTTGAAGTCACTTCCTTGTCCCGTGACTCAGAAGTGATTTTAGGAGGAGCCGCACTGGCGCGAGCAGCAGGCTAAAGTAGCTGCTTCCGCTGGTGAAGATTTTAAAGAGGTACAGCGGTGGGGAAGGAAGGGCACATATGTGGCCTGGGGGGGGCGAAGAGGTGCCGGGGCCCCCACCAAGATGTCACCTGGGGTGGTCCCACACCCCATTACAATGCCGCTGTACTCAAACATTTTCCCTATCTGTCCTACAGTCTATCTAATGTACCAGGGCACAAGGAACAGCATTGGGTTTGAACCCACAACCTCAGGGTGCTGAGACTGTAGCTTTAACCACTGGGCCACAGGGATGTAACTGACAGTAGTTTACAAAATACCCATATAATTGGAAGCCCTCCTTCAGTCACATCCACACTCCTCCCCTTGCAAATCTGTGCTATGTAAGTTAATGTGGGGGCTTGGGCACCCTGCTAACATTGAAATGGGTATGTGAATTGGTGGGTGAAGCAGAGGTGAAGGGTTGGTTCATGGAGTTGATATACTGCTTTCTGCGATGCAACCAAAGCAATTTAAATTCATTGTATGCAAGTACTTTGTCTCTAATCTGCTCACAATCTAAGCGCTCCTTATACTAAGGTGCGCCAGCAGTTTTAGCGTGTGCTATATTGCCGCACGTGCTAACCCTGCGCTACGCGCCAAAAACTAACACCCGCTCAAAGGTGGCATTAACGTCTAGTGTGCGCGCGCTAAAACCGCTAGCGCAGCTTAGTAAAAGGAGCCCATTAGTTTTTGTACCTGAGACAGCGGCGGGTCAAGTGACTTTTCCAGAGTCATGAGCCACAGGAGAACAATTTTAAGAAGACCAGTTTAAATGATGTGAAGTCAGGTCTTCATGGAAAACAACAATAATATCCAGAATGGCACAAAGCTAAACTGAAATAACATTGGTATTTTCCATGTTATTACTGGTGCACTGTGAGTATTTGTAGGTACATTTTATTTATTTATTTTTTAGTATTTATACACCACTTATAACTTAAGTGGTTTACATTCAGGTACTTAAGTATTTCTCCTTAAGTTTCGGCATCATTCATAGAATATCTCCCTGAGTGAAGAAATATTTTCTCTCATTTGTTTTAAATTTACCATCTAGTAGCTTCATTGCATGCCCTTAGGCTTAGTATTTTTGGAAAGGATAAACAAGTGATTTAAATCTACCCATTCCATCCCATTCAGTATTTTATAGACTTCTTATCATATCTCCTTTGATCCATCTCTTCCCAGGCTAAAGAGCCCTAACTGCTTTAGTCTTTCCTTTTATCATTTTCATTGCCCGTCTCTGTACCTTTTCTAATTCTGCTATATCTTTTTTGAGATGCAGCAACCAGAATCGCACACAATATTCAAGGTGTGTCCACATCATGGAGCAAAACAAGAGCATTATAACATTTTCATCTTTGTTCTCTATTCCTTTCCTGATAATTCCTAACATTCTATTTGCTTTTTTAGCTAACCCTGCACGCCGAGCTGAAGGTTTCAAAGTATCCTCAGTAATGACATCTAAATCCTTTTTCTGGGTGGTGACTCCTAACGTGGAACCTTGCACCAGGTAGCTATAGTTTGGGCTCCATTTTCCCATATTCATCACTTTGCAGTCCCTCACATACATCATCTGCCATTTTGATGCTCAGTTTCCCAGTCTCGCAAGGTTGTTTTTGTAATTTTTCACAATACTATTGCAATTTAACTTTAAACATCTTTGTGTCATCAGCAAATTTCATCATCTCATTAGTTATTTCCATCTCTAGATTTTTGATAAATATGTTAAAAAGCAGCAGTCCCAGTGCAGACCCCTGAGGAATCCCAGTATTTACCGTTCTCCAATGAAAACATTGACTATTTATCCTTGCTCTCTGTTTTCTATCTTTTAATCAGTTCTTAATCAATAATAGGACATTACCTCCTATCCCTAAACTTTTTTTAATTTCTTCAGAAATCTTTCATAAGGTACATGTCAAATGCCTTTTGAATATCCAGATACACAATATCTGTTGTTGTTAGGTGCCATCAACTTGTGCTCGAGTCCTAGTGATTTGATGAATTGCGGATCTAAAAAGAAATCGGTTTTGTGCTAATAACATAGTAAAATAGTAGATGACAGCAGATAAAGACCCGAATGGTCGATCCAGTCTGCCCAACCTGATTCAATTTAAATTTTTTTCTTCTTAGCTATTTCTGGGCAAGAATCCAAAGCTCTACCCGGTACTGTGCTTGGGTTCCAACTGCCAAAATCTCCATTAAAACCTACTCCAGCCCATCTAAACCCTCCCAGCCATTGAAGCCCTCTCCAGCCCATCCTCCCCCAAATGGCCATATACAGACACAGACCATGCAAGTCTGCCCAGTACTGGCCTTAGTTCAATATTTACTATTATTTCTGATTCTAGATCCTCTGTGTTCATCCCACGCTTCTTTGAACTCAGTCACCGTTTTCCTCTCCACCACCTCTCTCGGGAGCGCATTCCAGGCATCCACCACCCTAGTCCGGAAAGGTCCTCCAGCGTCATACCCATGGTTGTTTTCAAAATGTCCAGCCTTCTGATTGCAGGTTGCCCTTTTCTCCTGGTTCCTTCAATCTTCTCAAACATGATGTCCTTCTCCAGTGATCTCTCTCTTCTGATGGTATAACCAAAATAAGATAGTCGTAACTTCATCATTTGGGCTTCAAGTGACATAGCCTGATTGATCTCTTCCGTGCCTGAAATCCTTCTCCAGCCCCAAAGCTCAAATGAGTGAATCTTCTTTCTGTCTTGTTTCCGTAGTGTCCAGCTTTCATATCTGTAACTGACCACTGAGAAAATAAGTGTGTGGATAAGTCTGATCTTTGTTTGGATTGTTATTTCCTTGACTTTGAATACTTTGTTGAGAGCCTTCATTGAAGAGCGACCAAGTGCTATTCTTTGGAGTATTTCCTCTCTGCTAGTTGCTTCTTTGTTTACAAAAGAGCCCAGGAGATTGAAATCCTTTACAACTTCTATTCTATCACTTTTAAGCTCAAAATCTTCATAATTTTCCGTGTTCATGATCTTCATTTTGTTTATGTTCAGTTCTAATCCAATGTTATGACTTTCAGCTTTGAATTTTCTCAGTAGATACAGCATGATGTCTTCTTTGCTGCTGGTGATGAGCATTGTATCATCTGCATAATGCAGGTTTATATTTCAGCCACCAACTTTGAAATCGATACTATCTTCTTCTAAATTTGCTTTTCTGAAGATGGTTTCACCATATAAGTTGAACAGATAAGGTGACAGGTTGCATCCTTACCTGAAGCCATGTTTTATTGAAACCAATCAGTGTTGCCATATTCAATTCTCACTGCAGGTTTTTGATTTTCATTTAGGATCTCTATCAGCTGAATTATATGTTTGGGTATTCCCATTTGCACCAGAGTTCTCCATAGTTTATTGTGATCCACAGTCAAAAGCTTTACTCAAATGATTACTCGCAATTGGAAGAATTGGGATCACCTTAGTTTTCCTTTTTGGTGGGCGAGCTTATGTTTAACTTATAAATATGAGAAAATTAATGCTGACATGCTGGGGTATAATAAGATATTCAAATGAGTTTGGGGTCCATTGACATCTTTTGTAGATTTGCTATAGTTGTCCTTTATCTTTATCTTACTTTGTTTTTTACCCACACATCCGGGGTGGGGGGGGGAGGGGAGTCCGAGGGGGTATATCTTTTGTTTTTGTATTATTCCTGATGGTAATGATGGATGGGGGAGGGAATTTTTATCTTTTGTATAGATACTGATTGATTATAAGTGTTTGGTTGATTATCATTATTTGTATATAAATTATATTGCACTTTTTGTTGGCATTAAAAACTACATAAAGTTAAGAAAAAAAGCTTTGCTGTATTGGTGCATTTTGCAATATTGGTGCAAGTTATTATCCTAGCACAATTAGATTACCATAATTCAATCTATATAGGCCTGAGAAGGGAGAATTTAAAATGATTACAACTAATCCAACATATGGCAACATGTGTGTCCTCTTTTGAGAAATCTTCACTGGCTCCCTGTCTATCTTAGAGTACAGTTTAAATGCACTTCTATGGTTTTTAAAATCATACATTGGATATTTATGTCTTTGATTCCTCTATCTTTGAATAATCATAGATCTTCTGATTCACAAAACTCTCAGAAATTTAAACTATCCTTTCCAGCTTTAAAAGGAATAAAATATTGGCAATATTACTCGATCTTTCTCATATTCTTTTACAATAATTTGGAATGGGATTCCCTCTTGTGTTAGAACTCTTCTCTCCTTCTAGATTTCCTATAAATCTATGACAACACTGTTATTTCAACTTAGAAAATTATTCTAAGGAAAATTAGTTATCTTCTCTCTAGGATATTGGATGAGGGTCTTCATTAATAAGTTATTTTTTCTCTATTCTAACTACTTTCACTTCGATTATCAATTTTTATGTGAACCGAGTCAAGCTCCTTTTGGGGAGATGACACAGTATATAAATCCAAGATTTAGATTAGATTAGAACATAAGAATTGCCGCTGCTGGGTCAGACCAATGGTCCATCCTGCCCAGCAGACTGCTCACGCGGCAGCCCCAAGGTCAAGACCAGTGCTCCAAATGAGTCAAGTCTCACCAGTTTAGCATGAACTTGTCCAACTTTGTCTTGAAACCCTGGAGGGTGTTTTCCCTTATAACGGACTCCGGAAGAGCGTTCCAGTTTTCTACCACTCTCTGGGTGAAGAAGAATTTCCTTATGTTTGTACGGAATCTATCCACTTTCAACTTTAGAAAGTGTCCTCTCATTCTCCCTACCTTGGAGAGGGTGAACAACCTGCCCTTATTTACTAAGTCTATTCCCTTCAGTACCTTGAATGTTTCGATCATGTTCCTTCGCAGTCTCCTCTTTTCAAGGGAGAAGAAGCCCAGCTTCTCCAATCTCTCACTGTATGGCAACTCCTCCATCACCTTAAACATTTTAGTCGTTCTTCTCTGGACCCTTTCGAGTAGTACCATGTCCTTCTTCATGTACGGGAACCAGTGCTGGACGCAGTACTCCAGGTGAGGGCGCACCATGGCCCGGTACAGCGGCATGATAACCTTATCTGATCTGTTCATGATCCACTTCTTGATCATTCCTAGCATTCTGTTCGTTCTTTTAGCCGCCATAGCGCATTGTGCAGATGGCTTCATTGACTTGTTGATCAGAACTCCCAAGTCTCTTTACTGGGAGGTCTCTCCAAGTACCGCCCCAGACATCCTGTATTCGTGCATGAGATTTTACTTTGCACTTATCCACATTGAACCTCATCTGCCATGTCGATGCCCATTTCTCGAGCTTGATTATGTCATGTTGCAGATCTTCGCAATCCCCCTGTGTCTTCACTATTCTGTATAACTTCGTATCGTCCGCAAATTTAATCACCTTGCTCGTCATACCAATGTCCAGATCGTTTATAAAGATGTTGAAGAGCACAGGTCTAAGCATCGAGCCCTACGGCACCCTGCTGGTGATGCTCTTCCAGACTGAGAATTGTCCATTTACCCCCACTCTCTGTTTCCTATGCTCCAGCCAGTTTTTAATCCATGCGAGTATTTCACCCTTGATTCCATGGCATGCAATTTTCCAAAGTAGTTGTTCATGTGGAACTTTGTCCAACGCCTTCTGAAAATCCAGATATACAATGTCTACCGGGTCGCCCTTGTCTATCCGCCTGTTTACTCCCTCGAAGAAGTGCAGCAAGTTTGTCAGGCAAGATCTGCCTTTACTGAAACCGTGCTGGCTGGTCTTCATCAGATCGTGTCCGGTGTCCGTCAAGGTGATCAATGATGTGGTCCTTTATCAGCGCCTCTATCATCTTTCCCAGTACTGAGGTCAGACTCACCGATCTGTAGTTTCCCGGATCTCCCCTCGAACCTTTTTGGAAGATCGGCGTACAACGAAGTCTCCAATCATACATTGAGCAAGAACTACCCAAAGTTCAGGCTGGTTTCAGAAAAGATCGAGGAACAAGAGACATTATTGCCAGTGTTAGATGGATACATGCAATTTGGAGAGGTCCATGTGTATTGATGTCATTTGTGGTGTTGGAAATGCATATTCATGATTGACAGTTGGTTTGTTTTGCAAAACCGTACTAAGTTATCACCAGCTTCATTTCTTTCTCCTATGCCATGCTTTCCAACCACTGCATCTTCAGATGTACTTTCTATTTTTTCGGAGTTTGATCTATTATATTTTGAAGTTGTTCATAGAACAATTCTACATCCCCATCTTCTGTGTCTGTCGTTAGAGCATATACTTGCATCAAGGTGACATTGATTGGCTTTCCCTGCAGACGGATTGACATGACTCTATCACTGATAACATTGTAGTTTAATATCGTCTTTGAAAGCTTATTATTGAGCATTTATGCCACGCCATTTTTCCTGTGTGTTTCATGACTAGAGTAGCAGATCCAATGCACGTTTGATTGAAAATGGCCCTGTCCTGTCCATTTGAGCTCACTGATCCCTATCAAATCAATTTTTTTTTTTTTTTTGGGGGGGGGGTTCCATTTGCTCTTTAACAATTTCAAGTTTTCCTTGATTCATGCTTCGTATGTTCTATATTCCTATGTTGAGAATATCTTTACAGCTTCTGATCTCCCTTTTCTGTCCAGCAACATCAGCATCAGAATGTCCTGGTGGCTATGATCTGTCAGCTTCATAAACACTGGGCATACTCTGGCAGATGATCAGCTCTTCCCTAGTAGTATGGTGAGTGCCTTCTGACCTAGGGGACAATCTTCCAGCACTATATGTTGATTCTTTATGTCTCATCATCATCAAGTTTTCTTGGCAGAATACAGAAGTAGATTGCCGGGCCTTTCTTCTGCGCTGTATAAATTTGATGTTGTCACCGTTGTCACATCAAACGCAATCCTCTGCCTCCAACACTGCCCAACTGTTGCTGCCCAGATGAGTAGTACATAATTAGTCTGACATCTCCGCTGAAACATATCCGCCTTGGGAAGCCCTGCTGGTAGTGAAACTACCGATAGCATAGCTTTCAGCTTTCCAGATGTGCACAAGCCCCAGTGGCACGTCAAGCCCCAGTGGCATGTCACGTCATATACCATGGCTCATTTTTATCCGCATGTTTATTCACCCCTTTGAAGAAATGTAGATTGGTGAGGCAAGATTTCCCTTGATTATATCCATATTGGCTTTGTCTCATTAATCCATGCTTATACTCTGTATACTCTGTAATTTTTTTCTTTATAATTGGCTGTAACATTTTGCCTGGAACTGACATCAGACTCACCGGACTATAATTTCCCAGATCACTTCTGGAACCCTTTTTAAAAATTGGTATTATGATAGCTACCCTCCAGTCTTCCAGAAGCATGCTGAATCAACATGATATTGCTGCTAAGATCATCAAAAAGAAAGAAGCCTGGGACAGTGACTGAGAAGAACTAGTCCAAAGCCAATGATGAAAGAGCCTGGAGTTGTTGGAAAAGCCCATCCTGCCAGTGGCTGAAGTTAGGAGAGACTCATATCTGCCAAGTCTCCAACACCAGATGGAAATCTCCCTATTTGAGAGGCACCATTCAAGGCAGACTTAGAAGATATTAGTCAGTTTCTTTGTTTCCTACATACAAACATGATCAACTTAGAACATAACATAAGAATGTAAGAGATGCCATACTTGGACAGAGCGAAGGTCAATCAAGCCCAACATCCTGTTTCTAAGCTCCTGAAAAGATCACAAAAGAGTAAATCTTATAGCCAACATATCCTGATGACTATCTAGTAAGATTAAAAGGAAGTATTAGCCATGGATTGGCAGTTGTTTACAGTGGGAGTTTCAGTATAGGATAGTATTGCAGTGAATGGGTGTTAAATGAAGAAGGGGTGGAGTGGGAGTAGGGCATGAGCTGGAGTAGAATCAAAATCTCCCACTTAAAATTTGTTCCCCTTTGGCAATCTGGTAGCGACCAGGAGAGCTTTGGGTTGGGAGTAGACAGAGAGAAAGGGGTATGTTTGGATGATTGGAAAATGGATGGGAAGGGGGAATAGATGGTGGGAGAAATCATCAAAGTTAAATTAAAAATATATATGATTATTAACCAGATAACTGGGCAACACATCAGCAGCATTGACATAGAGTTATTCTGCTGTACAGTATATAAAAATAAATAGCTATGAGATAACTCTCCAGTCTTGTTTTAGAGTAGAAATGGCACAAGCATCTTCATTTTGCAATCATTTCGTGCAAGGCCTTAAGAACTGAAAGGTGATAACACTCATCAAGGAATAATTTACTCTGTGCATGTCTGCTGTAAAGGCAATCTGAGTTTCTTCAAAGCAACATTCAGGTCATATAAAAATGCCAGTTACTTGGAAAGCTTGGAAATTATGTCTTCATTCCCTAAATGAAGAAAAATGCACTATATATGATTAGGTGCACTCTGTTTGAATCACTTTAATCCAAACTGATGATTCTAATAAGCTTTTATGGATATAAACAGGCCTTTTCCTCAACTTACACCACTAGACTTCTCAACAGAAACTCATCAGAAGGACATTACTACGTACCTGAAGCCTTTGGTTTTTCATAGAAATGAGTGACACTTTATAATCTTTTTTTATGAGCAGAACAGCCTGCAGCTATGGCACTTACATGCTTGAATTTTTTTTTTTTTTTAAAGAACCCCCCCCCCCCACACACACACACTTTTTACTTTTATTCCTATTTGATTTATAAAAAGAAATACAGAGTTATACAATTTGGGTGTGTTTGTACGATCATTCAACCATTTTTTGTTATTTTAAACTTTGTGGTAAACCACTTCCAGCTGCAATCTGACCTGGAGGAGAGTGTGGCGCAGTAATTAGAGCTACAGCCTCAGCACCCTGATGTTACATTACATTACATTACATTAGGGATTTCTATTCCGCCATTACCTTGCGGTTCAAGGCGGATTACAAAAGGTTAATTTAAAAAAGAACAGAGTTACAATGATTAGCTAGAGAGGTAAATTTTAGATCTTATAGACATTTTGCGGGTTGTTGAGGGTGAGGTGGTTTGTAAAAGAGTTAATAGGTGGTCATAGTGGAGATTCTTTTGTTATTATTAGTGCAGTAATGGGTAGATCAAATGTCAGTTTTAGAGTTACTAAGAGGTCGTGGTGTTATTGCTGTTTCAGGAATTTCTTGAAAAGTGTGGTTTTTATTTCTTTTCTGAACGTCCTATAGTCTGGGGTGGTCATCAGAAGGTTGGAGATCTGGTTGTCCAGCCTTGCGGCTTGAGTGGCTAGGAGGCCGTCGTGTAGTTTTGTTCTTTTTACTTCCTTGATTGGGGGGGGTATGAATGGGGAGTGCGTTTTTCTGTGTCTGGTAGTGGGTGCTTGGATGAGGCGATTGTTCAAGTATGATGGGCTGTCTCCGTGTAGGGTTTTAAATAATATGCAGTAGAATTTGAATTGGATTCTTTCTTGGATTGGAAGCCAATGTGAGTTGATGAAGGCTTCAGTGATGTGGTCATGTTTTTTCAATGAGTAGATGGGTTCAAACCCCGCACTGCTCACTGTGATGCTAGGAAAGTCACTTAATCTTCCACTGCCCCAGGTACATTAGGTAAATTGTGAGCCCGTCAGGACACATAGGGAAAATACTTGAAGTACCTGTATGTAAACTGCTTTGAGTGTGATTATATAACTACAAAAAGGTGGTATACAAGTCCCAATCCCTTTCCCTTGGATATTCAGTGCAAGGGCATGCATGGCTCCGGCATTAAATATCCAGGTACATCTGCCAACCTGGAAGTTAAACAGGCCAATATTAAAACTGGTGCCCAGTTAACTTGGGGTTCCTTTTACTAAACCGTGGAAGAGTTTCTTACCATAGGCCGGTGAGGTAAATGCTACAATGCTCATTCAATTCCTATGAGCGTCAGAGCATTTACCTCACCGGCCTATGGTAATAGACTCTTCCATAGTTTAGTAAAGCCAGCATTGGAGTATTGTGTTCAGTTTTGGAGACCGTATCTGGCGAAGGACACAAAGACTGAAGCGGTCCAGAGGAGGGCAATGAAAATGATAGGAGGTTTGCAACAAAAGACCTATGAGGAGAGACTGGAAGCCCTGAATATGTATACCTTAGAGGAAAGGAGGGACAGGGGAGATATGATTCAGACGTTCAAATACTTGAAATGTATTAACTTAGAACAAAATATTTTCCAGAGAAAAGAAAATGGTTAAACCAGAGGACATAATTTGAGTTTGAGGGATGGGAGACTCAAGAGCAATGTAAGGAAATTCTTCTTTACAGAGAGGGTGGTGGATGCCTGGAATGCGCTCCTGAGAGAGGTGGTGGAGAGGAAAACGGTGACGGAGTTTAAAAAAGCATGGGATGAACACAGAGGATCTAGAATCAGAAAATAATAGTAAATATTGAAGAACTAAGGCCAGTACTGGGCAGACTTGCACGGTCTGTATCTGTTTATGGCCGTTTGGGGGAGGATGGGCTGGAGAGGGCTTCAATGGCTGGGAGGGTGTAGATGGACTGGAGTGAGCTTTGACGGAGACTTCAGTAGTTGGAACCTAAGAACAGTACCAGGCAGAGCTTTAGATCCTTACCCAGAAATAGCTAAGGAGAAGAAAAAACCCAAAAAAAACAACAACAAATTTTTAGATTGAATCAGGTTGGGCAGACTAGATGGACCATTTAGGTCTTTATCTGCTGTCATCTACTATGTTACTATGTTGGTGCATAAAGCTGAAAATGCTGTTTTGCTATCCTAACTTTATGTGGTTACTTCTCTGGTTTGCAGCCTGAAAACTAATACTAACCAGCAAAGTTGACTCTATGCGTAACTCCACCCCTAGCCTGTTCAGTGTCACTGAATAGTGACTTCTGGCTTTTTGAATAGCGACCCCAATTTGTTCTAGACATGAACTTTGCAGCCATTTTAAGGTGACGGTCAGGGTTTTGTAAAGCTTCCTTGAAATCGCGTCAGGCAGGAGGACATCCGCGCATGTGCGGATGCCATCCTGCCCGATGAGAGCAGGCAGCCAGGGGGCGGGGATTGGGCTGGACTGGAATGTAATGGGGTGGGGATGGTTCAAACTGGGCAGGCCTGGGTGCAGATCTAGGGGTCCAAATTTTACTAAAGTAAAATCTGGTAACCCTAGCTTTAACCAGGATTGGTACACCTTAATTTAGGCATGCTCAATTATGCCATAATAATGGCAGGTGTAAAAAGACATGTCAAAGAGTGCCATGCAATACATATAGGGCTAGAATCAGTAAATGGCACTCAAAAATCATCATACAAAAAATCAGCACTCAATACAATTCTATAATGATGAACATCCATTATAGAATTTAGCATTAAGGGGCTGATTCTATAAACAGCGCCTAAATCGGCTGGTGCCTAAAAAAATAAATGGTGCTGGCTATGTGTTAACAACACTTAGGCACTGTTTACAAAATTGCGCTAGCCGTGCCTTTGTAAAAACTTAGGCATCTGTTATATAGGCTAGGGTTTTAAAGGTCTACAATTCAGGTTCCTAAGTTTTTGAAGAATCGAGCTTAGCGGTTCCAAAGTCATGCTATGGCCATAGAAACACTCATAGGCATTAGGCGCCACTAAGCACCTTGCAATGGGTACCTATGTTTTATAGAATCGGATAGGGGCCTCTCGCCCAATTAATTTTTTTTTTTTTTTAGCAATAGCTGAGCCTATTAAGGGTATTTTGCCAATTATCCTAAGAAGCCTAAGAGGTACCTAACTTTAGGTGTTCATTATAGAATCAGCACCTAAGTGCCGATTTCATCGCTCAATGATGTACGCTAGTTGAAACCAGGTGTAATTCCTGGCCTTCAGTTTGGGTGCATGTAACCAGTATTGTAAAGCATTGCAAGCAAATTTTAGGAATGACCCAACCTTCCCACGGCAAGGCCCCCTTTTATCTTCCACTCTGTGGAATTCTGGAACATATTGTTATAGAGTACTGCATAGCAAAATGTATGCCCTATTCCAAACTGGTGCCATTTAATGTTAATTAGCAATCAATTATTGGCATTAATTGGCTTATTAGTTAATTTCTTTATGCACACATCTTGGATCAGTGCCCAATTTTGGGTGCCATATATAGAATCTGGGGGCATACACATGGTATTTTATAAGTTGTCTGTGAAGATGGCAGCCCCCACCTATCTCTCTCATGCACTATCCACATGTATGATCCCTTGCAGTTATGTACTATTCCCCCTTTTACAAAACTGCAAAAGCATTTTTTTAGTGCTGGCCGGCACGCTGAATGCTCTGTGCTACTCTGACACTCATAGAGTTACTATGAGCATCAGGAGCGGTGTGAAGCATTCAACATGCCTGTCAGCACTAAAAAACACTTTTGCGGTTTTGTAAAGGGGTTGGGGGGGTGGTAGAGCACTTCTTCACACACTAAACAGAATAACAAATAATACACTTGTACACGTAAGTACTGTTTTAATGTGCACTTATGCGTGACTGCAGGTGTATATTTATGGAACTGTTTTTCACATGATTAAATCCAAAATTAACAACATAAATAATTTAAAATATTTAAGCTCATTGTTTTCAGACATAACAAAAATTAAAGACTACACTGTAGCCAAATTCACGCTCAAGTGCTACAGCTTATTTTAATTGGTTTCCCCACTGTGAGGCTTGGGTGTGAGGGAGGATTTAAAAATCCCAAGCTCTAGTCTGGTACAGTTTTAACTTTGATGCCTGTGGTCTCAAAGGCGAAGGTGCAGAAATACTCTTGAACTCAGCAATTTGTTTTCCATAATCTTATCAATGCACTTGAAAAATATCCAGAGTTTAACAATGTAGATAAAAAAAGAATACTGACATGGCTGGTTCTACTACCGTGGCTTTATGTATAAATCAGATAAAATTGAAACCTCTTGAGGATTTGGGGGATAATGAACATAGAGCTTAGTCCAACTCAGATTTCATCCATCAAAACAAACACTTTGTGGATCAATAGAGATCAGTCCTTTTGAGGTGTTTTAAAGTATCGCCTGAAGCTTGACAAGGGTATCCTTGCAAAGGAATCCTTTACATGGGAAGCTGGGCTCTGTTGGCCATCATAACTTTCCAATAAGGATGCAAAACAGGTTCATTTTTTATGCATACAGTTCTCTACTAAAACTCAATTATTTTGAAAAAGGTAAATTGTATTCTGAAGTGAGTGAAAGAACTGTTTTGCTTTAATTCAAAATCTGTGCATTTCAAATAAGGACAAAAGGGACTTTAATATGGTGACCTCAGGTAGCTTTAAGGGGCAAATTGTATGAGAAGCGCCCAAAAGTTAAGCGCCAAATTAGGCACCATCGGGCTCGCTTCAAGTAAAATTGGGTGCTGTTTAGTGAATCACGTTAGCGGCACCTATTTTGGGGGCGCCCAATAAATAGGCACAACTAAAAGTTAGGCGGCCAGGTAAGCACTTAAGCATGCTTAAGACCAGCGATTCTGTAACAAGGCGCCTAAGAAGCCACACCTAACAGGCATAGCGCCTATTTTTTTTTAAGGCTGCCTATTCAATTAGTGCTGATTAAAAAGCTTAATTGAGCTTGTTATTCAATTTAAATAGGCGCCTAACATTAGATGCCAGTTATAGAATTTGGGCCTAAGTTCATAAACAAGACTGAATATCAAATATCTGGGGATATCACTGGTGGCGGCCCCAAAAAAACACAGACTGCCAATATTGACCCCATAGTTCCTACTATATGGGCCTTGCAATCTAGTCAAGACCAAAACCCCAAAAAACAATAATAAGAGGCCAAACAGATGCTACTGCAGGTAGATGAGTGAAGGAGAAGCAGTCAATTTCATGAATACCACAGCAACAAGAAAAAGGTGTGAAGAATAATGGAGCCAAGCGAGCCAGATGCATTAAAAGAGCACTTTATTAGAATGACTTGGTAGGACCATGTTTTGGTGATGATGCCTGCATCAGGTGTTGATCTGCCTGGATATGTAAAGCTTTTCACTACTATCATGGTGTCCAAGATTTTTCATTAGTGTGCTTTATGACCAGAAATCCATATGGAGTCAATTAAGTCACTGGGCCTAGATAAGTAGCTTATTTACAAATGTTGCTTGTGCATCTTTGACTCATGTTCTGCCTCCCACCATTGGAAAGTCCTGCATAACAGTAAAAGCACAAGAGCAGAAAAGTAGATAGAGGGGCATTATTGAAGGCATACCAATGCTTCCTTGTCCTGTATGATTCAATAATGTGTTGGAACTCTGTCTTGTTTTCTAGCAGCACTGTGCCTGTGCAGTTTTACCATATGATTCGACTGTATAGAGAAGGAAGTGACTACACATGCTGCAGCAGCAAGTTAAAGCTTGAGAAAGTGTTAGTGTTGGTGCTGGACCAGGAAGAAGGAGAGTGGTAAAATTCTCAGGCCCATTGTACCTTGTCAGGTGGGATATAAATTCCCTAGGGGTATAGTCAGATGGAATCAGCCCATCATGATGTATTATGAATTTTATAAAATATGTGCATTCATGCATAGAGTATGCATACTTTCTTTGGAGCAAGTGTAAATGTATGCGTTGGCATTTGTATACTATTGGGGCTAGTCTAGAAGCCTATTTTATAAATGCATATGGATGCCTACATTGCATTATAAATGAAGAATTGGACTGGATGTCACTACTGTGAGGTGATTGGTTACACAGAATCAGCTGATCATTAAATGTAGTATCCAACAGATGCCACCACCATTTTGATTTCATTACAGAGAACATCAAAGTGATGAAGAGTGCATGAAACTGTTATCAAAGTATGCTTAAAGTGAATATCAAGTTATAATAATTCAGACACTAATTATTTGGATTTATCTTCTGGAATATGTTTCCTGAGGCAGTAATGTGAAGCATGGTGCCTATGTCAAAACAATAGTTTCCCGTCTGAATCTTAAGGAAAATTACTTTGAAGATAAGTGCATATATTTTTATATATTTTATAAATTTGAAGTTTGATTCTGTATGAGAATATTTACATAATAAGCATAATTAATATTATAAACGAACTTTTGAAGAAAAAAGGTATGGGGCTCATAATCGAAAGAGAAAAAGTCCAAAAACCGGCCTAAGTCGGCACTTGGACGAACATTTCTCTAAAACGTCCAAGTGCCGATAATCAAACCGGGTTTTGGATGTATTTCTAAATGACTTAGGCCTTCTTAGTGCCACTCAACGTCCAAAGCTAAATGGGCGTTTCAGGAGGCGTGTCGAGGGCGGGAGTTGGGCGGGACGTGGGCCGGCTTAGACTTAGTCGTACAGCATGTATAACTGAAGGTTAAACAACAGAGCCTAGAGGAAACTTGGACGTTTTGACTTAGACCATCTAAAACAGGGGTGCCCACACTTTTTGGGCTTGCGAGCTACTTTTTAAATGACCAAGTCAAAATGATCTACCAACAATAAAATTAAAAAAAAAACACAAAGCACACTGTACGCATAGAAAATGTTAATTATCATTCCTATTCCAGGGTTTTTCAAAGAGGTCAAAGCAGATGACTCTATGTACTATCACCTCAGTAACAACCATACAAAAATAGACAAATATACCCCCCTCCCTTTTTACTAAACCACGATAGCAGTTTTTAGCGTAGGGAGCTGCGCTGAATGCCCAGCACTGCTCTCGACACTCATAGGCTCCCTGCGCTAAAAACCTCTATTGCGGTTTAGTAAAAGGGGACCTTAGTGTAAAATATAGACAGCAGATATAAATTCAGACACATTTTGATCACTAAATTTAAAATAAAATCATTTTTCCTACCTTGTCTGGTGATTTCATGAGTCTCTGGTTGCACTTTCTTCTTCTGACTGTGCATACAATCTTTCTTCCCTTCTTTTAGCCTGTATGCTTCTTCTCCTCCAGACCTCATTCCTTCCCCCAACTTTTCCTTCCTCTTCCCTGCCCTTTCTTTCTCTCTGCCTCCCTTTCTTTTTTTTCTGTTTCTCTTCTTTCCTTCTGTCTCCCTGCCTGCCCTTTTTCTTTCTTTCTCCCTGCCCTCCCCCAAGCCACTGCCACTGACATTGCCATCGGGGACCAGGACCCAAACGCCACCAATAGCAGGCCCCAAGCTCTCCCTGCTTCGGCCAACCAGCATTCCTCTCCCCGACGTCAATTCTGCCGTCGGGAAGAGGAAGGCTGGTCAGCCCAAGATCGTGATCAACCTATTGGGGGAAATGCTGCCGGGTCCTGCCTTCGCGGAAACAGAAAGTAGGCAGGACCCGGCAGAAAGAAGAACAAATGCTTCCCTAATCTGTCTCCCGCATTAGCCCGTAGCGAACGCTTGCTTCAGGGCTCTCAACATGTGCGTGCCGGCTTCCCTTCTCCCCCCCCCCTCCGGACATAACTTCCGGTTTCGGAGGGAAGAGAAGAGAAGCCGGCATACACACGTTAGAGCCCGGAGCATAAGTTCACTACGGGCTGAAATCTCCAAGCCGGTTTTTTTGGGGGGGGTTTAATGTTCAGCAGCAGCAGGTGACAGCTGGGTGGACCGCCCAGCTAAAAGGCCCTAGGGAGAACACTGGAGAGGAAGGCTGATCGGCCCGTAGATCAGGACGGCAACACGAGTCTATCACGGAGCCCGGGATGGGCTCCGCGATCGACTCGCATTGCCTTCCTGAGCTACTGGTCGATCGCGATCGATGTATTGGGCACCCCTGATCTAAAACATGGTCTAAGTCACTAAAACCCACCGAAACTCACCAGATAATCATTGCATACACATAACACAGACCCCCACACACTACCCCAGTGATCACCAACACCCCCCCCACCCCAATAAAAATTTTAATCATAACTTCAAATTTCAGCCTCCAGACCCATCATCACCTGGTTGCCTAGCATAGGAAAGCCTAGTCGTCCAGCCCAGAGCCAGCTTAAGTCATCTTGGGGGTGGGTTTGGGACCCATAGAGAGATGGACCTATGCCCATAAGCCCCTGTAATCACTGTATTGATATTGAAACATGTGCACTCCCCTATACAGCCCCAAAACCCTTTTGTACTGGCATATAAGTGGTTCCTGCATCCATAAGGGCTATAGGGATGGTAAATAAGTGGGTCTAGGGGATTCTGGAGGTGGTTTGGGGGGCTCACCGTCACCTATAAGGGAGCTGTAGTGAGGGGAAGCCATGGCACCCTGTTTGTGAAGTTCACAGCAGTGCCCTGTAAGGTACCCCATTATTTAGGTGCCCTGTCTGGGTGTTCTGTCACTCACTTTACAGGACCCTCCCACGTCCAACAGGGCTTGTTCTAGATGTTTTTGACTTGGACGGACATTTGGACGAAAATGGACTAAAAAGATAGACATTTTAGATCAGATCTGCAGGACGTCTAATTTGGATGATTTTCAAAAGTCAAAAGAAGTTGGACATCTCTTTCGAAAATGGGACTTAGGCACTTTTTGACTTTGGAAGACTTGCGAAATGGACGTAAACGGGCTTAGACGTCCCTTTCGATTATGCCCCTCCAAATGTTTAAGATCTACACAAAATCCTTTTATACCCACCATGTGATGGTCTAATTTAAGGGAACCAGTGAGGAGATAATGTGTATAGCCTTCATAAAAAAGGCACGTTTGGACATTCCTTATAGTAAATTACTTACAAACTTTATAAAATATGCACAGATTTAAGTAAAATAGAACAGGAAATGGGCATGAGGGTCAAAACATCTGAAATACCTGCACTTTCCAGGAGTTAGGAGAAACAATGTTATAAAAGCACAATGTATTGTCACCGTGCGTCACCAGGCCGGGCCGGGCCCAAGCATGTATGGCCAAGAAAGCCCAGAGCACACAGCACTAACCGAGTGGCTAATCAGTTCCCAATTGGTATGGTGGATCAAGTAATAAAAAAACTTGGATTGATTCCAACTTAAAGTACTTTATTCCTTCAGGAACTTCAATTTTCAGAAAAATCCAAAATAACATTTGTGGTTGAAAAGGAAAAATTTGGCTTTCAAAAAATATATTTCAAAATGGCCTCCCTTGGCCTGTGTCCCTCCTGGTCCACCCAAACTTCTGGCACCAGGGACTGCATACAACTCCCAGTACTATATTCAACTGGTTCCAAAATGCTTTCACACAGTTTCTATTTCAAAATTATTACTGGCAGTGTCAGGCTGGATCGTACCTCTGAGTTCTTCTGACTGCAGAGCTGAGAGCAGAAGGGACCTCCTCCCACAGTGACCGTTGGTTATGGTCCCTCCCCAGAGGACCCACGATTCAGTCAAAAGAAAACCAAAAAGGAAAAAATATCAAAAACCACTGCCAGGGCTGTGCAGTGTAAACTGCCACAGCCTAGAAAAACTTAGGTTCTTTCAAAAGAAGCTTGCAAAAACCTTCACAAGGCATTAAAACTCTACATTAAACTTTCCAAACTTGAGTTTATTGGGGCATCTAGCCCCCTTTTACTTCTTAAACAAACTAGAAAACTGTTTTAACTTCTAAATTGGCTATTTGGCAAAATCCTTGCATAACCTCAGTTCAAATACAGTCTGTTTTCATATCACACAGGTTAGTTTCAGTATTTCCCACATTAAAGTCGATGACTTCTTCAGGGTCTAAATACTCTTCATTTTCAGAAGTTTCACTCATAACATCTTCTAACATTTCAGAATTAATATGGTTAGACCTGTGTATTCTGTTGAGGTTTGCTGCTTTGAGTCCTAGGCACTGGTCTTCCTTCAGTACCATGTTTCCTCTCCAGCTTGGGTTGGTTCAGTGGCTGGCTCACTCCTGAGCGCTGCTGCTGGCCCTTATAAGCCTCAGGATAATGAGCTGCAGGTGTTGCTTGTTCCTGGCTAAAGTAGAGACTAGAATGTTTTTGGTGTCGCCTTGAACTGGGTCCCCCATGAATGTTGTGAGTAGTTTTGCAAACATTCCCCCTAGGAACACTATTCTCAGCACTATTAGTTCTACCTGCCCGTTGTTTCCCCTTTCTTAATTCAGGTGAAAACAAATAGGTATTTTCCTGCTCATGACTAAACCTTCCCTGACTGGTTCTGGTTCTGGGTTGAGGTGTTGGTAGTGTTCTTCCCTTTTAGGACAGCATTTTCCCTTGCCTAACCCTGGACACAGGTGTTCTGTTACCATCCTTCTCAGTCATAGGGTCTACCCTGTGACTGTATGCACTTAGGGGGAAATTCATCAATGGGTGCTAAGTAATTTAGTGCGCTCTAACACTAGCACCTGTTGATGACCCCCCCCCCTTTAGTGAAACAATATGCTGATTTTTACCTAAGGCCAGGTTTTAAGTGTACATGCACATAGCAGACATGCCAAGTCACACACATCAGGCATGTGACATGTGCATTTGGGTCCCTGCTCCAAGTCAGATCATTGCTGGGAGCAGAGAACCATCTCACTCTTTCTTCAGTTTTCTTCTCCTACTATAGCAGCCCATCTCTCACTTTTTTCTGTCCCCCACCCCATAGTCTTCAAACCTTGTTTCTATAGAGACATGGTTTCTAGTCAGCATGGAGCCTCTTCTGCCACATCCTGCCTCTTCTGATGCTACTTTTGGTAACCCTAGTTAAAGCTAGTATTCTAATGGAATCAGAGCACCCAGATGCTGTTATAGAATAGATGTTCCCTGTGCAGAACTGAGATGGGCACAGGGCAAGACTCATAGGCATCTAACCTCTCTTATATGAGAGCTAACAACTCTATTCTGATCCTCTGTGCATTGTCTTGTTTTCTCATCTGTTGGGATATGCACCATTTTATCGTATCCCTTCAGACAATAAAATGTGTTTATACATCTAAGTTGTGTGATCTAGTATGCTCCTTTTGTAGAATTATCTGAAAGATTTTATAACATATCACTAATCAAAGTCCCATGTAATATACATATGTGCAGATTTTAGATAGAACCACCTAAGAAGATAGTTGTCAAATGAAAAAAATAATGTGGTCCATCAGATAGTGAATCACAAGATAAAGAGAAAATATAATATTTGGAACACAAATTAATTGAAGTGTTTGCAATGGATTATACAGTTTTGATAGAGTGGACTGTCCAAAGAGAATTAGTAATATGGATTGCATGGATCATTGTGTGAAAAAGGAAATGTAAAAAATCTGGACCGATGAGGAATTGTGGTGTTGGCATAAGAGATCTGGAAGAGAATTTTTAATATGACATCTAAATCCGAGTGTAGATGTTTTGCAGAAAATGTCCAAACATCCAGTAGCGAGCATGACTATTTTCAAAACAGGGAAACATTTATCTTTTTGTTTCAAAAGTTGCCATTTCCTTGATGTGTTTATCAGTGTGTCTATCTTTTTGAACCATTTTCAAAAAAGCAAAACCAAATAAAAAACTAATGAAAACCATCCATTGGGATATAGCAGAGGCCAGTATTCTCAGCACACTGGCCACACAGATATCCCAGCAGAGCAGTAGGGGACACTACAGTGAACTTCACATAAAAGGTCCCAGCTACACATCTCGTGAGCCTCCAAAACTCACCCAAAACCTACTGTACCCAACTGTATACACTTCTCCCTCCGTATTCGCTGTGATAGGGGATTAACAGAACCGCAAATACAGAAAAACCGTGAATGACTTTTTCATATGTTATTCGCCGTTTTCTATTAAAAACCATCGTGAATATGGTGAAACAGCGAATATCATGGTGGGAGACCTGGTCTGTTCCTGAAGAGAGGCAAAAACACGGTGAAGGAAGTGCTGGGAATCAGCGATTTTCTCTGTAAATGTTTGGAATCAGCAATTTCTCTATGCAAGCTGGTGTAATTGGGGAGGGGGGTAGGAGCCAGCAAGCTAAAAACCGTGAATAATCAAAACCGTGAATGCTGAAACCGCGAATACGGAGGGAGAAGTGTACCACCACAATAGCCCTTATGCCAACAGGTGTCATCTATATGTCAGTACAGTAAGTTTTGGGTAAGCTTAGGAGGACTCACACTTTCCTCCACAAGTGTACTAGTTAGAGTGGGATATGTGCCTGGGTCCCTTTCTCTGGAGTCCACTGTACTGACCTTTTGACTACTCCAGAGACTTGCATGCTGTTCTAATATCATAACATCTGAAGCTGTCATATAGACTGGTATGTATTGGTTCAGTGACCATTTGCAGGAGTAAGGGGAACCATGCCTTCATATCTCTAGTAGTCATCTGGTCTATTTGGGCTACGTTTTGGCATTTATTCATTATTGAAACAGATCTAGCCTCAAATGTCCAAGTTTTGCCCTGGATGTTTTCTACAATGTTCCATTATTGCAGAAAAATGTCCAAATCCCTAGTCTGCCCTATTCCCATCCAAACATAATCCCAACATGCCCCTTTGACATTTAGACACACTGCAGACAAACAGTGTAGAAAACCATCTAAAAATATGTTTTGAAAATGGTACTTTGGACGTTTTAGCAGCAAAACATCCAAAATGCCACTTTATGCCATTTTTGGGATGTTTTTCCACTTTTGAAAATGAGCCTCATAGTTTTCTTGTGACCCACTATCTGTTGGTTCACAAAAAAAAAATCATTTGAGAACTATCTTCTCAGGTGGATTTATCATATTGATAGTTCTTCTGGCTTTAGCCTTATTATAGAGCAGAACCTTTTTTTTAAATGAAGGAATTTGTGTGTATGTGCAGTCTACATGCAGCACTTTATTTTGACACTGTCAACCTCTGAAACATTAATTGGGGGCAACACAGCAACATGCATGTCTATCAGCATTTACATGTGTGATAGTATTTTAAAACATATATACAGTATATAAGTGCCAACACTTATATGTCTTGCCAAGGTAGCATATATTCAACTGCCCTGATATGCCCTCATGCATGAATATTTAAATCACTGTTCTTAAGGATGAGTTGTGCTATTGTATAGATTTCATTAGCATTATGGCACAAGAAGAACAAGAATTTGGCGAATATTCTGAGGAGCAGTTCCAACATATTTTGTTGAGACCTGCTCTACTGGACGACATTGAGGAGCCCTCTGCCCAGACATCATGGTTGGATTTGGAACAATTGCATAAGCGACTCATCAGGGCTGAGCTACATGGCAGTACCATGGTGCAATACCTAAAGAACAGTATGATCCCTTGTGGATTGCGCATTCTGAAGGAACCTAAGATCTCTACATCTGATAGAACTTTAATGGAGAAATGGACAGCAATTTTGAACAGGTGTTCACGGGACTTAATGATACTTCTGGTAGAAACCATAGGCTGATATTGAGTTAGAGCTAAGATCCAAGACTGTCTCCATGGAACTCCAAATGAAGGAAGGTACAGTTTTGAGTGAATTTGAGAAACAGCACAATGAGTTAGAGGATTCGTTAGTCCAATTTAAGGACTCTATCAAACAAAGTAAGATCAGGAAGTGGAAGAGAGACAAGAAGGATTACCAAATGGGGCGAGTATACACATGGAATAAGAAAACATCTTCTATTCCCATTAAAAAGAAAGTAGCATTCAATGCCTCATCGGAGGAATCTGATGCCACTAGTGGTGAGACAACTGATCCTTCTTCCACTAAGAGTTCGGGGGACGAGATGCGGTCCGCGAGAGGCGGACGCTCCAGGGGAAGATCCAGAGGAGCTCCTCGAGGCCGGGGCAAGCTCCAGACCAACGGAAAAGTAAAATAGATTCTACCGTGGTGAACATCTCAAAAGTGAGCCTGTCTAAGGAACAGCTAGAGGTTTTGTAATTGGGCTTAGGTTTTGCCATTTGCCAGTACCCTGATTTTTTCCAACTGAAAATTTTCTTTCATAAATTTCTGAGGAAATTGCAAATAAAAATATTTTTTCAGGATTTTGAAACTAGTGATGTTGAGGGAGATGACTCCGTGGTTACTGTAGCTTCCAGATGGTGCCCTCCGGGTCCGATGGACCCAGCGGTGGAAGTATTTCGAGCATTGGTACTAGCTGGCATTTCGGAGTTTGAAAAATCTTTTAAGCATCAGCGTATGCTTTATAATCTGACCCATGACCAGCATAAAGCCCTCATGCAGCTTAAAGAAAAGAGGGACATTATGATCTTGAAAGCTGATAAAGGAGGGGCTACAGTAATTATGGATAGAGAATACTATCTGAATGAGGCTACTCGTCAATTATCGAATAACACTGCTTATCTTTTGATTCATGATAATCCTGAAGCGAAGCTGATGAAAGAGATTTTCGATTGGATTACTCTTCACTATGAAAATAAAATGCTTACTAAAAAAGAGTATTCTTTTTTGTTAGAAAAATATCCACATACCCCAAACATCTACTTCGTCCCTAAGATACATAAGAACATGAGCGCCCCTCCAGGGAGACCCATTGTTAACACCAGAGGTTCTTTATTGGAGCCTCTATCCAAATTTTTGGATACTTTTTTGTCCAGTAAAGCGTTAATGATTCCATCTTATCTGAAAGATTCTTCTCACCTTTTAAGAATTTTGTCGCAAAACTTGGGCATGGGTCCCCGGACGGTGCTTGTTACCCTTGATGTGGTGTCTTTGTACACCAGGATTCCTCAGCCTGAAGCTTTATCCATTATTAAGGAAACTTTGGATGACAGAGATCTTAACCCGAGAATTAGTACAGAATTTTTGTATCAGCTAGCCCGCTAGGTTATTGAAAACAACTATTTCACTTTTGAGGGTAATTATTACTAGCAAATTCAGGGGGTGGCGATGGCCACACTCTATATGGGACGTTTTGAGAATACAGTAATCTATCCATCACCCTATTTCCATAAGATTTCCTTATGGAAGAGATTTTTGGATGACGTATTTTTCTTATGGGAAGGCTCTGAAAGTGAACTTCTTCAGTTTTTTCAATGGATCAATACGAGAGATCCTAATCTTCAGTTCACCCCCTCATTTAGTTTGGAAAAGATCGAATTTCTGAACATGTTAATAATAAAGGAAGATTTTCAGTTGAAAACCCAGTTATTTAGAAAACCAGTCGCGCGCAATACTCTCTTACATTTCACCAGCTACCATCCCTATCATCTCAAGTTTAATCTCCCTATCAGCCAATTTTTGAGAGCCCGCAGGATTTCATCGAATGATCAGGATTTTAGAACTGCGGCAGGAGAGTTGGAGCAACGTTTTAGAGAGAGAGGTTATCCCTCTAAAGCTATTAAGCAGGCTTACACCAGGGCTAAATATGCTAATAGGGACCTTTTCCTGCTTGAAAAACAACATGAGGAGGATTTAAATAAATTAATTTGTGTTCTACCATTTTCCATGGCGGCCAAAGAGCTTATATTTCTAATAAAAAATTTTTGGCATATTCTACAAATTCATCATGTATTCTGTGAACCCCCCATGTTTGCCTTCAAGAGAGGTAAAACTATCGGATAGGTGCTAATTCAACAAAAACTAGGTAACTATAGGGAACATGTAGTGGGAAACCACAAGGAATGTGGACACTGTCAATGGTGTGCCACTACCATTAGGGGATCATCTTGGACGGATCCCCAAACTGGAAAAATGATAAAATCATTTTTGAATACTGACTGTCAGTCCGCTGGGGTGGTGTATATAATTATGTGCCCATGCAGTCTTGTGTATGTGGGCCGGACTTCACGGCCCATACACATAAGATTGAATGAGCACAAATCGCGGCTTAAAAATAAAATTATGCAGGTCCTCTGGTGGAACATTTTTTAAATGCTCAACATTCCATTGATCAGGCCAAATGGCGAGTCATTGATAGTGTTGAGGTGGGTAGGGAGGTGGGTAATAATGACGAATTGCTAAACTATAAGGAACAGAGATGGATATATTTCCTAAATACTGTGATGCCTTTTGGTTTAAATGCTGAATTAGAATGGGGTTCCCTGATCTAGCTATGCTGGGTGGCGGGCTCTTGTTACAATGTAGAATACACGTGTAGAATAAATGTGTTATAGAACTATATAAGTTAAGATAGGACCCGATGAAGAGTTGACACGTAAAGCTTGGGGCAATGAGATGGTATTGAGCCCCAAGTGGTGCCGCTGAGGATCCTTAAGAACAGTGATTTAAATATTCATGCATGAGGGCATATCAGGGCAGTTGAATATATTCTACCTTGGCAAGAACGGTTATTGATTTAAGCCCCTTGTGGAGTTTGTGAGTTGTGCTATTGTATAGATTTCATTAACACTTATATGTCTGTCATTTTGGAAATCTTGTAAATAGTGATTCCCAAACCTGTCCTGGGGGAACCCCAGTCAGTCAGGTTTGCAGGATGTCTGCAATGAATATTAATGAGATTCATTTGCATGTACTGCCTCCTTGGTATGCAAATCAATCTCATTGATATTCATTGTAGATAGATGGATGGGATATGAAGAAGCAGACAAGCTGCTAGTTGGTTAAAATCCTTTATTGCAGAGGTCAGAGCTGTGTTTCGCCCAACAGGGCTGCTTCAGGAGTGGCATAATTACCTCAAGGTGTGCTTTTATAACACATGTCACAAAGGAGAGACCTGACATATAGGGTCACAAATGCTCTTAAAGAGAGCAGTACACTGTCAAATGCTAATCACAAATGATTCCAGGTTTATATTAAACATTCCACTAACTTCCCTCCCCCTTTTTACAAAATCGTGATAGAGGTTGTTTTTAACACAGGCCGGCGCGCTGAATACTCTACGCTGCTTCCGACACTCATAGGAACTCTATGAGAGTCGGGAGCAGCGCAGAGCATTCAGTACACCGGCCTGCGCTAAAAACTGCTATTGCTGTTTTAAATGGATCTTCAGATGACTGACAAGAGTATATAACTCCATGAAATGCAGCAGAGCTCCTCATTGATTCTTTGGTTTTTTTGTATGAATGTATATCTCCAACTACACTTCAAAAGTTAATTCTTTATCAAGAAAATAATGTATTCAAATATAAATATAAACAATAATAATAATAAACTTTATTTTTGTATACCGCCATACCAATGAGTTCTAGGCAGTTCACATCAAAAAAAGCTGGACGGTCAGCGAATCATATAAATATACATCATATACATATCATAACTACAGAACTAAACAATCAAGATATGAATTTATCAAACAAATAGGTTTTCAATACTTTTCTAAAAGAATGATAAGATTGCACTTGAGGAATTAGAGTACTCCACCAGATATTCATTTTACTAGCCTGCAATGCAAATATTTGATCAAATATAGAGAACAGACTTATTCACCACCCCTCCCAACATGAATTCATGTTTCGGATTCTTCATTAGGGTTGAGGTGTCATAATCTAAATATGCCTGCAACAAACAAAATTCTCATTAACCCCCTCCTCCCTTTTACTAAACCGCGATAGTGGTTATTAGCGCAGGGAGCCGCGCTGAATGCTCTGCGCTGCTCCTGATGCTCATAGAGTTCCTATGAGCGTTGGGAGCAGCGTGGAGCATTCAGCTCGGCTCTCTGCACTAATAACTGCTATTGTGGTTTAGTAAAAGGGGGGAGGGAGTGAAAAAGTGCAGTCATAATATAGAGGAGTGCACAAAACTCCTTACATTAGGAAAAGAGATTTTTTTTCAATTGGAATCACAAAAAATAGACAACTGCACAAGCAATTTCAAATCCTACCCTTGCTGACTCTGAAATATTGTTTCCGACATGGCGTCATCATCTCACAACCGCCTTTTTTGTGTGTCAGCTGATGGAATATGACGTGATACGTAATGACGTTCATCCAATCAAGACATTATGCTAGTGACATCCATTCTATCTCTTCGTTCAACCCTTCTTTTTGATATAAATTGCCTTGAACTAAATGGTATTACAGCGATTCAGAAATCTTGTATTAGGATAAATGAGGAGTTGTGTTGCATTTCACAGTTATATACTCTGTCAGCCATCTGAAGATCCATTGAAAACAGCTCATAAATTTAGTGGAATTTAGTAGAATGTTTAATATAAACCTGGAATCATTAATGATTAGTATTTGACAGTGTATAGACTATTTTTGATACTAATCAAATTAGCCTCGAAAATCCTTTGAAGATCTTAAAGAGAGCAAATATATCATGTGTACAGGGTAGATCGGTTCACTGTCAAGTGTGAGCACTTGACTCAAAGGAGCTAGCCTCAAACACTGACTGGATATCCTGAAAGCCTTACTAGTTGGGGTTCCTCCAGGACAGGGTTGGGAACCCCTGCTTGTGAGTCATGCATTTTTGATTGGTTATTGAAACATTTAAATCTGGGATTTTAACATAAACATGAGAGGTATCATTATTTTGAGAACTGCCGCTAAGTATGGAATAATTTGGACATATCACTTTGGATAAGCATAGGAGATCTATATTATTTTTGTGTTGATGAACAAATGCTACCATTATTTTTAATGCACTATGATAGAAAATTGGGTGCATTTCTGTTGACAGCACTGGGCACAAATATACTTTTCTGAGCACACATAATTAGCACATTGATAGATGGATATGCTTTTGATATTGGTGGATTGTTTTAGTTATAATATTTAAGGATACCTAAACCTTGTGACTATTTTAGATTTTGGAAACCTAGACATCTATGTTCTTTATATGAGGTATAACGCTTGTAATCATGTGTTGTTATCATGGGTGGGGGGGGAGGGTGAGTTGGAGGATTAAGGCGGTACTGCTCAAAATGAGCACTTTTGTGAAACCTAGATATGCCTGAGAATAAGTATAAATTCTGACCCTGAACTTGGTGCTCATAGCTATTCTGAAATAGGAATACATGTATTTGACTGGGCCACATCTTAGTCCCACCCTAAACACGAACCACATTCAAACCATGTATATATATGTGATTAGTGTATGCGAATCCTAGTCTGACGAGCATTGTTTCCAAAACTCACTCAGTCCTTTTTTATGTTGTCAGTTTTGAGCTATGTGATTAATTTCATTCCTCAAGGCAAGATTCATTTACTGTAGCATATCCCTGGGCCAAAACTCACGAAATCCATGGATTTTGGCACAGGAAGAAGCTACGGTAAATGAATCTTGCCTTGATGAATGAATTTAATCATGTAGTTCAAAACTGACAAAGAACAGACCAAGTGAGTTTTGGAACAGGCTCTTCAATTGGACTTTCTATATTTATTCACTTTGCACCTGTTCACACGTGCACATCGCAATGAGGGCTTATAAACTAACCACTGTAACTGTTCTTTTTTCCACAGATAGCCAGCATTTGGCCAAATTATCCACAAGAGGGCTGGTTCGTTCTTGCCTAGTTAATCGCTGTAAATGTGCAGGTACGACTCTTATTTTCCATATATTTTCTTTTGTAAACAAAATGTGTGAAATTCCCGTGTTGCTTACCCTAACAGTTTTATTGTAAAATAAAGATGTGAGTGCTGATATTCAGCAAGATGCTTACCTTTTAAACATAGCTGGGTGATTTATCTGTTATCTCTTAGTGAATTTTCAACTGAGTTACCCACTTGTCACACCTTTGAATATATCATTAAGAAGTCAGACCTTTGAATGACCTTTGATTATGCTCACAACCATAACCATATTATTCAAGAACATAAGAATAGTTTCAAGTTTCAAGTTTATTAATATGTTTGATGAATCGCTTATTAAAATTACTAAGCGATGAACAAAATTAAAAATAGAGTATAATACAAAGAAACTAACATATTGACAATATCTAATATAATAAAATGGTAAGCCGCGCATGCGCACTAAAAAAAACGTGTTCCCTGAGCTGTCGTGAAAAAAACAATTGCGCATGCGCGGCCCCGGTGGCGGCTTTCAAATAAAAAAAAATTTCCATAGCTGCGGTGGCCTTTCTCACCCCCGGCTCCTCAATCGAACTGGACGGTCCCCGCGTCTGCCTACCCTTCCCCCCAACACAGCGCATTTCCCCCCCCCCCCAACGAATCAATAAATCGAGCCGGGCCGCCCTCCGCAACAGACCAGAGGAGTTCTTTGCCGCTTACCCCCCTTCCCTTGCCGCTGACCCGAATACCTACCCGGCGATTCAAGAAGCCTGTGCAGCAGTCTTCACACACTGCTTCAGGCCCTTCTACTGCTCTGATTTGCTCTGCCGCATCTCTGATGATGTCATCAGAGACGCTGCAGAGCAAATAAGCGCAGTAGAAGGACCCGAAGCAGCGTGTGAAGACTGCTGCACAGGCTTCTTGAATCGCCGACTTACAAGGGAAGGGAAGGGGGGGGGGCCGCAAGGACTCTATCTGAGTAATTAAAAAACTCTGCACAGGGGGAGCAGGAAGAGATGATGATGGACAAGGGGGGGGAAAGGAAGGGAGGCCTATTGTTGGACAGGGGGAGCAGGAAGAGGTGCAGATGGACAGGGGGGGAATTAAGGGAGACCTGCTGATGGACAGGGGGGGAAATGAAGGGAGGCCTACTGCTGGACAGGAGGAGCAGGAAGAGGTGCTGATGGACAGGGGGGAGGTAAAACAAAGGGAGAAGGGCTGCTGCTGGATAAGGGGAGCAATGAAGAGGTGGTGGTGGACAGGGGGGAAAAATGAAGGGAGGCCTAATGCTGGACAGGGGGAGCAGGAAGAGGTGCTGATGGACAGGGGGAAAAATTAAGGGAGGCCTACTGCTGGACAGGGGGAGCAGGAAGAGATGCTGATGGACAGGGGGAAAAAAAATAAAGGGAGGCCTACTGCTGGACAGGGGGAGCAGGAAGAGATGCTGATGGACGGGGGGGGGGGGATGAAGGGAGGCCTAATGCTGGACAGGGGGAGCAGGAAGAGATGCTGATGGACGGGGGGAAAAAATTAAGGGAGGCCTACTGCTGGACAGAGGGAGCAGGAAGAGGTGATGATGGACAGGGGGAAAAAGGAAGGGATGCCTATTGTTGGACAGGGGGAGAAGGAAGAGGTACTGATGGACAGGGGGGAGGTAAAACAAAGGGAGAAGGGCTGCTGCTGGATAAGGGGAGCAGTGAAGGGGTGGTCCTGGACACAGGGGAGGTAAAAAGAAGGGAGAATGGACAGGAAAAAGTGGCTAAGGAGATAGAGAGAGAAAGAAATAAAGACAGACACACACACATGTATTCTAGCCCGAGGGAGGAAAATGCTGCACAGGGAAGTAGGGAGGGGGGAAATGCTGATGCACAAGGAAATGGAGGGGGAGAGAATGCTGATATGGCTACTGTACAGGAAAGTGGACAAGGGGAGATAAATGCTGCATAGGGGGCAGAAAGAGAGACAAATAGAAAGAAAGACAAATAATAGGAGGGAGGGAGACAGAAATAAAAGAAGAAAGATACAAGGGCAGGGAGTGAGACAGAAAGAAAGACAGACATACATATATTCTAGCACCCGTTAATGTAACGGGCTTAAAGACTAGTTCTTTCATAAAATACAAACATGAGTCGGGAGGGAAAGTGAAAAAGTTACAATTTTCATTTTGGTAGAAAAAGGGAAAAAACAAGAGGGTGTGGGGTGGTTAAACTATAGCACATTTTGAAACCTTACTTAAGAAGTTTAAATATTAAAAGCATCTTTAAAAAGATAAGATTTTAAAGATTTTTTTGAACATTGTGACATCTTTTTTGTTTCTAATATATTGTGGCAGAGAGTTCCACCATTGAGGACCCATCACAGAGAACATGTCTGATCTTCTTATTCCTATAATTTTCAAAGAAGGAACAGAGAGGAGATTTTGGCTAGATGAACAAAGTGGGCGTTGAGTACTGTGTGGTATTAACAATCTTGTTATAAATTGGGGTTCGTTGAATGCTAGAGTTTTAAATATAAGCAACATTATTTTAAAAATGATCCTATGGCCAATTGGAAGCCAATGGGCATCTATCAACAACGGTGAGACATGGTCATATTTCCTAGCATCGTATATTACTTACTGGGTCAGACCAATGGTCCATCATGCCCAGTAGTCCATTCTCACGGTGGCCAAACTAGGTCACTAGTACCTGGCCAAAACCCAAAGAGTAGCACATTTCATGCTACCAATCCAGAACAAGCAGTGGCTTCCCCCATGTCTTTCTTAATAACAGACTATGGACTTTTTCTCCAGGAACTTGTCCAAACCTTTCTTAAAACCAGCTACGCTATCCGCTCTTACCACAACTTCTGGCAACGCGTTCCAGAGCTTAACTATTCTCTGAGTGAAAAAATATTTCCTCCTATTGGTTTTAAAAGTATTTCCCTGTAACTTGGTGCTATTTAAAAATATACTTAACTGGTTAGCACTGAATATCACCACTATTTGGTTACATTTTAGCCTCATCCCTGGAATGCCTCCCAGTCCACTTCTATATAACTGCATAACATTTGGCTAGACATTGAGATGTCCAAATAAAAACTGTGAAAGTTACAGCATGAATCTTCAAAGATAGCAACTTATGTGGTTAACTCTAAAGTTAGGGAGGCAGACAGAAGAACACCTCGCCTTGGTATACAGACAGTCTAACAAAAGGCAAGGGAGGTGTCTTTTCAACCAATGATCAGGACTTTAATGATTTAAATAAAGTCTTGATCATTGGTTGAAAAGACACCTCCCTTGCCTTTTGTTAGACTAACTCTAAAGTTAAACACATAAGCAGTGGCGTACCTAGGGTATGTGGCACCCGGGGCCCATCATTTTTTGACACCCCCCCCCCCCCCCCATGTAAAAAATTTTTTTTTTTTTTTTTTTGCAATAACCATGAAATGGAATAAATGGTCAGAATAGAAACAGGCAGTGAAAATTTTCTTTTATTGAACCTCATATATGTAACCATTATTCCAAACATAACATAACATAAATTATGTCTAAATTGTCATGACGTTAGTAGTACATATGGAGTAGTTGCAGGTGATGCTTGGGACAGTTCTGATTGTGTTAGTTCGGTTTTATGTGTTTTTTGAATAGAAGGGTTTTTATTTCTTTTTGAAGGTTTTGCAGTCTGTGGTTGATATCAATTGGTTGTAGAGTTGGGGGTCGAGTGTTGCAGCTCGAATGGCTAGGAGGTTGTCGAACAGTTTTTTTCTTTTGACGTTTTTGGTTGGAGGGTGTGTGAATGGTGCACAAGTTCTCCTATGTCTGTTTGAAGTGGATTGAATTATTTAGCTGAAGAAATTAGTTACCCCCCATTCCACACACATTAATTCTCTTCCATTTTTGTTCCCATTATAAAAAACACTGATAAGTTCCCAGAAAAAAAATACATTAAAATAAGAAGTGAAAACAAAGGCCCCTACAGATGAGAACATAACATAAGAGTAGCCTAACTGGGTCAGACCAATGGTCCATCATGCCCAGTAGCCCATTCTCATGGTAGCCAATCCAGGACACTAATACCTGGTCAAAACCCAAAGAGTAGCAACATTCCATGCTACCGATCCAGGGCAAGCAGACACTTCCCCCATGTCTTAATAACAGATTATGGACTTTTCCTCCAGGAATTTGTCCAAATCTTTCTTAAAACCAGCTACACTATCTGCTTTTACCATAACTTCTGGCCACTTCATTTTTAAGTTTAGATCTTTCCTTTCAAACAGAGACCTTGCTAGATGTCAAATACAGCACAAGGTAACTTCACATGGACTTAGCTGTGCAGGAAATGTGAATCTCCTCATACACCCACCATATAGTGCAAAAATGTGCAAAGGTCTGTTTTTTTCTTTCGATCACTACATAGCCTAATGCCACACAAGCAGCGCTGTTACAAACATATTCTGTAGGTCAATGCTAAGGATAACAAAGTTTCCTTCCTTGGACCAGAAGGAGATAAACCACTGGAAGAGATCCCAAAACAACACCCAAAGACCCACTCAGTGTGTGAATCAGTTGAGTGGAGTGGACTAACTGGGGGGTGGAAATGGGCCCGGAGTTTGCTCAGCAGAATTTCCCAGACCACCTCTTCCTCTCAACACATTGACACGCTGCCACCATCACCACTAGGAACACCTCACAGGGTAGGCCAGCTATGCTATAAACTTTATAAAACACATTATTATATTTTCTTATAAAGCACATATTTTAACTGACCTCTCTGACATCCTCAGCCTTTCCATTCACAAAAATAGAAGGAAGAAAAGTTCCCATTTCCTGCTGTCTCATGTCCCCGGCCTATACAATATTTTTTTTTCTGCAGACCCTTCAAAAGTCTGACCAAATCCTCGTTTCACTTGCATTATAAAGTACTGAGGATGCCATCTCTCCCCAATCCCAGGTCCTAAAGTCTAAGACAGTAGCGCAAACTAATGCTGCCAGATACAGGAAAAAAAAATTTTGATTCGATTCAGCCCTATTGAATTGGTTTTTCAATTCGATTTTCCTGCCCAGTTGGGTGATTTTTTTCAAAACTCCTGGTGGGTTTTATAGCTTTTTCACCCCCTTTGGCTTCTCCTAACCACACTGGCGCTGTGGTGTAAATAAAATAAAGAAACAAAAAGGACTTTTCCTCTTTCTGTTAAATCCTAGCTCACGTTTGCAGTCCAACACCAGCTCTGGCAGGATACACATTTCAAATCTGACATGTTATAATCACAAAACAGAAAATAAAATTAATTTTTCTACCTTTTGTTGTCTGGTTATATTTCAAATCTTGTTGGTCCAAGGCTCTGGTTTTCTTCTGATAACTTGCTTGCCAGGGTCTCCTTCTTTCTGCATGCTAACCATCCATCTGCCAACTCTGTCCTCCCTTTCCATTTCCCTTCCCTTCCCAGGAAGTCTGGTATCTTTCCTTTTTTTCATCTCCCTCCACAGATCCACCTTTTCTTAAATACCCTTTCATCCGGCATCTCTCCCTCCTTCCCCACCATCCCAGAGTCCACCATCTCTCCGTTTCTTTTCCTAATTACCCTCCTATCCAGTATCTCTATCCCTCCTCCACACCATCCCTTGTGTCCAATTTCTCTCCCTTTCTGTTCCTTCCCTCCCTAAATCCAATGGTCCATCATCTCTCTCCCTCTCCTCTATTTTCAGACCCATTATTTCTTCCCCCCCCCCCCAAAGTTTGGCATATGCATGTCTCTTTGAACACCCCCTTCCCTCCGTGTACTTCTAAATCATGGTCCCCTCCCAAAGGCCTGTCCCCCCTTAAAGGTCTGCCTGTCCCACCTTGAAGGCCTGCACCCCCCTTGAAGGTCTGCACCCCCCGAAGGCCTGCACCCCCCCGAAGGCCTGTCCCCCACTTGAAGGCCTGTCCCACCCCCTTGTAGCTTCTCCCCCCCCTTGTAGGCCTGTCCCCCCTTGAAGGCCTGCCTGCCTGCCTTTCCCCCCTTGAAGGCCTGTCCCCCCTTGAAGGCCTGCACCCCCTTGAAGGCCTGCACCACCCCCCTCGAAGGCCTGCACTCCCTTGAAGGTCTGCACCCCCCCCCGAAGGCCTGTCCCCCACTTGAAAGCTTGTACCACCCCCTTGTAGCTTCTCCCCCCCTTGTAGGCCTGTCCCCCCCTTGAAGGCCTGCCTGCCTGCCTTTCCCCCCCTTGAAGGCCTGCACCCCCTTGAAGGACTGCACCCCCCCCCGAAGGCCTGCACTCCCTTGAAGGTCTGCACCCCCCCCGAAGGCCTGTCCCCCCCTTGAAGGCCTGTCCCACCCCCTTGTAGGCCTGTCCCCCCCTTGTAGGCCTGTCCCCCCTTTAAGGCCTGCCTGCCTGCCTTTCCCCCCCTTGAAGGCCTGTCTCCCCCTTGAAGGCCTGCACCCCCCTTGAAGGCCTGCACCCCCCCCTGAAGGCCTGTCCCCCCCCCTTGTAGGCCTGTCCCCCCCCCCTTGTCGGCCTGTCCCCCCCCTTGTAGGCCTGTCCCCCCTTGAAGGCCTGCCTGCCTTTCCCCCCTTGAAGGCCTGTTCCCCCCCTTGAAGGCCTGCACCCCCTTGAAGGTCTGCACCCCCCCAAAGGCCTACACCCCCCCCCGAAGGCCTGCACCCCCCTGAAGGCCTGCCTGCCCCCCTTGAAGGCCTGTCCCCCCCCTTGTAGGCCTGTCCCCCCCCCTTGTAGGCCTGTCCCCCCCCTTGTAGGCCTGTCCCCCCCTTGAAGGCCTGCCTGCCTTTCCCCCCTTGAAGGCCTGTTCCCCCCTTGAAGGCCTGCACCCCCTTGAAGGTCTGCACCCCCCCAAAGGCCTACACCCCCCCCCCGAAGGCCTGCACCCCCCTGAAGGCCTGCCTGCCCCCCTTGAAGGCCTGCACCCCTTGAAGGTCTGCACCCCCCCCCGAAGACCTGTCCCCCCTTGAAGGCCTGCCTGCCTTTCCCCCCTTGAAGGCCTGTTCCCCCCCTTGAAGGCCTGCACCCCTTGAAGGTCTGCACCCCCCCCCGAAGGCCTGTCCCCCCTTGAAGGCCTGCCTGCCTGCGTGTCACCCCCTCCCCCTTGAAAGCCTGCTTGCCTGCCCGCCCGCCCCACCCTGAAGGCCTGATGCCCCGACCCACCCCGAAGGACCGCTCGCCCCCCTGGCCTCCCCGCACCACCTATGAACAGCCGCAGCAGGATCGCGAAGTCAGCGTCAGCGATCCCTGCGCTGCTTCCTGCGCCACGGTCCCGCCCCTCCTCTGATGTCAGAGGAGGGGCGAGATCGCGGCGCAGGAAGCAGCGCAGGGATGCTGATGCTGACTTCGCGATCCTGCTGCGGGCTGCTTCACAGGTGGTGCAGGAAGGTCAGTGGGGCGAGCGGTCCTTCGGGGGTGGCGGGGGACTAAACGGCAAGGCCGGGAACACCCCCTTAGGGCTGGTACCCGGGGCGGCCCGCCCCCCCCTAGGTACGCCACTGCACATAAGTCATCTTGAATTCAACCTTGTGGATTTTATTGACGTTGACCTTGGCTTACAGGTGAGTTGGAGCCATCTATTTTACCCATGGCCCAGTAGTCAAAAGGGATTATATGTACTACTGAATTTTCAGTGGCAATATCCAGACAGTGCTAGGGTGGAGTGAAGGTGGATCATGGACATTCCACCTAAGTCTATGGATTGTTACAGATATTTAGCTATTATCTTATCAGCAATGGCGTTTATTTTAGAGGGCGAAGACCAATAACATCAGTGTAAACAGCACAAATTTGAGTTTAGTGTATGAGGGGAAAAGGACCTCAGAGACCTTAATTCAGGCAGCGGTTCTTTTCCCCTCATGCACTACAATCAAATTTGTGCTGTTTACACTGATGTTATTGATCTTCGTTGTTAATTTTGAACATCAGTACATTGTATTTGCGTGAGTGTTTATTTTAGAGGCCCTATTCACATTTTAGATGCCCATAAAATGGAATTTAGATGTATATATTGCATACATGTCTAAATTCTGATTTTAGAAAACCGAGATTATACATGTACAAACTTTTCAAATGTGCATATGGCAAAGTGATGTGGTCTGGGCAAGTTGTGGGTGGGACTAGCGCAGATGTATACACTCCATTGTAGATGGGAAATGCATGCTTATGTCAGCTGACAGGAATGTTGCTATTTGCACCTGCACCCAGGGACATCTAGGTTTTTGAAAGTTGCTTGTTTTGTGCACCACTCCACTGAAGAGAGTAGAGGTAGTTTCCCCCTTAATTAGTGTTTTTGTCTCCCCTGTGACAGCTATAGAAAAATAAACAAGCATGTTTCTTTCTTTTTTTTTTATAATTTGTGTTAAATTTTCCAACCACAATTGTGCATACAAATAATTCATGTACATATAATATTAGAAGAAAAGCACAATAAACTTACATAAGCAATTATTTTCCCCCACCCTCCCACCTATTAATCAAGAAAGTAAATACCCACAAGAAACTATCTAAAAATTCCCCCAAACAATTCCAGTACAAACCCCTCCCCCCTCCCTCTCACCCTGGATGTGTACGTTAATGAGAGCTAAAAGTCAAATATCTGCTAGGAATAACAAACTTCTCTTTGTAATGACAGGGGTTGCCATACAACTTATTTTGAAGAATTGGAAGAACTGGGATAGGTTAAATTTCACTTTCTGGTGGGAATCCCTTTGTTAATACTTTTAAAATGGAGAGTCTGATGGCTATACAGCAGGGAAGGTACAGGAAATTTATGGATGTTTGGGATTTTCATATAAAATTCGGTATTTCACATATAGTCCATAAATCCTCCAGAAATTCTTATAGCAGTAATGCATTGAAATTGTCAAAAAATATTTCTTAAAAGTCTTATCTGAAATATCTTGAGCTTTCAAAGTAATACACATCTTCTCAAACAAACTGGCAAGCCGTGAACCATCCAGTCATTCCTACATCACCATGACGTAGTACAATGTTTCTCTTAGTCGCCAGATCAGGGGATCATTACTTTTTAACCCCCCCAAAAAATCCATTTAAGTTCTAACTCACTATCGGGCTCATAACCTCGACTTCAGAAAATCACTCAAAACTTACCTATTCAGCAAACAAGACCCATAACGGCCCCACCCGTTCACATTAACACTTCGCTCCCTTCCTCCCCCCCCTGCTCTCCTCCCCCCTCATAATAGCTTCTCTCTTCCCTATCTTCATCAAGCCCCCTCCATTCTCTGTCAATTTCGGTTATACTTGTTACATAGTTGATAATTTATTTGTAAATCTGCTTGTAAACGTAGATCCTAATCTAACTGATGTAAACCCCCTAGAACTCGCCGGGTATGGCGGTATATAAAAATAAAATTATTATTATTATTTATTATTATAATCAAAAAACATAGACGTCCAAAAAACATCCTAAATCGGTACTTGGACATCCTAATCACCAGGACATCCAAATGCTGATAATCAAAACTGCCTTTCTGAACATCTAGCAAGGTGCTCCATCCTCTGTGCATCCAGAACACAAGATGAACATGGTGGAAGTGTGTTATGGGTGGGCTTTGGGCGTTCCTAAGGGCAGGTTAGACTTGGACATCTTGCAGTGATACAAGACATCCTGAACAGAACGTAGATGTTTGGAACTAGACCTGTTTTAGAAGTACTTGAGTGCCACAAAGTTGCTCCAACTGACCAGATGACTACTGCATGTATCAAGGTAAAACACCCCCACACTACACCAGTGCTCACTGACCCCCTTCCACCACACAAAAAGGAGGATATAAAGGAACATACCAGTCTAATAAAGCAGCATCTGGTGGGAAAGCCTAGTTGAGCTGCACACAGGTGGGTGGGCTAGTGAACCATACAGAGGAAGACCTAGGCCCATAAGCCACTCTAACCACTACATTTATGTTAGAAAGTGTGAGCCCATCCAACCCTACTATACTTCCATATAGGTGTCACCTGCAGCCTTAAGTGCTATTAGGGTGTTCACAAGTGGGTATAGTAGGTTGGGGGAGGGTTAGAGGGTTATGGTGAGATATACATATGGCACCCTATATGTGAAGTTCACAGCAGTGCCCTCTAAAGTGTTCCATTGCTCTGTTGGGATGTCTATGTGGCCAGTCTATTACTATGCAAGCCCCTTCCATGTCCAAATGGTCTGCATTTGGACATTTTCAACATGGATGTTTTTCTGATAGAAAATAGGATATAAAGTTAAACATTCTGGCAGCCTAGACGTCCCAGTGGCCAAGATGTCTAAGTAGACAATTTTCAAAAAATATTTGGACATCCAGGAATTTCCCATTCTAAAATAGCCATTTCTGTTCCTCCAACCTTGGACATCCAGTTAGAAACATCCAAGTAGGACTTAGACTTTTTTTTTCCGGAAATGACCCTCTACATCTTCTGACACAGGAGCCACAAAAAAAAAATCAATTTAACATAATATTTGAGCTAAAGAATGCTTATATAATCATTTCACTTACAAAATAATGATCCCCGACGCAGCGACTAAGTGAATCATAGTACTATGTTGGGGTGCTGCAAGGACGACTGGATGGTTGACGGCTTGCCAGCTTGTTTGCAAAGATGTGTATTATTTTGAATGCTCAAGATATTTCAGATAAGTCTTTTAAGAAATATTTTTGACAATTTTAATGCATTATTACTGCTTAAATCCTCCAGAAATTATTATACACTTCTCCCTCCATATTTGCGGTTTCAGCATTCGCGGTTTCGATTATTCACGGTTTTTAGCTTGCTGGCTCTTCCCCCCAAATTACATCAGCTTGCATAGAGAAATCACTGATTCCAAGCGTTTACAGAGAAAATTGCTGATTCCCAGCACTTTGTTCACCATGTTTTGCCTCTCCTTCAGGAACAGGCCAGATCTCCCCACCATGTTATTCGTGGTTTCATCATATTCACGATGGTTTTTAATAGAAAACAGAAAATAACATATAAAAAAGTTATTTGTGGTTTTTCAGTATTTGCGGTTCTGTTAATCCCCTATCACAGCGAATACGGAGGGAGAAGTGTAGCAGTAATAATTTCTGGAGGATTTATGGACTGCTTATGAAAATGGACTCATGAGGAGTTGAGTGTTTTGAAAAAATTATCTGAGAGCTACTTATGTTCTGGTGGTCCACAAAAAAAAAAAAAAAAAAAATTAAGTATTTCAGAACACATGAGAGGTCTCTATTATGTGTTTGGTAAATTTCCTTTCATATTATTAGATGGGTAAATAGTGTCAATTACTATTTGTATATCCTTTCAAAAATCTGCCGCCACATCTATAAGTTTAGGCTGGCAAAAAAGGGTGTAATAAATTTATTTATAGAGCTATACAAATAGGAGAGAATTCTATAAATGGCACTTAAAATTCATTGCTGGAAAAAAATTGGTTCTAAACATGATTTTATAAAGGATGTGCACCATTTACGCGGGGCTGCTGAAAAGTTCTCAGCCCAACCAGGAAGAGAATGATATGGAGCCATGAAACTTACAAGTTATTCCACACTTTTTTGACATTTTGAAACTAAAGTGTGGAATAACTTGTGGGTTTCATGGCTCCACATCATTCTCTTCTTGGTTGGGCTGAGAACTTTTCAGCAGCCCCTCATATAGAATCACAATTGATGCAGATTCCTTCACCTAACTTTAGATGGCACCCAAGTTAATTGAGTTGAGGCCCTATCTATAACTATGTATGCAACTTTTCAGAACATCTCTGACATGCCCATAGTCACACCCCCTTTTAAATTATGTTCTAGTAAAGTTGGGCACCATGCCTTATCGATTAACATGGAATCAGATGCATGCATACATTTTATGCAATTAACCCATAAGCAATTAACTTCAATAAACAGTTGTTAGCTCCCAATTATTGATAGTTAAGGACTCATTACTCAATTTGGATGTGCACAAAAATTTGGACACACAAATCTGGGTGCCATATATAAAATTCGGGGATACTGGCTTAATATTGCCTGTAATTTGTACAATGGTGGTACAGAGAGCAGCACTGAATATGTGTTTTAAATGTGGCATGTGGTTATTCACCCTTCAATATTTTGCCCTTTTTTTCTGTCACATATAAGCATAGAATGAACATAAGAACATAAGAATTGCTGCTGCTGGGTCAGACCAGTGGTCCATCGTGCCCAGCAGTCCGCTCACAGGGTGGCCCTCTGGTCAAAGACTAGTGCCCTAACTGAGACTAGCCTTACCTGTGTACATTCCGGTTCAGCAGGAACTTGTCTAACTTTGCCTTGAATCCCTGGAGGGTGTTTTCCCCTATGACAGACTCTGGAAGAACGTTCCAGTTTTCTACCACTCTCTGGGTGAAGAAGAACTTCCTTATGTTTGTATGGAATCTATTCCCTTTTAACTTTAGAAAGTGCCCTCTCGTTCTCCCTACCTTGGAGAGGGTGAACAACCTACCCTTATCTACTAAGTTTATTCCCTTCAGTACCTTGAATGTTTCGATCATGTCCCCTCTCAATCTCCTCTGCTCAAGGGAGAAGAGGCCCAGTTTCTCTAATCTTCCATTATATGTCAACTCTTCCAGCTCCTTAACCATCTTAGGCGCTCTTCTCTGGACCCTTTCGAGTAGTATCGTGTCCTTCTTCATGTACGGCGACCAGTGCTGGATGCAGTATTCCAGGTGAGGGCGCACCAGGGCCCGGTACAGCGGCATGATAACCTTCTCCAATCTGTTCGTGATCCCCTTCTTAATCATTCCTAGCATTCTGTTTGCCCTTTTCACCGCCACCGCGCATTGCGTGGACGGCTTTATCAACTTGTCGACCAGTACTCCCAAGTCTCTTTCCTGGGGAGGGGGTCTCTCCAAGTACTGCCCCGGACATCCTGTATTCGTGTATAAGATTTTTGTTACTGACATGCATCACCTTACACTTATTCACGTAGAACCTCATTTGCCATGTTGCAGCCCATTTCTCGAGCATGTTTATGTCATGTTGCATATCTTCGCAATCCTCCTGCGTCTTCACTACTCTGAATAACTTAGTATCATCTGCAAATTTAATCACCTCACTCATCGTGCCAATTTCCAGATCATTTATAAATATGTTCAAGAGCACAGGCCCAAGCACCGAACCCTGTGGCACTCTACTGGTGACGCTTTTCCAGTCCAAGTATTGTCCATTTACTCCCACTCTCTGTTTTCTATCCGCCAGCCAGATTTTAATCTATAACTAAAACAAAAATAAATAACATAAAAAGCGTACAAAAATTTGTGTTATATGAATGTGTTCAGTCGGAAACACCCATCCAGTACCAGCAGCAGTGCGTTATAAAGGCATTATTGGCAACATCATCGCACCCTCCTACCTACCACTTATTACTTGATGGTATGTTTAAACCTTAGAAATCAACTCAAATAAATCAAAAATAAATATAAAGTAATCCAACTTATTTTATAGTGTTCAGCTGATGTTGATCAAGGCAGTGAATGTCAATTGTCCAAAATTCTACTGAACTCTGCCGAGATAAATCCCAAGTGTTATACCAAGTGTTCATAAAGAAATCATCTGTGTCACATTTGGTGAAAAAAACAACTTAATCAAAAATAACAGGTCCAAAAGATATCGTATCCACAATGATGACTTATTCCTCTTATTCCTCAACAACGATCGTGTTTCATACCTGTTGCTTCATCAGGAGGAAGACTCATAAGAACATAAGAACTGCCACTGCTGGGTCAGACCAGTGGTCCATCGTGCCCAGCAGTCTGCTCCCACAGTGGCCCTTAGGTCAAAGACCAGTGCCCTAACTGAATCTAGCCTTACTTGCGTACATTTTGGTTCAGCAGGAACTTGTCTAACTTTGTCTTGAATCCCTGGAGGGTGTTTTCCCCTATAACAGCCTCTGGAAGAGCGTTATTGGTCTTCGGGACTCCAAGTGGATTAAAACCAATAATGTGGGCGCTGGCTTCCCTGCATATGCCCTACTGAGCGTAGGGCGTATTCAGGGAAGCCAGCCCCCATGTTTTTGATTTCTAAGGTTTAAACATTCCATCAAGTAATAAGTGGTAGGCAGGAAGGTGCAATGATGTTGCCAATAACGCCTTTATAACGCACTGCTGCTGGTGCTGGATGGGTCTTTCCGACTGAACACATTCATATAACACAAATTTTTGTACGCTTTTTATGTTATTTATTTTTTGTTTTAGTTATTATGAACATTATTTAGTTGCAGAATTCTTGTAGATTTTGAATTTTCCATTAGGAATGCCATGTGTTACATTACAGCGGTGTCCCGCAAACTTTGTTGAGCCACAGCACACTAAACGTAGTGGTCGTGGCTCAAGGCAATCGGAAGTGCGTGGATGTCAACGCAGTGATGTCAAGCACATGTGTGATGTCATCACGATGTCCGCGCATGGGCAAAGGCCCTCCAGATGGGCCCTGAGCCGCCAGTAGGGGGTGCCGGCAGGAAAAACGTGTGGAGATAAGGAGAGGCGCTGGTGCCACTGATTGCCTACAGGATGTGCCTCTCACCGCAAAAAGCATGTCCTGTAGGCACTAAGTCAGCACCTCTCCTCCTCCCCAGCATCTCGCGGCACACCTGAAATCTCAGGAGACACACTAGTGTGCTGCAGCACACGGTTTGCAATACACTGCATTACAGAGAAGCTTAAGCCATTCTTACAAGAAAAATCCAGATTGTGAATCATAAATTGAAACATCAGTGTTCCATTTTTGATAGCTTTACTTTCGCTGTGTGCAACTGAATCATCAACAGTTAAGATGACTTGACTGTGCTTAATCATAATATATTTTGAGACAGTAGTTAATTAAATATTGCAACATTCTTAACATTGTTTCTAAATAAGAGGCTGCAATTAATAGAGCATGATGACAAATTCTGATTAACCATAATCCAGCAGAGTCTGGAAGCAAAAGAATTTATCAAGGTGCATTAAAATTACTTTGCTGAAATTATTTAATTGGAGATGATAATCTTGCTTGAAAAGGTAAGCTCTATACATGCTATGGTTTACAAAAGTAGGGTTTCAGTCTATGAACTTGCCTTAATTAAATTTTACCTCTCTGTCACTATATTGTTTAACTTTGTGTAGATTTTGTGAGCGATTCACTAAACATTTTCTAATGCTCTCCCCTCCCCCCCCCCCCCCCCCCCACTGTGCAATATTTCATTCTGGAATAAAAGCTAATGATCCATAAATTCTTAATGCCATATTTGTATAGCTTGTAAATTAGTCTTTAATGGGTTCAATACATTCTGTGATGTATGTCATTAATTGTTAATGGTGTTTTAACTAGATATCTTTGTGAAAGGTAGTTTATCTTCGCCACTGTTGAATGACTCTGATCCTTGTAATGCCGTCTGCCTTGCCCGCTGTTGGGCTTAGCTTATCTATGATCATACACAGCAAATGAATTAGAAGCCTGTGAAGAACAGACCACATATCAAAATTAAACATTTCCAGTGGGTAATGAACCATCACCTACTGAGTGTCAAACCTAATAAGGTCACATTGCTCTTATTTATTAATTTTATTATTTAGAGTTCTTATAAATGAACACAAGGATCACCCAGTGTAGTACATAAATAAAATAATTGGGTCTGATATTAAAATAAATAAATAAAAACCCGATCTCCTAAATTTGCGATTTCATATTTGGACCCTATATTTACATAAACGTAGAACCTCTTTTCTAAAGCTTAGCACGTGCTAAATGCTAAGAAGCCCATTTTCAGCTAAATTCTATATATGGCACTCAAAAATTGTCACCAAAAAGCACTATTTTATAAGCCTTTTTTAAAGTTAAGCATGATTTATAGGATAGTGCTTATGCCTAGGAGCCATGACTAAATTTAAGTGTGGCCATGTGCACCAAGGAAAACATGATGCAAATGCCTTTGCCTAAATTTAATTCGCCATTTTATGAAGCTGCGTTAAGCTTTTTTTATCACCGGCCATGGAGCTAATACCGCTATGAGTGGCGATAAAAAAGCCTAACACAGCTTCATAAAAGGGGGCCTAAGTGTGAATGCCCTTATTCTATAATTATGCGCATAACTGAAAGTAACATCTCTGATCTACCCAAGACCCACCCATTTCTGCACCCCTTTTTAAACTCAAGTGTTAAATTTAGGCACATATCTCGAGAATTGATTTTGGACATTTCCGACTTTGGGCAACTAGCGACTTAGACCCAAAATGGACTTAGACGTATTTTTTAATTATGCCCCTCCATGCATTCTTCCTGAAAGAGTGCATAGTCTTTCCTGCTAGTGAGTGCGTTCGGTGCACATACCACTGCACATATGGTAAGAATGCACGCATGAACATTACATAAGACTATGCTTGTATACCACAGCTCTCAGTTCTGTGTGGTTTACAAAGTAAAGATACTGGTCATTCACAGTGAATTACAATCCATTAGTTTAAAAAATTTAACATAGTAACATAGTAGATGACGGCAGATAAAGACCCAAATGGTCCATCCAGTCTGCCCAACCTGATTCAATTTAAATTTTTTAAATTTTTTTCTTCTTAGCTATTTCTGGGCAAGAATCCAAAGCTCTACCTGGTACTATGCTTGGGTTCCAACTGCCAAAATATCCATTAAAACCTACTCCATCCCATCCAAACCCTCCCAGCCATTGAAGCCCTCTCCAGCCCATCCTCCCCCAAACGGCCATATACATACACAGACCGTGCAAGTCTGCCCAGTACTGGCCTTAGTTCTATATTTAATATTATTTTCTGATTCTAGATCCTCTGTGTTTATCCCATGATTCTTTGAACTCAGTCACAGTTTTACTCTCCACCACCTCTCTCGAGAGCGCATTCCAGGCATCCACCACTCTCTCTGTAAAGTAGAATTTCCTAACATTGCTCTTGAATCTATCACCCCTTAACCTCAAATTATGTCCTCTGGTTTTACCATTTTCCTTTCTCTGGAAAATATTTTGCTCTACGTTAATACCCTTCAAGTATTTGAACGTCTGAATCATATCTCCCCTGTCCCTCCTTTCCCCTAGGGTATACATATTCAGGGCTTCCAGTCTCTTCTCATACGTCTTCTGGCGCAAGCCTCCTATCATGTTCGTCACCCTCCTCTGGACCGCTTCAAGTCTTCTTATGTCTTTCGCCAGATATGGTCTCCAAAACTGAACACAATACTCCAAGTGGGGCCTTACCAATGACCTGTACAGGGGCATCAACACCTTCTTCCTTCTACTGACTATGCCTCTCTTTATACAGCCCAGCATCCTTCTGGCAGTAACCACTGCCTTGTCACACTGTTTTTTTGCCTTTAGATCTTCGGACACTATCACCCCAAGATCCCTCTCCCCATCCGTGCATATCAGCTTCTCACCTCCCAGCATATACGGTTCCTTCGATTATTAATCCCCAAACAAGTATGTTTTTAACAATTTTCTGAATGCCAGACAGGTGCTGGAACTTAATATAAAATTACCAAGATGTTTATCCCATATACCAGCCTGATAAGATATAATTCTGCCAAAGAATCATTTGTAAATACATCCCTTATTAGATGGAAAGTCAAATATTTGCAAACCCCGTGTAAGACGTTTTCTATTAACAAATTCAAAGTGGTCAAGAAAATAACTAGGTAAAAGGCCATGTAAAGAAATACTATTGGGAGAGAGTGCACATGTCTGAAAGAAAGCATATTCATGAAAAGTGTGTACTCTTTGCAAACAGTGCACACTTATCCAGAAGAATGTGCACTTTTTTCAAGAGTACACACTGCTTCCAAAAAACATAAGCAATCTTAATGGGAGAGGGAATGACACAAAACCTTTTGAGCTACACACCTTATCCGCCAGCACTGGTGGCATTTTCATGGCAACAGTTATGCTTTTTGGCTCAGCAGATTCTGCTCATTTGGGCTTCCAAATAAGAGTGTGCAGGCCTAAAATTGTCATTTTGTTTTGATTCCCATGTCGTTTACTGGATTTTTCTTTTAATTAGGGATATTTTTGATGTTATTGTTTTGTTTTATGCTTTTTTTTTTTTTTTCAATTACAATGTCATCATTAGAGCACTTTAATTATAGTATGTACGATTGTTCTCTGCTCTGGGTATGGGCAAGTTAGAAATAATAAACTATAACGATGGCCCCCTTTTATCAAACTGTGTTGGGGGTTTTTATCGCTTGCGACTACAGTAAAAGCTGCAACGCTCATAGAATACATCCCTTACAAGATCATGAAGGGCATAGAGAGAGTAGAGAGGGACAGATTCTTCAAACTTTCAGAGAATAAAAAAACAAGAGGGCATTTGGAAAAGTTGAAAGGAGGCAAATTCAAAACTAATGCTAGGAAATTCTTCTTTACACAACGGGTGGTGGACACCTGGAATACAATTCCAGAGGAAGTTATAGGGCAGAGTACAGTACTGGAGTTTAAGAAAGGTTTGGACAAATTCCTGCTGGAAAAGGGGATAGAGGGGTATAGATAGAAATTTACTGCACAGGTCCTGAACCTGTTGGGCCGCCGCGTGAGCGGACTGCTGGGCGCGATGGACCTCGTGTCTGACCCAGCGGAGGCATTTCTTATGTTCTTATGTTCTTATGAATGCCTATGAGTGTCAAAAAAACAACATGGATTGATAAAAGGGGACCTATAATACCGTACCTATTGATAAAAAGACTGTATTATTGTATAATAGTGCTCACTATTGATTGCATAGGGAAAAAATAAAATGATTTTTTTTTCCTTGTGATTTTGGATTGGAACTAACCTCCCTTGGGCTAGAACACCATTATACTTAACTACCCATAATAATTTTCTCAATTTTATATCCCTTGAGGCTTCTTCTGCATAGTAGCTAATGTGAATCCTAAGCTACCCTAGTAAATGGTCTTAGAGCCAGATTCAATACATAGTGTCCAAAGTTAGGAACCGGAAAGATCTATGGTAAACTAGTATTTTATAAAGAACACTCAACTTAGAGCACCTTTTATAGTAACTAGTTTATCACAGAGTTACTAGATGTCCAGATTTACTGGGACATGTCCTCTTTTTAGAGGACTGCCCTGGCGTCCCAACAGCTTTTCAAAACTCAGCACTTTGTTCATGGTAGACGATTTAAGCAGGCTAGAGAGGTACCCTGTCCACTTATATCACTTTCAATAACAGCTAGTATTGCATATTTTAACCTTAGATGTTGTCAGTTTTAAGATGTATGTTACATTCACTTCTTTCTGATGGCTTCTGTCCCTTGAAGCCTTTGCGTGGGTAACAGTAATTACAAATGAAAACATAGGGATGGATGCTTGTAATTCTGTTCACTTTATAGTATTTGAATTGCTACTGATTAATAGTAGAAAATTTTTCTTAGTCCTCAGTTCCAACAGAAATCATATTTACATTGAAGGATTGTATTTAGAAATGCAGAAAATATACTGGAAAATAAAATTAGTGCATATTGTGAGATGGAGTTGCATTGTTTATACAAACTCTTCGGTGTACTCAAGAAGCTCTCTTCTGTGTTCCATCAATGACATTTTTGAAACATTTTTGAATTAATAATAATAACAGTTTATATACCGCAGTACCGTTAAGTTCTATGCGGTTTACAAAAGATTAATGAAGTACAAGTTGAGAGAAGTTAGGGGATTGATCAACAAGAGGGGGATGGGACAAGAGAACTGTTGAAGAGGGGAAAGAGAGGAGCCCTTTATAAGGCCCTTTATAAGGGCATTACAAAAAAGGAAATAAGGCACCTTCAGATAGTGCAGAATACTGCTATCAAGATCATTTATGGCGCAAAGAAATATGACCATGTTTCTCCTCTTCTATTCAACGCACATAGAACATAGAATTAGTTACAAAATTTTACTATTCATTTTTACAACTCGCTCAAATAATCAACCAGAGTTTATTAATAGACTCCTAATTCCCTATTATCCCACTAAATCTCTTCGTTCTACATCACAAAATCTCCTCGTCGTTCCATCATTAAAACGAATTAACACGTTGAGATCCAACAACTTCGCTGTCACTGCACCCTCTCTTTGGAATTCGCTGCCTAATCATTTACGAATCGAATCCACAATAAAGCAATTTAAAGCAAAACTAAAAACATTCTTATTTTGAAGATGCTTTTGGATAAAAACTGTCCTTTTCAGGACTAAAACAATCACAGCTTCTACCCTCACCTACTGTTTTACCCCTAAGTGTGCTTTTTCTCAAAGATTGTAGTTCTACCCTTCTTTCCTAATTGTGTGCAGTTAGTATATATGTTTTTATATGTGTCTACTAACCTAACATGGTTCTGTATAATATTTTAACTCCAACTGTTTTGTTCCTTTTAAGATATATTTTTTTTTATTACTGTACACCGCCTAGAAATTTGAATAAGCGGTATAAATTTTTTCTAATTAAATTGAAACTTGAATTACATGTAGAGATTTTGGCCCTGATTCTATACGTGGTGCCTAAAGGTAGACACTCAGTTAGGTGCACTTAGTCAATCTAGGCATATAACTTATTTTTTTTAATTGGCTTAATCGGTGCTGTTAATTGAAAACAATTTTAAAAATTAATTAGTTTGTAGGTACCTCAATAGGTACCTACCACTTTGAGGTGGACATCTATGAGGCACCTACCAGCAAGTAGGCATGGTTAGGGGTAGATTCAGAGTGGATTTTGGGTGTGGTTTGACTTAGGCAACAGTAGGTACCTAACTTAGGTGCACTCATTTAGGCCTAAATGGGAGTTCACTTAAGATTCCAACGCCTAGGTACAATTCTATAAATGGTTCCTAGTGGATGATTAACAATTGTGCTTAACAGTGCCTAGGAGCTAGGTGCCATTATAGAATCAAGGATTTCTTGTCTATAGCCTCTACTCTTTGGAATCATTATGGGACAGAATACCTAGTTGTATTTCTTTGCAAAGAGCTATTTGACAAAGAGATCCAACCAAATTTCATAGTTTTAGACCTGTTTTTACTTTTTTTTTTCCTTTCTCTTTTTTTGGCTTCATCTTTGCAAGTAAAGTCATATCCCCAGCTACTGAGACAGACACTAAAACCATATTAAGAGAGTAACATTTCTTTTTCAGTCACTTTTACTGTAAGTTTTTCATTGTGAAAGTTTTAAGTGGATTAGCAAAATTTATGCCAGAGAAAAACATCTAATTTGCTAGGACAAATGAAAATAATCCTCTGTTCTATTAATCAGAACTGTTCAGTATTGCTTTTTAGTTTATTTACTGCCTAAATATGATGTAGAACTGTGGATAGGCTTACCAATGAAAAAAGGAAAAAATGTGATTTCTATCATTCCTTCTTTTCTATCCCACCTCCCTCACATGTTTTCAAGGAAACATGTGTCTATTATTCTTTCAATTATGAGTATTATGGATTTTTTTTAACTAAACATACTGCTACTTATCATTAAAAACATACATAATTCCATTTTCTCTGTCCAGGGTCCTGACTTAGACTTCAAACTTCTCTTAATACTTTCAGGAAAGATCTTAAGACTTTTTATTTAATGATGTTTCTCATAGGCATTTGATTTTAAAATCTTTTGTAATACAGAATATTCCAGTTGAAACATATAGACCATCCCTTTGACCTCTTGTGTTATCCTTTCTTCTTGCTTTTCTATCACGAATTGTAGTTCATTCCCGTTACCCATTCGTGTCATGTGATGTTGTTATTGAATTTTTATTTTTATTTATAACAATATTTTTGTAAGCTGCTTAGTTATAATATGATTTGCAGGGTATCAAAAAAATAATAAACTTGAAACTTGAAAACAGGTACATATGTGTATCACAAACACTAATATAAGGGCACTACAACAAGCAGAGCAACCAATAAAATGATAAAGGAGGAGGAAAAAGTCTCAGATCCCAACCTCCACCCTATAGAAACAGGTGACAGTTATAGCAGGGTAAAATACCTGATAGGCATAAAAATATCCTCATCATATACAAATTAAATTGAAGCTCTTTGCAATGCAAGTAAATCCACAGAAATTTAAAAAATTAATAAACACGAGGGTCATTTCATAAATAATGCACACTATTTTTTAAATTTACAAGTTTTTTTCTCTCAAGTATTTCTTTACAATCCTTCAATATAGTCTCCCTGCTTTGCAATGACCGAGTCCCAATGTCCGGGAAGCTTCATTATTCCATCCAAGACACCATTTTTGTTCAGTTGCCGAATGGCTCAGGTAATGGCAGAAGAAAGCTCTTCAAGAGATGCAAAACGATGTCCACGCATAGGTTGTTTCAACTTTGGAAAAGGTCGAAGTCTGGTGGACTCATGACTGAACTGTAGGGAGCTTGAGGTAATAGTTGTATTCGCATAGTTTTTCAATGATGACATTCCCTATGTGCGGGCGAGCATTGTTGTGAAGAATGAGTGGCCCAGCCAAGAGCAACTAAGGTTGGATTTTGTGCATTTTTTGCAAACAAAATCACAATAATACACTGCTTTGACACTTCTTCCACATGGAACTTTGTCTGTGATGATGATGCCTTCATGATCATAAGCAAAAATCATCATTTGTTTCACACATCATTCATGCGTTGTTGATTTCGGCCTTCCTGGTCTTGCATCATCATCTATGCTCACACAACCACTCCGAAAATGAGTTGCTCACTGAGAAACTGTACTACGATCCACTGTACTACGCACTGTGGATTTCTAGCAAGTTTTTACCACGTAGAGTTTCAATCTTAATGCACGACCTCTGATCGTCAACAGACACAGTACCCGAGACACCTGCAGCCTCCATTTCCCACACTTGTCACAGCCACACTATGTGCACTACAGAGCTCCTAAGCACACGTCCTGCTGCTTTAAGCACTGGAGTGAAAGTGAAACAAGGTTTACTGCAATTGCATCATCCACTCCCCAATGCTGCCAACCTGTGCATTACTTATAAAATTACCCTCGTAAAAGGCTTATCTACATTCCCGAAGATGACCAGCGTTTCACATTCATGGTTGCTTCAGGGTGTGAATACACTCAGTAGCATAGCAAAGGTAAAAGGTGCCTGGGGCAGTGGCACCCTCTTCTCTGCCCCCCTCCACTCCACGCGTGTGACACTTCCCTTCCCCCGCACATCTGTAATGTTCCTGGTGCGAGCAGCAACCCTCATCCTGCTGTCGCACCGGCGTTGGCTCTTCCCATGATGTCACTTCCTGGATGCGGGTCCAGGAAATGATGTCAGAATAAGAGCTGACACTGGTGTAACAGCAAGTTGGAGGTTGCTGCTCGTGCCAGGAATGTTACAGAGGTACAATGGAAGTGACGTGCGCACATGGCAGTGGGGGGAGGGGGAGGGAGCAGGGTGTAGAGAGAAGGACGGGTGCCTGTGTCCTCATGATGGCTCCCAGGGCTTACCACCCCCTCTTACTACGCCACTGAACATACATCACAGACTTAGCAAAAAAATGCCACAATCACTTCATAATGCCGATACATGCATACACATAAGTGCTGAAAAATACATTAGTTGTATTGTGTAAAGAGGAAAACAATGAAAAGTACCTGTGTTGTCAGAAACCACCTCAGTGGATTTTTGTTTCTTCACAAACGTGGCTACAAGACGCCTTCCATCATATTGTATTTCCCATGCAGATAAAGGAGGAACAGTTGTTATACTTAATATTGAAGACTATGATTAAAAATAAAAGTTTACACATGACTATCTGTTCCTTCTGACTAATTGGAGTTAAATTTCACCAAGCAAGGCTTGAAAGGAGTGCTTCTCACTAAATTTAGACCATCCACATGTCCCAGTGCTTAATATTTTGTCAAAGATTCATAAGACCCTGTTAGGACCCCCTGGACACCCCGTTGTTTCAAGAAGAAGCTCAGTTTTGGAGCCCCTTTCCTGTTTCATTGACCTTGCTTTTTTACACCTGATTGTGCTTATAGGTTTTTCTTATTTCCAGGATTCCTCTTACTTTTTAGGTAAACTGGCAGCAATTAAAGACGTTACGGAGATCTCTTTTCTTGTTACCTGGGATTTCAAGTCCTTATACACAGTTATGCCACGAATGAGGCAATTTGTATTTTCAAAGAGTTTTGGCATTTGACTTCTGAAAATAGAAGGATTCCTACTGATTGCACAGAGCACCAATTTAATTTGTATTTGAGGATGTTTTTTTTTATGCCTATTGGTTTTTTTACCCTGCTATACCTGTCCCCTGTCTCTGTAGGGTGGGGGTTAGGATTTGAGACTTTTTCCTCCTCCTTTTTCATTTTATTGGTTGCTCTGCTTCTCTGGTCACTTGTAGTGCTCCTCTATTAATGTTTGTGATACACGTATGCACCATTTTTGTTTTTTATGACAAGTAGAATTGTGTTTAGTTATTACAGTATTTTTCTGCTGTCTTTTGTATTGGCTTCTTCTTTTTTTACAACATAAATTGTATAAATGTGAATTTCTTAAAATATTCATGTACACTCTATTATATTATTTATCAATATCTATATCTACAGTATATAGATAGATACACATACACACACACATAAGCTTTGCTTTTCTGGAAACAGTTCACTAACAAGTTCCTTTTTGCCATCTATTACACGTCGAGTGCTAGGTTTGGTTTCTAATAGTTCCTTTTCATCTAACTGCCTACTGCTGACTGTGGAAAGTGTAGGTTTGGCTACGATGATGGCTCTCTGTAATGGCTTTGATTACACCCTCTGCATCTTCTTCACACTGCCAGCCTTTCAATTGAACAGCACATTATGCCTGGATAAGACTCAAAAGAGCAGCTTAATATCAGGGTTCTCCAGAACTATAATGAACGGTTCAAGATCAAATAGATAAAATTTTAGTACAGATTTCAGTACAGTCCACAAGGCAAAACACATCAGTGCAAGATATGTAACTTTTCAGGGCAAAGATGAACTGTTATTTTCTTGTATCACCCAAAAAAAAAAGTTTTACGCAATGATAAGTCTTCTAAAATAGCCTGCAAGAAAGCATTTTTTCCCCAGTGTGGTCCCATGCTTCATATGCCCTGTACCAAACATGTAGAGTCAACAAAGGTCATTTTTGAAGCATATATACAATATGTGTAAATAGTATTTTCTGTATATGAGGGGGTGCTGAAAAGTTCTCAGCCCAACCAAGAAGAGAATGGCGTGGATATGGTTCAATCAATGATCTGAAACAATGTCAAAACCATAGAATTTTGTTTCTGAAGATTGGCACTTAACAAAATAAGATAACACTCTTTTCAGCTAAAGTGGCAGGGAGGGGGGACAGGGTGCAGAGCTTGGCAAGGAGTGGGGTTTGGATGCAGAGCCTGGCAGAGAGAATTTGGTTCAGAATGTTTTTTTTCTTGTTTTCCTCCTCAAAATCTAGGGTGAGCATTTTTAGCGTCAGCCACTGCGATAACAATTACGATGCTCATACAATTCCTATGAGTGTCCACCACAGCCGGTGCTAAGAACGCTAGCGCAGCTTTGTAAAGGTACATTAGATAGATTGTTAGCCCACCAGAATAGAGAGAGAAAAATGTTTGAGTATCTGAATAAATTCAAGTAAACCGTTCTGAGCTCCCCTTGGAGAACAGTATAGAAAATTGAACAAACAAATAATAAATGATTACAATGACATTAATTATTCTACATACAAAAGTATTAATATATTGAACTAGTAAATTAACATATGCATGTTAGTTCCAATCAAATTTGACCAGAAAAGGATTTAGGCATCAACATGATAATACATTGAAATCCTCTGCTCAGTGTGTGGCAGCAGACAGAAAAGCAAATAGATTCCTTGGAATAATTAGGGACAGAATGGAGAATACAACATACTGAGACTACACCTTGAGTATTATGGGTAATCCTGGTCACCGCATCTCAAAACAGATATAGCAGAATTAGAACAGGCAGAGAGCAGTGTTATATAGAAACTAAGGCCCTCTTTTACTAAGGCGCACTAACTAATTAGCGTGCGCTAATTGATTTACAGGATAACATTTGTTACTTTTGCTGAAGTAATAATTTTGCCAAATTTTACTACTTTTACCTAATTACATTTGATGTTTGCTCTTAAATGTAAAAAGTAAAAGTGGAAGGAAGATGTACACTTCTCCCTCCGTATTTGTGGTTTCGGCACTTGCAGTTTCACATATTCGAGATTTTTCATCGGCTGACTCCGCCCCCTAAAAATTACGTTATGATTAAAGTTCCTTTTACTTTTGCTGTACTGTAAAAAAAAGTTTAGCGCTTATCAACATTCACTCTGCTTCCATGCTTTTTCCTACAAAATCAAAGTTTCAAAACTTTCACCCTGAAAATCGCTGGTTCACAGTGTGCACAGTGAAAAACGCTGCTTCCCAGCATCCATAGAGTGAAATGCTGCTTCCCAGCAGGCATGGAGAAAATCGTTTGCCCGCTTAAAGCTTTCTGAATCACTGCTTGTATGCTTAAAGCTCTAAAAGCTGCCAAAGCATTCTGAATCGCTGCTTGCATTGTGAATATTAATACTGTAGTATTTTGTAGTACAGTACAATAGTCTTTTTCAAAAACCGCAAATAACTATTGTATATGTTATTCGCGGTTTTAATAACAAAAATGCTGTCTTTTACAAAAAACCATGAATAACATATACAATAGTTATTCATTGTTTTTCCATATTTGCGGCTATAGCCGGAACACATCCCCGCGAATACGGAGAGAGAAGTGTAAATGACAATTCCTTAGTAAACCAAATGAAACGGGAAAACCGGGGACAGGATTTTACTATTGCAAGCCTCATCTTGCATAGGGTAGATCATTTCATCTTAAATGTTGCTGTTTAATGAATATATCCTCTAAGAACAGTGGATTTGCATGTGTTTGAATTGGTCAGATGAGCTGGGTCACTTTAAAGCAGAGAAGAAGCTGAAGCTGGTAGCAATTCTTGATGAACAGACATTGTAGTTGCAGTACTTTAGACTTTTTACTCAAAAAGTATCATTTTAGGCACTTACCCCCCTTTTATGAAACAGTGTTAGCGTGTTTTATCAGCAACCATGGTGGTAAAAGCTCCAGTGCTCATAGAATTCCTTTGAGCCTCAGAACCTTTACCGCCACGGCTGGCAATAAAAACGCTAATGCTACTTCATAAAAGGAGGGGGGAGGGGTTACTTTTTTACTTTAATGAGTACATTTTTAATTTGTTGTTCATTATACTTTTTATTTTTACTTAAGTATCAAAATATGCATTTACCTTTACTTTTACTTAAATACTTTGACCTAGTATTTTAAATTACACTGGTAGAGAAATGGGTGACCAAAATGATAGAAGGCATTGAACAATTCCCCCCTGAAAAGAAGCCGAAGGTGTTTGGACCCTTCAGCTTAGAGAAGAGACAGCTGAAGAGAGATGTGATAGAGGCCTACAAAATAATGAGCGGAATGAAATAGGTAAACATGAATCACTTGTTTACTCTTTCAAAAAGTCTAGGGAATATGCAATTAAGTTGCTAAGTTGTACATTTAAAATAAATGGGAGAATTAATATGATCATAATTTTCCTTTGTATGTTTGCATTTTTCGTATGCTCTTTTAACATATTTAAGAAATTGCAATTTTAAAAAAAACCAAATGGGAGATATTTTTAGTAGTAATGTAATGTGGAAAAAAAAGGGAGGGGAGAAAATTAAAAATGATATAATTATATTAGGTTTTTATAATTATATTCAGTTGTTTGAGAGTGCCTGTAATGATGCTTTATTTATTCTGTACATTGACTGTTAGTAATTCTGGATGTTATTACTAATAAAAAAATAACTATAAAAATACACATGGGAGAAAATATTTTTCACTCAGCACACAGAGCTCTTTTTACAAAGCTGTGGCAGCCAAAAAAAGAAAGGAAGTGGGGGAGAGAACTATTCACATCAACCTGTGATAGTGCTAAGTTGCAAATCATTTATTAAATACAAAACATCTATAAATGAATATCAGTCCATATGACATATTCTTTTTATGGGTCCTTCTGGACTCTCTTATATCCGACATGGTCCATGTTTCAGCTGTGATACCAAAGCCTGCATCAGGGGTGTGGGTAAACAATCCACTAGATGGCGTTGAGCCACTTTGCATCTATGGAAAAATACTGTGCAGGCACAAATCCAACACATCGCACAAGGAACCCGTGACTAGGCCTTGCGCAAACACCACTGATATTCATTTATAGGTGTTTTGTATTTAATAAATGATTTGCAACTCAACACTGTCACAGGTTGATGTGTACAGTTCCCTCCCCCACTTTCTTTCTTTTTTTATGGTCTTTACCGTGGGGTTGTCGTCTCTGTTTTTGTGTTTATGCTGTGGTAAATGCGCCAAAGTCCATAGGAACTGAAAGGGCCTTGATGAAGTTACAGGGAAATGCTCTTAAAATCAATTGGAGGAAATTTTTTTTCACTCAGAGAATTGCTAAGCTCTGGAACGCATTGCCAGAGGATGTGGTAAGAGCGGATAGCTTAGCTGGTTTTAAGAAAGGTTTGGACAAGTGCCTGGAGGAAAAGTCCATAGTTTGTTATTGAGAAAGACATGGGGGAAGCCACTGCTTGCCCTGTATCGGTAGCATGGAATATTGCTACTCCTTGGGTTTTGGCCAATTACTAGTGACTTGGATTGGCCACCGTGAAAACGGGCTACTGGGTTTGATGGACCATTGGTCTGACCCAGTAAGGCTATTCTTATGATCTTAATGTTAGGAATTATCAGGAAAGGAATGGAAAACAAAGATGAAAATGTTATAATGCCCTTGTATCGCTCTATGGTACGACCACACCTCGAATACTGTGTGCAGTTGTGGTCACCCTATCTCAAAAAAGTTATAGCGGAATTAGAAAAGGTAATGAGAAGGGTGATAAAAATGATAAAAGAGATGAGACTACTTCCCTGTCTTTGTAAAAAGAACCCAAAATTAAGTTCTGAAATTCATTGCCAGAGGATGTGGTGAAAGCTGTTTGTGGAGCCAGATTTTAAAAAGATTTCTGTCACTGTGACTATTAAGTAGAAATAATCAGCTATCTTCCACTAAATATTAACAGTTAGCGAGCCAAACACTATTTAACCGTCCAGGAGACATTCCAAGCTGGATAAATAGTGCTGAATATCAGGGGGCTGGTGTTTATTCAATGAGCATGTTTGGGTATGATTTTCAGGCAACAGCAAACAGCCTGGCTACTTCCTGCAGTCGGTAATGAACCCGGAAATTCAATACCTGGGCTATATCCGGAAACCAGCATTGAATTTCCAGTTTATTTTTTGCCGCTTTTGGCACAGCCAACTAAGCCAATATTCATCAGCTGACCAGCCAAGTCAAAGTGGCCAAAAAAAGAGCTGCTATTTACTGTAGTTGGGTCTATCTGGCTGTTAAACTTAACTGGTCAGGCAGTGAATACTTATTGGTGCTAACTGACTGTGTCACATGACATAGCAGGAGACCGGACAAGCCGCTGACTGGCTGTCTCCCATTGAATATTAGTCATTAGCCAGCTTAGCGCTATTTAGACAGCTAAGAAGGATTCATTCCTTGCCCGCTAAATAGGTTGAGTTTATGTTTATTTAGATTAATAAAATTGCCTTTTTTATTTTTTTTAGAAAGTAAATCAAAGCAATGAACAGATAAAAATTAAAGTTTCACCCAATAAAGAGTGTAGACGCTTGAAGAGCTGGGACCTATATTTCTTTATTCCAGAAGAAAGAGACCCAAAACTGTCAGTGTTTTGGCTCATGGACTGCCTCAGGGGTCTTTTGAGCAATCATACAATTTTTCTTTTGGTCCAATCTTTTTTTGAACTATTTTCAGCAATTCACAGAAGCAGATCTTGTCCTCCTTCTCTAATCAAACTTTGTATAAAGAAAGACATATACAAAGGATAGTTATCCTATAGGATTTTGAACACTCATATATTACAATTTAGGGGCAAATTCTATAAACGGCATCCTACCGCTGTCTAGCCAGCCATTTTCAAAACTCCAAAAGGCCAGTTTCTGTATAGGATGCCTGGTCTCAGAAGCCGCCTAAGCGGCTTTAGAGAATGGCACATGGGCATCCTATACAGAATCGCCACCCCGATTCTCTAACCGGCGTCCATGACACAGATGCCATTTAGAAAATTGGGTTGCCACTAAGCTGATTGCGACAAGGGAATCTCTCTGCCACGATGAGCTGAGGGGCAGCGGCAGGGAACCCCCAAGCCCCACTGCAAGTCGGCCAGCAGGAGGGATGCCCACTTCCTCCTACCCCCCCACCCCCCGAAGCATACCCCCCATGAATCATCCCTGCCATACTGGGACAGACCAAAGGTCCATCAAGCCCAGCATCCTGTTTCTAACAGTGGCCAACCCAGGTCTCAAGTACCTAACTAGAACCCATGTAGTGAAACAGATTTTATGCAGCTTATTCTAGGAAAAAGTTGTAGATTTCCTCAAGCCATCTCAATAATGACCTATGAACTTCTCTTTTAGGAAATTATCCAAACCTTTTTTAAACCCTGTTAAGCTAACTGATTTCACCACATTCTCCGGAAATGTTTTCTTTGCTTTGTTTTAAATCTACTACTTAGCAGCTTCATCGCACGCCTCTAGTCCTAGTATTTTCAGAAAGAGTAAACAAGCAATTCATATCTACCCTTTCCGCTCAACTCAGTATTTTATAGACCTCTACCATATCATCCCTGAGCCATCTCTTCTCCAGGCTAAAGAGCCCTAGGCACTTTAGCCTTTCCTCATAGGGAATCATCCCATCCCTTTTATCATTTTTGTTACCTCAGAAGCAACAGAAATCTCAACCTTCTGCTGCACCTAAGGCTACTCAGCCTTTTTGACTGTTTAAAACAGAGCATAACCTCCACCGTTCTGTATCTATATTATCTTCCCCTTATTGGAGGTCGTCTCTATCATTTTTATCACCGATGGGAGACAATAACATCCGACCTTTGGGTGTTGTCAATCATCAGGGAAGGATACTCTCTTCATTTCACTCAGGTTTCACCAGAGCTCCCTCCAAGAGAGTATCCTTCCAGTTCATCCCAGACCGCCCTTCTTCTTCAGGAAGCTCAAGCTGTGCTTTATCTTCATGCCATCGAACCAGTTCCTTTGGACCAGCAGAACAGGGGATTTTACTCCCGTTATTTCCTTGTTCTGAAGAAGACAGGCAATCTGCGACCCATTCTGGATCTTAGGGCTCTCAAAAAATTTTTAGTCAAAGAAAAATTTTGCATGTTATCCCTGGCATCCTTTTATCCCCTCCTAGATCAGAATGACTGGTTAGGCTCTCTAGATCTCAAGAAGGCTTATACTCATATTCCCATTCATCCGGCCTCCCGCCAATATCTCAGATTTCGGGTGGGAAATCTGCATTATCAATACAGAGTGCTGCCCTTTGGCTTGGCTTCATCTCCCAGAGTGTTCACCAAGTGCCTGGTAGTGGTAGCTGCAGCTCTCAGAAACCATGGCCTTCAGGTATTTCCCTACCTGGACGACTGGCTCATCAAAGATTCAACATCTCAAGGGGTTATTGCAGCGACCCAACGGACTACGTGGTTCCTACAGAGTTTGGGATTCTAAATCAACTTTCCCAAATCCCAACTTCAACCCTCTCAGAATCTACAATTCATTGGAGCTGTTCTGGACACTATCCAACTCAGAGCATTCCTTCCACAACGTCTGGACGCTCTCCTCCAACTTTGTCATGCTGTGTCTTCCCGCTCTTCAATTTCGGCGAGACACATGATGGTACTACTGGGTCACATGGCCTCCACAATACACGTGACTCCTTTTGCCAGACTTCACCTCAGAATTCTTCAGTGGACCCTGGCATCTCAGTGGACGCAAGTTTGTGACCCACTTTCTCGACACGTAACAGTCATTCCTTCATTGAAGCAGTCTCTCCGTTGGTGGATACTCTCTTCCAATCTCTCCAGAGGTATGCTGTTTCAAACGCCCCCTCATCAGAAGGACCTCACAACAGATTCCTCGACCTAGGCTTGGCACGCTCATCTCGATGGTCTCCGTACTCAAGGCCACTGAACCAGTTCGGATCGTTAGTGTCACATCAATCTGTTGGAACTAAGATCAACTTTCAAGGCTCTCAAAGCTTTTCAACATCTTCCTCATGACCAGATAGTCCTCATTCGGATGGACAACCAAGTCGCCATGTATTATGTCAACAAACATGGAGGGATGGGATCTTCTTCCCTTTGTCAAGAAGCTCTGAAGATTTGGGATTGGGCAATCTGCCACAACAACTTCCTCAAAGCTGTCTACATCCAAGGGGCAAAAAATTGCTTGGCGGACAACTTGAGTCGTCTTCTGCAACCTCATGAATGGACACTCCATTCCTCGCCTCTTCATCATATTTTTTCACAGTAGGGAATGTCTCAGATAGATCTCTTTGCAGCTCCCCACAACCACAAACTGCCTCAGTTCTGTTCCAGGATCTATTCTCCTCATCGCCTCGAGGCAGATGCTTTTCTTCTGGAATGGACTAATCTCTTCCTGTATGCATTTCCACCATTCCCCCTCATTCTCAAAACTCTTGTCAAGTTGAAGAATGACCATGCCACCATGATTCTGATTGCTCCTCGGTTCCCTAGACAACCTTGGTACTCCCTTCTATTTCAATTCAGCAGCAGGGAGCCATACCTTTTACCAGTTTTTCCATCTCTGCTTACACAGAGTCAGGGATCTCTGCTTCATCCCAACCTATAGTCTCTACACCTGACAGCTCGGTACCTCTCAACATAACTCCTCTTCAGTTTTCTCAATCTGTACGAGACATTTTAGAGGCTTCTAGGAAACCTACCACTAGACAATGCTATCACCAAAAATGGACTAGATTTTCTACGTGGTGTTTTTCTCATGATAAGGAACCTCAACATTCCTCCTTGTCTTCTGTTTTGGACTACCTTTTGCACTTATCCACTTCTGGCCTCAAGTCTACATTCATCCGAGTCCATCTCAGTGCAATTGCACCTTTCCATCACCCTATTGAAGGGAAACCTCTCTCTGCTCATCTGGTGGTTTCCAGATTCATGAAAGGACTTAATATCAAACCTCCTCTCAAACTGCCTCCTGTGGTTTGGGACCTCAATGTTGTTCTTGTTCAATTGATGAAGCCTCCATTTGAACCAATGTCTACGGCTCATCTAAAGTACCTCACTTGGAAAGTGGTGTTTCTCATTGCCCTCACTTCTGCTCAAAGAGTCAGTGAGCTGCAAGCTTTAGTTACTGATCCAACTTTCACTGTGTTCCATCATGACAAGGTGGTCCTCCGTACTCATCCTAAATTCCTCTCTAAAGTGGTTTCAGAATTTCATCTCAACCAATCCATTGTTCTTCCAGTGTTCTTTCCAAAGTCTCATTCTCATCCTGGAGAATCAGCTCTTCATACTCTGGACTGTAAACGTGCTTTGGCCTTCTATTTGGAATGCACCAAACCACACATCTGCTCCTCAACTTTTTGTTTCCTTCAATCCAAACAAGTTGGGACATCCAATCTCTATGCATACCATCTCCAACTGGATGGCTGTTTGTATATCATTCTGCTATGCCCAGGCTGGATTACACCTACATAGTAGAGTCACAGCCCATAAAGTCAGAGCTATGGCAGCTTCAGTAGCTTTCCTCAGATCTACACCTATTGAGGAAATTTGCAAGGCTGCTACTTGGTCCTCGGTTCACACTTTCACTTCTCATTATTGTCTGGATGTTTTCTCCAGACGGGATGGCCATTTTGGCCAGAAAGTATTACAAACTTTATTCTCCTAAATTGCCAGTGTTCCCACCATCCCATTCTGGTTAACATGGAGGTCATCCTCATGTGAGAATAGGCTGCCTGCTTGTCCTGGGATAAAGCACAGTTACTTACCATAACAGGTGTTATCCAGGGAAAGCAGGCAGCTATTCTCACAACCCACCCACCTCCCCTGGTTGGCTTTCTCTGCTAGCTATCTGAACTGAGGAGACGCGCCCTATGCTGGGCGGGAAGGCACTCACTCATGTGCGGTGCGGCTGACTCGAAACTTCTAGTTTCTACAAGCAAGTCTGCTTGCGAGGCTTCTGCATCTGGGCTCCATCGATGACGTCACCCATATGTGAGAATAGCTGCCTGCTGTCCCTGGATAACACCTGTTACGGTGAGTAACTATGCTATCCCATGACTCTCTAATTTCCTCAGAAGTCTTTCATGAGGTACTTTGTCAAATGCCTTTTGAAAATCCAAATGCAGCACAATCTCAGTTGCTCCTCTTTATAATGCAAAAGACCAAACCCAACAGTAGCCCTGTTTCGCAAATATGCTGTGTGTCAGGTGTTATGGTCTCTGTAGTTGCTCCAACTGCAGGTGAAGACAGGTCAGAACCAGGAGCAAATAAATATTCAGTGGGACCCTAGGGGGGGTGAATCTATCAATGGACCACCCCACATCCAGGACATTCCCACACACCAGTTATAAAATTACCCTCTCTATTGACAAGGCTGCTGAAAATTTCACTGATCAATCCACCACCATCTGTACAGTGCCAGGACGGAGCGAGGGCAATCCACCTAGTCATAGGGATAATGGCAATTTGAAGCCACTGTTCATATACAGTACAAATAAACATAAATACATAGTTCAGCGGTTTGTTTGGACAGAAAAAATGCTGTCCTAATTTAAACCATTTTCTATACATTTAGCAGCTGAATATCGACATTATCTATACAGTCACAGTGGATGAGCACTACTCACTTATAGTCCTTGTTGTTGCCTGTCCCGATAACGACACTGAATTACTTGGGTGTTTCTAAATGTCGCGGCCAGCATTTTAAACAAATGCCTGCCGCGGTGTTAAAATATTGACCCGTTTATTTTTACACTGGCTGGGTCCTCTGGTTTACAAAGACTGCCCATTCTTCACATTACATTACAAACTAGCCACAATGCCTGACATTGGAACCCTGCAGAATTAAGTAATGTAGTCAACGGAGATCAATGGTTGTAACCTTTAGGTCAGTTACATTAATGTCTTTGCATCAAAAACAATGCAATAACTTCTAGTGGACCTATGAACATGCAATAGAATTACAATATAATCATCATCTCTACTTGTTAACATTTCAAATATTGGTTTTAAAATCACTTTGAAGCAAAAAAAGATAAACATTGACAAATGCTTTTATTTTTAAGCAAATTAATCACATCATACTCTGCACCAAACTTGATATGTAAGTGGTTTTAGATAGCTGGTAATTAAAAGTTCCTTCTGCCCTCAATTTAACCACATTTGTATGCAGTGCATGACTGAAAAATCATTTTTCACATACTTCAGATTTACAGTTCTTAGTCCTATACAGAATCAAGGTACAATACACTGAAAGAATGTGCTAATTAGTAGTTATTATATTTATTGGAATGTTCTTAAATAAGTAAATTGTTATAGAGCAAGGCTTCCTTATATTATTTCCTCAAACAGATGAAATATGTAATGTGAAATGGTATAAAAGAAGCAGGTGTATAAAATAAAACAGCTGAATATTGTTTTCATAAGTCAAACTCTACACATGCCCTGCTCCCCTCTAATATCCGAAACAAAATTGAAATATCACATTATTTTCATTATATAGGGCTCCTTTTACTAAGCTGGGTTAGGGCATTAACGTGCAGAATAGCATGCACTAAACTGCCGTGCGCGCTAGACGCTAATGCTAGCATTGAGCTGGCATTAGTTCTAGCCGTGTAGCACGGGTTTAGCATGCGCTAAAATGCTGCGTGCGCTAAAAACGCTAACGCAGCTTAGTAAAAGGAGCCCATAGTGAGAATGTGCATTAGTGCAGATTTGAATTAAATATTTAGAGCCAGTTCAAGAATGATATTAAAATGAGTGGGTAAAGATGAAGATTACAAATGATGACGAAGTTACGACTGTCTTATTTTGGTCACAATGTCAGAAGAGAAAGATCATTGGAGAAGGATATTATCTTTGGGAAGATCAAAGGAACCAGGCGAAGAGGAAGACCTGCAATCAAATGGTCGCACTTAAAGTTAGGTGTGGCTCTTAGGCATTAGTGCTGTTGTATAAACTGAGCCTAACTTTAGGCGCCATTTATAGAATAGCGCTTAGGCGAGTTTTTTCTGTGTTATGAATATTAGCAGAAGTTGACATTTGCATGCTCATGGTTGAGTGCCTACGCCTATACGATGTCAATGGTAGCACTGGCACTTCTGTGTGTGCCAAGTGATGTACATAATTTATGTTATTCTATAAGCTACAAGTGTAACTGGAAGACACGTGTCCATGTTATACTCATGCATATGCCCCCCTTCCCCTTGCCTCTGTATAAGACTCTTCTGAGACTTCATTTAGAATATTGTGTATAATTTTAGAGACGGTACCATCTAAAATATAGAAACATGATGGAGTCGGTCCAGCGGAAAGCTACTGAAATGGTCAGTGGTCTTCAGCATACAGCATATGGGGACAGACTTCAAGATCTCAATATGTACTGTATATTTTGGAGGAAAGGCAGGAGAGGGGAGCTATTACAGAGATCTTTACATACCTAGGTGGCATAAATGCACATGAGGTGAGCCTCTTTCAATTGAAAGGAAACTCTGGAATGGGGAGGGCAAAGGATGAAGGTGAAAGGGGATAGACTCGGAACTCAGATAATACTTTTTCACAGAAAAGGTGGTGAATGCATGGAACGGCCTACTGGTGGAAGTGGTAGAGATAAAAACTATATATGAATTCAAGACGGCTTAGGATAAGTAGGTTGGGAGAGGAAGGGATAGTAGATGACATGGATAGGCAGACTAGATAGGCCATATAGTCTATCTGCCTTCATTTTTCTCTGTTTCTGTGTTTAACAGGTGCCCTCTGTTACCTTTTCATTGCTGCACAGTTGTAAGATTGCCTCCTAAAAGCAGCAGTGGTAATGCTAAATAATTGTATTGATAGTTACAGATTAAGAAAACTAGCATTTGTCATTTTTATCACAATTTAGTAAAAAATTTATGTCATTAAAACAAATGGATAATTCCAAAGTACATTCATGGAGCAGAAAATCTTTACAAAGGTAGGTGCTTTATGAGAAATTAATGCTATAGAAGAAAGAGAACATGATTTCAATTATAAGTGGAACCTTCCTTTTTATCTTAAATGATTCATTGCAAAAATTTGAATCAAATTTTTTTAAAAATGTAGAGGGAATCTGAATTAGATTAAATATTGCTTCTTTTTTTCTTTCATATGGCAAATAATTTGTATTTGAGGCTTAGAACCATACTGTGCTGTAGACAACTGTTAAGGTCAATAAAGATCATGGTCTTTATCTGCATTATTTCAAATCCATTCTCTATTATCAAACATAATCAATCTAACTTGCTAAGTGGTGTGCCACTTTTTTTCTGAAAGTCAGTTCATTCTTCTGGGAGCTAGGGATCAATGATGTACTCTCAATTTATTCAGGATTACGCACACCATGAGTGTATATATAGGGGTAGGGAACTCCGGTCCTCGAGAGCCGTATTCCAGTCGGGTTTTCAGGATTCCCCCAATGAATATGCATTGAAAGCAGTGCATGCACATAGATCTCATGCATATTCATTTGGGAAATCCTGAAAACCTGACTGGAATATGGCTCTCGAGGACCGGAGTGCCCTACCCTGGTATATATAATGCAAAGCTTTAAGATGGGCCAATACTATCTGGGGGTGCTTTCATGGTTTGTTGGATTTCAGAATAAGATCAAAATTAGCTTTTCTGAAGATTTTTGGGGTCTGTATAATGCTAAACATTTAACACTCACTATGAGAGGGCGGGTGCTTGCTGTAGTTCGGAAGGTGTATTTTCATCTTCGGATAGTTAATGGATTGAGACCTTATTTAGCGGCCATATTGTTTAGGATGTTGTTACAGTCAATGGTTTTGTCCGTTTTCGGCTATTGCAGTCTGGTGTTCTTGGGAGTACCAGAATCAATCTTGGGGGGCACTTCAGGTGGCCCAAAATTCAGTGGTGGGCTCTCTGTTTAAATTGGACAGACGTGAGCACATAACAGAATATTTTATAAGGTTGCATTGGCTGAAAGTAAAGGATAAGATCTGGTACAAGTTACTGGTGAATGTCTTTATGTGCTTACAGAAGTTGGCCTCTAAACACCTGGTCCAGAGTACCTTGCTGCGTGAGCCGGCTCAGCTGCTCTGCTCAGTTGAGCATTGTGATCTGTCTGTACCATCTGTGCAGGATCTTTTTTTCCCCTCACATGTTTTGTAATACCACATCACCAAACAAGAGAGGGACATGGAATTTCACACATATTTCACATAAACATTATCACTTAATCACTTGTCACTTGCTCACCTGTTTGCACAACACATTTGATTATTATTATGCCACACCATTTTGATTGAATATGTAGCAATTTTACACATTATATCATCTTAGGATTATCATTTATGTTTAATAGGACCCCTGATGAAGGCGTGTTATCTGAAACACGGACCGTGTCGGGTCCCTTGGTTGGTAATAAGGTTGTAGATTTATTGACGGTATAATAAACAATGCCTGCATCCTGTACATAGTCTGCAGTTTTTGTTTTGTGTTTTGCTTTGCTGCTTGGTCTACTGCAGATTTGGTTGGATTCTTTCTTGTTTGAATACTTCCGGTTAAGCATTGGATCTCGGTAGCGTCTCTCCTGCTGTACTCGGGGAGCCCCCCAACAGCGACTGGTCTTCCGATGCTCCTCCAGGCATTGGGGGCATGTGTGGTCCTCTCGGGCTCAGCGTCAGGTCGCTGTCAAAGCTGAGTCTTTCCCCAAACTCAGCAGCAGATCCGCCCAAAGTGGTTGGTTGGATTGTAAACGATGTCATTACAGTCTGTCGCATATTGGAGCTAACAGAGGTAGGTGGGGGTAATCCCCTCTGTTTCCCACGTCTTTTGGGCATTGAATAGAGCTAAAAAGTTATATTTATTCCAAAAAGGTTGCCCCATACACGGAGAGCACTCCAGTATGTGCACTGCTCAGGACGCCATCTTTGCTCCTCCCCTGACATATTTTTTTTAAGGTAAACATCTAATACTGAGAATAGGTATTTCAACCTTCAAGCAAATATTACTATAAGGAAAATGAACTTCAAACAGCCAAACACTGCCAATCACCCAATGTCTGATTGGTGGTATTTGGATGTTTGAGTTCCGTTTTCCTTGTAGTAATATTTGCTTGAAGATTGAAACACCCATTCTCAGTATTGGTTTAAATTTGTGGGGTTTTGAGTGGGCTTTATTCTTTACATATTTTGATTGGAGAGATTCAATTAATGTAAACATCGCCATTTCAATCAAAATTGCATCTTATTTGTATATTTGAAGCAATGATCTTTATTAGTATAGTATAGGGTTATGAACAAACCTTAAACCAATTGGAAGGAATAGGGTCCAAAATGTTATAGGAAATAACTCAGTCACTTAATAATTAATTTATTGAAATCATCCAACTTCCAGATAGATTGATCATCCAATCCTAATGTGCAACCACCATGTGTATAGAATTTCCTTATCATATCTTCTTTCAGATATTCAACCGTTTGCATCTAGATTTAAAGTATAAACAGGATAGAGTGGTTTCAGAGAAAGGCTACTAAAATGTTCAGTGGTATTCATAATAAGGCGTATTGGGACAGACTTAAAGATCTCAATATGTATACAGTACATTTGAGGAAAGGCGGGAGAGGGTAGATATAATAGTTCTCTACTTTTGGCTTCCTCAATTGTAGACATTTTTTCAATAAATATTAAGGTTGGCCCGCAACTTTGTTCAAGTTTTTAATTTTGGTCCACTGTGTATTTGAGTTTGGCACCGCTGATCTAGAGTATATTTCCACAAGGAATATCAACTATTTACTTGTGTCTCTATTGACTCCCCCTTCCAAACATAGATCAACAGAGGTCTTCCATTTCTTCATTACATAATTTTCTTAGATCAGTTCAACTGTGAACCTGCAAAAACCACCCTGTTTCCTGGGCGAATGAAGCCGAGAATGTTTCCGTATTATTTCAGTTTTCAATAAGTTCCAATATATCTGACAAATATAAACAATAAAAGGGGTTATCCACTGAATCTGAAAATGTATCTTTCTTAAAGATAATCTATTTCAACACAAAGGTTTATTATGCTACTGGAGGCTGATTATACAAAATGATAGTGAGAGAGTTCCCATGCAAACATGTTCTCTGGTATTATATATCTTGTTTCAACGTACCAGGGTCTCCCCTGTAAATCTGCTATAAAACAAGAAATCATCTTAATATGATGAAACCAAGCATATAATAAGCTCTATTATCTGATATTCATCTTTGAGGAGAATGGAGACATTATTGTGCCTTGGACTAGCTATCTATGCCATAAATTGATCTGGGAAGTGGTATGGCAACACTTTGATAGCTGCGGCTGAAATGGTGGCAGCTTAGTAATAAAAGCACCTTTGTGTTCCAGCCAGTTCAGATGTTGGCACCTGATGAAACTAAAACTGTACAGGAAAGAAAAGCTCACCAGGCTCATAAAGAAGGTGAAACAAAACCTGCAGCTGTCAAAGCATAATTCAGACAAGGTCTCATGGATAAACCCCTGCTGAGAGGAAACTCACCTGGGAGAAACAGGAAACTGAGAAGCTCTATTCTCTGCCTTGACAGAGTGAACCCTGCAAGTCTGAGCAGGGGTAATCAAATGCATTTACCTTTCAGCATTCAAGGCTGAGGATCGTTCAGGGGGAGGAGCTCCTACAAAACGATCAAGTTCCCTCACCTTAGACTGGCTTCTTACTCCATTGTCCAGTTTCAGCAGGTTTTTCCCTTTTAATTAATATCTCATGAATAATTGAGAAAAAGAAGACCCAATAATCCACAGTGAAAACAATCCACCGATAAAAACAAAAAACTGTGGATACAGATGTTCTGGAACTGATTTATTGTACGCTGTCATATAAAACCATAAAAATACAATGATAAAAAGTACAATGATAAAAATCCAAATGGACCCTACATGGTCCGTGTTTCTGCGAACACGCCTTCCGCAGGGGTCCAATGGTTTGCAAACGCACATATAAAGAATAGGACTGAAAACACTCTATGATCTACTTTAGCTTGTCTACAGTGTTCTTTGCTCACACGTTTAAAGATCAACCATTGGACCCCTGCGGAAGGCTTGTTCGCCGAAACACAAACCGTGTGTTTGGATTTTTATCATTGTACTTTTTATGGCTTGGGAAAATTGATTTCTATGGGAGAGGAAATGATAGTAGATGGGTTGGATGGGTAGACTGGATAGGCCAATATGGTCTTTATATGCCATCATTTTTCTTTCCTTTTATCCCCTTCATGACTTTAAAAGCATAGTACAGGCATAGCTTATGTTTGGAACAGCAGGATGAGAGCCAGGGAATCCAGCATTCAAATCAAAGAAATATAGAAACATGATGGCAGATAAAGGCCAAATGGCCCATCCATTCTGCCCATCAACAGTAACCATTATCTCTTCCTCTCTCTAAGAGATCCCATGTGCCTATCCCAGGCTTTCTTGAATTCAGACATAGTCACTGTCGCCACCACCTCTTCCAGGAGACTGTTCTACACATCTACCACCCTTTCTGTAAAAAAAAGTATTTCCTTAGATTACTCTGGAGCTTATCACCTCTTAACTTTATCCTATGCCCTCTCATTCCGGAGCTTCCTTTCGAATGAAAGAGACTCGACTCATGCGCATTTATATCACGTAGGTATTTAAATTCTCTATCATATCTCCCCTCTCCCATCTTTCCTCCAAAGTTTACAGATTGAGATCTTTAAGTCTATCCCCATACGCCTTATGATGAAGACCACATACCATTTTAGTATCGTTCCTCTGGACTGACTCCATCCTTTTTATACCTTTTTAAAGATGTGGCCTCCAGAATTGTACACAATATTCTAAATGAGGTCTCACCAAAGTCTTATACAAGGGCAACAATACCTCCTTTTTCCTACTGGCCATACCTCTCTCTATGCACCCTAGCATCCTTCTAGCTTTTGCCATCACCTTTTCGACCTGTTTAGCCACCTTAAGATCATCACATACAATCACACCCAAGTCCCGCAGTTCTGTCATGCACATAAGTTGCTCATCTCCTAAACTGTACCGTTTCCTCGGTTTTTGCATTAAATGATTTTTAGCATTAAATTTTAGCTGCCAAATTTCAGACCAACCTTCGCCAGATCTTTCTTCTGTGCAGGGCAGGATTAATTCTTTGAGGGCCCCTAAACACACAAGTACACTGGTCCCCCCTGGCCCTGCCCCGCCCCACCCCTACCCCACCCATGTCCCGCCCCATTTATCTGTTTTCTTCTTTACTTCTTTATTTCCACTTGTATTTCTTTTTTTAAAAATTCAAAACAAAGATTAGTATACCAGTGCACAGTTTTTCTTCTATGCAACCCCCAAACATCTCTGAACAAATCCCCCTTCCTTCCCTTCCAACCTACTTAACTCTGAAAACTTTCCATGCATATTTGAAAGTGTTCAAATATTTGTAAAGCAGTAATACTATCCGAAATATAAGTCTATATTAATAACCAAGTTTACAATGCCTCTCAACTGCCTCACTCTACATCAACCAACTGTAAGCCATATGTATGTATAAACAACCAAATCTGTAACTCCTCTAGTATATTCCACTCCATGTAAGTTAATTTGCAATGAAACAAGGCAAGCAGTCCACCAAAGAATCCAACGTGAAACAAAAGAAGATTGGCAGAAAATAAGGAGATTCAAAACAGGTTAATTCAAGGTGCTCCCAAGAACCATGCCTGATGCATTTTGCCAAACAAGGCTGGTCAACACTAACAAAAAAACATGTCTTTCATACAAACAGAACACAGAAAACACCTTCACATGGTATGGAATAACTAATCACAAACTAACCTCTCCCCGCTTTTACAAAACTGTTGTATGGTTTTTAGCCACAGCCAGCGCTAAAAAAATGCTCTAGTTTTGTAAAAGGGAGGATAAAATAGAAATACGTAGACAAAGGTTAAATAAAACCACCAAGACGCTGGACTCTGCATACAATGCCACACCACAGAAACAGCAATGCATGTCCTCTAAAGCAAAAAAAATAAATAAATAGAAATTTTTTTCTACCTTTGTTTTGTCTGGTTTCAGCTCTCCTCATCTTCTTGTCACTCTCTTCCTTTTATCTTCTGTCCTTCTGTGCCACTTCCAGAAACTGTATGCTTCCCACTTCTATCTTTCCCTTCACTCCCATTGGTCTGGAATCCATCTTCTTCCATTCCCTCCTCCAATGGTCTGGCATCTCTCTCCTCTCCTCTTCTTCTCTTCCCTTCCCTCTCCCACACCCACAACCCTATGGTCTGTAATTTCACTCTCTCCTCTCCCTTCCCCCACTTCCATCAGCATCAGCCCCCTTTCTTTCCCTCCAACCTAATTCCATCCAGTATTCTTCCCCCTTATGTTTTCCCTCTTTCCCTGCACCTCAATTCCATCGGCATCTGCCCTCTTTCTTTCCCTTTAACCCAATTCCATCCAGTATCCTTCCCTTTATATCTCTCCCCTTCCCCTGCACTCCAATTCCATCAGCATCTGCCCTTTTCTCTTCTTCCACCACCCTTTCATACCACCCTGCCCCCTTTCTCTCCCTCCACCACCCTTCTAGGTCAGAGGGGGCCCGCTGAAGAAACAGAGGACTCGGTGTGGTTTTTTTCATTGGCAACATGGGCCCCCCCCTGGAAAGATTGGCATCGCTGGCCCACCCCAGGAGATCAACAACACCGCCCTCCCCTGGCATCGCCATCAACCGATCTGAATAAATGATGTCGGAGGAGGTGGACAGGCAGATGCAAAGAGTTGCTGTAAAGTCCTGCGATGACTGCATCTGCCGGCTCTGCTGAGGGAAGAGGTAAGTGACGTTGGAGGGGTTGGACCAGCAGACGCAGTCATCGCAGGACCTTGCAGCAACTCTTTGCATCTGCCAGTCCACCCCCTCCAACGTCACTTACCTCTTCCCTGAGCAGAGCTAGCAGACACAGTCATCACGGGACCTTGCAGCAACTCTTTGCATCTGCCAGTCCACCCCCTCCGACATCACTTATTCAGGTTGATTGATGGCGATGCCGGGGGAGGGCGGTGTTGTCGATCTCCTGGGGGGGCCTAGCACTGTTGATCTTTCCTGGGGGGGGGAGGGGGAGCAGCGCTGCTGATCTTTCCTGGGGGGCCCGCGTTGCCAAGGGGAAAAAAATCCTAGTCTTCTGTTTCATCGGGCCCCCCTGACAACTTCGGGCCCTAGGCACGTGCCTACTTGGCCTATTGGTTAATCCAGCCCTGATCCTGGGTGTCTACTCTATTTCAGATTTTGGTATCATCCGCAAAGAGGCAAATCTTACCTGACAGCCCTTCAGCAATATAGTTTATAAAAATGTTAAAAAGAACAGGCCCAAGAACAGAACCTTGAGGCACGCCACTTGTATCATCCCTTTCCTCAGAGTGTACTCCATTGATCACTACCCTCTGTCGCTTTTCACTCAACCAGTTGGACAAGAAAACAACTTATATATCTGAGCTTGTAACTTGCCTTTTACTCAGATTTGGAAATCAAGTAATTAAAACCTAAAATTGAAAGTCTCTACAGATAGTATTATTGGCTTCTGTGTAGCACTATATGCACAGTATTTTGTACCTTATTTAATATGTCAGTAATTTCCGAGTTGTTCAGTCATCCAGATGTTAATGGTCTGATGGGTACTGCACAAACATCCTTAGGTGGCTCATTATTTTATCAGTTATGATTATCGCAGTCAGACTTGATGTTTTAATCATATGTGGTAGAGGTGCAAAATTGGTGCCATGAAAAAAAAAATTGTTAGCTTGGAAACTGTGAATTATATTGATGAGGGGAAAAAGAACCCCTGCATTTAAGGAAATGCAAGGAAGAATATTACATATGTCTGCGTGTTTGCCTGCTGTCTGGCCCACTCCCCTTCTTTTATAGTCCAGAGTCGTATGCAGTAAAATGGTTTTCCAGGTACTCTATACATTTTGCAATATAATTTCTATCTTTAACTGCTGAAGATTCAAAAGTCTCCACAGCCTGAGCTCTAGCCCTTAAAGAGTTTATTTCTTGTCCATGTTGAGTGGCAACCTGTGCTTGAACATGCTAGCTTCTTATCTGGATTTCAGTAAAGAGACACACTTCATTCACTGTTAGAATCATACTCTGTTAAAAATTTAAGCACCTTTGCATTTCAGTTTAAATTCAAACACAGAATAGCATCACCACTTTGGAAATTAAGTCAGAAGGAAAACCAGTTTAAGTATTCCCAAAACAAAATAAATTACACTAGCCAACAAAAAAATAGTTTTTCTTTGCTACTGTGAACTTAAGAAGTGTTCTTAGTTAATTTAATGACACTGATTTCAGATCTGTAATTGAAATTCAGCTAGGTTTCTGAGATACAAGTTACTGATTTTTTAGACATTTTGCCATACCGGCATAATATTGCGATTATGAACTGTGCCCACCAAACTTGTGTTAAGGACTTTACTCTGAAAACAAACACAAAGACAATAAGGAGACATGTTAAAGCATATATTATGCCTCTCTTAACTCACACATAAGTGATATCAGCATGTTCAGAAATGTTTGAGACACTTGCTGTTACGCTTGTGCTGTAAATTTGTTTCTCTTTGCAAGAACCAACAATAGTCTCCCATTATACTAGAGTTGAACTTTCCCTATCTGCTTTCCATCACCTTGATAACTTGATGAAATCTTTCCCCATGCTCATCGCTGACATCACTGAGATTGGGTGGGAAGAAGTTGAGATGAGAATGTAAGAAGTGCATTTTAAGTGACATTCTGGCACCCATTAGCTGATATGCTGTCAGCATGTTCTCTACAAGCTCAGCATAATTCTCTGATCTGTGATTACCAAGAAAATTCTGAACAACCTGCACAAATGCTTCCCATGCTGCTGATCCAGCTGAGTTCAGCTTCTGTTTGAACGCATCATCAAGGATCAGTTCACAGATTTCGGGTCCAACAAAAACACCTTCTTTGATTTCGGCTTCATTTTTCTTGAAACCAAATGTACTTCTTAGGTGCTGATTGTGCAGTAAATTGTCCGCAGACATAACAGAAATTATCAGGATGATTAAAACACAACTTCGTCTGTTCATAATTATAATATCTTAATCAAAAACAAACAAAATATAAAAATTCACAGGTAGAAAAATCAGCACAATAACTTTTTAGTATAAACTTTCAAATTATTGGTATATGTGATCAATGAGCTGTCCTAAAATGCAATATTGTGTTACAGAAACAGTAAGATATATCGACACTTCACGGTTGCGTTATTGACAAAAATGATATAAACACAATCTGATGAATAACTTAAAAACAGGATGTGATAGATGAAAACTGTTTTCAGATTTAGAGTCCACATGTGGCCCTTGTTAAGGTACAGGTGACAGAACTCCAGTAACAAAATACTTGTTGACCAGTGTTATCTATTCTTAGCTCTTGTTATGGAAAGAAAACTCAGTGAGGTGCAAATATAGAGCCATTACATTCAAACTTAATCTATGGCAAGTGATCTAACTCCTTAGAATCATTCTTATAATTCATGAAAGATTGAGTGAAGAATTATGAACAATAAAGAGCAAATCAGAGAAAGGAAAAGTCCCCCCCAAAAAAAATAAATATGAAGAGTTCAGAGGCCAGATTACATTGCATTAGTGATTTTCATTCCGCCTTAACCTTGCAGTTCTAGGCAGATTACAAAGGAAGTGAGCTGGACATTTCCAGGAGAGTTACAGGTTCAGGTACTTGTTACACGACTATGACATTGTCCAAGATATGAGATACTTGGTACAGCATTAGCTTGTCTTTACAAAGTTCTTGAACGGCAGGGTCTTTATTTCCCTTCAGAGGGTTTTGTAGTTGGGCAACCTGGTAATGACTTACTCTCTCCCTCAGTTTAGCTTGTGTTGTAGATCAGCCTGAATTGAGGAAGTAAGTCATTACCAGGTTGGTGCTTGCAGTCACACTCATCAGTCTGATATTATTGCCCCTGAGGCGTCCCTAGATGGGGTGAAACTTGGCTAAGTCAGACATCTGTTTCAACCCCTGACATGTTGTTATTTCAATAAATCTCCATTTTGGAACTTAACTTTTTCTTGTCCTGTTTTCTGGTCGATCTGACATTTGCAAGAAGAGAGTTTTCTTTCCAAAATACAAGCTAACAAGGTCCTGCTGTTCCAAAACTTTTTTAGACAGGACATTGGAGTATCAGGCCGGGAAGATGAACTCCTGGTTACACCCGCTGATTGCTCAAACTTACTCCTATTTTACATTTAGGAAATCATTCAAATCATATCTATTTGATAAACAAGAAAGTTGATTTTAATAGCGATGTGGTTCCATTATTACCCTTCTTTATTCTCTAATTCTTAAGACTCTTTTTACAAAGGTGCGCTAGCGTTTTTAGCGCATGCTTAGCGTGCGCTAACTGCTACCACCTCCTTTTAAGCAGGCGGTAATTTTTTGGCTAGCGCGCGCTATAGCACGTGCTAATCTGGTGCGTGTGCTAAAAAAGCTAGCGCACCTTTGTAAAAGGAGCCCTTAGTTTGTCTTAAATTGTATTTTAATTAATGTTATAACTGATCGCTGCAGGATGTACTGTTTTATCACTGTTCTTCTCTTTTTCACTTTCTTTGTATATTTTAAACTGTATTTTATTCATTGTTGTATTTGACCGCTGTAGGATATATTATTTTTACGAAATTGTATTTTTTTCGCTGAATTGTTTCAGTTCTTCTTTTTTGTGAACTGCCCAGAACTGTTGGTGGGGCGGTATAAAAGAAAATAAATTATTATTATGATAGATTCTGGCATTTCTTTTCACTTTTATGAAGATGATATTATGTTGCTCCACCATGCTAACCCTGGTAATTCAAATAATGCACCTCTTCAATTCTGTCTTGACTGCAGCTCAGTGGCTAACTGTCCATCCATTAATTTGAAACTATGTAACAACCGTGGCCTGTTGGTTTGCTGATAGCTTTTCTTACCCTACTACTGCTCTTCCTTTGCTTGGTACTACTATCACTTCAATTAATAGTTTTTGCTACCTTAGAATTATTTTTGACTTCCAACTTTCATTTCTCCCATAAGTCTCTTCAATCTGGTAAATGTTTTGGTGGGTTTTTTTTTTTTTTCATTATACATTATTTCCATTTTTTTTTTTTACATTGATTCTTTCCACTCTCTGTTGGCATTTCTAATGAGTTCTTCAGACTATTGTAATATTGTTTATTTGGGGACCACTAAAGCCATTTTCAGGAAGTTACAAACGCAGCTGTCCATCTTTGCCGCTTACAGAAATTGGATTATGTTACTCCTCTACTGAAAACATTTAATTGGCTGCCAATTGAATACCGGATATAGTACAAAATTCTTTTTCTTGCCTTTAAGGCATTTCAGTTAAGAACTCCATCTTACTTCTCTACATTAACTATCCCTTTCACTCCTGCATACATTTTAAGATCACTAAATGACCACCATGTGCTTTTATCAGGACCTCATATACAGTAGCTCAGATGGAGAATACCAGACATAGTGCATTTTATTTTACAGCTTCAGCATTCTGGAACTCCATGCCACTTGCAATTTGAAGTGAACTTTCCTTAAGGGGTTTTAAATCTTCTTATAATCCCTGACTTAAATGGAGACATGGAGAGTTGTTTTTGATTGAACATCAAGTCTGATTTGGATGATCCCCACTAAATGTCCAAAGTTGGAAGCACAGAAATGTTCACTTTCGAAGCCAAACCACTAGATGTCCCCCCCAATTTTTTTTCTTCTAAGATTGTCTACTTGGATGTCTATGTCAACAGGATGGCCAACCTTTAGGATGCCTAACTTTATACCCGATTTTTGACCATAGAAACATCCAAATCCAGACCATTTGGATGTGTGAGTGGCCATCATTGTGATGGACTGACCACACAGACATGCCAACAGAGCGTAGGAACACCTTAGAGGGCACTTCTGTGAACTTCATATAAAGAGTGCCAGAAGTACATCTCACCATATACTCCTTATAATTTATGGTGAGCCCTCCAAAACCCTCCCAAAACCCTACTAGACCCATTTGTCTACCACCCCACTAGCCCACATATCTGCAGGTGGCACCTATATGGTAGTAGAGTAGGGTTTTGGTGGGATCACACTTTCCACCATAAATGTAATGATTAAGGTGCCTTTTAGGCCTAGATTCACTAGCCCATCAACCAGGCTACTTAAGACACCTGTGTAATATCCTACTTGGCTTTCTCATACAAAGTGCTGCTGTTCTAGAGACAGGTATATACTCTTTCTTTCAGATATTTTGGGGGTGGGAATGGGTTAGTGACGAATGGGAGGGGAGGGTCATACATTAATGTATCCAGTTCTGGTCAATTTGGATACCTCTGTGGCACTTAAATGCTTCTACAATAGGTCTAGTTCAGAACGTCTAAGTTCCATCCAGGATGTCTTAGGAAAGGTTTCAAGTTAAGTATGCCCAAAGCCCACCCAAAACATACCCATAACACACCTCCTAACATGATCCCTGGAACTCTGGATACACAACTGGAGAAATGACCCGCTAGACGTAAAAGAAAATGGTTTCAATTATAGGCACTTAGATATCCTGGCGATTAGGACATCTAAGTAGTGACAGGCATTTTTTTGGATGCCTTACCCCCTCTTCTACGAAACCACACTAGCGGCTTTTAGCATAGAGAACCACGCTGAATGGCCCGCGCTAATCCCAATGTTCACAGGAACTCAATGAGAGTCTGGAGCAGTGCAGGCAATTCAGCGTGGCTCTCTGCGCTAAAAAACGCTAGCGCGGTTTCATAGAAGAGGGGGTTAGTTTCTTGATCATGAGTCCCATATTTGCTCTGGAATCCAATGCTTTAAATGTTTAATTGTTTTTATTTTTATTGAATTTTGTGAAAATGAATGATTTGATGCTGGACTAGGATTGATGGTCTTTCTTTCTTTTTGCACATTGTAGGGTTTTTTTTTCCTTATTTGTTTGAGACTGTACACTACTTTGTTCTGCTAGTTAGTTAAAGCAGTATAGCAAGTTTTGAATAAAGAAAGAAAGAAAAATCACTCCAATCTAGGCATGTCATCAATTATATATCCAGTTTCAAGGTGGAATTTGACTGCTCTTTGTAACCTTATCTTACCCTTTTAGTTTACTGCAATATTCATCCAAGGAATAGCTGATACAGGTAACATTCAAATATTATTTCCATACAATATTATATATGGAGAATGGAGTGAAAGTATAGAGTATGATGAGGCAAAACATAAATATCTCATCCTTTTATTTTTAAAAAGGAGGTGTGTGTGGGAGGGAGGGGTGGCTGGTGGGGCTTTGGCATCCTTACCAGCAAAGGTATTGTTTTTAGCTCACCTGGGGTGGGAGGATGGAATACATTGCCCCCTTAGTTCACCTTTGCACCCCTCCCCCCAAATCAGAGGGCAGGCTACGCCTCTGACATAGATCCTTTGAACTTAAAAAACAGCAGAAGCTGGCTAAATTGTAAGTCCACCCTATGAATAATTTTAGCCTAATTTGTCAGTGCAGTGAACTGAGATCCTGGGGAACTTGGTTTGATTCCCACTGTAGCTCCTCAGCAAGACATCTAAACCTTCATTGCTCCAGGTACAAAACATTAGATTGTGAGTCCACTAGAGACAGTGAAAGTATCTGCATATAATGTGTATAGCACTGCATGTGTCTTGTAGCGCTATCAAAATAATAAGTAGCAGCAGTAGACCCAGAAGCCACCACAGTGGAAAAGACATTAATGTGGTTAGTCTGCTATTGAGACTAACCACCACTTGTTCTGGATGTAGAGTTACCATAAAAAGGAGGACGGATTGAGACATCCGGGTTTTACTTCCATTATTTTCAATGGAAGTAAAACCCAGAAGTCTCAATATGTCGTCCTTACTTCCATTGAAAGCAATGGAAGTAAAACCCGGATGTTTCAATCCGTCCTCCTTTTTCTGGAACCATATGGTAATCCTATCTGGATGGGTAGCATGGAATGTTGATACTATTTGGGGTTTTGCCAGGTACTTGTGACCTGGATTGACTTCCATGAAGATGGGCTACTGGGCTACATTTACCATTGGTCTGATCCAGTAAGGCGATTCTTATGTTATCCCCTTTCTTGCTTGGCTAGATTTCCCCAGCTACATTTCTTTTAAAATAATGATGATGATTAATGATTTCAAATATTTTTATTGAGTTTTCAATAACAAAACAAAAACCCCAACTGGGGAAACAAAAGATAAGAAAGCATCAAATAACAAATGAACTGCAAGGTTCAACTGAACCAATCAGAATTCCAATATAATGACATACAAAGACTAGCACAAGTTGACACCACTTATACTGCGGAGAAACATTTTGCAATTCAACTTGTTAACATCAGCAATCAGCTCATAATCTGCATCAAGAAGTACGTGTTTGCAGCCTATAATGTTTGTTGGGATTGTTTTACAACATTATCTTCTATAACAATTATTTCCTTCTCTGTCTAGTCTAGTGTAAAATCAGTGCACAGTTTACCGTAATTCATTCCTATGAGTAATAGCCTCAAAAGATGTTATAATCATGCCAGAAAAGAACAAAACTACATAGAACTTCTGTAACCTACAAAGAACATTATACAATGTCATGGGCTGAGTTCTTTCCCACTTTCTGTGTCAATATTTAGTTTTCTAGTGCAATGTGTTTAGTAGTACTGAACACTAGGGTAATGCTTCTAAATCTGCAAGTTGCTTGCAGAATGATATCACTCATCTTTCAAATTTGTCCACTTCCCAGTAGGCTTGCTCCTATCCCCTCAGCTTTTTTTTCTGCAAGCAAGTTGTTCAATATGTTTCTAATCTGCTCTACAATTTTTTTTCCTAATCTTTTAAGTTTGAAGCTTGGTGCCCAGAAGTTTCCTCTTGTTAGGACCTCTTCCTGGGAAAAAACACAGACTCACACAGTGGAAGTCTGCTGCTAACAGGATCAGCCCTCGGGGACACCTATCTAGCCAGCCTGCTGTAATATTTTTGATCCTAGAGGATTCCGGGCCCTTTACAGAGCCCTTAGAAAGAGATTTGGTGAAGCACAGATGTTTGAATGCCACAGAACCCAAGAAAACCTTCATTGAGTCCTTGCTGGAGCCATCAAAACCCCCCTTTGCAAGACTTCACTCTAGATTTTGTGAGCCTGATGTGGAATGCTAATTTAAACTACTGGGATCTCCCAGAATGTACTGAAGGTACAACAGTGGTGGCGGCACCAGGAATTAGTCCTCAGCCCACACCTCATGCAGATGAGGACCCAGAGCTGGACCAGGTTGTCCAGTCTGACATTGACTAGGATGATGGAAGGTCCGATTTCATGCCCTTATTTTTGCAGGACACAATTTTTCTAGCAGAGTCTAGTTCTCTGCATGAGACCAACAGACAAGAATAAGTGGTGGACTTGGTCCAAGGGGAAGACCCCAGGGTGCGGCTGCTGATTAAGGCATCAGTGCTCCTGGGCATAATAGCTAATTTGCTGTATGGATTGCAACTGGAATTTCTACTAGTTTCCATGTCACAGTTCTCAATTTTGAGCAGCTCGTTGACTCTAGCCACTTTTTTTCCCTTGCATTCTGACAACACAAAGCTAGACACTGACCACTGGAAGTCTCCAGAGGGGTCCTTGTGAGTTGTCAAGACTTTGGCCAAGATTTTCCCCATGGCTTCAGATTTTCAACAGCTGTTTGTTCAGCCTAAGGTGGATTCTCTGGTAGCATAGGTCACCAAGTGGACTTCCTTGCACAGTGAAGGAGGTTTGATGTTGAAGGATATTCAGGGCTGCAAGGTTAATGTGGTTCTCAAGTGGCAGCCATGGCTTCCTTTGTGGTATGTGCTTGCCACACTCGGTTAGCTCAGGTCCCTCAGATGATCCTTTCTAGGGTGAATTATATAGCAGATGCTCTGTATGACATCATAATAGTCATGAGCAAGGTGTCAGCTTATTCTCTGACCCAATGGATGCTCTGGATCAAACAATGAGCAATAGACTAGGCTTCTAATGCCACCCTCAGCATGCTTTCTTTCAAGGGGCAGATGCTATTTGGAAAGGGTCTGAACAACCTGATCGCCAGTGTTATGGACCATTGCCCTAAGGCCTTGCCAGACAGCAGAACCTGGGTGGTTTGGAGTTTGGGATGCAGGAAATTTTGAGGCTATGAAAGATTCTGTTCATACTTGGGAGACCAAGTGATACAGAGGTCCTTTCAGGTGTCGTGACAGAGATTTAGCAGGCATAAGGCAGTAATTCTTTGGCTTTCTCCCCTCTGCAACCTCCAAGAAAGCATTATAATGCCAGCTTAGTGACAGCAACCCTCCAGATTGGGGGCAAACTGTTTGCTTACTGGACAGCCTGGGCACAGATAGGCACAGATCGTTGGGTCCTGGAAGTTCTTCAAGAAGGTAACAAGATTGAGTTCACCCTTCCATATCTCTTTGTAGATTTCCCAGCCAACTGGCTGGAGAGAGCCCTCAGAGTCTGGGCAATGGTACAAACCTCCTGGATCTTCATGCCATAGAGCCAGATCTGGACAAAGATTCAAGCTCAGAATTCAAGATATTCCATATACTTCATAGTGCCAAAGAAAGGTTCAGATGACTAAAGGCCAATTATGGACCTCAAGTCGGCAAATGCTGCGCTGAAAATCCTGTGCTTTGCATGGAGACCATTTGTTCAGTCATTGTAGTGAAGTCTGGGGAATTTCTTGCCTCCTTCAATTTGATGGAGGCCTATATCCATATTCCCATTTTTCTATCTCACAGGAAGTACTTGCGGTTCCATGTACTGGAGCAACATAACTAGTTCTCCACTCTCTCCTTTGGCCTTTCTGCGGTGCCTCACACCTTTACCAAGGTGATGGTGATGGTAGCAATAGACCTGCACAAGTCATGGAACCAAGTGCATCCATATTTGGATGATTTACTAATTAGGGCCCAATCCAAGGAAACTAAACTAAACTAAAACTTAGCTTTGTATACCGGGTCATCAGCCAGAAAGGAGCTCAACTTGGTTAACAGTAACTAAAAAAATATTGAAAAAGTAACAATCAGAAAATATTGATATGACTGGTTTCTGAAGTGTTTGGCAAATAAAATAGTACCAGAACCCCTTAAAATAAGAGGAACTTCATTCCATAGTTGAGAAAATTTGAAAACCAAGGATTGACTGAAATTCTTGACTCCTTTGATTCCTTTCACTGAAGGAAGGGAGAGTTTGAATTGTTGGGTGCCTCCTGCATAGGAGAATCTATAAGCATTCCATAATAAAGGGACAAGAGGGATGAAGATACCATATAAAATTTTAAAAGTAATACATGCACATTTGAAGTGAATCCTGAGATAGACCGGAAGCCAGTGAAGGTTTAAAAGCAAAGGAGACACATGGTCAAATTTACTTTTTCCAAAACTTAATTTTGCAGCGGTATTTTGTATCAGTTGGAATCTTTGAAGGCAGGTCTTTGTTATACCAAGATAGATAGCATTACAGTAATCTAGCCAGGATAATATGATAGATTGGACCAGAACAGAGAAGTGTTATTGGTGGAAAAGATTTTTGACCTTCCTCAACATTCGAAGGCTAAAAAAGCACTTCTTGACAAGAGAGTTTATTTGATCCTTAAAAGTAAGAGAAGAGGGTGAACTGGCAGTCTTGTGAGTAGTCCAACTGTTGCAGGACTTGGAATAGATAGTCAACTTCAAGAGTCACTTAGAGCCGACCCAGTGCTTAGAGTACCTGGGAGTTCTGTTCAACAAGGCTGTAGCCAAGTTTTTCTTCCAGAGCCATGCAGAGGCTCCAGAAGCAGATATTGGACCTTCTACTGAGTCCAGTTTTGATGGCATGGCATTATCTGAAGGTCCTAGGGTCAATGGCAGAAGCCATAGAGGTGGTCCCTTGGGCCAGGGCACAAATGAGACCCCTTCAAGACTCTCTCCTATCCTGCTGGTCCCCTCAGACAGACTTGCTTCTGTAATCACTTCTGTGGACACCGGAAGTGAGGAACAGCTTATGGTGGTAGCTGTAGATATCTTCCCTGTCAAAGGACATGCCACTCCATATATCCTTCTGGGAGATCCTTATGACCAATGCCAGCCTTTATGATTGGGAGATCATTGCAACAGTCACCCAATTCAGTGTCATCACTCCCTGACCCAGCAAAAGTGGTCCATAAATCACATGGAACTTAGTGCCGTTCAGCTGGCATTGTAGGCCTTGGAGAGGTCCCTGGAAGGCAAGGTAGTAAGGGTATTCTTGGACTATGCGACAGCAGTGGCCTACATCAACTAACAAAGAGGCACCAGGAGTGCCCCATTACTTCTAGAGGCTCAGCTCTTTTTTCGGTGGGCAGAAGCTCATCTGCAGGCTGTCTCAGCTTCATATGTTGTGGGAGTGGAGAATGATCAGGTCAACTATCTCAATCAGCAGACTCTCAATCCAGAGGAGTGTAAGCTATCCCTACAATCATTCAATGCCATTGTTTGGTGATAGGATGGATGAATATCATGACCTCAGCATCAAACACAAAGGTGGACTACTTTTGCAGCTGAAGATACGATCCCAGAAGCGTAGGGTTGGACATGTTGGTATAGCCATGGCCAGAGAAGAGGCTCTTGTATTTGTTTCCTCCGTGGCCCATTCTAGGTCGAGTCATCCGGGGCTGGTTTTCCTAGTGGTGCCCTTTTGGCCCTGCAGACCATGGTATGTGGACCTAGTTCATCCACAGAGATGAAGGACTCAGGTTTTCAGTTCATATGGATCTCCTGACTCAGGGCTCGATCCCCATACAGAATATGGAACACTTTGGGCTTATGGCATGGTTCTTCAACAGGCTACCTAGTAAAGAAGGGATAATCAGAGGTGCAATGATCTCCCAATCATAAAGGCTGGCATTGGTCATAAGGATCTCCCAGAAGGATATATGGAGTGGCATGTCCTTTGACAGGGAAGATATCTACAGCTACCACCATAAGCTGTTCCTCACTTCCGGTGTCCACAGAAGTGATTACACTCTACTTAGTGGATGGAGAGAAGCCAAGAAGCCCTCAATGGTGGTGGTCTATGCCAAGGTCTGGAAGACTTTCTAACAGTGGTGTACTAGGATCAATGTGAAGCCCTTACAAGTCTCGATCTCGGTAGTACTGGAATTTTTGCAAGAGGGACTTGAGAAGGGCCTGTCGGTTGGATTGTTGAAAGTAAGTACAGATTGCAGGCCTTTCATGTTTCTGAGCTTGGAGAGAGAAAGCATCTTTGGCCCCTCACCCAGATATGACAAGATTCTATAAAAGGGCTCGCAGGTTCAGTCCATCAGTGCATCTAATATTTCCATTCTGGAACCTTAAAATCATTTTGCAAAGTCTCAGTAGGATTCTGTATAAGCCCTAACAGGAGGGTTCTCTGTTAGATCTGATGGTTAAGACAATGTTCTTAGCAGTTATGTTAGCAAGACGAGTCTCTGAGTTACAAGCTCACTCTTGCAAGAAGCCATTTCTTAAGCATACAGAAGCAGTCTCTGCCTTCCATGCCAAACAGGAAGTCTCTGTTTGCCCACCTTTCAACCTATGGGGCAGTCTCCCCCATGGAGATTGCATACCTTCATCAGGTTCAATAGAGTTGACATGGCAGCCAGGAAGTACGTTGCCCAGGAAGTGATTTCAGAGGGGAGCCAGGCCAGCACGAGCAGCAAGCCAGAGTAGTTGCTCATGCTGAAGATTTAAAGAGATACAGGTGAAAGGGAGGGTGTGAGCAAGGCATGATGGGATAGGATGGAGAAGTGTTGGCGCTCCCACTAAGATGGCACCTGAGTGGTCTGCCCCCTCCCTGTTCCCCCCTTACTGGCAGGACATTTGAATAGCTATGAACTCAATGAATGTTAGTGCTGGTAGCATACTGTTTTGTATAATTTTGATAATGTTATATTTCTTTCAGAGCAGAACAGAAGTATAGTGTTGGGGAGTCCTCATTGCCCTCCTTCCAGTAATGTCTTCCATTACTGAAGTTCTTGATGGCTTTTTAACACTGCTACAGAAGCTCCTGTAACTCTTTATGGAGCCCATGTATTGTAACACCTCACAGAAGCTCTTTGTAACTCTGTATTGTAACACCTCTACAGAAGCTCATGTATTGTAACACCTTTTACAGAAGCTCATGCAAACCACTCTGAATTGAGTCCCCAGTCATTAGTAGCAGTATAGAAGCTCACAATAAACAGTTAAACAATAAATAATAAACTGAGGGAGCAGGAAGAAGCCTACTGGGAAGGAGGCAGAGAAGAAAGATGAGCAATTTCATTCTGTAAGCAACTTGCAGATTCAGATGCATAGGATTGCCAATTTTCCTCTTTGAAAAATGAGGATGCCTGGCCCCACCCTGTTCCACCCCTGGCTCCGCCCCAATCCTCCCCAGTCCTGCCCACACATGAACCTTCCCAAGCTTAAAGCCGCATTTGGAATCCATCTCGCATGCGTGGACATCAACACAATGATATAACACACATGCATGTGTGCATATGATGTCATCATGGTGACAGCCACGCATACGCAAAGGCTTCCAGACGAGGCCTCCAAACTCAGGACTTCCAAAACCTAGGCAAACTGCCGGGTTTTAGAAATCCCTCCAGGTGCCCGGACAGTCCTCTAAAAAGATGCATAACCCTGGCATTCAGGACTACTAGACACATCTACAAGAAAGAAGATTATCAAGATAATACCTAAACTTTCTTTCATTAATCTGTCAGTTCTCAAGGCTCTGTTGTCTCTCACAATCTAGCACTCATCAGCCCATGCTCAAAAGATTTATGATAGAGGAAACTCTAATGCAAATCCAGCACTGAAAAATCAGAACAGCATACTCAGAATAATGAGCATGCAAATTCATGCTGCATTAAAATCATGGCAGGAATTTGCTGCTCATTACTCTGAACTGACTTTCCTGTCAGTACTTGAGTGTTGATTGGCTCAGTCACTTGACAGGAAAGTCAAGTCAAAAACAAAAACAAAAAAGCATGCTACAGCATGCTGGTCCCTTCCCTGAGCCCAAACTGGAGAAGACCAACCCAGGCCAGGCCCATCCCTTAATTACCACTGGCCCTGGTGGCCTAGTAGAATCCCCACCCCTTCCTGCCCCTGGGCAAGCAAGAGGGAAAACATGCAAAGTGAGGCTCATTTCAAACTCCCGGTGAGTGTTATATACATGTTTGTGAGTGTTTAAGTATATGTGTATGTATCTATAAGAAGTACTCACAAGGTAACATCATGGAAAATTTTGCTCATATCAACTCAATTTGCTTGCGATGAAAAAAGTTAGCTCACGTTAGCTCAGTCCCTCAACATATAAATATCTGCATTCTGAAATTGGGTTCTATATGTTCATGTGATACATAAAAGTAAATGCTAACATTTATATATGTAAATCATGTATAGGACTTCTAAAATAAGGGCCATTCTATTTCACACATATTATTCATAAGTAAATATGTTAATATGTTCATTTTAGTCTGTGGTTGGCATGAGAAAGTGAAAAATCTGGATCCATAAGTCTAGAAAATGAATACAATTCATCTGCTGTGAAATTGATTTATTTACCACATTTTTGAAGGAATTCACTCAAGGTGCTGCACAGCAAGAATAAGTCAAACAAAGGCAATAAACAATTACAACAGTAAAAAATAATAATAATACAAGGCCTGCCATAGTATGCTATGTACATTACAATGCCAATCACAATACACAATAAAACATTTTAATAGCCAGCATAGAGTGTAAGCAAAGATGGAACATATAGATAAACAAGATAGGAAGAAAGCCGATGATTGCAGATTATCCAAAATACTTCTGTTAAAATTATCTTCCAGGCAAGGAAATTCGACCGTGTTTCACCTAATTAAAGCACACTGGATCCCCATCAAACATAGAATCTCTTATAAAATTCTTCTACTTACATTCAAACTAGAACTTGTAACCAACTGGAATTCATAAACAGACTTCTTATACCCTATGCCCCCCTCAGATTACTCCGCTCTGCTACACAACATCTTCTTAATATCCCCTCTCTGAAAAATATTAATACCATGTGCTTAAACATCTTTTCGGTCCCTGCACCCTCCCTCTGGAACTCCATACCCAATTATATAAGCGAGGAAATAAATTTAAACCAGTTTAAATCCAAATTAAAAACCTTCTTATTTAAAGACGCCTTTGAATAGTATCTACTCTTTTAAAGATGCTGTTTAATAGCAATTGCCCTTCTAAGGACAATTTGACTTCCTTTCTTTTAGCCTTTCCCTTACCTCTTGTTCTTTCCTTCAGTGTTTCTTTCCTATAAGATTATAGTTTGACCCCTTTTCTCCTTTTGTACAAGTCTGTCTGTTTAGAAAATTGTTCCCCCAAATGTTTGTTAATTTGACTGTTTTTTATTGACTAATGTATACCACCTAGAAGCCTGATTAGGCGGTATAATAGATTTTTAAATAAACTTAAATTTGAAACTTGAGTTAGAAAATAAGGAGACTAATTTAAAGAAAGTTGCATGTGATTTATTTAATTAAATATTTATACACCACTTAAAGCCTAAGTGGTTTACATTCAGGTACTTTAGCATTTTTCCCTATCTGTCCCAGTGGGCTCACATTGTAACTAATGTACCTGGGGCAATGGGGGATTTGCTTAGGGTCACAAGGGGCGGCATGGGATTTGAATCCATAGTCTCAGGGTGATGAGGCTGTAGCTCTAACCACTTGTCACACACAGAAAGTTGCATGAACATGCCTGCTAGGGTAGAATTACTTGTCAGGTCACTGGCAATTCTAATAAAAGTCTACATGAAATGCCTTGTAGACAATTATTTGGACAACTATTTTCTGACGGCACATCCTGGGATTCCTTCTTATTTTCAAGAGTACCAATATCGACTGCTGGTGCATGTAGAAATGAACTGCAGAAAAGCGGAAAGGCATGATGCTCTGGTATCCCCATATTTTCTTAAATGGCTCCAGACAGCTGGCCAGCAAGAAGATCATTTGTGACTGTCAATTTAACAGTTCATTTATTTCATTATGGCAATGAAGCCCTACAGGGGTGTGGTAATCATGAGATAATCACATCTCTGGGGTGTTCCAAGGCAAGAGAAACAGCCAAGTGTCTCTAATCCCACAAGGCTGTGAATACTTCCAGATAACCACAAGCATGGGTCTGTCACAGCACAAGTCTTTATTAAATCATGGAAATTTATTGTGCAGTAAACAAATATGAAGGCAATATTTTGGCCTAATGTTTGTGTAAGCAAAATAATTCCATATTTTTGCAATCACCTGATTCATGTGTTCTCTTTTACTCACCTTTGTAACAGCACAAAAAAAAGAAAAAAAAATATATATATATATTTTTTTTTTTCCTGAAGTAAGATGCTCCTTTTCCACAGTGATGTCAGCAGTTGGAGCATGTTGAAAGGATTGTATTTGTCCCTTTTTTAGCTGTACTGTATATGAGGCCATCAGGGGAAAATGTCTATGCTGTAATGGATAGTAAAAGGACAAGAAATAAAAATGAGTGAAATAATATTTAAACAAATCAACTAAAAAAAAAGGCATGATTTAAAGCCACCTAACCTCCACATACGTAGCACAACTAAGGGCATGTTTTACAATGCCGCGCTACTGACTGCTGCGCGGTAACAGCCCCGAAGCCCATAGAGATTTACAGCCTGTTTTACAAAGCCGCGTGGCATCAGCCCCAAAGCCCTTTAAATCTCTATGGGCTTCGGAGCCATTACCGTGCAGCAGCCTGTAGCGTGGCTTTGTAAAACAGGCCCTTAAAGGGCTTTGGGGCTGTTGCCGCGTGGCAGCCGCTAATGCGGCTTTGTAAAACAAGCTGTAAGATCTGCAGCCATTTCATAGATCTATTTCACATTAGTACCCCTCAAAAAATCTGGGGGTCCCTATTAGAATCTGACAATAAATTTAAAAAATGTCAGACTGCCAGATACTTCTGTGTTTTCAAAACCTATGACCCCACAGTCAGTCAGGTTCTTAGCATATCCAGAACAAATATGCTCAGGTAAATTTACATATACCTGCTTCACCATGCATACAAATTTCTATCATGCAATTTCAATGTGGTAGATATCCTGAAAGTCCTGCACTATATAGCGATCTTTCATTCTTTTGCAGAATAAGTACAGCAAGGTCAACAACAATGCATATTTCTCTGTCCATCCCCACAATATGTATTAATGCTCTAGATGCTCCAGTTCTCTAAAAGTAGCTTTTTAACCATGCAATTTCTGGCTTCACCCCCCCCCCTCCCCTCAAATGTCTATTTGAGTAAAAGTCTGTAAAGGTTATAATTCTGTAACACATTAAGAAATAATATTGTGGAATATACTGGCAGACTATAAATATTCTTAAAGAGATAACATAATTAAGGTTGCTGATCCAGTCCTGGATTCTCACCACTTTATGCTGGGGCTTGACTCCTGCTTTTATTAGATACATCAGAATTACAGTTCCATGCATGCAGTGAATCAGCAGGTCATGAAACATGAGCCAATCATAATATTTTATGTAATAATGATGAGTCATGAACTAGAGAAAGACAGTTTCATGTGAGTCCTCAAATGGTTATTATCCTGTCATCCTTGCAGGTAGTTGGTATTGCAGAGAGTTTAGTAACTAAAATATCGTTTTCTTTTTGTGCAAGGAAAGCTGCTTCAAATTCTATGTCCACCGGGCTTTTCATTTCTTTTTTTTTTTTTTTAAAGTGGGATCCTCGTCAATTTTTAATTAAAATGTTTTATTTATTTAATTCATTTTCTATCTCATTCTCCCCAACGAGCTCAGAACGGGTTACAAGTTAACAGACACATAAATTTATGTCTAAAATATTGGTACTGACTAGTGTGACACTAAGTCTGATTATTAAAGTTAGGCACCCATTATAGAATCATGAATAGCGCTGCCTAAGCACACTTAGGCAGCGTTAAGTATTGTATCATTTAGGTGTACCCTATTTATGTCAAGATTTTCTTGGCCTAAATGCCTGAACCTAACTTAAGCACCCAAAGGTATCTAACTCACAAACAGATGCCCAACTCAAAGACACACCCAGGACCTGCCTCTAACTATGCCCACTTTTAGCTATTTGCTTTGTACTAGGCACCTAACTTGTAGAATCACGTTAAGGTGCCTAACTTCCAATTAACTCCACTTAGCACCGATTGAGAGGTGTTGAGTGCCGATTATTGGTGCCGATTTAGCCTATTTTAAGTTAGGCACCTACATCAGCTTAACTTTATAGAACTTGGCGGCTATTGTGATTGTAAATTTAAAGAATACTGTTATCCTCGTGGATAAGTGGTAGTATTGTGTCAAAGCAGTCTGTACTTAAACGTGCAAATAAGATAAGCATTCACAGGGGAGGAGCATGGGCGGGGTTTAGGCATGAATGACATTTGCTTGGGCATGTTCCTGTTGCATATTATAAAGGCAAATCTATAAAACATGCACTAACAGTTGCATGATGATTACGCATATAATTCATTAGAATATTGGCATATACTGTATGTGCAAATGCGTACACATATGTATGTAATTATCAATTCTGTCTAAACACTGTTCTGTAAATATGAACATAGCTTACATAGACACATCTTAAATGTGGGTATACATGTAGGTGGAGATTGGGTATAATATGGTTGGAACTCACACTTATATGTGTAATTTATAGATACTTTAAGTTATTTGAATGTGTCAGCACTTATGCAAGCATAGGTATGCCAGCTCTTTGACTGGTGTTAAGTGCTTACGGCATGCATTTTTCCATTAAGCTGGTATCTATAAAGAAAAGTTGGCACCTACATTCTCAGGCTCCCCCTGGATGCCCTATAGGGGTAATTCTATAATTATGTGCCTATATAAATGTCAGTAGCAGAGCAAGAAATGGCAGTAAACTCAGAGTTTGCCACTACTTTTCGCTGGGACGCTGACATTTTGTAAATTCACCCACAAGATTTTACTCTGGTACACCATTTGCAGATTAGTTTATTATCACATTGATGTTTGCTTTTCCTATTCACATGTTGTTTTAGAAAATTGGATGACTCCTGATACAGGTACTGCACAATGAAACATGGCTTGTGTTGGGTCAATAAATATTGATTTGCTTCGGTGCACTTTGTGTTATTTTAGTATTCTATAATATACATATCTAAATATACACCCCACCCACAATCTGCCCAATCCCTGCCCAAATGCCCATTTTCTGGCTATTTATACATATTCATGTTGCTTAAAAACAGTCACACTTTGACAGAATTATCTTTTAGGAGGATAATCTTGTAAGGAGGTGCCTAGTGTTGGAGACCTTTCACTAAAGCTTAGTGCACATTAATATCCATTAGTGTGTGCTACCTGCCATGTGGTCCTGGCCTAGAGGTATAAAATAGGATGTTAGCATTTAGGAGGAAATTTAAAAACTAGTGCCTAAACTTAGGTATCAATAGGTGCTCTGCCGGTGCCTACATTAACTGAAAAACACCATTAAAAACAGCAGAAAATAGCAAGGTTGAAGCGCCTACTGACACCTAAATAAAAGGCACTGGAATCACGACCAGGTAGCTAATTTAGTCCGTGGAATACCAAAGTAGGCAAGGACAACACCAGAAGTTGTATTAGGTGGGATAAAGTGGCTACCTAGTTGCAATTTATGTTTTTCTATGTTTATGTTTCTAATTCATGCAGATAAGCAGCTGAAATGTAAGCCCAGAAAACCCTGGCCTATATCTCAGCCACCTATCTTTGCTGCAGGATCCTAAAACCAGACCATAGCTGCCATAAGCTGATCACAAGAGGGGAATCTATCACCGGTCAGCTGAGCCAGCTTCGGGGAGTCCTGCCGGCTCAGCTGATCGGGGAGAACTTCCCCTGCTGCGATCAGCTCAGTCGGCTGCTGTGGACAGAAGACCTCCTCCAATTTGCAGGAGAGATGCCCACTCCTTCCTGTCTGACATCTCCCATCTCCCCACATCCATAATTGGCAGGAGGGATGCCTGCCTGAGAACACCCCCACCCTTTGAGCCCCTAACACCCCACCCCAACACCCACAACATCTCTCAAACCCCAAACACTCCATCTGAATACCTCTGACACCCCCAATCCCGTACCTTAAATGACAATCCAACAGTAGGGATGCCCACTCCCTCCTGCTGGCAGGCTCGCCTCTTCAAAATGGTAGGCCATCCCCTTCCTAGTTCACCTCGGTATGCACTGGGAGGAGCCTAAGGTGGGCCAGGTGGGAAGATCCTTATGTGTGGTCGGTGGGGAATGAGTGGGGGAGTAGAGAGGAGGGTGCGGGGGGAGTGCTTCCTACCTTCACTATGCCACTGATTGTACTCTTCCTTTGCCTCATTTTGGGGGTGCAAAGTTGGGGTCATGAGCTAGACTTGCTGGGGATGACCTCTGTCACCTGGAGGAGAAGCAATGGTTCTATTGGGGAAGGAGGAGGTTGGGTCCACCTGACAGGAGAAGTGTGTTGAGAGATGGTAGGGAAGATAGGAGTCAAGGGATGGTATGTCCTTGTATTATTTACCTAGCAACCAACCATTGGTGATCTCCCCTCGGTTTAGTTTCCTATAGATTCCTGAATGCTGGAATATATAGGCATCATGGGGCTGATTCTCCAAATGGTGTCCTGATTGTAGGTGGTGGTAGATGTCCTACTGCTTTCTCACCAGCCTACATTGCAGGTGTGTGTAGCACATCTACGGCGATGCGTAGGGATGCTTAAGCACACCCAAAATGGGGAGTGGGCATGGTTTTGCCTAGAAGTGGCTTTTGGCTGGCTTAAGCGGACGGTTGCATCTCCATAGATGGGAGACAGATGCCTGAAATGTAGGCCTGCAAAATGGCCTACATTTTGCAATGCTGAAAGTTAGATGTTGCTTGCCATCAGGTGATCAAGGCACAGGAATCCCCAATCAGCTGATCTGGCAGGACTCTCTGAAACCGCAGCTTCAGGGAGTCTTGCTGGCTCAGCTGATTGAGGAGAATTCCCCTTCCACAATCAGCTCAGCTGGCTGCGGCGGGCAGAGAAACCCCCAAGATCGGCAGGAAGGATGCTCACTCCCTCCTGCATGAATGAACCTCCCCGAAAACATCTGAGAAGAACTCAATTTGTTCACTCTGAGAATCTGACTCCTTGGTAGAACATCTTTTAGGCTTCTCACTTGAGGGCTCTGGTAACACAGCAACTTGCTCCTGTCTGTAGATGTCCAATAGAGGGCCATTTCAAAATGGTCATCATGTTTCCTGATTAGAATGTTTAACTAGGAAAGAAAATTATCAAGATGGTAATGATTCCCATACCAACGCAAGAAAATGTAATCTACGTATATTTTCCATTAGGAAATATTATAATTCAATGGATAGATCTGTAAAAAGCGCTCTTCAAAATTATTGATATACGAATTCACTATATGAGGGGCCATCGTAGTACCAATTACTGTACCTTTAATCTGTTGATAAAAACAATTATCAAATTAATTTTTTTTGTGTGTGAGGGCATTTCTGGCTAATTCTATGATTAATAAGGTGGGGGATTCTGGTATCAGTTCCTTTGTTCAAAACAGATCTCACAATGGAATACTGGTGTATGGTGATTCAATATTAAGTGTAACAAGAACGTGATTAGTAAGATTTATTGTAAAGCCATCTACAATACTAATAATATGTGGAAAATCCCTTATATCTAATTCCATTTTGGGAATAAAAGGTTTTAGGAATACATCTGTGAATTAAGAGAGGAGTTCGGGGACTGACCTAGAAACAGAAACTATGGGATGTCCAGAAGAATTATCCATAGATTTATATATATTTATATATACAGTGGCGTACCTAGGGGGGGGCGGGGGGGGGGCGCGCCGCCCCGGGTACCAGCCCTAAGGGGGTGTTCCCGGCCTTGCCGTTCAGTCCCCCGCCACCCCCGAAGGACCGCTCGCCCCACTGACCTTCCTGCACCACCTGTGAAGCAGCCCGCAGCAGGATCGCGAAGTCAGCGTCAGCATCCCTGCGCTGCTTCCTGCGCCGCGATCCCGCCCCTCCTCTGACATCAGAGGAGGGGCGGGACCGTGGCGCAGGAAGCAGCGCAGGGATCGCTGACGCTGACTTCGCGATCCTGCTGCGGCTGCTTCATAGGTGGTGCGGGGAGGCCAGGGGGGCGAGCGGTCCTTCGGGGTGGGTCGGGGCATCAGGCCTTCAGGGTGGGGCGGGCGGGCAGGCAAGCAGGCTTTCAAGGGGGAGGGGGTGACAGGCAGGCAGGCAGGCCTTCAAGGGGGGACAGGCCTTCGGGGGGGGGGTGCAGACCTTCAAGGGGTGCAGGCCTTCAAGGGGGGCAGGCAGGCCTTCAGGGGGGTGCAGGCCTTCGAGGGGGGTGTAGGCCTTTGGGGGGGTGCAGACCTTCAAGGGGGTGCAGGCCTTCAAGGGGGGGAACAGGCCTTCAAGGGGGGAAAGGCAGGCAGGCCTTCAAGGGGGGGACAGGCCTACAAGGGGGGGGGGACAGGCCTACAAGGGGGGGGGACAGGCCTACAAGGGGGGGACAGGCCTTCGGGGGGGGTGCAGTCCTTCAAGGGGGTGCAGGCCTTCAAGGGGGGGAAAGGCAGGCAGGCAGGCCTTCAAGGGGGGGACAGGCCTACAAGGGGGGGAGAAGCTACAAGGGGGTGGTACAAGCCTTCAAGTGGGGGACAGGCCTTCGGGGGGGTGCAGACCTTCAAGGGAGTGCAGGCCTTCGAGGGGGGTTGGTGCAGGCCTTCAAGGGGGGACAGGCCTTCAAGGGGGGAAAGGCAGGCAGGCAGGCCTTCAAGGGGGGACAGGCCTACAAGGGGGGGGGAGAAGCTACAAGGGGGTGGGACAGGCCTTCAAGGGGGGACAGGCCTTCAAGGGGGGAAAGGCAGGCAGGCAGGCCTTCAAGGGGGGACAGGCCTACAAGGGGGGGGGAGAAGCTACAAGGGGGTGGGACAGGCCTTCAAGTGGGGGACAGGCCTTCGGGGGGGTGCAGGCCTTCGGGGGGTGCAGACCTTCAAGGGGGGGACAGGCCTACAAGGGGAAGGGACAGGCCTTCAAGGGGGGTGCAGGCCTTCAAGGTAGGACAGGCAGACCTTTAAGGGGGGACAGGCCTTTGGGGGGGGACCATGATTTAGAAGTACACGGAGGGAAGGGGGTGTTCAAAGAGACATGCATATGCCAAACTTTGGGGGGGGGGAAGAAATAATGGGTCTGAAAATAGAGGAGAGGGAGAGAGATGATGGACCATGGGATTTAGGGAGGGAAGGAACAGAAAGGGAGAGAAATTGGACACAAGGGATGGTGTGGAGGAGGGATAGAGATACTGGATAGGAGGGTAATTAGGAAAAGAAACGGAGAGATGGTGGACTCTGGGATGGTGGGGAAGGAGGGAGAGATGCCGGATGAAAGGGTATTTAAGAAAAGGTGGATCTGTGGAGGGAGATGAAAAAAAGGAAAGATACCAGACTTCCTGGGAAGGGAAGGGAAATGGAAAGGGAGGACAGAGTTGGCAGATGGATGGTTAGCATGCAGAAAGAAGGAGACCCTGGCAAGCAAGTTATCAGAAGAAAACCAGAGCCTTGGACCAACAAGATTTGAAATATAACCAGACAACAAAAGGTAGAAAAATTAATTTTATTTTCTGTTTTGTGATTATAACATGTCAGATTTGAAATGTGTATCCTGCCAGAGCTGGTGTTGGACTGCAAACGTGAGCTAGGATTTAACAGAAAGAGGAAAAGTCCTTTTTGTTTCTTTATTTTATTTACACCACAGCGCCAGTGTGGTTAGGAGAAGCCAAAGGGGGTGAAAAAGCTATAAAACCCACCAGGAGTTTTGAAAAAAATCACCCAACTGGGCAGGAAAATCGAATTGAAAAACCAATTCAATAGGGCTGAATCGAATCAAAATTTTTTTTTCCTGTATCTGGCAGCATTAGTTTGCGCTACTGTCTTAGACTTTAGGACCTGGGATTGGGGAGAGATGGCATCCTCAGTACTTTATAATGCAAGTGAAACGAGGATTTGGTCAGACTTTTGAAGGGTCTGCAGAAAAAAAATATTGTATAGGCCGGGGACATGAGACAGCAGGAAATGGGAACTTTTCTTCCTTCTATTTTTGTGAATGGAAAGGCTGAGGATGTCAGAGAGGTCAGTTAAAATATGTGCTTTATAAGAAAATATAATAATGTGTTTTATAAAGTTTATAGCATAGCTGGCCTACCCAGTGAGGTGTTCCTAGTGGTGATGGTGGCAGCGTGTCAATGTGTTGAGAGGAAGAGGTGGTCTGGGAAATTCTGCTGAGCAAACTCCGGGCCCATTTCCACCCCCCAGTTAGTCCACTCCACTCAACTGATTCACACACTGAGTGGGTCTTTGGGTGTTGTTTTGGGATCTCTTCCAGTGGTTTATCTCCTTCTGGTCCAAGGAAGGAAACTTTGTTATCCTTAGCATTGACCTACAGAATATGTTTGTAACAGCGCTGCTTGTGTGGCATTAGGCTATGTAGTGATCGAATGAAAAAAACAGACCTTTGCACATTTTTGCACTATATGGTGGGTGTATGAGGAGATTCACATTTCCTGCACAGCTAAGTCCATGTGAAGTTACCTTGTGCTGTATTTGACATCTAGCAAGGTCTCTGTTTGAAAGGAAAGATCTAAACTTAAAAATGAAGTGGCCAGAAGTTATGGTAAAAGCAGATAGTGTAGCTGGTTTTAAGAAAGATTTGGACAAATTCCTGGAGGAAAAGTCCATAATCTGTTATTAAGACATGGGGGAAGTGTCTGCTTGCTCTGGATCGGTAGCATGGAATGTTGCTACTCTTTGGGTTTTGACCAGGTATTAGTGTCCTGGATTGGCTACCATGAGAATGGGCTACTGGGCATGATGGACCATTGGTCTGACCCAGTTAGGCTATTCTTATGTTATGTTCTCATCTGTAGGGGCCTTTGTTTTCACTTCTTATTTTAATGTATTTTTTTTCTGAGAACTTATCAGTGTTTTTTATAATGGGAACAAAAATGGAAGAGAATTAATGTGTGTGGAATGGGGGGGTAACTAATTTCTTCAGCTAAATAATTCAATCCACTTCAAACAGACATAGGAGAACTTGTGCACCATTCACACACCCTCCAACCAAAAACGTCAAAAGAAAAAAACTGTTCGACAACCTCCTAGCCATTCGAGCTGCAACACTCGACCCCCAACTCTACAACCAATTGATATCAACCACAGACTGCAAAACCTTCAAAAAGAAATAAAAATCCTTCTATTCAAAAAACACATAAAACTGAACTAACACAATCAGAACTGTCCCAAGCATCACCTGCAACTACTCCATATGTACTTCTAATGTCATGACAATTTAGACATAATTTATGTTATGTTATGTTTGGAATAATGGTTACATATATGAGGTTCAATAAAAGAAAATTTTCACTGCCTGTTTCTATTCTGACCATTTATTCCATTTCATGGTTATTGCAAAAAAAAAAAAAAAAAAAAATTTTTTTACATGGGGGGGGGGGGGGGGGGTGTCAAAAAATGATGGGCCCCGGGTGCCACATACCCTAGGTACGCCACTGTATATATATATATATATATATATATATATATATATATATATACATATATATATTTTTTTTTTTTTTTGGGGGGGGGGGCGCAATATATATAGGACTCAATTCTGTAAATGAAACCCATATTTGGGTGCCAGAATAAATGCACGCTAAAATACTGCAAGTTGGATGCTGTTTATAGAATAGTGCATAGCATCAGGATCCATACCTAATTTTGGCTGTAAGGATTTACACCAACTGAACTGTAGATACCTGTGCCTAAATTAAGTATGGATCCCCAAATTCTATAACACCACATTGTGGTTAGAAAGAAAGGTTTGCCCTTTGTGGATGATACCAAGGTTGGTAACAGAGTGGACACCCCGGAGGGAGTAGAAAACTTGAAAAATTATCTGCAAAAGTTGAAAGAATGGTCTAATGTCTAGCAATTATAATTCAGTTCAAAGAAGTGCAGAGTGAGGCATATGGAGAGTAGAAACCCAAGGATGATGTATGTGCTGAGAGGCAAAAGGCTCGGACAGGGAGAGGGACATGGGAGTGATAGGGCTAGATTCACTAAACAAACCGATCCTGTACCAATCAGTTTGCGAGCCCTTTGCGACCTGATTTACCTCCGACCCGATTCACTAACCTCTCTGATCCGATCCGTGCATACAAATGATGGGAATCAGCATGCAAAGCAGGAAGAACGTGATTCACTAAACTTACCGACTGGCTTGCCAATCAAAATACTAGTGACTGGTGAGGAACAGTCGCTTGTGCTAAAACCCTGCTCTCTGTCCCGATTCTCCTGCTCTAGCCGCCCTGCTCTCTGTCCCGATTCTCCTGCTCTGGCTGCCCTGCCTACAGCTCTCTGCCCTGATTCTCATGCTCTGGCCACCCTACTCTTTGCTCTCTGCCCTGACTCTCCAGCCCTGCTCATCCCCGACTCGCCTGCCCTTTCCCGCAATGCGAGCCCGTGGTTTTAACCCACGGGTTTAGAAACATAGAAACATAGAAAGATGACGGCAGATAAGGGCTATAGCTCATCAAGTCTGCCCACACCATTTACCCACCCTCTTAAGTCTACTGACCCCCTAAAGTACAATTGTAATTATACTGTCACTCTACTGACCCGCTCATTCAAGTCCTAGTGACCCTATCCCTTGGCATGACCTCGTAGGGATCCCACATAGGTATCCCATTTGTTCTTGAAGTCTGGGATGCTGCGTGCCTCGACCACCTGTACTGGAAGCTTGTTCCAATGCTCAATCACTCGCTCCGTGAAGAAGTACTTCCTAGCGTCTCCACAAAACTTCCCTCCCTTGAATTTGAGCGGATGTCCTCTTGTGGTCGAGGGTCCCTTGAGAAGAAAGATATCATCTTCCACCTCGACCCGTCCCGTGATGTACTTAAATGTCTCAATCATGTCTCCCCTCTCCCTACACTCTTCGAGAGTGTAGAGCTGCAATTTGCTCAATCTTTCTTCGTACGGGAGACCCTTTAGCCCCGAGACCAACCTGGTGGCCATCCGCTGAACCGATTCAATTCTGAGCACATCCTTACGGTAATGTGGCCTCCAGAATTGCACACAGTATTCCAGATGAGGTCTCACCATGGCTCTGTACAATGGCATCATGACTTCAGGTTTCCTGTTGACGAAGCTTCTCTTGATACAACCTATCATCTGCCGTGCTTTAGATGAAGCCTTCTCCACTTGAGTGGCTGCTTTCATGTCAGCACTGATGATTACTCCTAAGTCTCGTTCTTCCGTAGTCCAGGTTAAAGTTTCTCCATTCAGGGAGTAGGTTCTGCAAGGATTTCCGTTACCGAGATGCATGACCTTACATTTCTTGGCGTTGAAGCCCAGCTGCCAGATCAAGGACCATCTTTCTAAAGTACGCAGGTCTTGCTCCATAGCATCCTGTAGATTATAGCCGTTTACTATATTGCATAGTTTGGCATCATCAGCGAATAAGGTTACCTTGCCTTGAAGCCCTTGAGTCAGATCCCCAATGAATATGATGAAGAGGAGTGGGCCCAGGACTGAACCCTGTAGCACTCCGCTAGTCACCTCCGACATTTTAGAGAAGGTACCGTTAACCACCACCCTCTGAAGTCTGCCACTAAGCCAATCTTTAACCCATGCAGTTAGAATCTCTCCTAATCCCATCGATTTCATCTTGTTCAGCAGCCTGCGGTGTGGGACGCTGTCAAACGCTTTACTGAAGTCCAGGTACACGACGTCCAAGGACTCTCTTGAGTCCAGTCTTCTTGTTACCCAGTCAAAGAAGCTGATTAGATTGGACTGGCATGACCTACCCTTGGTGAATCCATGTTGGCTGGGATCCCGGAGATTTCCCTCGTTCAGGATCGTATCTAATTTATATTTAATTAGTGTTTCCATGAGTTTGCACACTATTGAGGTGAGGCTTACCGGTCTATAGTTCGCAGCCTCAGCCTTGCAACCCTTTTTATGTAGAGGAACGACGTTGGCTGTTTTCCAGTCCAACGGAACTATCCCCGTACTTAGTGAGAGATTGAAGAGCACTGCCAACGGTTCCGCCAGAACATTTCTCAATTCTCTGAGCACTCTTGGGTGTAAATTGTCCGGTCCCATGGCCTTGTTTACCTTTAGCCTTGCCAGTTCGTTGTAGACGTCCCCAGGTGTGAACTCAAAATTCTGAAACGGGTCATCCATGTCTTGTTTTATCATCAACTGTGGTCCGTGTCCCGGTGCTTCGCAGGTGAAGACTGAGCAGAAATATTCATTTAGTAGTTCTGCTTTTTCTGAATCCGCCATCGCGTAGTTTCCGTCCGATTGTCTAAGGCGTACTATACCATCTGTGTTCCTTTTCCTATCACTGATATACCTAAAGAAGGATTTGTCCCCCTTTTTAATGTTTTTTGCCAGAGTTTCTTCCACTCGAAGTTTGACCTCCCTAACTGCTGTTTTGACCGCTGCAGATCTGGTCTTATATTCTACTTTAGTTTCTCTTCTCTGCGTACATTTGTAGGAAAGAAATGGTTTTTTCTTCTCCTTAATGAGGTGTGAGATCTCTTCAGTGAACCATTGGGGTTTGTTGTTTCTTTGTCTTTTATCTACTGATTTTATGTAGCGATTAGTTGCTTCGTGTATAGATGATTTCAGGTACGACCACATAGTTTCCACATTGCCGGTCTCTGCTTGGTCCTGCAGCGTCTGATGAACGAAATCTCCCATGCGTGCGAAGTCGGTGCCCCGGAATTTGAGCACCTTTGTTTTTGTAATTGATTTAGGGGATCCTTTCCCAAGGTTGAACCATACCATGTTATGGTCGCTGGAGGCTAGCGTATCTCCTACCGAGACCTCTGAGACGCTTTTCCCGTTGATGAGTACCAGGTCTAGGATCGCCTGGTCCCTAGTGGGCTCCGTTACCATCTGTCTGAGATGTACTCCTTTTATGGAGGTCAAAAGCCTCCTGCTGCTGCTGGTTGTTGCTGAAAATGTGTTCCAGTCTGCATCAGGCATGTTGAAGTCTCCTAGCAGTACAGTGTTGCCCCGTAGAGTTATATTCTCTATGTCTTCAATTAATTCTGCGTCCATGTCTTCCGGTTGTCTTGGAGGTCTGTATACGACACCAAGATACAGGCATTTTTTGCCACCTCTTGCCAGGTTTACCCAGAGGGACTCCTGGTATACTTGACATCAGTGATCCTGGTGGTTTTGATGTCCTCTTTAATGTATAGTGCTACCCCTCCACCTAACCTGCCCTCTCTGTCCTGACGAAGTAGATTGTACCCCGGTATAGCCATATCCCACCCATGTGCGTCCGTGAACCAAGTCTCGGATATTGCCACCACGTCCAGGTTGGCATCCCTAATTTCAGTTTCCAGTTCTAGAATTTTATTGCCTAAACTGTGTGCATTAACATACATGGCCCTCCACACTTTGTGTTTGTTGAGTCCCTGTAAGGCTATTCCTGACTGAGTCTGTGTGGCTCCTAGAGAATTGTTTGCAAATTGGGTCCTTACCTCGGAAACAGAGTGTCGACTTGTCCCATCAGGATAGTTCCTTTCCACACCAGTATATGAGTAGGTCCCCTCCCCCAACTTACCTAGTTTAAAGCCCTGCGAAGCAGGCGGGCTAGTCGGTGTCCGAAGATGTTCTTACCTCTGCTGGTCAAATGGAGTCCGTCTGGTCCCTGTAGTCCCTGCAGTGCCTCTCTATGATCCAGGAATCCGAAGTTCATATCTCGACACCATCCTCGTAGCCATTCGTTCGTTCTCCGGATGCATTCATCTCTGGCTCTTCCCTTGCCTCTAACTGGGAGGATTGATGAGAAGACCACCTGCGCACTTGTCTGCTTCAGCCTCTCACCCAAGGCTCCGAAGTCTCTGGTGATGGTCTCCGGTGTGTTCCTGGCAGTGTCATTCGTACCTATATGGATAAGAAGCATAGGAAAATGGTCATGAGGTGTAAGTAGTTTACCCAGGCTGGAGGTTAAAACCACGGGCTCATGAAGTTAAATAAATAGTTTTTAAAAACGGGCACAAAGGACCATGAGTGCATGCACAGACCATCTACAGTCTAGGAAGATGGTCTATGCATGCTCAAGGATCGCTCTCTAGCGATTTGTGCAGTTGGCGGGGGGGTGTGCCAACGATCGCCCCCATTTGCATGCAGGCCTTTAGTGAATTTGTCGGTCTGTAGGCCTTTAGTGAATTTTGGATGATTCTGAGTCATTGTAGGTTTTTTTTGAAGGTACCCAACTAGATGATGTTGCAGTAGTCAAGTATGCTTAGAATGGAAGATTGAACTAATAAGAGGAATGATACCGCGTCAAAATATTTTCTGATGGTTCTGAGTTTCCATAAGATCGAGAAGCGTTTCCTAACCAAAAAGTCCTTGTGTACATTTAGGGTAAGGAGTCGGTCAAGGGCCACTCCCAGAATCTTTATGGAATCTTCAATAGGGAAGACCTGACTGTTCACAAAAATTGTTGAGTCTTCAATTTTGTCATTTGGGATTGCTAAGAAAAATTTGGTTTTGTCCGAGTTGAGTTTTAGTTTGAATTCGGTCATCCATAATACGATCTGATTTAAAATAAATGACAGGTGATTCTTTGTTTCAGACAACAGGGATGTAAGGGGGATGACTATAATGATGTCGTCTGCTTAGATGTAGAATTTGATTTTTAAGCTTTGCAGTAAGTTCCCCAGTGAGGCGAGGTAAATGTTAAACAATGTTGGGGACAAGGGGGAGCCTTGTGGCACTCCGCAAGAGTTTACCCATCTACTAGATTGTTTATTATCACTGTAGACTTGATACAATCGTTTAGTCAAAACCATTTTAATACATTACCTGAAAGTCCAATTGACATCAAACGAGGGATGGAAGGGAGGGAAGGATGGAAGCTGGGCAAGGGTTCTGCTGCACAGGGGGATGGGAGGAATTGATGCTGCAAAGGGAAGGCACAAGGGGATGGGTGAGAGGGGAGGAAAGATGTTGCACATGTGAGGAAAAACAAAGAGGAAAAATTGGGGTAAAGGAGAGGAAGATAGAGATGATCATGTACATGAAAAAAAATAAGCCCTACCCGAAAATCAGACCTAGTGCCTTTTATGGGCCCCAAATGAATATAAAACACTGTTTTATTTTCGGAGAAACACAGTATTTATAGAATAGTGCTAAGCACTACTTATTTTTTTAACACTGATAGATTGGGGCCATAGAATTCAGTCTTACATATAGAATTAGAGGTGTACAGGATAGTTGGTATTGCAGGAAGTTTAGTAACCAAAAAAAATGTTTTCTTTTTCTGTAAGGAAACCTGCTTCAATTCCATGTCCCCCAGGCTTTTGATTTCTTTTTTTTTTTTTAATTTGTAAACTGAAATCTTTGTCAATTTTTTAAATAAAAATCATTATCATAGTTGGCATTGAATCTCTTTTCTATATTTGTTCTTAGCCATAATAATTCTAGCTCTGTGTTTATCTGCAGGAATTGGTAGGGCCCAATTAGACTGATTTCTAATGGTGGGTGCATCATAGAATTGGGTTGGAACATGTGAAAGTACTGCTGAATTTGCAACTTTCTAGTAAACTTGAACAGGTGAACTCTTGTTGCTTGAGTATTAGAGTCAACCCCGCCATCGTTGCCTTTAGAGTTGCTTGCTACTCTGTCTTTCATCACACTGTCTTGGATATTCTGAGGACGTAGGATGACCCCTTTAGAAATATGATTAAGCGCTATAAGAAATTTTAAATAAACGAGAAACTTGAAACTTAATTGGGTTCTATGTATTCTGCTAGAGTTCTGAGCATATTGGGCCAGATTCTGTAAACAGTGCCTAGGTTAGGTGCTGCTAGGCACTTTGAGTGGGGATGCCTAGCTGAATTCCACTGGAACTCAAAATTGATTAATGAGCTTAATTGTCATGGTAATTGATCATGCCATTAAAAGCTCGTAAAAAATTTAAAAAGCAATTAAGAGTTCCACACAGAACTTAGAGCAGCACCTACTGATGCCTACGTCAAAGTACCTACCTGAAAAGTGGGTATGGATAAGGCAAATAAAGTGGGTATGGATAAGGCAAATAAAAGGCATGATATGACTTAGGGAAAGGGATTGGAACTTGTATACTGCCTTTTTGTAATTATACAACCACACTCAAAGCAGTTTACATAGAGGTACTTCAAGCATTTTCCCTCGTGAGAACTGACTGCAGCCAATCGGGGAGCGGCGCCAGACCAGGCAGGAACGCAAACAGCACGTATCTGCCTTCTGCGCCGCTCTGCTCGAACAGAAGAAGAGGCGTCCAGCAAGGGAGACAGGCAGGAGCAGGGAAAGCTTCATTGCACTTCATGAAAAGGTACCGGGGGGAGGGAGGGGAGCTACACTGCCTACGGGTTTTTCGCTCTATAAGACCCTGTACTGGCCTACCACTAGACCACCACCAGAGGGGTACAGGGCAGGGTGGTGGGAATTTTTTCTTCTTCTATTTTCCTCCTCTACAGGTGGGTGCGTTTTATGGTCGGGTGTGTCTTATAGAGTGAAAAGTATGGTAGATGCCAGGAAAAATTTGTATTCAGCATTATTCTATAAAGGGCGCTCCAGGCTGAGTGCTTTGTATAGAATAGGACACCACCTATGAAGTGGCTGAGAATAAGCTACTAGTGTTCTATGCAGAATCATGTCTGTCCTAACAAACAAGACCATCCCCCACCCCCGATTCTTAACTGGTGCCCATGTTACCAGTGCCGATCAGAGAATCATGCATTAGCCTGATTGCAAAGATAGGTAGCTCTGCCATCTATCTTTGCTGAGGGATCCCCTTGTCATCAGCTGATCGCAGCAAGGGAATCCCTGATCAGCTGAGCCGGCAGGACTCCCCAGCTGGCCTACATTTCAGGCATCTGCCGCAGCTTAAAGGCTGATGACGATACCGAAACAGGCCTCTCAAGTGGTGATATAAACTGATGGAATTTAACTAAGTACTTCTCATTAATGGACATATTTTTTCCAATGATTTTTTTAATAATAGCACTTTGCACTTTGATGTTTTTTCATGTAAGATCTTGGATGAACTCTTTGATGAATTTTTGATTAACATTTGATTAACTTTTGATGAATTTATGATGAATTTTTACTGGGTGATTAAAACGTTTTGCATTCTTTTTTTCACCTGGTTCGCTTTTAAGCCAAGGGTTGATGGACTTTTGTATCAATAAATTTAAAATATTGGACTTAATGATGTACGGGGCAGGTCTTATTTAAACCTTGTGTCTGGTACTTGACACCTATGAGATCTTGCCAGGGGCTAAATCCTGCTCTTCGTAGTGAGCTTGGCCCGTACTGATGTCCTATTATTAGTACTATTCCAGATACTTTCAATAGCATTTATCTGGGTCCTATACACTTTGGCCTATTTCGCACTAGAAGAAAAAAGTTTGTTGCTAATTGTGTTCTTGAATTTGGTATTTGTCTTATTGGCAATTGTTTTGGGTTCTTTATTGAAGCCTATTTTGTGGCTTAAAGGAGACACCTAGGGCCACTTAAACTCGTCCAGCCTACTTCCAGGCAAAACCACTCCCAGCCTTAGGCAAGCATAGGTGTCCCCTACCCATCTCCCTAGATGTAGGTATCCAGTCTCAGGAAGTTTTTTTTTTTTCTAAAAACGTGCTTCCCAATTGGCTATCAGATGGCGGTAGGACATCTACTGCTGCCTATAATTGGGATGCCCATTTCTAGTATCAGCCCCTTAGAGCACATTCTGGTTCCCATCATTGGACATAAGGACTTACACTAAGTGAAAACTGGTACAAATCCTGGTGCGCAACTTGGGCACGCAGCCCCCAAACTCTATAACACTGTGTGTAATTCTTTTGAATGCCCCAAACCCACCTATGCCCCTTTCATAGCTTCACGCCTCTTTTGGTTAAATTTGAGAGGATTTTGGGTGCTAATTCAAACTAGAGCCAATTAACGTCAACAATTGATTAACGGCCAATGATTGATTGTTAATGGCTCATTAATTTATTTGTACATGGAACTTAGGATCTCACACCATTCTGGGTGTCCAAATTTTGGTACCAGTTGTAGAATCCACAGCATTGAATTTTGTTATCAGTACATAGTGAAAAGCATTACGGAGGAAATTTTACAGCTTGGAGCTTCCATTTAGGGGCACTGAGGACATGTGGTGGGAGCATATTCTGACACTTAGGAGCACAGGTTCTATTTTAGAATACTAGCGAAATATGCAGGCCACAAGCTGCCTGGAGCAAGCTCCCATTAACATGGCATCTGCCACATGGGAGCACTAGCTTGAGCTCCATCCCCTCTCCCAGTAATTTGGGTGATATAAGCAAGGCATCACTGAGAATCCCTGCGCTGATTGGTGGGAGGCCCGGAGAGAGAGAGCAGAGTGGCAGCGTCACGGCGAGAAGATGGGGTTTAAAGAGCCACTGGGCCAAGGACAAAACCTCTTCGGCCCTGACAGCAGGACCGCTCCTCACCCTCCCTCCCATCAGACACTTGACATTGACCATGAAATTTTTATGGTGAAGCAGCAGAACAATGTGATTAGTTCCACCCGCTATGATTTTTTGCGCTATCAAGTGCTGCGATAAAGTTTGTTCAGTTTGGAACCTGCCTCATTGTCACAGCAGCAGAGGCAGGGTTACCAGACGTCTGGATTTACCCACATATGCCCTCTTTTTAGAGGGCATGTCTAGGCGTCCGGACGGCTTTTCAAAGCCCGGCACTTTGTATGGGTTTTGAAAAGCAAATCACGTCGGGATGCCCTCCCAACCGAGACAAGCAGGCCGAGAGAGTGGTGCTAGGGGCAAGGCTGGGGCATGGTGTGGGCATAACGAAGTGGGGATGGTTGAAACTGGTAACCCTAAGCAGAGGCATTGGAGCCTAGAAACATTCCAGCAGAAGTAAGAGAACTCGGCCTCACAGGATGAGGCCTAGTGCACCCATGAACAATAGACCAATCACCTAGCTTGCGTTCATGGAGAGTGGGCTGTTAGACTGAGTCAGGCATTCTATGATAATTATGTGAGCAGCATGTGCTAAAAAATAGATTTTAATTTTTAGCACTAGCGGTGGGTCAGTAGAGAAAAGTAAGAATGTTCTGTGCTAATCAGTTAGCACCTATAAATTAGTGTGTGGCCATTAATTTTTTTAAAAATGGAAAAAGCAGCCATTTTAACCTTGTGGGAAAAATGGCCTTAGCACTTGGGAATCACCCAAATAAGGACACACTAAGGTCACTTTTTACTGAAATTTGATAAAAGAGCTCCTATGTAAGTTAGGCACGTCATGACACAATAGTACTTTGCATGCTTATGCATACAAGGGTTAGTATTCTATACATTTATATGCACAAGAAGAACATATAGGTAAGTGCCTATTTTATAGAACTACCCTCCGCATGACACTATCCCTAAATATATGGTTGCTGGTCAGTTTGCAACTTGAAAGTAAGGATGTGTGATTGTTTTCAAATTATTTTTGGATTTTCTGGACAATTTTCAGACAGTGTTTAAGTTTGTTTCAGAGATTAACATTGTAAGGTTAAATTAATACCTGTAAATCCACTTTGTGCATATTAATTTAGAGAGGTTTTATATGCATAAAGTCTAATTTTCGAGCTGAAACTGGAAGCTGTATATACTTCCCTACTTCAACATGGTATTCAGCCTTGTCATAGGTGGTGACTCAATAAAATAAAAAAAAAAGCACCAGGGCTGTGCTCATACTCAGTGGCATAGGAAGGAGAGTGCAGGGATGGGAGTGGTCCACCCTGGGCACGGTCTTCCTCAGGGCACTGGCACCCCTCCTCCTCTGCACCCCCTTCCCACTCCTCCCTCTTCTCCGGGCGCACACCCCTTCCCTCTACCTTTTTAATGTCGGCACGAGCAGCGACAAACTTGCTGCCCGCATCGGCTTCCGCACTTTCTCTGATGTCACTTCCAGGAGGAAGTGACGTCAGAGAGAGCTCCGAAGCTGATGCGGACAGCAACTTCATCTCTCCTCGCGCTGATGTTAAAAAGGTACGGGGAAGAGGCGTGTGCGGTGGGGGAGGGGGTCAAGGAAGAGGGTGGGAGAGGTTCGCCACTGTCCCAGGCGCCGGTCACCCTTGCTACACCACTGCTCATACTTCCCTTCATCTCACTGCTTCAAATTGTCAGATCAATTGTTTTGGTATGAGAGCAAGCTCATTTGGAGCAGTGAGGACTCCTACTATATTCCTGCTTTGGACTCAGTTGGACTACATACAATAATTATTATTATTACTCCTTTGAAAGTGAATTGCAATCTTATTTACAGGTGACATTTCTTTTTATTTCTTGATGTGTCTCCACTATTGCCACAGAGTACAACCACCTTGTTTGTTCGGGACCCAGCAAGAACCCATAAACACATATATTGTACATTCGAAGGCAATCCAGATTGATGCCACTCCTCTGAGCACATGCGGGACGTCCTACAGGAATCAGTGGGGAGTGAATAATGCTCCCTTAATATTACTATACAGCATGACTCGCATGAGGTTTTCATTCTCATTATCTGAGTTCTTCTTAATCTACAGTTTCACGTTTTGTGTTTGCTTCATAAACAGTTGCATTTAGCTCAACGGAGATGTGTTGTTAATGTATTTTCATCACCCCCTCCCCCCCCCCCCCCCATTGCCATTGCATTTTGTGCAGCATTTCTTTAAGCCTCAAGCAGTAGTTGGAGCTCTTCTCTCCTTTACTGTTCACAGGCTTTTGTGTTTGCCTGCCTGATCTATGGCCTTTTGTTGCTTCTTTGGACCATGACCCAACGATCATTATTTTGTCTTTTATCTTAATCTTTTTTTTTTTTATTAGACTAGTCAGGCTTGACATTTGGCTTAGCAGAGATCCTATCCATTACACTGTCAGCAAAGCGGACTGCTTTAATGTGGGCCAAGTGTCAACAGAAGGTGAGGCAGAAAATCAGCTACAATCTAAAGCTAATTACCCTGCCTAGAAGTTAATTAAATGCTTGTTAGGAGCAGCAGGGTAGATCCTAATTAAACTTGTCTAATAACAGTATGCTGACATAGGCTGACATTGGGAATTCCTACAGGGTTTAAATAATTGTACAAAGGCCAATAATACCTGTCAAATCATGGGGTGCAGGCTAACCCTAAAGATGTACATTTATCAGTATTTTTCTGTACTAATTTGCCACATATTGTGCACTTCAAGTGTGTTTAATTTACCCACATTTTAATTTCGGTGTCTTGCATCTTTTACGACTACATTGCCATCATGTCTGCAAAGGAAAGGGGATTAATAAATTCCACAAAACCTGGTTAACTTGTACTTATAGGTTGGAATTTATTTATGCATGTGTGCATGACCTTGTTTCTTAATACCTATTTATCTGTCTATCTGGAGTCGGACACACATAAACAGAGAGTGAAAGAAGGGAGTGAACTTTAAATTATAAGTAGAGTGCTGGATGCTTAGACTACTATCTCGATAGAAGCTGTGGGACCACAATCAGTGACAGAATTCAAAAGGCATGGGATAAAACCAGAGGACGCCTACATAGAAAAAGGATGGAACTCCAAGCAAAATATAAATAACCTTCACACTTCAAATCAAGTTTTCAAATTTCAAGTTTTATTAGAATATTCTATCCTGCTCATTGTAAAGAACAGCTGAGCACAGTGGCATAGCGAGGAAGGTTGGCACCCATCATTAGAGAATGACATAGGGACAAATTTTTCCCCATCCCTGCAGGAACTCAATTTTCCTGTCCCCGTGAGTTTTGTCACTGTCCCTGTCCCCTTCCTGTAAGCTCTGCCTTAACCTCACAAGCCTCAGACACTTATGATTTTAAAGTGTTTGAGGCTTGTGTAGATGAGGACAGAGCTTGCAGTAATGGGGCAGGGATAGAAAAAGAACTCATGGGGATGGGACGGGAAAATAAATTCCCGTGGGGATGGGGGAAAAAATTGTTCACACTGTTTTTTGACCGAAAAGGCGCCCGGCCTTCAAGATCTCTGCCGAAGCCAACAAGACCCTCCGGGGCTAATCTCAGCTCTTGTAAGAGCAGATGGAATGGCTCCAGTGAAAGGAACATGCTCCTGAGACTAGGAACTGTAGGCCGAGGAAGCCTGCCATGATATGCCGAGAAAGACAGAAGAAGCTCTTCCACCCAGTGACCCAAGAGAGAGAGAGAGCACTAGAGCTTCCTTATGAACTACATAAGCCATCGCTGTTGCGTCAAAGAAAACTTGCACTGCCGGTCTTTCTGAAGGGGCTGGAGAGTGAGTAACATCATCTGAATTTCCAAAGCTCCAGATGAAAAGTCAACCAACGTTGCGGACCAGGGATCCTCGGCCACAAGAGGGCACCCGCTCAAACTCAGGGGCGGAAAATTTCATGGCGACACCAGAAAGTATTTCTTCACAGAGAGAGTGGTTGATCATTGGAACAAGCTTCCAGTGCAGGTGATCGAGGCAGACAGAGTGCCAGACTTTAAGAATAAATGGGATACCCATGTGGGATCCCTACGAGGATCAAGATAAGGAAATTGGGTCATTAGGGCATAGACAGAGGGTGGGTAAGCAGAGTGGGCAGACTTGATGGGCTGTAGCCCTTTTCTGCCGTCATCTTCTATGTTACTATGTACTCCTGAATGAATTGGGTCCCGCAAAGAGCCCGCAACACAACAGGCTGACATCTGTGCTAAGAGTTATCTACTCGGAAATCCAAAGAAGCCAGCCCTGGCCAAGAGTCTCCCTGAAGCCACCAGCTCAAATTGTTGCTATCTGGCTCCATCCAGGAGAACAGACTCTAAAGGGGGGAAAGCTCAGCGGAGATCTTCAAGAAATGAGGGACTTCCATCAAGGGCACATGGGCTATCCCATCAAGGGACATCCCATCAAGAGACATGCCATCAAGGGCACATGGTCGCTCTGGCCCAGGGGACAGCCCCCAAGGAGGCTGCAGATAAAGCAAGGCCAAGAGAGCCAGACAATCCAAGAGAATTCTAATCTGTTGACAAAGGTTCTGTCTACTTGCCCTGAGTAGAAACACACAACTCCATCTGGAGACAAAGAGAAGCCCTAGAAAATCCTGAGACTGGGAAGATGCCCCATGTCTCTTCCTGAATGTGCCCACACTACAGCAGAGACACTACCATCACCTTCATACACCCAACGAGACAGAGCCCGGAGCACCCACTGTCCCAGAAACGGTGGATGTGGACCCCCTGCTGGCAGAAAACCGTCTCAACTACGATCACTTCAATGAAAGAGCTGCGAACTGGAAATGTTGTAGAACATGGGAATACAGAAACCTGCGATAATCTGGGCAGAATGAAAAATGGAGGTAAACCTATGGGAGATTCAAGGACACTAAAACTCCCCTGGAGACAGCAGCTAGCACAGTGTACTCTGTTGATCATTTGGAAAAGGGGATTTTGCAAAAAGTGGGTGACCGACTATAGAACCAGAATATGTCTCCAAATCTCCGAGCCCTTCTGACTTGAGGAAGAAAAAAGGAGCATCCATCTAAGCCCCTAGTTGTGGACTGGAACAGGTTCAAGCATCCCAAAGACTAAGAGGTGCTGCAGAATATTGTGGACCCTGGAATCTGTTGCCATCAACTTTCCAGAGTCCAGAAACCAAACCGGAGGCAGGCAAAGGAGGACTAACACGTGTCCAATGCAAGTCGAGTCCACTCCTGACATAAGAACATAAGAATAGTCTTACTGGGTCAGACCAATGGTCCTTCAATCCTAGTAGTCCATTCTCACGGTGGCCAATCCAGGTCCCTAGTACCTGGCCAAAACCCAAGGAGTAGCAACATTCCACACTACAGATCCAGGGCAAGCAGTGGCTTGCCCCATGTCTTTCTCAATAACAGACTATAGACTTTTCCTCCAGGAAATTGTCTAAACCTTTCTTAAATCCAGCTACACTATCCATTCTTTACCACAACCTCTGACAACGCGTTCCAGAGCTTAACTATTCTCTTAGTGAAAAAGATTTCCTCCTATTGGTTTTAAAAATATTTCCCTGTAACTTCATCGAGTGTCCCCTAGTCTTTGTAATTTTTGACAGAGTGAAAAAGAGATCCACTTGTACCAGTTCTACTCCACTCAGGATTTTGTAGACTTAAATCATATCTCCCCTCAGCCATCTCTTTTCCAAGCTGAAGAGCCCTAACTTTTTTAGTCTTTCCTCATATGAGAGGAGTTCCATCTGCTTTATCAGTTTGGTCACTCTTCTTTGAACCTTTTCTAGTGCCGCTATATCTTTCTTGAGATAAGGAGACCAGAATTGAACACAATTCTCCAGATGATGTCGCACCATGGAGCAATACAGAGGCATTATAACATACTTAGTCTTGTTAACCATTCCTTTTTTAATAAGTCCTAGCATTCTGTTTGCTTTTTTGGCCACCACTGCACATTGGGCGGAAGGTTTCATCGTATTGTCTAAGACGACACCCAGATAATTTTCTTGGGCGCTAATCCCTAAGGTGGACCCTAGCATCCGTTAACTGTGATTCAGGTTATTCTTCCCACTATGTATCACTTTGCATTTGTCCACATTAAATTTCATCTGCCACTTGGACTCCCAGTCTTCCAATTTCTTAAGGTCTGCCTGCAATTTTTCACAATCCGCATGCGTTTTGACAATTTTGAACAGTTTAGTGTAGGCCTGCCCAAGTCCGGTCTTCGAGATCTACTGGCAGGCAAGGTTTTCTGGATATCCACAATGAACATGCATGAGAGAGATTTGCATACCAAGAAGGCAGTGCAGGCAAAGCTCTCTCAGGCATATTCATTGTGGATATCCAGAAAACCTGATCCTTACTGTCGATATCCTGAAAACCTGCTGTATGTAAAGAGGGCAGAGTCTTGGGACACCAAGAGGTGAAGCATGAATTTGTGTCTGCAAAGAATCCTCTATTGTGTTTAAATAAAGCTAAATACCCATATTTTTCGCTCCATAAGATGCAATTTTTTCCCCCAAAAAAACTGGGTGGAAATAAGTGTGTGTCTTATGAAGTAAATATACCAACCTCCCCCCCCCCCCCCAGCAGTACCTTTAAATGTTAGAGGTTGGTGGACAGCTGCCTGCTGCTTGTCGTGGCCCGCGGCGCACAAGCCCGCTAATGCCTGGGCCCACGCCATTCCCTAATTGTGCCGGTTGCTGGTGCTTCACAGGGTGGCTGCCTGCTGATTACTGGTACATCAGGGCCAGCGGCACACAAGTGCGCTGCTGCGTGGGCGCGTGCCACTTCTGAATGGCTGCCTCAGTTCTCATGATTTAAAGGTGCTGGGGGTCTGGGATGGAATTTAAAGGTGCTGGGGATATGTAAAAGGGATGATTGGTTGATTGGGAGGCTAGGACAGAATTTAAAGGTGCTGGGAGGTATGTAAAAGGGATGATTTATTGGGGGGCTGGGACACAATTTAAAGGTGCTGGAGGGTATGTAAAAGTGATGATTGATTGGGGGGGCTGGGATGGAATTTAAAGGACCCGGGGGGGCTGGGACAGAATTTAAAGGTGTCGGGTATATATTAGTATACAATTTGGTTCAGAATGGTTTTTTTCTTGTTTTCCTTCTCTAAATCTGGGGTGCCTCTTATGGTGAGGTGCATCTTATGTAGCAAAAAATACGGTAATATGTATGGGTTGTGAAACATTATAAACATTTAAAAAGAATAAAATGAACATAGAGCCATAGAGCATAAAGAAATAAAAAGGATTGCTGACGATATAAGGTGAAAAGACAACCCATGTAAAAGTGAGGGAAGTTCACCTCTGATGGTCCAATACTTAAGAAAAATGTATTAAATCTATAATGAATGCCGTGGTGATTTGATGTGAGATTTTAAAGTGGGAGGTTACCCTATTTTGAAGAAATTGTTTAAAACAGGTTATAGATAACTTTGGAAGTTGACATAATGGCTTAATCTAATTGTGAATGTATGGGACACTAAGCTGACATGCTCCATGTCATTGCAAATGGCTGCTGATCCTTATTGTCGATATCCTGAAAACCTTACATGCTGTGGGATCCCCAGAAGGTGCTTGAAAAGCCTCTGGTGAATGCAAAGGTTTAAGCATTCTGATCTTGTCCAGCACAATCTCTGTAGATATAATCAATTATCTCTAGGAATTCAAATTGACAGGATTTAAGTGTGAAGTTATTTAGTAAACCAGATTATCTGGGGAGATGAATATATTTGATATAATTCTGAAGTGAGAATAAGAATATTTTACCAGACTCCATGCTTTTCAAAATGATATAATAATGTTTTTCCCTAGAGTCGCCTAAATTTTGTCAGTGTACTTTTGGATATCATAAATAAGCTGAATGTGATGTATGTAGAAACATTATTTATCATTATGATCTAAAATGGAACTGCTGCTTAAAATCTGGGTGTACTTAGCTTTGCTAATATTTTTTGACAGCCAAAGCTAACTTCTTGAATAGATGTTGGGGGAAAAAATACATCAGTAAATCATTTAGGGGTCCTTTTCCTAAGCTGCACTATGAAATGAGTTTAGCACATCCTTATGTGGGACTTTCCACTGTGCTAAGGCCATTTTTAGCATGGCCACCAAAAAGGGTATTTTTGCATTATGTGAATTTCTGGGCATGTGTTAATGCTTTCATTAGCACATGCCCACTAAGACAATGATCATGAGAGTGTGTGCCACCCCCTATTTAAGTGGTTTTAAGGGCTCCTGCATTATAGATGTGACAACCAGTTAGCGGAATAGAAATTGTAAAAATAAATGTAATTAATTAAAAATTTGATATACCACATGGATTTTTCAGAACACAGCTGTTTACAATAATAAATGTAATGTGCACACGTTAGCTGATTAGAGCAGCTCTGCCCATTCTTCGCCCCCCACAACCCCCTAACCCCCCCAAAATAAAAAAACATAAGAACATAAGCATCGCCTCTGCCAAGTCAGACTATAGGTCCATCGTGCTCAGCAGTCCGCACTCGCGGCAGCCCCCCAGGTCCGTGACCTGTAGTGATCTTTTACTTAAGACATTTTATCCTTTATAGTACCCTCTAACTATACTCCTCAATCCCCTTTTCATGCAAATGGCAAAAACTAATGCAGAATGCTTTAATGTGTGCCACATTAGGTCATTTATGTTGTATTAGGCATGCATTAGCAACTAGCACAGCTTAGTAAAAGGGCCTCTTAGTTCAGAGAATGGCAACTACCAGCACTGGTACCAGCCAGTGTCACTGAGTACATTTAGGGGCTGTTTCTATATAGGACACCAGTCTCAGCAGCCGTCTAAGAAGTGGCTGAGAATCATGCATTGGTGTCCTATACAAAATCATGTATGTCTTAAAGAACAGATGCCTTACCTCCCAATTCTCTAATCGGTGCCCATGTCACCGGCGCAAGTTAGAGAATCGCACCTTAGCTTAATTGCAAAGATGGGCAGCTTGGCTGCCTATCTTTGTCAAGGGATCCCTTGCCATCAGCTGATTGCAGCAAGGAAATCCCCGATCATCTGAGCTGGAAAGACTCCCCGAAACCACAGCTTTGGGAGTCTTGCACCTAGAAGGGGTAGGCCTGTTATTTTGGAAGAGACAAGCCTGCCAGCAGGAGGGATTGGACATCCATCTTGATGGCCTTCTTCTAAAGGTATGGGTGAGATGTTGGAGTGTTGGGTGGAATGTTGGAGTGTCAGGTGGGGTGTCGGGAGTGTCAGGTGGGAAGGTGGAGTGTGTGGTAGGGTGCAAGGCAGCAAGGTAACTGTAATACGGCAGTAAGAATGATTTATGGTCTGAGGAATTATGACCACGTAACCCCTTATTACTGTGAGCTGCATTGGCTTCCAGTCGAGGCCCGGGTGATCTTTAAGCTAGGATGCTTATATTATAAAGTTGCCTTTGGTGTTGCCCCATTATATCTTGCAGACAGATTCGTTATTGTGGCGCATAAGAATAGTAAAAAATCCAAGGGCTGTAAAAGTAAGAAACATCATGGGCATTGTCTTTCCTACCAAGCAGCTTAATATGACAAAGATTTCCGTCCATTATTAATTAGATCCACGTCTTATGAACACTTTGGAAAACTTTTCTTTTTTCTAAATTTTTGATCAATTAGATTTCTGCATATTATATTATTCCTGAATTTTTTCATAGCATAATCTTTTGTTAACAGCATTGAACTCATGGCTATGCAGTCTACAAATCTACTATTATGTTATGTTACTCCCTTCCTTCCTGAACTCATCTAGTTAGGAGATGCATTTCTAGAGCCTGTATAACAGCTTCTCTTAATAGAAGTCCTACGCATAGCAGGAAAGAAGGTGGACAGAGAAAAAAAGAGAGAAAGCAAAAGGAATAGCTAGGAGAGACCCCAACAGCTTGTAAAAAAAAGTGGGACAAGAGGCGAGGAAGTGGTCTAATGGTCAGAGTAATGGCTAAGAACCATGAAAGCCAGAGTTCAATTCATGTTTCTGCTAGTAACACGTACATTAAGCACTTAGGGCCAGATTCAGTAAAGGGCACACAAAATTAGGCACCCTTAAAATCCATGCTAAGCGCCAGTCCAATAAAGGTCATTTAGTGCTAAACAGCTTCCACAGAACTGGACTTAGCACGGATTCCTGTGCCCAACTTTGGGTGAGGACTTACGCATGCTGAAAACTGGTATAAATCCTCATACAGTTGGGTGTATAAACCTCTTATTCAATAGCATCACACCTAATAACATCCCTGATCCACTTGCGCCCTTCCCATGGCCATGCCCCCTTTTGAACTGCACATTATATGCCCAGCATTCAGTGCTATTTAACTGGCCAGGAATGCTTTTTTGTGTTAGAAGGCAGGAACTAGGTGAAGCAAGGGCAGAGAATGGACACGGATGGCATATTGCATTTGGTACAGGAAACCTACCCTGCGCTGTTGATTGTGCTGTTGGGGCATGATCACTTAGCGCCTCCTCAATAGGAGAAGGGTTCCGCACTAATTGCAAGCAGTGTTAACACATAGTAATGAGAATTTCAGGATGGTAATTACAGAGAATATGTTGGGCACACCCCCATCAATCAGCATGCAGCCTTTGCACTTAAGATACGTTACTTTCTGATGTTAAGTTGTGTTAAGTGCAAAATCATAGCTTACTTTAGCAAAAGGGCCCCTTTATTTCCTATTATCTCCACTGTGCACTCAGGCTGTATATTCTTCTGGGCAAAGACATATTGTACTAGTATTACAGCTATACAGGTGAAAATAAGGACCTGTATATATGTAAACTTTTGATTGTAACCCCAGAAACATGGTTCAAGGCCCATCCCCTTTCATCTCTTAGTAAGAACTGTGAAGCACAAACAAAACTTTGATAAAAACAGCACAACGGATGTGAGTAAAATCAGATAGAGTTTGATTGTCAGGGCCAAGATGGTGTCAAGGATGGACCCAGGAGTGGAGCTCTCTCCCTGACTGTAGCTAGTGTGGAGGTGTAACTTCCCTTGGTGGTTTCTGCTATGTGGAAGCGAAATGGGATTTTGCAGATTGGTCTTCCAGTGCCTGCGACATCGAGGCACCTCGTTCAGACTACCATTCTGGGTATTGTATCTCGCCATGTGACGGAGGTACTACCGGAGGGACACCAGATCAAGCGGCAGTCCTTAGTGCTGATCAGGCTTCATTGAACCCAGACCTGAGGCAGGTCCTTCTCCAGCCCGGAAGGTTGGGTCCAGTAGGAATGGCAATGGGTTTGCTCTCTCAAGAGGAGTTGGCAATGTTCAGCCCTTGAGGAGCAGCGAAGGGACATTCTATGGAGAATTGGCCAGCTGTGGCCCTAAAATCGGCACCTTGCATGGAAGTTAAGGAAGGAAATGCTTCTGGAAATGAGATCTTGCAGTCTGGAGAGATGGTGAAAGCTGCCACAATTAATATGGACTCTCTATGGAAAGCTATTGAAGTTATGGATTCCAACCTAAAAGAGTTGTCTCTGTGTTGAGAAGTGATTGTTGTACTATTAACTCCATGGTGAACACCCAAACTGAATTCTTGCGGGAACATGCAGAAAGTTTACCACCAATATTGAGAGCTCAATATCTCATTATTAAGAACAAACCAGGATGTTCTACTGTGGCAATATTAGAGCTGTTCATGGAGAAATGAATTTGACTTTTTTAGAAAACTCTTTGGAAGTGGCTGTTTGTTCATTACGTTTGCTCTGGAGTATGATAGAGATTTAGAGGCTCCTTTTACTAAGCCGCGTTAGTGGCTTTATCGCACGCACCTTTTTAGCGCGTGCTAACTCCCATGCTAGCCAAAAAACTACCGTCTGCTCAAGAGGAGGCGGTAGCGGCTAGTGCGGCTGGCAAATTAGTGTGCGCTATTACGCGTGTTAAACTGCTAACGCAGCTTCGTAAAAAGAGCCCTTAGTTCTTCAAACTTATTTCAGACATATAAATAAGCAATTTTTTGGTTCATCCATTTGTTTATTTCCTGATATATCACAAGTGTCACAAAGAAGAAAGAATGATTTTTTGGCTTATCGGCCTAGAGCAGGGATCTCAAAGTCCCTCCTTGAGGGCCGCAATCCAGTCGGGTTTTCAGGATTTCCCCAATGAATATGCATGAGATCTATTTGCATGCACTGCTTTCAATGCATATTCATTGGGGAAATCCTGAAAACCTGACTGGATTGCGGCCCTCGAGGAGGGACTGAGATCCCTGGCCTAGAGTCATTGCTCTGGGTGCCACTTTTATATTAAAATTTCCTGCAAAATGTTGTGTTTTGTGATGGTAAAAATGTTCTTTTCTTTGAACCAAAGCATTTGCTGGACTTTATTGTGGCTAAAGAAGGTGGTGGAGTATTGATTAGATCAGTAACTTCTCCCACAGATTAACATAAACTGGTTGCTGGTTATACACTACCGATTTTATCCTCTTTGAAGATGTTGAAATATTTTCTTTTGATTAGTTTTCTCTCTTTGGCCCATATTTGATTGTGGACTAAATAATGATTTAGATTTCTATTGGTGGTGGTTTTATACCATATATAGTTTTCTTGTCTTTAATGAATCTGTATTCAAGAATTCATTATGTGCTTGTCTTTGAATAAATTAATTAATTGGATAGAGTTTTAAGTCCCCCTCTAATTAAATTATTTCACAGGTCAATATTCAGCTGTCACAGTCAATTGTTTTAAAAATGCCTATACCATAGTAACATAGTAGATGACGGCAGATAAAGACCCGAATGGTCCATCCAGTCTGCCCAACCTGATTCAATTTAAATTTTTTAATTTTTTCTTCTTAGCTATTTCTGGGCAAGAATCCAAAGCTTTACCCTGTACTGTGCTTGGGTTTCAACTGCCGAAATCTTTGTTAAGACTTACTCTAGCCCATCTTCACCCTCCCTGCCATTGAAGTCCTCCCCAGCCCATCCTCCACCAAACGGCCATATACAGACACAGACCATGCAAGTCTGCCCAGTACTAGCCTTAGTTCAATATTTAATCTTATTTTCTGATTCTAGATCCTTTGTGTTCATCCCACGCTTCTTTGAACTCAGTCACAGTTTTACTCTCCACCACCTCTCTCGGGAGCGCATTCCAGGCATCCACCACCCTCTCCGTAAAGTAGAATTTCCTAACATTGCCTTTGAATCTACCACCCCTCAACTTCAAATTATGTCCTCTGGTTTTACCATTTTCCTTTCTCTGAAAAAGATTTTGTTCTATGTTAATACCCTTCAAGTATTTGAACATCTGAATCATATCTCCCCTGTCTCTCCTTTCCTCTAGGGTATACATATTCAGGGCTTCCAGTCTCTCCTCATACGTCTTCTGGCGCAAGCCTCCTATCATTTTCGTCGCCCTCCTCTGGACCGCCTCAAGTCTTCTTACGTCCTTCGCCAGATACGGTCTCCAAAATTGAACACAATACTCCAAGTGGGGCCTTACCAATGACCTGTACAGGGGCATCAACACCTTCTTCCTTCTACTGACTACGCCTCTCTTTATACAGCCCAGCATCCTTCTGGCAGCAGCCACTGCCTTGTCACACTGTTTTTTCGCCTTTAGATCTTCGGACACTATCACCCCAAGGTCCCTCTCCCCGTCCTTGCATATCAGCTTCTCTCCTCCCAGCATATATGGTTCCTTCCTATTATTAATCCCCAAATGCATTACTCTGCATTTCTTTGCATTGAATTTTAGTTGCCAGGCATTAGACCATTCCTCTAACTTTTGCAGATCCTTTTTCATATTTTCCACTCCCTCTTCGGTGTCTACTCTGTTACAAATCTTGGTATCATCTGCAAAAAGGCACACTTTTCCTTCTATCCCTTCAGCAATGTCACTCACAAACATATTGAACAGGTTTGGCCCCAGCACTGATCCCTGAGGGACTCCACTACTCACCTTTCTTTCCTTCAAGCGACTTCCATTAACCACCACCCTCTGGCGTCTGTCCGACAGCCAGTTTCTGACCCAGTTCACCACTTTGGGTCCTAACTACAGCCCTTCAAGTTTGTTCAACAGCCTCTTATGAGGAACTGTATCAAAGGCTTTGCTGAAATCCAAGTAAATTACATCTAGCATATGTCCTCAATCCAGCTCTCTGGTCACCCAATCAAAAAATTCAATCAGGTTCGTTTGGCACGATTTACCTTTTGTAAAGCCATGTTGCCTCGGATCTTGTAACCCATTAGATTCAAGGAAGTACACTATCCTTTCTTTCAGCAACACTTCCATTATTTTTCCAACAACTGAAGTGAGGCTCACTGGCCTGTAGTTTCCTGCTTCATCCCTGTGACCACTTTTATGAATAGGGACCACATCCGCTCTCCTCCAATCCCCAGGAATCACTCCCGTATTCAGAGATTTGTTGAACAAGTCTTTAATAGGATTCGCCAGAACCTCTCTGAGCTCCCTTAGTATCCTGGGATGGATCCCGTCTGGTCCCATCGCTTTGTCCACCTTCAGTTTTTCAAGTTGCTCATAAACACCCTCCTCCGTGAACGGCACAGAATCTACTCCATTTTCTCGTGTAACTTTGCTAGACAATCTCGGTCCTTCTTCAGGATTTTCTTCTGTGAAACAGAACCGAAGTATTTGTTTAGCACATTCGCTTTCTCCTCATCACTTTCCACATATTGGTTCCCAGCATCTTTTAGCCTAGCAATTCCAGTTTTCATCTTCCTTCTTTCACTAATATATCTGAAAAAAATTTTGTCTCCCTTTTTTACATTTTTAGCCATTTGTTCTTCCGCCTGTGCTTTCGCCAGACATATCTCTCTCTTGGCTTCTTTCTGTTTCACCCTGTAGTCCTTTCTGCTCTCCTCTTCTTGGGTTTTTTTATATTTCACTAACGCCAACTCTTTCGCCTTTATTTTCTCAGCCACTAGGTTGGAGAACCATATCGGCTTCCCTTTTCTCTTGTTTTTATTGATTTTCTTCACATAAAGGTCCGTAGCCATTTTTATCGCTCCTTTCAGCTTAGACCACTGTCTTTCCACTTCTCTTATGTCCTCCCATCCTAACAGCTCTTTCTTCAGGTACTCTCCCAAAGCATTAAAGTCCGTACGTTTGAAATCTAGGACTTTAAGTATCGTGCGGCCGCTCTCCACTTTAGCCATTATATCAAACCAAACCGTTTGATGATCGCTACTTCCTAGGTGAGCACCCACTCGAACATTAGAGATACTCTCTCCATTTGTGAGGACCAGATCTAATATCGCTTTTTCCCTTGTGGGTTCCATCACCATTTGTCTGAGCAGAGCCTCTTGAAAGCCACAATCTCCCTACTTCTTTCCGATTCTGCAGACGGAACATTCCAGTCCGCATCCGGCAGGTTGAAATCTCCCAACAGCAGAACCTCCTCTTTCCTTCCAAACTTTTGGATATCCACAATCAGATCCTTATCAATTTGCTGCGATTGAGTCAGAGGTCTGTAGACTACACCCACATAGATAGAAGTTCCATCTTCTCTTTTCAGAGCAATCCATATCGCTTCTTCCTCTCCCCAGGTCCCTTGCATTTCAGTCGCTTGGATATTGATCTTTACATAAAGAGCTACTCCTCCATCTTTTTGACCATCTCTGTCCTTCCTAAAAAGATTATATCCCGGTATGTTTGTATCCCATCCATGTGATTCACTGAACCATGTCTCTGTGATAGTGACAATATCTAGATCTGCCTCTAACATCAGGGCTTGCAGATCATGAACTTTGTTGCTTAGACTGCGAGCATTAGTGGTCATCGCTTTCCAGCTATTTTTCAGTGATAATCTCCTTTTTCGTATGGATTTTTGTTTTGTTTCACTTTCCGTTGCAATACTAAGAAATGAGTTGCTGATATTGCTTATGTTGCAGTCTTTACTACTATCACATCTTTTCTTTTGCCGGGGGTGGTCTCTATAATTGTCCTTTGTACATACACCACCCCCACCTTCTAGTTTAAATGCCTAGAAAAATATTGTCTAAATTTCTCTGCAAGGTTTCTTTTTCCTGCTGTAGTAATATGTAGCCCATCAGTGCAATATAGCTTCTTGTCCTTCCATATATTTCCCCCTCCTCCTATGTACCTGAAGCCTTCTTGATGACACCAGGCTTTGAGCCATCTGTTAAAGTCTTCTGTATTTTTCACTCTTTGCTCTCCCTTTCCATATGCAGGCAGTATTTCAGAAAAAGCTAAAGTGTTTACAAAAGGTTTCACGCCCTTACCAAGCTCCCGAAAAGCTTTCTGTGCTGCAAGTGTGGAGTTGTTGGCCAGGTCATTTGTTTCAAGTTTCAAGTTTATTAATATGTTTGATGAATCGCTTATTAAAATTACTAAGCGATGTACAAAAATCAATATAGAGAATAATATAAAGAAACTAACATTTTAACAATATACTTTCATAGAATACAAACATGAGTCGGGAGGGAAAGAGTAAAAGTTACAATTTTCAATTTTTGGTAGAAAAATGGAAAAAACAATTGGGACGATTTGAAACCTCACTAAAAAATTTAAATATTAAAAGCATCTTTAAACAGATATGATTTTAAAAATTTTTTGAATATTGTGACATCTTTTTCGTTTCTAATGTATTGTGGCAGAGCGTTCCACCATTGAGGTCCCATCACAGAGAACATGTCAGATCTTCTTGTTCCTATAATTTTCAGAGAAGGAACTGAGAGGAGATTTTGGCCAGATGAACGAAGTGGGCGTTGAGTACTTTGTGGTATTAATAATCTAGATATAAACTGAGGTTCATTGAATGCTAGACTTTTAAAGATAAGCAACATTATTTTAAAAGTGATCCTATGACCTATGATCCTATGATTGGAAGCCAATGGGCGTCTATTAGCAACGGTGAGACATGGTCATATTTCCTAGATCCCAGATGGATGACAACATCAGTGTTAAAATCCTTAGTTTCTTCCTTAATTATAGTCTGTATTTGCCTGGAACTCCTGGTAGCTGAGGATCCTGGAAGACATTTCACTATTTTGGTCTCCTCGCCTTGTGTTCCAAGGTTAATGCCTCTGATGATGGAATCCCCCAACACTAATAGTTTTCTGTTTTTGGCCTTTTTATTTGTGCTTAGGTTGTGCTTGCTCTCTTGAGTTACCTTCATTGGTTCCAGTCCCACCTCCCTTCTGTTTTCTTGAGTATCGCAGTGTACTAGTGGAGCGAAGGAATTCTGTAGAGGTAATATTTGTGAAGGTGGATGTTTCTGTGTTACATGTCGCAGTCTTCCTGAGCCTACTGTGACCCATTTATTCCTGGGCTGTTTTATTCTTTGAGGTAGAGGTGGTAAGTTGGTATGATTTTGTGGAGTGATGAAAGCTGCTTTAATTGTATTCAGTTCCTGTGTAAGTTTGTAGAGCTCCTCCTTAATACTAGCAAGTTGAAGACAGATGGGGCAAGCCTTAAGCTCCAAATAGTATGTCTTGGAATTAAAGCGCCACAGTGATTGCATAGAATAAAGGTCATCTTGATTGGTTGTGAAGTGACTTGATTTGAGTAGTCCTGATTTTTTGGGTCTCTATATATGGTGGGACTATAAGTCTTACCCTTAATTCCTATGAAGAGGAAGAAGAAATAAGATTTAACAGAGGAAAGAGAAGGGTTTATTTTTTTGTGCTTTTTTGTTATTTTTTTTAAAGTAAGAAACAGGGAAGAGAAGAGAAATTAAGCAGATATAATGCTGAAAACCAGTGAAAAGAGCAGAATATGAAATGTTGAGCAACTTATCTTATTGAAGTTCACAGGGCAGCCTTGTTCACAGCAATGTCCCAAAGATAATGCAGTTAACCTTAGAAGTAAATCAGAGCCCCTCCCTTCTCCACCTAATCAGACACAATGGCTAAAAACTAGTAAGTCAGAAATATAGGCTCTATACCACCTAAAACATAGTATTTTAAACAGAAATGCAGGTTCTATAACAAATCAGTGGCTACCCTAAAACACAGGATTTATAACAGGATTTTCCCTACTTTAGTCACCCTGAGCCACAGGCACCAGGATTTAATTAGAGTTAATAAAGTCTTACCCTTATTCCTATGAAGAGGAAGAGGAAATATGATTTAACAGAGGAAAGAGAAGGGTTTATTTTTTTGTGCTTTTTTGTTTTTTTTTTTAAGTAAGAAACAGGGAGGAGAAGAGACCACATGACTGGTACAGAATATCTGGATTAAGCAGCAACTGATGACATTATTTAAATAGCTCCCAAAATTGTGTGCAAAAATTTGGACATATGACCAATTTGTGTGCACAATTTAATTGATACAACAAAGAATAGAGTTAAATGGTTATTCTATAGATAAATATACATACGTTAAAAACCATTAAACAATCAAACTGGTTAGTAGACTATAGATTAGAGTCATATGGTGATTAAATTCAAATTTTATCTATGGGGGCAAGCCTCAGATCGCTGCCCCAAGCTCTCCCTGCTTCCCGACGCAGAAGTGCCAAGCCGACCAGCCTTCCCCACCCAACATTAATTCTAACATTGGAGAGGAATTTCTGGGCCAGCCAATCGCTGCCTGGCTGGCACGGAACTTCCTCTCTGATGTCAGATTTGATGTTGGGGGTGAAGGCTGGTCGGCCCGGAGCTTCTGTGTCGGGAAGCATGGAGAGCTTGGGGCGGCGGTGGTATGGAGGCTTGTTCCCCAATGGCGGCAGCAGTGGCTTGGGGGAGGGCAGGGAGAACGAAAGAAAGGGGGCAGGCAGGGAGACAGAAAGAAAGGGGAGACAGAAAGAAAGGGGGCATGGAGAGAGAAAGACAGACAGAAAGAAAGGGGGGCAGGGAGACAGAAAGAAAGAAGGGGGCAGGGAGAAAGGAAGAAAAAGTTGGCAGAGGGAATGAGGTCTGGAAGCATACAGCAGGCTGAAAGAAGGGAAGAAATATTGGATGCGCAGTAAGAAGAAGAAAGTGCAACCAGAGACTCATGAAATCACCAGACAACAAAGGTAGGAAAAATGATTTTATTTTTAATTTAGTGATAAAAATGTTTTGAGAATTTATATCTGCTGCCTATATTTTGCACTATGGCCCCCTTATACTAAACCGCAGCAGTGGTTTTTAGCGCAGAGAGCCTATGAGCGTCGAGAGCAGCATGAGGCATTCAGAGCAGCTCCCTTCACTAAAAACCTCTATCGCGGTTTAGTTAAAAGGGAGGGGGTATATTTGTCTATTTTTGTCTAGTTGTTACTGAGGTGACATTGCATAGAGTCATCTGCCTTGACCTCTTTGAAAAAACCCTGGAATATAAATGATAATTCAAATTTTCTCTGCGTAAAGTGTGCTTTGTTGTTTGTTTGTTTTTTATTTTATTGTTGGTAGATCATTTTGACTTGGTAATTTTAAAAGTAGCTCGCAAGCCCAAAAAGTGTGGGCACCCCTGGTTTACATGAATTTATTCAGGCACTCATGCATTTTTCCCTGTTTGTCCTGGTAGGCTCACAATCTATCTAATGTAGCTGGGGCAATGGGGGGATTAAGTGATGTGCCCAGGGTCACAAGGAACAGCATGGGTTTGAACCCACAACTTCACGGTGCTGAGGCTGTAGCTTTAACCACTGCGCCAAACTCCACTCCTGGAATGTCCCCAAAATAGCTGGGTTTAGGCCCCTTTTATCAAGCCACAGTAGAGCATTTTAGCTTGGGCCAGTGAGGTAAATGCTCTGACACTTATTCAATTCCTATGAGCATTGGAGCATTTACCTTGTCAGCCTGCGATAAAATACTCTACTGCTGCTCAATAAAAGGGGGCCTTTGCCTTAAATGCTAACCACTCATTTTCAGTGGCATAAATGCTGCTGAAAGTGGCCGGTTTGCAACAACCAGGTGATTTAATTAGCCAAGATCCATTTCTGGCCAGTTAAACCTCCCTGTTTTTTAAACTGCTTTTAGGTTTGTATTATGTAAACCGCTTAGGATGTTTTAAGTGGTATATCAAGCCCAAATAAACTTGAAACTTTAAATAATGACCCCTAAATGGATAGCACCAGAGTGGTGACTGCATTATGCATATTTTCAGTGCCCCTGCTTTACTGATGGAAGGTCTATTTTTGAAGGAAATGGGACAAATAGTAGTTACTCCTATCATTAAAAAAAACTCCAAAAAATCTATCTCATATGAATCTAATTACAGACCTATAACTAGTATACTGCTTTTCACTAAAATATTAGAAGGATTGGTTAACAAGGATTTGGTAAGGTATTTGGATAAATTTGATATTCCATGACCATTCATCAGGTTTTCGTTTGGGACACAGTACTGAAACCGTGATAGCCTCAGTGATGGATTACCTGTATGGATTGTTTAGCTTGGGTACTAGTATTTTGATTCTTCAACTGGATCTAAGCAGTGCCTTTTGATCTAGTAGAACATGAAATCTTGTTGAACTGCTTGGATTCAATTGGGGTATCAGAGAATGTCTGGAAATGGTTTAAGGGATTTTTGCAGAATAGATCTTATCAGGCATACTGTGCTGGTAAATATTCATCTTCATGGAATAACCCTTGTGGAGTTCCTCAGGGTTCTCCCCTATCGCCTACTTTATTCAAAATTTATCTTATTTCCTTTGCAAATTTGTTGCACAGTTTGAAAGTTAAATTCCATATCTATGCTGACGATATCACTATACTTATTCCAACTACAGCAGTCACAGTTGATTTGAAAAATCGGATTGCTTTTCTTTTGCTTCAAATCAAACTCTGGATGATGCACTTTAAACTTAAACTCAATCCGGATAAAACAAAGTTCTTCTTGGCTAATCCCAATGATAAAATTACTGATAGAATTCTTCAAATTAATGGTGAAAACTTTCCTCTTGCCACTTCCATTAAATTTTTAGATGTAACATTAGATAGACATCTAACTTTAGAAGACCATACTGATTTATTGATTTAAAAATGCTTTGCAATCCTTTGGAAACTCCAAACAATCAAAAAATAGTTTGATTTAACATTATTTAGATTATTAGTTCAGGCTCTATTCTATCAATTCTTGAGTATTCAATATAATATATTTAAGGTCTCATAAAAAGATTTGCTATAGATTGATTTTTGAGCTGAAAAAGTTTGGCCATGTAAGTCCCTTATATCAATGGCTGCACTGGTTGTCTTTTGAGGCAAGAATCTTGATTAAATTCAGTTGTATTTGTTTTAAGGCATTCTTTGGCTTAGCCCCGGAATATCTTTCCTCACAGTTTAAACTTTATAATTCCACTAGAAACACTCAAAACAACAGCATGTTCATGTATCCATCTGTAAAATACGTTCAATACAAGAAATTTCTCAAAAGGACGTTTGCTTTGCAGGCAGGGAAAATGAATCCTTGGTTGAGTTACCTTATTCCCCAAGCTGAATCTTACCATGCTTTTAGAAAGGTGTTAAAAACTAAATTATTTGAAAAAACTGTGATATCCCATGTATTTTTATTCTTATTGATTATATACTTCACTGAATGTACAGTTTTCTTTATGGAAACCGCTCAGAACTTATGGCAGGGCGGTATATAAGAATAAAGTTGTTTATTATTATTATTTATGCACATACTAACTGATCACCCGGATATTTATTTATCTCAATCTTCCAGTATTGATAGACTTGTATTCAGTGATTACGCCTGGTAAAACGGGAAGTGTTTGGTTGTTTATTACGTGGACATCTTCATTTTTAGCTGCAAGAATGGCCCTCTGTATGGGGCTGAACTTGGACTTAAGCGTCATGGGAGTGTCCGTATTACTCTCAGGGAGCCCGAAAACTATGGATTATACACTAATATCTGTTGTTTTCAATTATTTTTACACGTCACCCCCTTCCCACAAGAATGTCCCTCGCTATGGGGCTGAACTTGGACTTAAACGGCATCGGGCGTGTCGGTATTCATCTCAGCGAGCCCAAAAACTATGGGTTAGACACTAATATCAGTTGTTTTCGATAATTTTTACACGTCACCCCCTTCCCACCCCCACAGTATTTTTTCCCAGATAGTAAGTCATATGTATGCCAAGTTTGGTTGAAATCTGTCCATGCGTTTCACACACAGGAAAATTCCAAAGAGCAAGCAACAGAATCAGGAAGGAGGCAAGATAATGTTTGAAAGCAATCTCACAGGATTGTGAAACATACTTTGGGTGCTTTCGGTCAAGTTTCTTCAGCATCTGTGAACTATACAGGGACCTGCTACTATGTGCCCTAAAGTGTATTGTGATGCATAAAATTAGGGGAGGACAAAAGAATCCCACAGATGTTGCTTTTCAACTAAAAAAGAATAACTTTCAATCATTTTCTTATTGCTTCTTGAACTGCTTTAGCCGAAGTTTCAGTGAGGCTAAAACATATTGTGCTGTCATGAACCATTGTCAATGCTGTCTTATCATTGCTCAGAGTCTCCTGATTTTTTTGAATAGTCATCAATGTGTATGGATACAGAGTTACAGAATGCTGAATGGCAAATCATAATGCTTGATTTCTCTGAAATAATTTTATAAAGTCTTTTAGCATGTCTTCAGTAGCATTCCCCAGATTTCTTTACTACACATTTGTTTTACTTTGTATTCATTTAATTATGCTTGTAGATTACATTGTTTTATAAAAACTCTGTGTATTTTCAACAAATCAGAGAAAATAGGAATCTGATATTTTAAAAAAGCTGTGCCCCTAAATGTAGAATCCTAAGAGGTCCTTTTGCTAAGTTAGGTTAGATGCTAACACATAACTAACACAGTAAAACAAGGACTAATGTGGGATGCACTTAAAGTGTCAAACATTGGGCTAGATGTACTAAAGTCAGCGATCGTCCTGACCCGATGCACAAAATGGCTCACCAAGTGGTTTTTCCCTTGATTGCCCATTTTCCAATCTGGCCATGCATATTAGCTAAAACCCCATGCAAAGTAGCCAAGCGATTGATACACTAATATTGCATGGCTATGCAAAAAAACAACAACAAAAAAAACAACCCAGGGATTTTAGCTATTGGAAAAATACGACAGGTCTGCCTGTTTTGTTTTATGTTTTTTTGTTTTGTTTTTTGTTTTGTTTCAATGGCACAGATATTTTTCATGTGTTACAAATTCAAATATCTGTCCCATAAAAAAAAATGAAAAAAGTCCCCCACTGCCAATGACAGCCCTCCCCAACGACCTCCAATAAATGTGGCACCAGAAATTTCCCCTCCCCCCCCATGAGAGAAAATTGGATGGCCAACCCCTCTGAACCATCCCCTACCTTCCCCAAAAAATGGCAGGAGGGAATGGAAACACCTCCCCCCCCGGTCACTGCTGTTAGGACTCTGCGCATGTGTCAATCACTTACTGAGTGATTGATCTGTCGGGTTGTGCAAATCATTTGCATGCAAACTTGGTAGCACATCGATCGCTGTTCCACAATCGGCCAGAGAATCGGCTAACAGCGATCCAGTTGGTATTACTGACTGACTTTAGTGCATCTAGCCCATTGTTTCTTGCATTTGTACAAGATAACCACATGCTAAATAAGTTTTTTTGTATTTTGAAGGGTGTGTCAAGGTAGAAAATGGGCGTTCCTAAGCTAACATGTTAGCACATCTACATTACCACATCTAAATGGTTAGTGTATGAATTACATATGAGCCCTTAAGTCCCACAAAATAGGTGGAGGTAAGTACTCCAGCAATAATTTTAAAAAATGACCATGCACTAATGGCATCATTAGCACATGGCCATTAATGAAATAGATGCAAAATCAGGATGTTTGATCATATAACACCTATTTTGAAGGATTTGCATTGGTTACCAATCTCTGCTAAGATTACATTCAAGATGCTGCGTTTAGTCTTTAAGGCCTCTTAAATGGAAATACTAGTGTATATTTATATTTATTAAAACTTTTATAGACCATCCTTCGACAACCATCAAGGTGTTTTACAAATTTAAAATACTGAAAGGAAATCCATTAAAAGATAGGAGAGGAAATGAAACCATCATTTTCAATCCAACACAGAACTACATGGCAGCACACTCAGCCATCAAGACCACATGCCTGAATAAAAAGAGAAAACTTTTAAGGAGGGCACAAAATTTAGGGTAAGATAATTCTGAGCAAAGTTCAGAAGGAAGAGAGTTCCATAGTGATGGAACTACAGCAAAGAAAGCAGAGTGATGTGTGGAAGTAAGTCTGGTCATATGTACTGGAGGCATAGTTAATTGATGAGATGAAGCGGATCGCAGTGAACATATCAGCTGGTAGGGGATGATGAAAGAAGCTAAATACAAATGGAGTCCAGTGTGTAAAGTCTTAAAAGCCAGTGCTCAGAATGATATTTTACTGGAAACCAATGGTGCTCTTTCAATAGGGTGGTAATATGGTCAAAACATCATGTATGACTGAGTAGTCTGGTTCAGGTAGGCTTATGTTTATATATGTTTATTTAAGATTTGATATACCACTCCTGCATTTTACTGATCAAACTAAAATGAAATTAGGTACTTGAGAAAAACTACCCTATCTGTCCTGAAGACTCACAATCTAGCTAAAGTACCTGATTAAAATAAAAATATGTCATACATTTCTAAGATCAAAAATCAAAGAAATAGAAAATAGAAAGAATGAAAGAAGATAAAAAATAAAATAAAACAACTTTAAGGGATATAAAAGTCTCTGAGGTGTCTTGATAGTAAGTTCAGTCTGCAGAACCAGGTCAACCGGCTGCCACCAAAGAAGCAGGTCCAGGAACCACGCCAATGAAGACAACCATGACACCAGTCACCGGACAGGCAAGGCCAGGTGCCACCAATAGAAGACCCCTGAAGTGAAGTCCAGTTTCGTTTCGATGTGTCAAACAACGCAGCTGCAGGAGTGCAAGTCTGCCGAGGAGAGGGGGAGAGAGGGCAGGCCACAGGAGATCCTCCGATGCCGGCATCAATCCACCGCTGGTGACCCCATCGGGACCATGCTACATCGCTGAATAGTTTGAAGTTTTTTGCGGGAAACCAAAGGAAGACCTGCAAAGACAACATTAACCAGCTAATTCAAAACACTGCAACTAGACTCCTAACAGATGCACCCATCTGCGACCATATTACTCCGATTCTGTTTAAGCTGCACTGGCTACCAATAATTAAGTGGATTCAATTCAAGCTACTTTGCCTAGTTTTCAAATCCTGGCGCTTTTTACTTCCCGATTATCTACATTAAAAATTAATCAAATATCAACCCAATAGAACTCTAAGATCATCTTTCCATGACCAATTTGAAATCCCAGGTCCTAGAGTAATAAAACTTCAAGCAACGAGGAAAAGAGCCTTCTCATATGCAGGTCCCTGCCTTTGAAATCCCATACTTTATGACTGAGGGAATATCTTACTGCTTCTGGAACTATTGAAACTATTCTCTTTCATCTTCACTATGGATCTATCCAAAGTCCATTAACGAATGTCTCTAGCTAAATATTGTATCTGACGCGAACCTTTCATAGATGATAAATTGAGGTGTATGTTCTGTTTATTGTGCCAGAATGAAACTCAGAACTATAAACTGCACTCAAGGACTAACACAGGCTGCGTGTATTGTAGCAGAACTTGCTTATCCTACCTTGAGATCATATTCATGCACCTTTCTGACTTCACTTGCAATTTTCTTTAAGTGTGTCCTACCGACTTCTGCATTGGCTGCCGATGGAGGCACGTGTGAAGTTCAAGTTTGGTTGTTTCTGTTACAAGGTGCTATTCGGTCTAGCCCCTAAATACATAACTGACCTTTTCTCTTTCTCAGCCAACAGACATAAGAGAAGTTCACACTCAAATTTTGTCTCCCCTCCAGTTAGAGGATGTAAATTCAAAAGACATCATCAACATCTCCTCTCACATCAGACAGCATTATGGGGTAAAGATCTAGAACAATTGCTTACGTCTACTACTTATGGGGAATTTAGGATACGCCTAAAAACATATCTGTTCCTAAAGTACTTAGGCAACTAACTTCATCCCACAATAAGTGATCCCTACAGTTGTTAATCACTAGTTTCTAACTTTGCCAATTCCACTCAACTTGTAGCATCTTTCAATCAATATTAACCGGCAGAACATTGCTAAATCCATTCAAACTGTAACATCTAATTATTGTAAACCACATAGAACTTCATGGTCCTGTGGTATATAAACTGTTATATTATTATTATTATTTTCTATCTAGCTCCTGTTTAGTTTATCTATCTACAGTATGTGTTCCACCTTTGGTTCCATCCTATCCTGTTAAAAATACATGTTACATTGTAAATTGTGTTGATATTACAGGTAGCAAGCTATAGACTATGAAGTATTACTACTTTTCCATTTGATACTAATAACATTATTTAGCCTATCAAAGAGTTACCTATATATCTTACTCTTAATATTAGGTGGAAAATTGCCTCAGACTTAGAGCATCTATAATACAAAGGGCTCCTTTTACTAAGGTTCGCTAGCGTTTTTAGTGCGCGCTGCATTGTCACGCATGCTAACCCCACGCTACGCGCCAAGAACTAACGCCAGCTCAATGCTGGTGTTAGCGTCTAGTGCGTGGGGCAATGCAGCGTGCGCTAAGTGCGTGCTAAAACTGCTAGCGCAGCTTAGTAAAAGGAGCCCAGAATGTTTTCATGCACTCTGAATATAAATCATTGGCTTTTATCCACCATCCCCCCATATTAATTTAATAACAATTTAATATTTTATCTTAATTCCTATTTATAAAAATTTTTGAATAAATTAGTTCATATTTCCTTATAACATTTGCCAGAAAGTTCTCAAAAAATTCATTCATACATAGGTTTTGTAATGCTGCATTTCATTTTCTCATGTTGTATTTCTTCACAATAGTATGTCCTGATATATAGCATTTTTATTGAAGATCCAACATATTTCAAAATCCATATTGTGATCAGTCAGGCTCCATGCCTGCCAAGGTCCCTGTGGGTGCTGGAAGGAAAGGGGACAGGAAACCTAGAAAGGGGATGCCCAGGGCCCGGCCCAGTCACTATGTGGATTTCCCAGAGTCTACTAACCATCCAGAGTCAGGGGCTGGGAAAACTTGTCACACAGTAGTACTAGGACCCAGGAGGGCAAAGGCAGAACTAACAGCACACAGAGAAAATAGTATCCAGGTCACCACCGGGGGAGCCAGTGAGATCAGTTCCCTGCTGACTCAGGCAGAGCAGGGCGTGTCACTTCCCTAGAAAAGCCAGCAGTCTGGAACAAGCTGTTAGGCAGGATTGGGAGAAAGCTGAGGTCTCTCTCTCCTGAGGACCTCACAGGCTCAAGCAGGGGTAATGGCTGTACACCCATGGAGGTAGAAGAAACTGGTGAACCTCCAGAACTACCAGTACCAGAGGAAGAAACTCCCATGGAACTTCAGAGAGAACGGCCTTATGAGGAGCTAGCTGTGTTTCCAGAACCAATGGAAGTGGGCTTGGCAACCATGTTCAAGGATTAAACTATAAACTGTGAGTTTTTGTTTCTGAAATCTTTTTGATGCTCTGCATTTTTGTTTATGAAGCTGAGAGTACATTTTAAGTGGGGAGAGGTTTGCAAACACCCGGGAAGGGTTTTTGAATGCTGTTGTGAGCTTTTGTCAGGCAAACCTAAGGCACTCTCCTATTTCCAGCAGTGCTCTAAAGTCTGCTGGAGGCTTTGCTATTTAGAAACTGTGAGTTTTGTGCAGCAAAGTAGAGAACTGTACTCTCTTGTACAACCTATAAGGAGCAGGCTGTGAAGGCCCTGTGAGAAAGAAGCTCTGAGGAGAGCAGAATCACAGAGCAAATTAATGACTTTGGTGAGGAGAAAATCCGGAGCTTTTCTCAGAGTTTTCCATTTGAGTATTGTTTTCTTTGGATTTTTGCAAGTTACAGTATTTGATTTGGAATTTTGCCATTGGTCATTCTGACAATTACATTTTCTTTTGAGGAACCAAACTGAAACTGTGTACATTGGTTCTGTTTTATTTTCCTGTTTTTGTTTGGTGCAATTAATACAGCAGTGTCTGTAGGGTGACTCCCCATTGGGTCACACGCCGGTGCACGTTTTGTTGGTGGCCACTGGAGGACTGCTGAGACCCGGCCTAGGGCTGCAGTGTGGCTACAATATTCATGCATAGTTATATTTCTCTAAACATACTGGGCGGCATAATATTATTTTCTACGAGAAGCACTTTGCATAATCTTAAGCACTTTATCCTATTTTTCGTATTAAATAACGATATTTATCTGCAATATTTCAGCTTCCAATCTTTAGCCACTTAGATCACTTCTACAATACCATCAAGCCGCTTCTATATCCCAACGCGGCCTGCGCTTCACGGTTCAAAGTTTATCAACTGTTTCCTCAGGATTATTTTGTGTGAATGGTAATGTTTCTAAAGTCCTTCCCATAGCAGATGCACCTAATATTAAGAGTAAGATAAATAGGTAACTCTCTGATAGGCTAAATAATATTATTAGTATCCAATGAAAAAGTAGGAATACTTTATAGTCTACTCTATAGTGAGTGATCCATTGTGAAACATATAGTGAGGTAGCAAGCTATGCCATAATGTGTACTATTATTTAAATATTTTTTTCTGTTGCGATTGTCTATTGACTATGTTCATATTTTTCTTGCTGCATACTATTTTGGGTGGATTTCTTGAAAAGGCAATAAATTAATTCTAATGGGCAATGAGGGATTAAGTGACTTGAACCCACAACCTCAGGATGCTGAGGCTGTAGCTCTAACCACTGCATCACATACTCCCCCGTTAGACAGTAATCTGTAATTCCACATGCAACCTTTTTGGAACACCCTGACACGATCCCTGGCCATGCCCCCTCCATTGAGATATGCGCCATGGGAGTTAGGCATCATGCCCTATAGAATAGCATACATCTAGACAGATGTGCAAATTTTATTGAATGCCAAATAACATAAGTAATTAGTTATCACCCAATTATTCATGATTCAGTGCTCATTATCCAATTTATTTACGAGCGTATATCAGAAGCTTGCCCAAAGTTGGGTGCCATATATAGAATCCAGGGATAAAGTATAGAATGCTATCATTAATATACTCTATATTCTATCACATACGTAGGTGCTAGCTGTAGGGCTGGTGTAGATGTATCACTTCATTGGTTCCCTATCTGTTTCCACATACAGTTCAAACTCCTCTTGCTGACCTACAAGTGTGTTTGCTCCGCAACTCCTCAGAATTTGACTTTATTTTAAAAAATTCCCTTCATAAGTATACAGTACACTAGAATAGATGACATGTATATCACATATAGAAGAGTCTGTCAATGTTAAGCGTCTATGTGCATAAGGATAGAACCTCCCAGAGAAGCATTATTCTTTGACATGATTGGTCCTTGAAAACTAACAGCAAGTAATTTTAGTTTTTTATGCCATAGTTATCCTAACTTGAGAAACAAAGCAATCAAGGTTTTTTTACCATTTGGATCTTATCATTGCAAACTTGGATTTTCAGCTCTGATAGAAATTAAATTGAAAAAAAGAGAACAACTGTGCTTATCAACTATTGAGCCACATTTAGAGTTAATTTGCAGTCAAAAACAAGCACATCCATCGCATTGATTAGCAATTCTATTCTATTTACTTTAGTTTCACCGTTGCTACAATTACCCATACATAGCTTAAAGAACTTTAAATAAATAACTCTCAAATTTAATATTTTGTTGGTTTTGCAATTTTATAATTTCAGTTATAATGTGTCGTGAAAAACATTTTTGCTCCGTTTACTGTGTCAGAGCTAAAAAAGTTTTGAGAGACACTGTGTAAAGGGAACTCTTCAGAGAGCACCCTTTACAGAATCCTAGCTTAGTGCACATTTTGGACTAAATTCTACACACAATGCCAGACAAATCAGCACAGAATAAACAGCACTTAACTTTATGAATGGTTTATAGAATAGCGTTAAGTGTGATTTGTAGACTACACATAAAAAAGAGCCCAAGAGCTTGTCTCGATGGGCGACTATAACAATGGGCTGGATGGCCCAAGTAGTCGCCCATGTGGAGACAGTTGCAAGGGCATGAGGGGAGGTAACAGGATAGGAGGTAGGAGGGAGGGACTTGGTTTCCCACCTCGAAGGGAGGGGTGGAGCAACGGGAAGTAGGGCATGATGGGAGGAGTGCTAGGGGATTGCATGCCTCCGGGGAACAGCGTGCATCCCTGTCCGTTGGAGGCAACTTACTTTGTAAGTCTTACCTTTTCTTCTGCAGGGCTTCTTGTTTGGCTAGGCCTGCTTGGGGACCATGTCTGCGCATTGTTGGGGCGGTGTGGCGACATTCTTGGGCTCCCGGATGATGGTGGACGTGGTCGGCCTCTTTTCCATGTGCCTGAGCATGCTGGCTCGTGTGCGGGGCCTGTGCTGTGCGTCTGGCACCGTGGGTTGTGCTCGGGGTTTTCCTCTTCGCTGGCGGGGGGGTCATCGCTTCGGGGGTAGTGCGGCGTTCGGACTACGGGCGCGGTGGGGGAAATTTTCGTTTTACGGGGTCGGCACCGGTGTTTGCCGGACGTTGGGGCCATGTGCTCGGCTTCCTCTGGTGGTGTAGGCCAGGACAGGGGGTCCATGGCGCGATCTCATTGTTGTGCCGTGTTGGCATGCTTGGGGGGGGTGGCTGGTGCGGTGTGCGTGTGCTGGGGGGGGAGGGGCTAGCGCAAGGGTGTTGCTTCGGGCGGTCGTGGGGTGTGCCAGCAGCCCTGCTCTCTGCCGATATCGTGCCGGAAGTTGTTTTGGGTTTGTTTGTTTTTCTTTTGAGCGTTTGAGGCGGGTGTTGGAGAGTGCTTTGGGTGCTGCTGCATTTCTACGCCTTGGTACTGGCGCTATGGCAGGACTTTCGGCTCCTCATTCAGGGTTGTTATGGGGGTGCAGTGGATGGGGGGGCGGTGTTCCATGCTATGGGGGTGCCTTGCGTCTTAGGGATTCTACCCCGAGGAACATGCGTTGCGGATACTGCTCATCCTTCTCCTGGGACAGGTTGGGGGGAGACGGGTGTGGGGGACATTGGGGCACTTGCTCCTGCTCTTCTGCGTTGTCACTGGCGGACATTGGGGTGCTGTTGGAGGTTGGTAGGCTGGTCCTTCTCACCTCACAGCCATTCCGCTGCCTTTGCCTGTGAGAGCCCTCTGAGTCGGGTCTCTCCCCCGTCTGTTTCTGCTGCTCCCTAAGCCGGTGCTGGACTGCGGCTGATTGGGGCCCCGGGGACACAGATGCTGTCTAGGTCCCCTGCAGTAGTGAGTTTTCTGCCAGGTGGCTCCTGCCAGCTGACCTGTACTGCTCTTGCTCGTGGGCGCTGGTCTTGCTCGCGGGCTTGGGGTCCGTTAGGTAGGGGGTCAGGGTCCTTCCCTGGGGCTGGGGGAGTTAGTACCCTTGTCGCGGTGCCTTAGGGCATGGTTCCCCTTTTCTCTGGGCATGCATTTGGACACCTGCTAGGTCTGCCCTCTCTAGTTGGAGTGGGGGATGGCTTGAAGGGGGGTTGGCAGTGGGGGGCTACGGCCATGAAGGGTGGTACATCGGGTGCGGGTGCTTTGGGGTGTGGGTATGGGGTGCTATTGGCCAGTTGCTGCTGTTCTTTTGGTTTTGTTTCAGGTCCGGCAGTGGCTGTCACAGAGGATCATCTCTTCTTCGTTGTTGGTCATTGGACAGGGTATCAGATCCATTGGTGACCGTGCCCTGGCTGGCACAGTGGGCGACATGGATCGGTAGCATTGGTGGTTGCTGCAATTGGCGACTCTGTCTCGCTTGATCCTCTCTGCTTCTCTGGTGGGGCGCTGGCCAGGAATGCCAGTGCTGTGAATGATGGTGACCCTGGTTGACACGGCTGCGGGGGCCAGCTGACATGGTGGTTGCTGCGAATGGCGCCATTATTGCTTCCAGTCCGAGAATGGCCGTCTCCGGGGCTCCTCTCTACTTCGCTGTCAGGAACGCCGGAGCTGGCGGTGGTCTGCTGCCGCGGCGGTAGCTGCGGCTGGTGCCATTATTCCGGTTCTGGGATTGCTGTGAGACTGGGGGTTGCTACAAGGGCGCCCTTGCTTCGGTGGCATGCCCCTTTTGCCAGCTGACCGCAGGACATGGCGTTGTTCTGTGGCAGCGAAATGTGGCTTGGCTGGTGGCCTGGCTTCCCCTCAGGGGGATTGGGCTGGTCTGGTATTGTGGACCCCCCGGGGGGGCAGGTCCAGGTGGTTCTGTGGACTCCCCGGGGGGGCAGTGCCAAGGGGGTTCTGTGGACTCCCCGGGGGGGCAGGACTGGGGTGGTTCTGTGGACTCCCCGGGGGGGCAGGACCGGGTGGGTTCTGTGGTCTCCCCGGGGGGGCAGGACTGGGACGGTTCTGTGGTCTCCCCGGGAGGGCAGGACCGGGGCGGTTCTGTGGACTCCCCCGGGGGGGCAGGACCGGGGCGGTTCTGTGGACTCCCCGGGGGGGGCAGGACCGGGGCGGTTCTGTGGACTCCCCTGGGGGGGCAGGACCGGGGCGGTTCTGTGGACTCCCCGGGGGGGGCAGGACCGGGGCGGTTCTGTGGACTCCCCGGGGGGGGCAGGACCGGGACGGTTCTGTGGTCTCCCCGGGGGGGCAGGACCGGGATAGTTCTGTGGACTCCCCGGGGGGGCAGGACTGGGGTGGTTCTGTGGACTCCCCCGGGGGGGCAGGACCGGGGTGGTTCTGTGGACTCCCCGGGGGGGGCAGGACCGGGGCGGTTCTGTGGACTCCCCGGGGGGCAGGACCGGGATGGTTCTGTGGTCTCCCCGGGGGGGCAGGACCGGGATAGTTCTGTGGACTCCCCGGGGGGGGCAGGACCGGGACGGTTCTGTGGACTCCCCGGGGGGGCAGGACTGGGGTGGTTCTGTGGACTCCCCCGGGGGGGCAGGACCGGGGCGGTTCTGTGGACTCCCCGGGAGGGGGCAGGATCGGGGCGGTTCGGTGTCTCCCCCGAGGGGGCAGGACCAGGGCGGTTCTGTGGACTCCCCGGGGGGCAGGACCGGGGCGGTTCTGTGGACTCCCCGGGGGGGGCAGGACTGGGGCGGTTCTGTGGACTCCCTGGGGGGCAGGACCGGGGTGATTCTGTGGTCTCCAGTTTCATGTTTCTCTGGTTTCCAGTTATTCCTGTTTTGTTTTGATTGAATGCTTATCCTAAGCTACTAAGTGTTGTACCAAGATTAAACCATAACTGGAATACTAACAAGTGAAGAGATTGGGCATACATGATTCATGATGGGGCATACTTGGGTACCTGCTTTATTATGCCACAGGAAATGGTAAGAACAAGGGGGAGTCCTGCAATTTGAAGAAGCAGTACATGATGGTGCGTACCTAAGGGGGTGGGAAGAGAAGGATTGATGGCTAAGCTATTTGGTTGGATCGGGGTGGTTTTGTGGACTCCCCGGAGGGGGGGGGCAGGTTTGGTTCTGCTGACTCCTCGGGGGTGTTGGCCTTCTGTGGTTCGGTGGACCCCCCGGGGGCTGGACCAGGGGGGGAGTTCTGTGACTCCCCGGGGAGGGCAGGACCGGGTGGTACTGTGGACTCTCCAGGGGGGCTGGACCTTTGTGGTTTTGGGGTCTCCTTGAGGGGGCAAGACTGGGGTGGTTTGGGGCTGGACTGGGGGGTAGTTCGGGGGTCTCCCAGATGGGCAGGCCCGGGGATTGTTGGGGCACTTCAGGGGGGGAGCCAGGACCGTCCGGATTTGGCTGACATCCGGGGGGCTGGTTCGGGGCTGTGCTGTTGTATTCATGGCTGGGGTAGGATTGGGGGGTTCTGGGGATCTCTGTGGGGGCAGTTTGGGAACGGATGTGGTTCGGGGGCAGGCTGAGCAGGGACAGGTGGCGCTGGTAGCTTGCCGGTAGTAGGAGTTACTGGGGTCGGGGGCCGCTTCTTCCGGGTACTGGTCGCTGGATGTTGGTTCGTGGGGGCGTTTGGGTTGCGGTTATGTCCCGGCTTGCGGTTCTCCAATGCTCTGTTTGATGTGTCACATTAGGTGATGATTGGGATGGTTGGCGGGGAGCTGCGCCCAGGTTCTGTCGTGGTTTGTTGGCAAGTTAGGGATGCAGTTATCCCGAACGTGTGACTCGGCAGGTACTGAGCGGGGGAGCGGCAGGGAGTCACGCTCGTGCTCTGGTGACTCTGGTTATAGGGGCATGTTGGGATGCGCCACTCCCCATGACTCTTGCGGCATGTCAGGGTCTAGGGCCGCATGTTTTGACACTGGTATGTTGGTGTGTTTGGGTTTGCCGTCCTCCCAAGCTCTAGTTAGTCGATTTCAGCTCGCTTGTTACTGGGGCGTTGTTAGACATGACATCCCGGACTATTGCTGCCAAGACAGTGTCGAGGGGGGGGGGTTGAATTTTCCGGGTACTGGTTTCCGGGGTTCTGCGGGACCTGGTTCTTTCCTGTGTGTTCCCTTCCAGGGTTGTTCTTTAACAGGGTTGCTGGGATTAGTTGTACTGTTGGGATTCCCAGAGGTCGCAGCTTTGCTTTTGGGTGGGGGGGCCTGTAAGTTACAGGCCTGTGGCGGTAACCCGAGCTACAAGGTCTTCGCTCATCAGAAGATGAGCGGGTATTTGGCAGTCAGCTCAGATGAGTGGTGAGGCCGCGGGTCAGGTGACCCTGTAAGGGGAGGGGCATGGCGGTCCATGCCTACACCCCTAGGCTCATCTGGGGATGAGTGGTTAAGGGGAAGGGAGCTCAAGTGAGCGAATATGTCTTGAGGCCCGTGGCACGGAAGAGGGGCATGGAGATTCATGCCACCCCCTAGGCTCTTGCTGATACGGCAGGGTCAGGGGAATACAATTGTGATTTCTGTAAAATTGCAATGTCTTGTAGCTCGGGGTGAAGCAATTGTTCATTGCTTATTGGTTGACCCAATAAACAAAGCTGCGGCCTGAATTTTACCATCAATAAAGTGTCTGTGTTTTATTTATCAATAACATTATTGCTGAGGATATAATAGCGTGAGTACAGTGAAGGGAGGTTTTAGTAATCATGGGGTGGGTGATGGGTTAGAAAGAGGTGAGGGGACGACGACTTGGCCATTCCAGATCCATAAGTTAAAAAGAGCCCAAGAGCTTGTCTCGATGGGCGACTATAACAATGGGCTGGATGGCCCAAGTAGTCGCCCATGTGGAGACAGTTGCAAGGGCATGAGGGGAGGTAACAGGATAGGAGGTAGGAGGGAGGGACTTGGTTTCCCACCTCGAAGGGAGGGGTGGAGCAACGGGAAGTAGGGCATGATGGGAGGAGTGCTAGGGGATTGCATGCCTCCGGGGAACAGCGTGCATCCCTGTCCGTTGGAGGCAACTTTCCCGCCCACCCTCCCCTTAGGATATAGGATTCGCTCGGGTTATTTGGGGGGCTTAGGGTTGTCGCAGTGGCGGTAACCCGAGCTACAAGGTCTTCGCTCATCAGAAGATGAGCGGGTATTTGGCAGTCAGCTCAGATGAGTGGTGAGGCCGCGGGTCAGGTGACCCTGTAAGGGGAGGGGCATGGCGGTCCATGCCTACACCCCTAGGCTCATCTGGGGATGAGTGGTTAAGGGGAAGGGAGCTCAAGTGAGCGAATATGTCTTGAGGCCCGTGGCACGGAAGAGGGGCATGGAGATTCATGCCACCCCCTAGGCTCTTGCTGATACGGCAGGGTCAGGGGAATACAATTGTGATTTCTGTAAAATTGCAATGTCTTGTAGCTCGGGGTGAAGCAATTGTTCATTGCTTATTGGTTGACCCAATAAACAAAGCTGCGGCCTGAATTTTACCATCAATAAAGTGTCTGTGTTTTATTTATCAATAACATTATTGCTGAGGATATAATAGCGTGAGTACAGTGAAGGGAGGTTTTAGTAATCATGGGGTGGGTGATGGGTTAGAAAGAGGTGAGGGGACGACGACTTGGCCATTCCAGATCCATAAGTTATGACCGGTTCAGAGACTAAAATTTAAACAAGACCATTTATGCCAACTAAAACCCTGATGCAAATGCCTGCACCTAAGTTCTGCATAGATTGATCATATTCTATAACAGTGCTCGCAATTTTTCAGAATGTTCATGCCCCGCTCATGGCCACATCCCCTTTTGAGATCCGCCCATTAGAATTTATGTGCACCACTTTATAGAATACGCTTAGAAAGTTGTACTTCTAAATTCTAATTGGTGCCTATTAGTACCAATAATTGCTTGTTAGTGGCCAATAATTGGTGCCAATTAGCTTTTTAAACAATTAAGTAATGCGTGCCATATGACTGTGCAACCAAATTTCAACATCTTTCACTGTAACTATGGCAAATTTAACCTGTAACTGTACATTATGTTTATTGGTATTAGATCCCTAATGTGTGTCTAGTTAGGATAAAAACTTGTATTGAAAATCTTACACTGTTAAGGATAACTACAGCAAATTGTAACCTCTGAACTCTGTATTATGTTTATTGGTATTAGACCCCTAGTAGAAATAGAATTAGGACACAACCTTGTATCGTAAAATTGTACTATAACTGTTAACTGTATTTTATTAACTTCTAACCCATTCTGAGCTCCTTGGGGAAAACGGAATAGAAAACTAACTAACTAACTAAATAATAAATTGAATCACTTTAGCCCACTTTTATCAAGCTGCGGTAGAGCATTTTAGTGTGGGAGGTAAATGTTCTGATGCTCATAGGAATTGAATGAGCGTTGGAGCATTTACTTCACCAACCCATGTTAAAACGCTCTTCCACAGCTTGATAAAAGGGGGCCTTTGGGTGGGGCCAAAGGCTGATGTAAACGCAGGCCCACAGATGGGTAAAGGGTAAAGGTAAAGGGGTCATTGACTTGATGTACTGTCTTTCTGTGGTAAAACCAAAGTGGTTTACATTTATTATATTCCAGGTGCAAGGGGCCATTGAAAAGTTCTCAGCCCAACAATGAAGAGAATGATGTTAACGGGCAAAAAAAGAACACCTCATCTTGGGATGCAGACAGTCTAACAAAAGGCAAGGGAGATATTTTTTCAACTAATGATAAAGTCGTTATTCAAAACTTTGGTCCCAACAAGAATCCTAGTTTCGGCGTATAGAGAACGCTTTCCTCAGGGGACACTGGGCAGGATTCAGTTCCTCTTCAGTTTTCTTCAGCATCTACTATTGCTAGCCACACAAATGAGAGAGGCTGCTTCCAAGAGACAATGCCAATCAGCCCTGACAATTAGAGAATGACAAGGGGAAAAAATTTGTCCCCGTCTCCACACTGTCCCCACAAGCTAGCCCCCGTCATCATCCTGTCCCCATGGACTTGGTCCCCGTCACCATCCCGCCCCCGTGAGTTTGGTCCCCATCACTGTCCCATCCCCGCAAGCCTAGAGAGAAGATTGTTCTTTAAGTAGAAGGAGTTAACCAAAATGGATGGGATTAGGGAAGGGAGGTGGGAAGGTAAGGAGAGAAGGCAAGGAAGATTGATAGGGAAGGGTCAAAAGGGGATAGTGATTCAAATATTCTTAATCTATCCTCTTTCCCAGCGTCTTCTTCCCACTATCTCTTCCCCATTTCCCAGTGTCTTTTCCCTACTCTCTTTTCCCCATTTCCCAGCGTCTTCTCCCCACTCTCTCTTCCCCGTTTCCCAGCATCTTATCCCTACTCTCTTTTCCCCATTTCCCTTCAGGCTACTTCAGTGTCTTCTCCTCTCCATCCCCCCCCCAGCACCCTTCACGCGGTCTAGCAGCTCCCTCCTGCCGGCCAGCGGTTCATCTCCTTCCCTCCCTTCCCCTTCCCTTCTCTTTCTGGCGATTTCTATAAGGCTATGCGTTGTATTGCAGCTGAAGCCTTGAAGTCGCGTCACATTGGCTGCTGGAAAAGTCTCCTCCGATGCAGGAAGTTGTGTCCGAGGAGACTTTTCCAGCAACCACACGCGACACGACTTCAAGGCTCAGGCTGCAATACAACGCATAGCCTTAAAGAAATTGCCATGAAGAGAAGGTAAGGGAAAGGGAGGGAGGGAGATGCAAGCTAGATGGCTGGTGGGAGAGAGGGGGCTGCCGGACCGTGTGCTCATTCACCGTGTGTGCTAACTCCTTTAACTGTGGAGGCAAGACCATTCACCGCTCCACGAGGCAGTGAATGGCCTTGTCCCCGTACTCGTGGTGACCATTTTTTTGTCACCGTTTTGGCGGGTTACCTGCGGCTAGCTGCGGGTAACAACCACTGTGTCATTCTCTACTGACAATAGCACCATGGAGCAATACAAGGGCATTGCGAGGAGCTGCTGAAAAGTTCTTAACCCAACCAAGAATGATGTGGAGCCATGAAACTTACAAGTTATTCCACACTTTTCTTGACACTTTTCATTTTATTTCATATCATTGAAACAAAAAGTTTCATGGCTCCACATCATTCTCTTCTTAGCTAGGCTGAGAACTTTTCAGCAGCCCCTAGTATTCTGTAACATCACACCAAATTTATGGAAATGCCTCTGACCCACCTATGCCCCTCCCATGGCCACACCCTTTTTGAGTTTAACACTATAAAATTAAGGTGCACATGTTAATGAATAGGGCAGATCCATGCATAACTCCACAGTACTGCAAATTAAGTGTCTGTTAACTCCAATCATTGATTGTTAGCACCTAATTAATTTGGAATTTAGTGAATTTATTTATTTTGTAACTTATTGATTTTGCTATGTTGTAACCTAATTTGAGTGACCTATACAGAATCAGGGGATTAGTGGGGTTTTTTGTGTTGGGGGTGGGGTAAGGATAAAGAATGGATGTTATCAGAATTTTAAAGGTAAAACATAGCAGATAATGCATGCTAACCAGCTGTTCTGCAGTTAGGGCTCCTTTTACTAAGCTATGTTAACGCGTGGAATAGTGTGCGCTAAAATGCCGCATTCGCTAGATGCTAACGCCAGCATTGAGTTGGCATTAGTTCTAGCCGTGCTAAAATGCTGCGTGCACTAAAAATGCAATCGCAGCTTAGTAAAAGGAGCCCTTAGTTCAAAATGGGAGTCACTAATCCCCAGATTCTTTATATGGCAACTAAAGTTGAATAATAAGCCCAATCAGCACCAATAAATGGCAATTAACACCTCATGATGCTAATTGCAGTTAATTGAAGTTATGCGAACAACTTGATAGGTGCACAGCACAAAACATCATGTGTCATGTCCAGTGAGTATACCTAAAAAGGGGCATGGTTAGGAGCAAATTATGGGCATTATTTTTAGTTATGTGCAAATTATAGAGTTATGGTTAGGACTGATTTTTTTTTTTATGGGTGACATACTGTATATAGGATTGGGCCCTGAGGGCCTTATTCTCAAAATGCACATCCCAATTGCAGGCGGCAGTAGGCGCCCTACCACCGTCTGGCAACCAATCAGGGCGCGTGTTTAAAAAAAAATTGTGTGATGAAGGATGCCTAGATTGTAGGCATCTATAGCGCATTTATGGAAATGCATAGGGATGCTTAAGCAACTTTTAAGTTTATTAAGTTTTGGATAAACCGCTTAGCAATGAGAATCTAAGTGGTGTACAATAAAATATTTAGGAGGAACATATAATGCAAATACAGTACACATAATTACATACATGAGATGAAGTGGGAAAAAGGGAAGAAATGCAATCTGTATATACAGTAGGAAAGTAAGGGAGGACTGGGAAGGCGCACGAGGGAGGGAGATTTAAAAAAAACAAAAAAAGTGCCACATAGCATAGAATTTAGAATCTTACAAGTTAAAATAATATCTTTGAATAAAAATATTTTTTGTTTTTCTTTAAATTCTTTATTGATTTTCTGAACTTCAAACGTGCTAATACACAAATATATATCATATAATAAGTTAATAAAAGCACATTCAACTTACAAATATACATAACCAACCATTTTCTCCCCCACCCAATGATTATTCAATAAAACACAGAAGCATAGACTATCCCAATAACCTTACCCTATTCAGATTAAAAAAATAATCCTCCCACCCTCCTCCCACCCCAGATGGACATACTCAAAAGTCAAATTAGGACATAAATAGCCCCCCCCCACCACCACCACCACCCTTTCCTGGTATCTTGCTGTCTGAGAGAAATTGGTAGGATGTTCCATAATGTTGGCACAACCACAGAGAATATGGATTTACGAGTAGTATCATAGACTACATTTGATATTATAATTCTTCTCCTTTTTTCCCCCTATTGTAATAGAATAAAGAGGGTATTTGTTCCCTTACCTTTTGTGTCTTAACCCTTCCCTGGTTTTATCTTTACTCTTAATTGTATTTACATTTATTGTTTTTACCCCTTCCCCCCCTTACATATAATATTGTATTGGTAATGAATATTATGTCTGTTAGTTTTATAATGTTTTTTTATAATTTTGGAACTTGTGTAATTCGCATTGGATTTAGACTATGCGAGGTAATCAAAATACTAAATAAACTTGAAACTTGAAACTATATGTCCTATTTGTGATACTTTATGTATAGGTAGTGTAAAAAAAAAAAAAACAACAACTTTCTTTTAGATGTACACCGCCTTGAAACTCTTTATAGACGATTTATCAAATTTTTCATAAAACTTGAAACTTGATCTTAAAGGTCTAGATGTAGAGTAAGGTATAATCAATCTATCAATAAAAGCAGGCCGTGAGCTCACCCGAAAGTGGCCTTGGGCATGCTTAAGTGTCCCTGCGCGTCTCCCTAGGCACGAGACAGACGCTTTACATGTAGGCCTGCAAAATGCTGGCCTACATTTAAGGCATCTGTTCAGCAATGTAGACACGATTCTCTTTAAGATGCCGATGCGTGATTGATACGCGATCGGCGGCTGCCTCGTAGGCGTCTACCAAAATCGGCATCCTAGAGATAATCAGGCCCTAAGTGCTTCCGCTACCTGACATTTTAATGTGGTATCTGTGAAACAAAATGCAGGGCAGACGCCCCAATGTCGCTGCAATTGCAGACACCCCGTAATAATGTCCCGCATTAAGCCGCGGTAAGTGCAAATTGGAACACACTTTAGTAAAAGCACCCTTTAGTGTAATTTTCACAACAATAATGTAGTCATGCAAAGGTAATGAAATGACAGGTATTGACTTTTGAACTGAATAAATATGAGTGAAATATTTATGATGATAATAATAATACATAATAAAACAAGTAAGCATGCTATCTCAACTACTAGTGAGATTTCTTTTAAAACAAAAAATTATTCCATGCCCTCAAACGATACCCATAGTCTAAAATTCAGCACTGAGTATCACGAGGAAGTAATTATTGATTTACAGTGTTTCTCACAACATGCAATGTATACCCCAGCGAATGATCCTAGTTACAGGATCCACCATAGCTGGTTATATAATTAAGAAGTATGCAATTTATGCAAAGTATATAGTTTTGCCAATCATCGTCTTTAAGGCTGTAATAGCCTGTGGCAGCTCCAAGCATCTGCTACACAGAAATGCACTGACAGTCTTTCCCTGCAAAGCTATCTGGTTCATCTCTTCATAGGGAGACCAGGGCAAACAGAAAGGCAGATACTGTCAGTCCTTTCCAGGTCCTCATTTTTCCAACACCACTGAAGCCCACGATTTATAAAACGCTTGCGTTTATAAATCCGAATCATCATACATGTTAGACGAGTCATGTTTAATTTGGAGCTTTTGGGGAGGGGGGAAATTTAGTGAATTTATTTAGTTTTGTAACCTATTGATTTTGCATGCACACACAAAGAACGATTTTGTCTTGATGTTGGCCTAGTTTAATAATCTCTGGCCTTGCTTGCCCACAGCCATTCAACCCGGGCCTGCCTCTTTGTTTACACTGGGAGTACAATAGCAGCTACATTCTGTGCAATACATCATTTATAAGTGTATTCTACCTCTGAATGTACAGACAGCACTGGCTGTGTGAATAAGCTCGGTGAATATTGCCAAGACACTGTGCTTTGTTCAGCATTATTCGTTACAATAGATATCACACATTGGAAGTAATTTTTAAAAAGGGAATCAAAATAGTGTTGCGTTTAGCCTTTGTTTCTTTTATGCCCCACCGCATTCTCTGTCTCTCATTCAGCCTCTTCTATTATCCCGACAAATTAAATAAACCACGTTCTTGCTAAAGAAGCTATGGGCAGGCAGGGCTTCGCTCCACCGTGGCGCTGGGAAGTTGCAATAAACATTTTATGCAGTTTTTCCATTCGGGCATTTCTTGTTAACTTTAGTCAAGCATCAGAAAATGAAATGCTTCAGAGATCGAGGTGATCCGCAGAGCTGATATCTGGAGCAATGAAAACATATATAATAAAGTTCAATGCTCAGATGATTATACCACTTTTAACAGTCCTATGGCTGCGTGCTTTTTTTTTTAATTTATTTCTAGGAGCACTAAAAGTTTCTTCTTGATGTGAGGCCTCTGGGAACGTTGACTGGGTAAGTTAAGCGATGGGGGAAAGGGCAGAATTTGCTTAGCAGTTTAACTAGAGCGAGACTTAGCCGGACTTTTAATCTGAACCAGCTCTGAGGAAGTTAAGCTGGGACTGGGTCGCCCTTCTGTCAAACTGCAATAGTACAGCTTCATCAGCAGACTGTCCAGTGAATTTGTGATTAATTATCCTCTTCCCTGGGGAGGCAGAGACATTCTCTCTTTCGCCCTCTATTTAAAAACAAAAAGGTACCAAAAGCAGTGAGGCATTTATTACATCTGGAAGAGCACTGCATTTTCCCTTCCGGTATTTGAGCTTGATTTAAATGGCTTCTTTGCCCCCAGCGCTGTGTCTTTCGTATTTCAGTTTCTGCTCAAATTGTCCGACCTTACTCTCAAGAAGTCTCTCTGGTTTGGGTTTAAAAACCAGCACAGATATCTCAAGGCCGGGCAGTCCGTTTTTCATGTTGATGTAATTATAAAAACAATGCAGTATGTTAGGTGTCAGTTCAGGGTGTGATGCAATATCGAGGCAATCCGTTTGTTCTCTATAGATGCCCAATAAAACGATGTCCCATCATTCTGCATTATGTTACTTTGGGAGAATAACAGATGCTTTAGAATTAAAACCCGGAACAAAAAGGAGACTCAAAATTTCCCATCTGCACTTCTGTATAAATAATGTAGAGGTGACCTAACAGGCAACCTTTTTTAACCTCCCCCCCCCTTTTTTTTTTAACAAGAAAAGTGGATCATTTGCAGAAGTGTGAGTCAGAGGGTGTTTGCTTAAAAGAATCTTAGAAGCAGTCCGCTTTCCTTCTGAGAACAGAACTCCAGTAAATGCCAGTTTCAGGCGAGAGCTTTGAAGATTTCAGCAACCAGCTAAGATGACCTCATTTAAAATGCAAGGCGTCTAAGGTATAGCCTGGGGTAACTCTGTGCTCCAACAGAGATGTCCCTCGGCTTCTAAGTCAGGGATCCCTGCAGGCAAAGGAAAATATTGAGCTAAAGTAGTTTGAACAGAACCATCGGGGTTCATCTTTTATTACCAAAGAAAAACTTGAAAAAGAAGGTGTGTATGTGGGGGGGGGGGGGGAGGGGGGAGATCTAGGTGAAATTTCCTTCCATTGTCTAGCAAAATTCTCTGTAATTTGCCCCGAGGGAAATCCAACTGCCTGGTTCAGGTTTCTCTTTTGCTCGTTCTCCCTTGCCCCCCCCCCCCTCTCTAAACGTAAATGTCTATGAGGTCCCTGGAGAAAGAAGTGGGCTGTGTGGGGGAAAAGCTGAAGGTCAGGGTTACCCACTGTGGCATGACTTTTAAGCTAAAGAGGTTTTTATGTCTCTTGTTGCCATGTCAGGTCTAATTTGGTCTGCATTATGCTAAAGGGGTGGGCCTGCTCCTGACAGGAGGGGGTTAAATGAGATTACAAGCTTTAGGGGTTGTCAGCAGCTACTGCTGCCTGGGGATGTCAAATTGCAATTTAATGGTCAGCTTTATCTGTATAGTATCAGTGGAGATCTGCTGCTTTCAGCAACTTAATTGGCACCGTGTTTGCAGTTTTTTTGGGCTAGGTACCCTAGGAGAGCAGACTAGATTTTAATGTTGAATAATTTAAAAGCCAAAAGTGGCCCAGCGCGAAGGGGGAATATGTGTTTTCTCACTGCAGCTGTAAAGCAGAAAGCGTATGAATGGCCATGTTTAAAAAATCCAGTTGCAACGGACAACATTTGCTTCAAAGAAATGTTTTCCGGGAGGCTGCCTTCCCCTATAGACTCAGTATTTATGGAGCTGCTGGGAGCCAAGAACAAGTAATATTTAATATGAGATGAAAGATCATGTTTAGTTCACTATGTTTGTGCAAAAATGAATGAATGAGAACTGATGAAAACAAAAACCTGTGGATACAGATGTTCTGGAGATAACTGAGACATCCAGAACTGAGACATCCAGTTCACTGCAATATGTTGACCCGATAAACCAGAAGCAGTGTGAAAAGCTTTCTACTCACAATCAAAATAAAACGTGAGACATGCAAAAACATAGGGCTAGAAATCTATTCCAATTTTAGTTTTCTACCCACCTTACTAGAGAAAAGACTGGCCAAAGGAGTATTTGTCAGTTCACCAATCAGAGGTTGGGCCAGAAAGTTCAGGCTTAGTAAATTTAATATCCTGTCAAAATTCTAATGGTAATAAGCCAAGACTGATCCCTTAGACAGAGCTGCAGCCTAAATGTTCGCATGCTTAAATTAATGGGCAAGAGATTATTAGTGTGCGTGGTGGGTGAAGAAATCTGAAATTCTGACATGCCAAAGGCTAAGCAAAAAAAAAAAAAAAAAAAAAGTAACTTTGATCACCTTACCCCTCCCTCCAGTTAATCCCGGTGAAGCTGGGGTGCTGTGGACTCATTTCAGCCCCTTTCCGGAGGTTTTGGGAACCAGAAAGATCATTACAAATATACAGTATATGTATATACGATACTGTTCCAAAGCAAGTTACAAAATGCAGAAAGTTTCCATGCACTTTATTCGAGGCTCTGCACCTCTCTGAGCAGCTGTCACATCCGTACATTATGGTACACTGAATCTGAATGAGGCTCTCCACATCAAAACCTTGCATCCATTATGATATCATCTCCTGCTCCAAGCTGTAATGCTTATTAATTCTGCACCCATACTCTCCAAGCTTCAGCAAATGTATTCCATCAGCCTAGCATTTAATTTAATTAGTACAGCTGGGCTCTCATTCTCCTTTCTGTGTCAGAGGTATTGTCAGCACGTTCTGCTATAACACAATTACTGATTGCTTTTAGATAGGCAGAAATATGATTAGGGTATTGGGTGACTGTATCATAAGCCTTATTAGATTCATTTGAAATCTGGAGATAAATAGGAAACTTTTATTTGCAATGTAATGAGATTATGCTTATTAGGCCAAGGCCTTCTAACCTCTTGCACAGAACACCGAGTATCGGTAGGATTAGACCCTGGAACCGTACATTTTGCTCAGAACATGCAGACAGTTTTTTTCAAAGCTGTTCAGATTTAGGGCTTGTATGAAAAGTCCTATTTTGGAGATGTTTATTTTTTTGCATAAGCCAGATATTATTTTCTAAATGAAATGACTGTATATGGAACCCTTCTCACATACCTGCTGGGTTGGGGAAACAGGAGTCTAGGAGGCCCTTTTACTAAGGCCTAGATGCAATAAACTCGCCGGTCTGAATTGTTGTTAGGTGATTTGTGGCCGAGTTCTGCCAGGGGACCGATTCACTACAGAGTCCTCATGCAAATTATCTGATTGGACACATGCCCCGCAGCGATCCCATGGATCGCTGTAGAGCGATCGTGATGCATGCACAGACCATTCTGGTTGGCTGCAGATGCGATCCGCGCATGCGATTGCTCTCCGCACAAGCGACGTCAAAACAAAGGGGGGGGAGAGGTGGCTGCAGTTTACGTGAGTGAACATTTCAATTTTATGGAACAGAAACACGCTTTTAACCCGCGAGTTAAAACCACAGGCTCACACTGGTCGTCTCCTTCGCTCACTTTACTGGGGGTAGAACAGGCAGGCAGGGCAGGGTTGTGTTGGACCTTCGCTCTTTAGTTTTATTTTTTATTTTGATGGTTGTTTTGTAACCTCGATACTGGGACAGAGCAGGAGAGTCGGCAAGGACAGAAGCGACGGGTCCTCAGCAGTTGTTTCATTTCGGATCAGCAAACCCAATCGGTGTTCCTTCTTCTGTTTAGTGAATCGATGCCTTCCTACTTATGCATGCCATTTCTCCTCATTTACACGGGCGGATCAGATTAGGTCGGAGATTGATCAGGCAGAAGGTTGGTGAATCGGGTCGGGGTACGCTCACAAACTGGTCGGGACACGATCGGTGAGTTCAGTGAATCTAGCCCTAAGCTACTTGGTAAGCACTATCATGCGCTTATTGCAGTTTAAAAGCTACAACCGTAGGGGTGTGGTATTTTTGGATCAGAGCATGCTTTATCTGTGCAGCAAAATAGATTTTATTTTTTTAGTGCTGGGGGCATGCACTCCACTAATCAGTTAGCACAGCTGCATCGTCACATGCTAACTGACTAGCATATGGTTAGTGCATGAACTTTTACCTCCTAGAAAATAATAATAATAACAGTTTATATACCGCAGGACCGTGAAGTTCTATGCGGTTTACAATGATTAAAAATGCTATAAATTGAATAGAACTAACAAAGTTAAAAACTAGTGACTAACAGCTCTAGAGATCAGTTATTGTGGGAAAGATTGTACAAATCAGCTACCTAAGTACTTCAGGAACAGATATGCTTTTAGGTGTCTCCTAAATTCCCCTTAAGTATTAGCAAGCATAAGTAGTTGTTCCAGATCTTTACCCCATAATGCTGCCTGATGTGAGAAAAGATGTTGATGATATCATTTAAATTTACATCCTCTATCCCAGGGGTCTCCAAAGTCCCTCCTCGAGGGCCGAATCCAGTCGGGTTTTCGGGATTTCCCCAATGAATATGCATGAGATCTATATGCATGTACTGCTTTCAATGCATATTCATTGGGGAAATCCCGAAAACCCGACTGGATTCGGCCCTCGAGGAGGGACTTTGGAGACCCCTGCTCTAACCGATGGAGAAACAAAATTCAAGTGTGAGATTCTATTGGTTGAGAAAGAGAAAAGGTCAGTTATATATTTAGGGGCCAAACCGAATAGTACCTTAAAGCAAAAACATCCATGGTGGTAAGGGCTCATTCGCTAATAACCAGTACACAACAACAGTGTAAACGCTGTCCACATTACTATCACCAGCATAAAAATCTCCAGCCAAATGTACTTGTTAAGCACTGTTGTCATAGAAGTTTTGAATGCTTTTTTCCCCTGAAGATTCAGTGTTACCTGGAGTCTCTAATGATTTTACCCCACAAACATAACAATTCTGAACGAATGACTATTTTGACATTAATCGTTGTTATCCTCAAACTTAGTGCACGGCCATTAATAGGGAAAAAGAAAAATGATGTCATTTTCGGCCACAGCGCTGGCCATGGTTTAGTGCAGCTTAGTAAAAGATCCCCTATATTTGTATATTAAGGCCCTCTTTTACTAAGCTATGGTAGAGATTTCTATGATGGCCTGGAGTGCTAAATGCTCTGACACTGCTTCATCGCGCTGCTTAGTAAAAAAAGGAAGGGGGAGGAGAATAAGTCTGTTGACCAAGGCTGAAGGGATAGATTTAATTCAGTTGGAATAACAATTAAAGAGGCTGATAGATGTAGTGAAGATGATAAAGACCAGTATTAATTTGTGCTGGAATGGTCAGGAAAGATGATCAAGTTCTTGCAATACGGCAGTCCAAGTTTTACTTCAGCTTTTCTGTTCTTTTTAGCTTTTCTTTATTGTCCGTCTTGTTACATTTATTTCACTCTCTCTGCACTATGTGATCTGCACTGGTTACCAGTACAATGCAGGATCAAATTCTAATTTGCTTGCATTATTTTTAAGGCACTGGCTGGCCAAAGTTCATCATTGTTAAGTGCAAGCTGTCTTCTACTTCATAATGTAGGCACCGTGAGACTTTACAAGAGCAAAGTCTTACTATACCTAAGTTTACCAGATGTCCAGGAAAACCAGACAAAACCTGTTTTGAGAGGACTGTCTGAGTGCCTGGATGAACTTTGCAAAACCCAGAAGTTGTCCAGATTTTGGAAAACTCTGGCCGTGTGTGGAGGGCCTCTGAGCGTGCATGGATGATGTCACACGTGTCCACGCATGCTCAGAGGTCTTTGGACAAGGCCCGGAGATCAGGAATAATGAGACAAGGCTTTTGGGGGTGGGGCCGAAGATGGAATGGGGCGGGCTGAAGGCAGAACGGGGCAGAGCCAGGCATCATTGAAATCTGTGAATAAAAGATATCATGAACACACCTTTCAATACATGAGTGCTAAAATCTGGAATGATCCTCCAACGATAATTAGAACTATACCTAAGTACAGCATATTTCGTAAATTACTGAAAACCTATCTCTTTGAATAATGGACTTCATTCAAACCATGATGTTTAGCAATATTATTTATAATATGCAGTAAATATTTGTAATCTTTTATAAAACATTTTGAATCAAGTAGGAGATATAGCGGTATATAAGACACCATTAGAATTAGCGTTACACCTAGGCTCAAGGCAAGTTACATTAATAAACATCAAATGTAATAAAAAGCTATTCTGAAACTATTATCTATGTTAAACTAATTTTCTTACTCCTATGCAAATTAGTAACCACTGGAAAAGTTGTCATGGTAGAAATCAAGTAATGAGATCTGAGCCTACAGGTGCACGGATTTGAAGTTCACTTCCCTCTTTCCCACCCCTTCATCATCACATTTTAACTCTACTTCCTTGTAAAATATAAACTAATCTACTTTCTTTTAACTTGGTGCCTACCAGTCAGTCAAATTAGGAGGGATGTGCATTAGTTAGCATGCTTTCAGTTCATTAGTGCAGCTTAAAAATGTCGTACTCACATAATTGATTTAATATGCATTATCTATGAATTAAGGTACACACAATCAATTTACATGCATTAAAAAGTTCTAATGCTTATTGAATGGCATCCCATTTCAGCAAAATTGCTGAAAGTTATGATATTTTACTTACGTGCCAATCAAGTTATAATTTCAAGTTTTATTGTGGCTTGATATACCGCTTTAATTTCCAAAGCGGTTTACATCATACAATTAAAAAAATATATATATATAGAACTTTAAAAAAACAGGGATAGTGACTTACATACTAAAAGTTTCTATTAACTAGACGTGGTACAAGAGGGAAATGGGTAGGATTACAGCACTTATAATAAAATGAGATGGTAGAGGACAAAACGTTAGGGAAAAAGGGGTTGACTGGGATAAACCCTTTGCCTAAATCTCATATGTGTCTTTAAAGAGAGAGATTTTCAGGTTAGACTTGAAATTATTAGAATTAGTTTCCTGTCTTAGGGCCATGGGGAGGGAGTTCCATAACATGGGTGCAACTACCAACTACTGAATAAATGGTTTTAAATGTTATGTCATAGAATAGCTGTTGAACGGAGGGGATTGTAAGAAGATGATGTGATAATCGAAGTGATCGTGAGGTTTCGTACGGGATCAGAAGTTTATCGATAAACAAGGGGAATTGATTGGTGTGAACTTTGAATGCAATAAAAAGAATTTTGAATCTAATTCTATGGGAAATGGGTAATCACTGGGCCTTTTTTAGAAGAGGGGTTACATGGTCAAATTTCTTTGCATTAAAGATCATTTTTATGGCTGTGTTTTGGATAATTTGGAGTCCACTGATCTCTTTTTGTGTGATTCCCTGATAAAGAGAATTGCAATAGTCTAAAATGGAAATAACCAAAGAATGAATAAAAATATTAAGTGATTTTGAGTCAAAAAGTGTGTGATGTCATTGCATCGCAACTGTGCATGCTCAGAGGCCCTCCAGCCACGGTCTGGATTCGGGGAAGAAGAGACGATTTATGTTGGTGTGGGGATGGGCGTGGTACAGGGCAGATCTGGCGGTGGAACTATGCAGGGCCACATGTCTTTTTTTTTTTTGAATGAACAAATCTGGTAACCCTACTTTTGTAAAATTACTACTGTTGCTTAAAAGCGGGTGAGAACCCAGAAGAAAGGTTTTTGTTGGTGCACTTTTGTGTTCTGACGTGTCTGTCTGTGTCTCAATCTCTGTCACCCTCCAGATGCCACAATTGCATTCATCTTTGAGTCTCACAGTGCTACTTTAGCACTTTCTCCTTTCACTAATATATCTAAAAAAAATGACTTGTCTCCCTATTTTACCATATTTGGCTATTTTTCTTCCATTTCCACGGTTGCTTTCCTGACTACTTTACCAGTATTTTTTTTAGCTTTTCCAGATATTGTTACCTGTCTTCCTTTTTGTTGCAATCTCTTATAGTTTATAAAAACTAATTTATTTTCCTTATCTTTTCAGCTACTATTTTTGAGAACTAATATGGCCGCCTGTTCCTCTTGATTTTTTTTTTCTAAAAAAACAGATTTGTTTTCCTTAAGATACACTTTTAGATTTGTCTGCTGCTTTTTAACTTTCTCTAGATGTATCATATATATTAATACTGAAACATGCCATTTGGTAATCACTAAATGTGAACGCCCCCATTCGTAAGCATCAGGTCCATTATGGCCTCACGTGGGTTGCATTACCAACTTCTGGAACATTACTCCCTGTAGAGAATCCAGGATCTTCCTGCTTCTAGATGACCCCACACCAGGGATACCAAATCAACATCTAGCATATTGAAATCAATTACCGTATATATTTGAATATGTCAGTCTGAATATAAATCAAGACCCCCCATTTTTCCCCCCAAAAGGAGGAAAAAATGGTTGATTCGAATATAAGTCGAGCTGCTTAATATTCAAGTACCCTGCCCTGCCATGATCTGCACCCAGCCTCCTCCCTGCCAGGCACTGCACACAGCCCCCTTCCCTCCATCCTCTGTCAGGCTCTGTACCCAGCGCCCCCTCCCTCCCCTGTCAGGCTCTTCATACAGCCCCCTTCCCTCCCTTCTCTGTCAGGCTCTGCACCCAGCCCCATCCCTGCCTGTCACCGCACACAGCCCCGTTTCCTCCTGTCTGACTCTGCACACAGCCCTCTCCCTGCCAGACACTACACACAGCCCCCTTCCCTGCCTCCCAGGCTCTCCACCCTTTCCTCCCTCCCTGCCCTGTCTATCATACCTTTTCTGCCACTGGAATCCCTGTTGGTCTAAAAGTGTAGTGAGCAGGAGTGAGCATAAAAAGCCAGAAGGTAAAACACCCACTGGAGGGAGGCACAGCATGGAGGGAGGGAGACAGCAAAGGTAGGGGGAATGATTTTATTTTCAATTTAGTGTTTGAATTTTGTTGATTTTTGTGTCAATTAAAATTTTGAGAATTTTAATCTGCTGTCTATATTTTACACTGCTTAGGAAGAAATACATTTTTTCTTTTTCTCTGGGGGTTGTACTGCATGCAGGGTCTTGAATCTTAGGGTTTCTTTTTTTATATATTAGTACTTTTAGTTTTTGGTCCCGTATTTGCAAAGGGGTTATCTGTGTTCTGGTAGGAATGAATGTTGATAAGCATACAGTGTGCTTTATGTAGTTTAATTCTGTGGTTAACCATTATGTGTTAATAAGATTATATTGTGTGTGTGTGTATATATGAAAAATGAATGGAAAAATTTGTGGGGGCGGGGACTAGGGCAGAGATTGGGCGGGGTCTAGCCCACGACTTAGCCTGTGTTTTGGATTTTGGCCCCTTAATGTGATTGAGTTTGACATCCCTGGCTTAGAGAGATCTACTGGCTTTTCAGGAGGGGAGCCACGCCCTAACCAGCCTGAGCTTGTTCTGGCTTGTGGCGCTCTTGGGCTCCCCCGGTGGATACCGGGAAAATTACCTGGCTTGCTCCAACCAGGATGAGGTTTAAAACTGGTGTTTCTAGCACTGCTATGAGAAGTGTAGTGACTGGGTAGGTCTTCCCTGTCCTCCCATTCAGAGTCAGTAATCTCATTAGTTAAGGGCTGTAAAAGTAAGAAACATCATGGGCATTGTCTTTCCTACCAAGCAGCTTACTCTGACAAAGATTTCCATTCATTATTGATTAGATCCACATCTTATGAACATTACAGAAAACCTTTGAAGACTTTTCTTTTTTCCAAATTCTTGATCAATTAGATCTCTGTATATCACATTATTCCTGTATTTTCTCATAGCATAATCTTTTGTTAACCGCATTGAACTTATGGTTATGCGGTCTAGAAATTTGCTCTTATGTTATTATGTTATCAAGCTGGCCTATCTGAACTTGTGGTTTGGGGGTTTTGTAAATCCCCTGTTGAGTCTTTCTACCACCCTTCCTGCCAGATTTAGCAGGGACCATGGCAGGCTCCAAGCCTGACTGGTCACAAGGTGCTTTATGGCGCCTAACACCACTTCTGACATTAGACACGCCTACAGTGGTATTAGGCGTGATTTTGGTGCCTTTTATTTAGGCACCGGTAGGTGCTTTAAATTTGACGTTGTTTGATCTTTCAAAGGTGTTTCCCAGTTAACTTAGGGCTCCTTTTACGAAGCCGCATTAGCGGTCTAACGCGTGTAATAGTGCGTGTTAAACCGCCGGCCGCGCTAGCCGCTACTGCCTCCTCTTGAGCAGGCAGTAGTTTTTCGGCTAGCGCAGGGGTTAGCGTGTGATAAAACGTCACAGTGCGATAAAGCCGCTAACGCGGCCTCATAAAAGGAGCCCTGTTTAAAGAATTTCCTTCAATTTGCACGCAAAACATGTCTAGACGCTAACATAAACCCTACTATCTGAGAAAGATAGCCCCATGCAATAAATAACAAACAAAAAGGCTATACAGTAAAACCTTGGATTGCGAGTAACTTGGCGTGCGAGTGTTTTGCAAGACGAGCAAAACATTTTATTTAAACGAGCGAGGTCTTGCAATACGACTACGTACAGTATACGTCATCACAATTGAGCCGATGGTTCTTCTCTCTCTGACGCTGCGGGAATGTATTGATTGGCAGGGCAGGATTAACCAATAGGCCAAGTAGGCATGTGCCTAGGGCCTGAAATGGTCAGGGGGGCCCATTGAAGGAAGGCATCAACATTGTTTTTTTTGAAACGGCGATGGGCCCCTCCAGCATCGATCGGCAATGCGGCCCCCACCCCCTCATCGGCAACGCGGGTAAGAAAGGCAACAGGAACTGTAATTTTGCAAGCGGTGCTGCTTGCCCAAAGCTTTCCTCTGACGCAGCTTCCTGTTTCCACCTGGGCGCATGGTGGGGTGGGGCGGGGCAGGGGGGCCCAGTGTACTTGTGTGCCTAGGGGCCCTCGACAAATTAATCCTGCCCTGTTGACTGGTCTAAACAAGCAAGGTCTTGCAATACAGGTACGTACAGTATACATGTGTTACGTCATCACAGCTGAGTCGATGGTTCTTCTCTCTCTGACGCTGCGGGAGTGTACTGACTGTTCTGTATAATACAGTATTTTGTATAAAAGTTTTTGGGTTGTGGAATGAATCGTGTGAGTTTCCATTATTTCATATGGGGAAATTTGCTTTGATATATGAGTTTTTGGATTGTAAGCATGTTTCCGGAACAAAATATGCTTGCAAACCAAGATTTTGCTGTATTTGGATTATTTATCAAACAAAAGATTCAATGATTAGTATATTTATGTGAAAGAGTAACTGACATATCTTGTGGAGCAGTAATGATTTCAGCTAAATACTTTTTGTATTTTGATCAGTTTTTCACATTGCTCTGATAGAAATTTGGCCCATTCTTCAATACAGAACTATTTCAGTGTTGTGACAGCTGAGGAATTCCTTGTTGCAGAACTTGCTTCATCATTACAATACCATTTAAGTCAGGGCTTTGTCTTGATCTACCCAAAATGATAATCTTTGGCCATTCTGTAGTAGATGTATTTGAATTTTTAGGGTTGTCTTTTTGCATAGCTACTTTCAGTTTCACTTCACCTCAAAGAAAAATGTCCTGGCGAGTCTCCTGGAATTTTGGGATATAAATAAGAATTTATGATTCCATCAATGATGGCCAAATTTAGATGATCTATATAGAATTTGGGGGATAATGCCTAAACTCAGACAGATATACTCTTCAAGGAAGTACACTTCTCCCTCCGTATTCACGGTTTCAGCTTTCCCGGTTTCGATTATTCACGGTTTTTAGCTTGCTGACTCCTCCCTTCAAATTATGTCAGCTTGCATAGAGAATTCACTGATTCCAAGCATTTACAGAGAAAATTGCTGATTCCCAGCACTTTCTTCACCATGTTTTGCCTCTCCTTCAGGAACAGGCCAGGTCTCCCACCATGTTATTCGCAGTTTCACCATATTCACAATGGTTTTTAATAGAAAACAGTTTTTAATAGAAACCGCAAATAACATATGAAAAAGTTATTTGCGGTTTTTCTGTATTTGTAGTTCTGTTAATCCCCTATCACTGTGAATACAGAGGGAGAAGTGTATACAGTGGTGCCTCGCATAACGGACGCCTCGCACAGCGAACGCTGCGCACAACGAACTTTATGTCTTGATCCGTACAACGAACTTCGTTTCACACAACGAAGTCGCCCGAGCTGCATCCTTCCGCGCAGGCACTGCGCTTAACTGCCCTCTCTCCGCCTGGTTCCCTCTTGCCCCCCCCCCGACTCCCCGACACGATCGGGGCAAAAAGGAGCCCAAGCCCTCTTGCCCCGCCGATTCCCCAACTCCCCACACAATATCGGGCCAGGAGGGAGCCCAAGTCCTCCTGGCCACGGCGACCCCCTAACCCCACCCTGCACTACATTACGGGCAGGAGGGATCCCAGGCCCTCCTGCCCTCGACGCAAACCCCCCTTCCCCCAACGACCGCCCCCCCCAAGAACCTCCGACCGCCCCCCCAGCCGACCCGCGACCCCCCTGACCGACCCCCACGACACCCCCAACCCCCTTCCCCGTACCTTTCTGTAGTTGGCCGGACAGACGGGAGCCAAACCCGCCTGTCCGGCAGGCAGCCAACGACGGAATGAGGCCGGATTGGCCCATCCGTCCAAAAGTTCCGCCTACTGGTGGGGCCTAAGGCGCCTGGGCCAATCAGAATAGGCCCGGGAGCCTTAGGTCCCTCCTGGGGGCGGGGCCTGAGGCACATGGGCCCAACCCGACCATGTGCCTCAGGCCCTGCCCCCAGGAGGGACCTAAGGCTCCCGGGCCTATTCTGATTGGCCCAGGCGCCTTAGGCCCCACCAGTAGGCGGAGCTTTGGGACGGATGGGCCAATCCGGCCTCATTCCGTCGATGGCTGCCTGCCGGACAGGCGGGTTTGGCTCCCGTCTGTCCGGCCAACTACAGAAAGGTACGGGGAAGGGGGTTGGGGGTGTCGTGGGGGTCGGCCAGGGGGGTCGCGGGTCGGCTGGGGGGACGGTCGGAGGTTCTGGGGGGGGGCGGTCGTTGGGGGGAGGGGGGGTTTGCGTCGAGGGCAGGAGGGCCTGGGATCCTTCCTGCCCGTAATGTAGTGCAGGGTGGGGTTAGGGGGTCGCCGTGGCCAGGAGGACTTGGGCTCCCTCCTGGCCCGATATTGTCGGGGAGTTGGGGAATCGGCGGGGCAAGAGGGCTTGGGCTCCCTTTTGCCCCGATCGTGTCGGGGAGTCGGGGGGGCAAGAGGGCTTGAGCTCCCTTTTGCCCCGATCGTGTCGGGGAGTCGGGGGGGCAAGAGGGCTTGAGCTCCCTCTTGCCCCGATCGTGTCGGGGAGTCGGGGGGGCAAGGGGGCTTGAGCTCCCTCTTGCCCCGATCGTGTCGGGGAGTCGGGGGGGGCAAGAGGGCTTGAGCTCCCTCTTGCCCCGATCGTGTCGGGGAGTCGGGGGGGCAAGAGGGCTTGAGCTCCCTCTTGCCCCGATCGTGTCGGGGAGTCGGGGGGGCAAGAGGGCTTGAGCTCCCTCTTGCCCCGATCGTGTCGGGGAGTCGGGGGGGGGCAAGAGGGCTTGAGCTCCCTCTTGCCCCGATCGTGTCGGGGGTGCCAGGGACCACACGGAGTCACCCACCGTACCACCCGATTCGGGTAAGCGCAGGTATCGGTGGGTGGCTTATTTGCGGGGGGGTGCCTTATTTTACATTTTTTTCTAAAAAGGGGGGGGCTGTCTTATTTGATGGCCCTGCCTTATCATCGGGGAAACACGGTAGAAAAAAAAAAAAATGAACAGTTAAGTCCCAGTTTTTGCCGCTGAGACTCTGCCCTCTCACTGTAAAATTAGACTCTACTTAGTCTGTCTTTAAATTTAAAAAATGTGTGTTGTTTTAAAAAACAATTATGTTTTTAGATGTATCTAAATAAAAATAATAACCAAAAATTTATCTTTTTTTATGTCATCTTAGCATATTTTATGCTACAGAACGAATTATTTTTTTTAACATGTATTGTTATGGGAAAACGCGTTTCACACAACGAACGTTTCACATAACAAACTTGCTCCTGGAACGGATTAAGTTCGTTGTGTGAGGCACCACTGTACTTGTTACCCAACTATTTTGGTCCCTCACTCCAATTAGCCAATTCATTGTGCAAAGGAAAATGAGGTTCAATTACTGCTTCAAGCTCTAATTCTGAATTAGTCTTATTTATAATCATAATAATAATAATTTTATTCTTATACTAGTGTTTTAGCCCGTTACATTAACGGGTTTTAGAGTAGAGGTCTATCTGTCTGGGGATTTTTTTTCTTTGTCTCTCTCTCCTTGGACGCTGTCTGTCTGTCATTCTTTCTGTCTCTGTCTCCCTGGCCCCCTGGCTGGCTGTATTTCTCTGTTGTGCCATGCCTCCCTGTCTCTCCATGGCCCCCTTCCTATGTCCATAGTGTCCCACAGTGCCTCCTTCCCATGTCCTTAGTGCCCCCAGTGCATCCGTCCGGTGTCCTTCCTTCCAGTGTCTCCTTCCCCTGTCCTTAGTGCCCCCAATGCCTCTTCCTGTGCCCTTAGTGCCCCCAGTGCTTCTGTCTTGTGTCCTTAGTGCCCTCAGTGCCCCTTCCTATGTCCTTATTGCCCCCAGTGCCTCCTTCCTATGTCCCCCTCACTGCCTTCCAGACTTTGACCCACCCCCACCCCCGAAGCCAGCCTGCCTGCCTCCCTCCTATTCCCCTGTGCAGTAGAACCAATTAGCAGCATCTTTTAATTTGTACCCCCCATTCCTCCTGTACAGTAGAACCCAGCATTTTTCTTTCCCTCTCTCCCATCCCCCCTGTGCAGTAGAACCAGTGATCAGCTTATTACCATCTCCTCCCCCCGCCACTACCGCCGCCGTGCAGCCTCTGAGCCATCTCTTCTCCAAGCTGAAGAGTCCTAGCCGCTTTAGCCTTTCCTTATAGGGAATCTGCCCATCCCTTTAATCATTTTGTTGCCCTTCTCTGTAACTTTTCTAATTCCGATATATCTTTTTTGAGATACGGCAACCAGAATTGCACACAGTATTTAAGGTGCGGCCGTACCATAGAGGGCAATTCTGGTTGCCGTATCTCAAAAAAGATATATAGGACTCTTCAACTTGGAGAAGAGATGGCTCAGGGGTGATATGATAGAGGCCTATAAAATAGTGACGTGGAAAGAGTAGATGTGAATCACTTGTATACTCTTTAAAAAAATACTAGGACAAGGGGCATGCGATGAAGCTACTAAGTACTATATTTAAGACAAACCAGAGAAAATATTTCTTCACGCAATGTGTAATTAAACTCTGGAATTCTTTGGCAGAGATTGTGGTGAAATTAGTTAGCTTAGCAAGGTTTAAAAAAGGCTTGTGTGATATGATATTCTGTGGGTTGTTGTTCATGTTTTGCACATGAATAATTAGAACTAAAATTATTGTCTGGACTAAAATATTACTGGTATTGAACTGATGTTTGGCTCTCTGTACACAATTCAGCATGCCTCACAAGTTCTACTTTTATTGATGTTCTTTCAATAAAAATAAAAGTTAGAAACCACCCCTCCCCCCTTTTACAGACATAGTTTCAAGTTTATTAGGATTTTATATACTGCCTATCAAGGTTATCTAAGCGGGTACTCAAGCATTTTCCCTATCTGTCCCGGTGGGCTCACAATCTATCTAACATACCTGGGGCTATGGAGGACTGAGTGACTTGCCCAGGGTCACAAGGAGCAGCGCGGGGTTTGAACCCACAACCCCAGGGTGCTGAGGCTGTAGATCCAACCACTGCGCCACACACTGCAAAATGTTTATTTGCAGTACCTTGGGCCCATAAAATTGCATAAAATCATCTTTCTGCTTTGAGTGGAGAAATGGGAAGAAAATTAAGACTGTGGGGATGGAGATGAAAAATATGTTTCACTGTGGGGTTGGAGTTGGAGTGGGAGTGGGAATGGGAAAACATCTTTGGTTGTGGAGAGGGAATGGGGATGAATCTAGTGGAGATGAAGACTATCTGAATTCAAGAAAACTTGGGACAAGTATATGGAATCTCTAAGGAAGAGGAAGATATAGTATATGAGATGGATGGGCAGACTAACTGCTTTCATTTTTCTCTGTTTCTATTGTATTTACACATCTACAATTACACAGTAGAACCCATCAGGCTCATGATCAAAAAACATAGGCATCCAAAAAGCGTCCTAATTGCCAGGATATCTAAGTGTTGATAATCAAAACCGTCTTTCTGTACATCTAGCAAGGTATTCCAGCCTCTGTATGTTCAGAGCATGAGATGGGCATGGTAGAGGCGTTTTATGGGCAGGCTTTGGGCAGTCTCAAGGGATGGTCAGACATGGACGTCTTGCAGCGATAATCAAACATTTTGCAAGACATCCTGGACAGAACTTATACATTTGGAACTAGACCTGTTTTAGAAGGGTCTAAGAGCCACAAAGGTACCCAAACTGATGAGATGACTGCTGCATGCATCATACTTTCCCAGTGATCACTGACCCCCCCCTCACACCCACAAAAATCAGAATACAAACGTACATACCTGTCTCCAGAACATCAGCACCTGGTATAGGAAAGCCTAGTAGAGCTGCACACAGGTGTCTTAAGTAGGCTGGTGGTTGGGCTAATGAACCATAGAGAGGAGTAGCATGTCCCATAATCCACTCTAACCACTACATTTATGGTGGAAAATATGAGCCTACCAAAAAAAACAAACAAACAAACCCTACTCTACTGCTATATAGGTGCCACCAGAGGCCATAAGGACTATTGGGGTTATAGACAGGTGGGTATGGTGGGTTTTGGAGGTATCTGGGGGGACCTTACCATAACCTATAAGGGAATTCTGGTGAGATGTTTATCTGTCAGCCTTTATGTGCAGTTCACAGCAGTGCCCTCTAAGGTGCTCCACTTCTCTCTTGCTATGTATGGGTAGCCAGTTCTCTCCCACGTCCCAATGGTCTTGTTCTGGGTGTTTGGGACTTGGATGAAATTTTGGTCGAAAATGTGATATAAAGATAGATGTCCTGGTGGTCTGGACATCCCAATGGCCTGGACGTCCAGATAGAGAATTAAAAAAAAAAAAAAAAAATTATTTCTAGACGTATGGTGGTTTGCCTTTCAAAAATATGCATTTTCTTACTGCCGACTTTGGACGTCTAGTGCCATATGTCCAAATCAGACTTAATGCCTAAAACATAATTGGCTAACACCTTTTTTCCTTTGGTGAAAATGGCTGAACTTTACTATATGAAATAGTTCACACAGAATCCATCTCCACACACTATAAATATAACAATAATAACACTTATATAACAGGAAAAAAACTCAAAATAAAACTGCAAAGTTGCTTTTCAGAAGGCTGACAGCATAATGATGGGGATGTTATGCAAATGAAACCTTCTCCACCCTCACTGCTACTGTTGCAGGGTGGGTTGAAGGATTTCCTCGCTTACTTCCTGATAGCAGAAGCAGAGTATCCTTAAACGGCTGCAAAACTATGTGTAACAGGACAAATTCTTATATCCTTCTTTAAATCCATCTGAAACACTTGCAGTATCTATGCTTAATGCAGGAAAAGAAACAGAAAACAGCCAAGAAAACAAACTGAAAGAGCTGAGCAGAAAATGAAAAGGCAGATTTCAGAGAGAAAACAGAAATCTGAATAAAGCTGTCCAGGTCAGAATGTCTCAAATTCCACTAGCATTTCAGAAAAACATGGGCGTAGCGAGGGTGATCGGCGCTCGGGGCGGAGCCCCCCCCCACCTCTGTCCCCGATACCTTCTGCCGTATGCAAACACCCCTTCCCTTCTCCCTGTTCCACTAGTTGTTCACCGCTGCAAGTAACAACTTCAGCGTGCTCCTCGCAACCCCGGTGGCTATCCTTCTGATGCCACTTCCTACCCAGAAGTGACATCAGCGGGAGAGCTGACGCAGTCACAAGGGACACATTGACGTTGTTGCTTGTGGCGGTGAACAACTAGAAGTATGGGGGAAGGTAGGGGGCACAGAGAGGAGGAGGGGTGCCGGCGCCCATATCAACATGCACCCAGGGCAGACCACTCCCCTTGCCCCCTTATTATGCCACTGATGCCAACATAGAGCCTTTTCTAAGACGCATTTAAGATTGGATGTGTATGTGCGAATCACCTTGTGCTAATTATGTGAGGTTTAGTCCACCATTTGAATCACGCTCTCCCGTTATCAGATACTTGTTGTAAATCATTGTTGGTTCCCTGAAGCAGGAACGAAACGTGGCACGTCAGAACCTGCAAGCTATAAGATAAGTTTGCTGTTCTTTTCCAACTAGACGTACACAAGCTTAGCCCTAGAGGCACGTTATAAGTTTATATATTTGAAATTCTGTTTACCTTTACATACACGATGATTGGGTGGTGAGGCAATAGCATCGGGGTTTTCCCCAGTTTTTGCCTCCATGATTCTGTGCATAAAACTTAGCAACAAGTTATGAATTACTAATCTAAACTAAACTAAACCTTAAGTTCATATACTGCATCCTCTCCATGGAAGTGGAGCTCAGCACGGTTTATAAGAACTTAAAATATAAGAAGAGAAAGGAAAAGGTTTACATGAGCTTATATATAGAATGGAAGAGTAAGAGGGAAAATAGAACATGTTAGAGAAGAGCCAAGTTTTCAGTTGCTTGCGGAATAGTTGGAGAGAGCCCAGGTTCCGCAACGGGATAGTAAGGTCGTTCCAGAGACCTGTGATTTTGAAGAGAAGAGATTTTCCCAGTTTACCTGCATAGAGAATACCGCGTAGAGAGGGGAAGGATAGTTTATATCTTTGGGCGGGTCTGGTGGAGTCAGGACTCGAGGAGTGGGATTAGGGGAGGAAGGATGCCGTGAATGATCTTAAAAGCCATGCAGGAGCATTTGAAATGGATTCTGGAAATCACTGGGAGCCAGTGAAGATTGGACAGGAGTGGGGAGACATGGTCAGATTTGCATTTTGCAAAGATCAACTTGGCTGCAGTATTCTGGATAAGCTGGAGTCTTTGAAGACTTTTTTTTTGTTAGGCATAAGTAAATGGCATTGCAGTAGTCAAGTTTGGAGAGGATGATGGATTGGACGAGGACGGCGAAATGTTTTTGGCGAAAGTAGGATCTTACTTTCCTCAGCATGTGGAGGCTGAAAAAGCATTTATAAACAGTACAAGAGTGATTTTCCTGCTTTTTAAATACCCTCCTTCATCACTCGACTTCTGAACAACTCAAGTGCATTGTCCCTATTTTTGTGTATTTGACAAAGCTATATAAGGAACTCATTGAGTTCCTATGAGCGTTGGGAGCAGCATGGGCCATTCAGTGTGGCTCCCCATACTAGAAACTGCTAGCGCGGTTTCATAGAAGAGGGGGTTAGTCTTGTTAACCATCCCTTTTTAAATAATTCCTAGCATTTTGTTTGCTTTTTTGGCTGCAGCCGCACATTTGGCAGAAGGTTTCATCATATTGTCTACAATGACACCCAGATCCTTTTCTTGGGTGCTAACCCCCAAGGTGATCCTAGCATCTGGTAACTGTGATTTGGATTATTCTTCCCAATATGCATCACTTTGTATTTGTCCACATTAAAATTTTATCTGCCACTTAGACGCCAGTCTTCCAATTTCCTAAAGTCTGCCTGCAATTTTTCATAATCTGTATGCGTTTTAATAACTTTGAACAGTTTAGTGTCATTTGAAAACTTAATCACCTCACTCAGTGTTCCAATTTCCAGATCATTTATAAATAAGTTAAATAGCACCAGTTCCAGTTTAGATCCCTGTGGCACACCATTGTTTACTCTCCTCCATTAAGAAAAATTACCATTTAACTCTACCCTCTGTTTTCTATCCGATAACCAATTCCTAATCCACAACTGAACTTTGCCTATTCCATGACTCTTTAATTTTCTCAAGAGCCTCTTATGAGGAACTTTGTCAAAAGTTTTCTGAAAATCTATATACTCTATATCAACCAGCTCACCTTTAGCCACATGTTTATTCATACCTTCAAAGAAGGGGTCCTTTTCTTAAGGCGTGCTAACTGATTTAGCGCATGCTAAAGATTAGTGCACGCTAAATGTTAAGGCATCCATTATATTCTATGGGCGCCTTAGCATTTAGTGCGCACTAACCTTTAGTGCACACTAAATCAGTTAGTGTACCTTAATAAAAGAACCCCTAAATAAATAAATAAAATAAATTTCAATTGAGAACAACTCAATAACCTTCCCCCCTCCCCCCCACACTACACTTCAAAAAAGTACACATCAAATTTATAAACCAACACATGGGTCTCAAGTCCCTCCTTGAGAGCCGCAATCTAGTCGGGTTTTCAGGATTTCCCCAATGAATATGCATGAGATCTAAGTGCATGCACTGCTTTCAATGCATATTCATTGGGGAAATCCTGAAAACCCGACTGGATTGCGGCCCTCAAGGAGGGACTTTGAGATCGCTGAAGAACAACCAGGCAGGATAGGTGCAACAAAGTTATTAGCCTTGCATATATAGAAAATGTAAAGCAATCATGAGTATGCACTAACTAAAACCAATTGAGTCCACGCTTGCAGACATATAATTACAGGGAGGCTAACAACTGAAAACACTGTTGAGTCAATATTTAGTTGCCACAGTCGGTATTGTTTTTTTAGCACTGCTGTGGCATTTAAACATATCTGGATAATTCAATTCATAGTGCTGAATATCTGGATAATGCTATCAGCACCAGAACCTCTCTGAATGGTGACACAATATTCAGTTATCCTTACCTCTCGGGAAATTATCTATGATTCCACTCATCGTTGCATTTTTTTCAGTTACAGGCTCTACCCTGTGAGATGCTCTGCCTCCTTCACTTCATCTGGAAATCTCTTTAGACAGAGATAAAACTGCTCTTAAGACCTTCCCATTCAAATATGCTTTCAATCTCCATATTCCCAGTGTCATAAGTTTCTTTGTAGTGCATGGTGGAGATATCCTCTAGTGTCATCCACCATCTAAAACTGAATATGACTAAAATAGAGCTGTTCATCTTCCTAAACCCACCTCCCCACTTCCCCCATTCTCTGTCTCTAAGGACAACACTCTCATTCTCCCTGTTTTGTCTGCTCACAGTCTCGGGGTTATCTTTGACTCCTCTCTCTCCTTCTCCACCCAGATACAACAAACCGCTAAAACCTGTCGCTTCTTCCTCTATATTACCATAATCCGACCCCTCCTCTCTGAGCACATTACCATAGCCCTTATCCACACCCTCATCACCTTGCGTATAGATTACTGCAATTTGTTACTTTCAGGTCTTCTTCTCAGCCATCTTTCTCCTCTTCAATCTGTTCAAAATTCAGCTGCACGACTCATATTCATGAGAGCCGCTATATTCATGTTACCCCTCTCCTAAAGTCACTTCATTGGCGCCCTATCCATTTCTGAACGCAATTCAAATTCTTGGCTTGTTTAGTGCATTTTTCTTTTGGACATTTAAAAAAAAAAAAAAAAAATTAAAAAATGGTTTTAAAAGATAGACTCACTGGCTCAGATTCTGTAAACGGTGCCGTTATAGATGGCCACCTAAAAAATGACCGTCGATCTTGTGTCAATCACGCAACAACACAATTTGCAGAATCACAGCTAGGTGAAAGATAGGTGCCAGAAATGTAGGCCAGGATTTAAAAGGTCTATACATATTTTTGGCACTTACCTTTCATGAGAATCACGCCTACAGAGGCGCCTTTTGAAGCCTGACCCCACTTTCAGCGTTAACCACGCCTACAGTGGTGTTAAGTATTGTAAAATGCCTCTGTAGGAGGGATAGTGTTGGCCTTTTTGGAGACACCCTTAGCTGCCTCCATTTTTTAAATTGCATTTTAATTTCAGCCAATTAGTGCATCTTTTAAACCAATTAAGTTAGGCAGCTATAGGATGCCTACCGTCACCTAACCTTCGGCACCACTTACAGAATTGGACCCTTTGAAAAGAAGGACTTTGAAAAATGACCATTTTCTAAACAAAAAGACAGTTGTTTTGCTGTTTTGAAAATGCTCATGTTTGCTACTAGAATTTTGTGTGCCCCCTGCAAAATGTCCAAATTCAGATTTGGATGACATATCAAAAATGATCCTCTATATTTGTTGATTTGGATTATTACAGTGTACAGTGAGAGATTAGAGAAACTGGGCCTCTTCTCCCTTGAAAAGAGGAGACTGAGAGGGGACATGATCAAAACATTCAAGATAATGAAGGGAATAGACTTTGTAGATAAAGACAGGTTGTTCACCCTCTTCAAGGTAGAGAGAACGAGAGGGCACTCTCTAAAGTTAAAAGGGGATAGATTCCGTACAAACGTAAAGAAGTTCTTCTTCACCCAGAGAGTGATGGAAAACTGGAACGTTCTTCCATAGGCTGTTATAGGGGAAAACACCCTCTAGGGATTCAAGACAAAGTTAGACAAGTTCCTGCTGAACCAGAGCGTACGCAGGTAGGGCTGGTCTCAGTTAGGGCACTGGTCTTTGACCTTGGGGCCGCCGCGGGAGCAGACTGCTGGGCGCGATGGACCACTGGTCTGACCCAGCAGCGGCAATTCTTATGTTCTTATGTTCTTCTTACTGACCTACAAATGCATTCACTCAGTAGCCCTTCATTATTTCTCTTCACTTATCTCCCCCATGTTGCCCTCTACGTGAGCTCAGCTTAGCTGGTAGGTCCCTCCTATCTGTGCCCTTCTCCTCCAGATTCTTTCCCTTCTGTCTTGCTGCATTGTATGCCTTGAGCAAACTGCCCGAATCCCTAAGGTGGGCTCCATCTCTGGCAGTGTTCAAATCCAAGTTAAAAGCCTACCTCTTTGAGACTGTTTCCAACGCCTAACTCCTCTCACCTTGGGTTCTGCATCCTCAACCCTATATGTCATGTCTGTCTGTCCAAGTTAGACTGCAAGCTCTTCCGATCAGGGACCATCTATTAAATGTCAAAATGTACAGTGCTGTGTACGCCTTTCAGCGCTATAGAAGTGATAAATAGTAGTAGTAGCAGCAGCAGTAGTATATTTCTCTCCTTCCATTACTCTATTAATATTTATCCCCTCTTTCCTATTGATTATTGTATTTCTATTTTTTTCCTTCCTACTCCTTTCCTATGATTTAAATATATTTTTAGCCCTATGTTACCTCATCTGTAAACTGCTCAGATACTATTCAATGGGCGGCATATCAATACCCATTAAAGTTGAAACTTTTTGGGGTAAGACTGAATATTGCTGCTATCCATAACATAAGAAAGCAATGTTTGATTTTTGCATGGTACACTGTGATACCTAATGGTTTAAATAGAGAGATTGAGTGACTGGTGTTACATTAATATTTATATTTTAAGCCTGGTCTGTTTAATTGTTGTTTGAAGTTCATTTAGCTGTTGCTTTTGTCATTACGTTGTTTTGTATTTAATGCACCGCCCTCTCTCTATCGTCATGACGTTTGCGTAGCACTTGCAAGCTTTGCTCCTGGTTAAGTCTGCTTCGATCTCTCGCCCGGTATGATTGCTTCCATTTATGTTTATTTTGTTTGTTTTATAGAAGTTAATATGTTAGGTCTTTTTTGGTTATGTTGGTGTGCTTGATTCTTCCTCTTGATAAAGAAAGTTATCGAAACACGGCCTGTGTTGAGGAGGGAATTGGAAAACTCTGTGGAAGATTGGATGAATTGTTTGTTTACTCTCTTATGTTTTTGAACACCTTTGGATCACTTTATTGGATTTTTGCACTCATATTTTATCCACATTGATGATTTTGGGATTAGTTTGCACATGAACTCTTGGATTTATGATCTGTGTGTGACTTTTACTCTGCTGGACAGCTCAGGATTCTAACTCGCTGTCTTGGCTTGGCTATTGAGGCTATTTAAGCTGAAGCTTGGACCAACTCGAGCTAAGTGATTTATGAACAATATGATTATATAATATATATAGTAGACTCCTTTGCCATTTTTTAATACTTGTTTCTTCTATATATTGTTTTTTTATTTTTTGTTTATGTGTATGTCTGTATGTTTGTACGTTTGCTTTTTAATGAATTGATGATGTTAGAAATAAAAATCCTAAATACATGATGTTAGAAATAAAAATTTTGAATATTTTTATGTTATATATATTTTGATTTGATATTGGTTTATTTTGATCACATTGACATAACATTTGCATGAATTTAGACTGTGTTTTCAAAAAGTGGATTCTTTGTGAGTTAGATTTCTTTATATTTAAATCCCCTGTATGTTTTTGAATATAATTTCTCTCAGTGGTTTTGGTTGTTTGAATACATAATCTGGTGCCATTCCATATAAAATTTTAAAAACAAAAATTAAAAATGATAAACTTTATTCATGCCCTTAATGGCACCCAATCAGCTCTAATTACATATGATGTAGCATGTTCCAGCCTATTACCCTTCCACATCATTTTTACAACTACATTCTGCAAAACTTGTAATCTACAGAGCTGCCTATCCAGCAAGCCCAAAAGCATAATATTTACATAATCCAAATGGGATAATATCAAAGCTTGTATTATCTTCAACAAATGATCAAGGTTCAGAAATGTTCATACTCATTTTATACTTTTTTTAAATTTGCATTTTAAATTTTTTACATCAAAGAATAAACTTTGAATAAGAAATACAGAGTAATATACAGTATATATAAGAGAAAAAAGAAAAGAAATATAGGAAAAAATTTTACATATTCAAATCAACTTTAGATTTTAAAAGATCTTTCTTACTATCCCCACTACCTACCTGTACTCTGGGCTGCCCCATCCCACTACCTACAAGGGGTCGCTACAAAATTCTCAGCCCATCCAAGAAGAGAATGATGTGGAGCCATGGTACTTGCAAGTTATTCCACACTGTTCTTGACACTTTTCATTTCATTTCATATCACTGAAACAAAAAGTGTCAAGAAAAGTATGGAATAACTTGTATGTTTCATGGCTCCACCTCATTCTCTTCCTGGTTGGGCTGAGAACTTTTCAGCGGCCCTTTGTATCATACAGATTCTACTGTACAAGAAAAGGGCACTAGCTTCAAATGGGTCAACACCATTTTGAAAACTAGAAGTGGCAGGGCAGGAGAAACAGATGATATCTCCAGCTCGAAGACCTGTGGGATGGAAGAATAGAGTGGGTATTGGCTTGATGGGGTTGTGGATCCTTATTTTTTTGTTTCTTTAAAAAAAATGAAATCACATCGCTATAGAGCTCATCTGGGAGTGCACAAGACAGCATCTGCAGTCTGGAGGTGCTGAATGCTACGAGCCTTGCTATTTTGGGGACTGCAGCTGCAGTGTGTGGGAAGCTGAGAGAAAATTGCACTCTTCCTTAATACCCATCAAGGAAATGTGTGCTGATCTCTTAGTTTTACCTGTGTGTTTGCAGCTAATGTACCATGTTTGACTGCCTAGTTTAGGTTGAGAGATAGCAGTCCACTGTCCCACCCAGGGGTAGTCAAACCTCTGCCGCAGTGCCAATTGCCAGTATGTTTTGCGAACTGGAAAATCCAGTCAAGGCCTGATCGCCCGTCATCTCTGTGGTAAGGTACATTTGTCCCTCTCTAGGAGTAGATGTATGAACAAATAATGAGCCCCAAAAGTATAATTTCTAAGATGAGTATTAAGAACTAACTCTATGAGGATTAAAAGGAAGATTGAATTGTTGTATAAAAAGATGTTTGGAAAAGAGCCTAAGACCGATGAAGAGGCTGGCCACAAAAGTCTCAAAGCAAAACAAAAACACTATGTGCTTTGAGAGTAGCCATTGAGGCCTTCTTTTGAAGAATCATATGAATGATTGCTTGAACTGTATGCAGTGGCGGAGCGAGAGTGAGTGGTGTTTGGGGCGGCGGTGCCATTTCCTCATCCTCTTCTCCTCTCCCCGCTCCCCGTTCCTTCCCATCCCTACCACCACCACACGTGCACAAACCCTTTCCCTTCCCCCGTACCTTTTTAATTTTCCAGGCACGAACAACCTCACGAACTTGCTGCCTGCGTCTTGTTGGCTATCCTTCTGACGTTACTTCCTAGGTGCAGGGCCTGGAAGTGACGTCAGAGAGAGGCGATAAAAACCCCACCACACACAATTTGTTGAAAACCCAACTACAAAAGTGGAGCATATAAATATATATATATATAAAAAATCAATGTAAATATAAAAAATCCAGAATGTCCAAAAATATAACAACAAAAATAACAGTAATAAGTCAATGAAATGCTTACTGAAAGAAATTGCTAACAAAAGGAGGAAAAAAGACCTCAGATTCCCTTTAGTGGCAAGTAAAACAATACATGCCTATTGTCCAGGTTAACATCAGTCATCGATCAGGGAAAAACCTCCTTATGATTTTAAATTCTAATAAAGGCATATCTTCAATGCGATTGCATTGATAAAGAATAGTTCAACTTAGCTGAAATGTCCTGATCCCGATGGGACCCATTTCACATTCTGCTTCATCAGGAGATCAGATGATAGAAATGCTGCTCTTAAAACCAGTTGAGGAATATAGACCTATAGAAATCAACCAACATGAGGCTCATTCACATGTAAAAATCATTGACTTTTCAAGTAATATATCCTTTCAAATCATAAGCCTATCAAAGTATATAGACATGAGAACATCAAAGCAAGCAATCTCTGGCCTGGTTCAGGTTGAATAATGAAACTTATAGTATTATGCATAAAACACAATAGATTCAACTTTATATTAAACAGAGCTTTCTGATCAAGCAATGGACTGGCAAACCCACAAAACCGCACACAAATCTCATTCACTCTTTCTGAAATAGTCAAACCACAACCCAATCAAACCATAAGGCAACATTGTATACATGCCCATCAATTGTATCCTAAAACTCTCAAACCCATCTAAAAGCATCTAAAGCAGGGATCTCAAAGTCCCTCCTTGAGGGCCGCAATCCAGTTGGGTTTTCAGGATTTCCCCAATGAATATGCATTGAAAGCAGTGCATGCACATAGATCTCATGCATATTCATTGGGGAAATCCTGAAAACCTGACTGGATTGCGGCCCTCAAGGAGGGACTTTGAAACCCCTGATCTAAAGGGACTCTGATGCTCTTGTAAATACACTAGACAATAAATTAACTGATCATACTGCAATATGGACTGTAATTTATGTTAAAACAACTCATTATTTCTCTCTCATTTTTTTTAATGGGAAGGTACAAAAAAACGCAAATGAAATTTAAAAAAAGATTCAAACAAAACCCCCCAAAGACTCACCACGATCATTGGCAAGGCAAATAAACCTCAGTGGGTCACACTTTTCAAATTGCACTAAAACAATCACAGGAATTTATCTTTTTAAATTAGACACATTATACATCGTGCATCTAACAGCGGTAGTGGAGTGACCCGCTTCCTGTTACACTTGACCCCGCCCCCCAGCATACCCCTTCCCAATCCCAAGAAGACAAATACACCTTAGTTGGTAAACACCTGGCCGCAGCCCTGTTTATTGAATAATAACATATTCTTAAAACACTTAACACAATTAAATATACATAAGTTAACAGCCATAATTAAAACATTAACAAATACCCCATAACAATGGTATCACCATTGTTACCTGATCCCGAGCTACCGTCAGAAGTAATTGGCCCCCGACCCCGCCATCTAAGCTAGGGTCTGAGGGGTGGCATGTCCCACACATGCCCCATTATCCAGAGTCAAGCGACCCACCAGGCACGGCTCCCAGCCGGCCCACCGCTCATCCCTTGATGAGCCCCAGTCGCCAGTAGCTCGGGATACCGCAACCCCAACCAACCTCATGCACCCCGAAACTAAAGGGCGGGCGGGTGGGAAAGCTGTCTCGGAGGACCGAACCGTTTAGGTCCTCCGAGCACGTTTCCTTTTTAACCCCTCCCACCCACAATCCCCTTCGGCCGCGACAACCCGAAGCGAGGGGAAGAAGAGATCTCTCGACCACGGTCCGCCCCCCCCCCCTCCCCCAGCTTTCTCATTCCCTCTCCTATCCTGACTCCCTCTATCCTATCTAGCCCGACGGGCGACTCAGCGGGCCACCCAGCCCCGCGTTAGGGTCGCCCGTCGAGACAAGCTCTCGGGCTTACTTATAACAGCGGTACCTGGAGTGACCCGCTTCCTGTTACACTTGACCCCACCCCCCAGCATACCCCTTCCCAATCCCAAGAAGACAAATACACCTTAGTTGGTAAACACCTGGCCGCAGCCCTGTTTATTGAATAATAACATATTCTTAAAACACTTAACACAATTAAATATACATAAGTTAACAGCCATAATTAAAACATTAACAAATACCCCATAACAATGGTATCACCATTGTTACCTGATCCCGAGCTACCGTCAGAAGTAATTGGCCCCCGACCCCGCCATCTAAGCTAGGGTCTGAGGGGTGTCATGTCCCACACATGCCCCATTATCCAGAGTCAAGCGACCCACCAGGCACGGCTCCCAGCCGGCCCACCGCTCATCCCTTGATGAGCCCCAGTCGCCAGTAGCTCGGGATACCGCCACAGGCCTGTAACCAGTTACAGGCCCCACCCCACAAGGAACAGAGCTGCGGCTAGGAGACCAACAGACGCTCACAACATGAGGCGAAGTCATCTAAGAGCAAATCCCAACCTATATCGGACAGATGTACCTGATCCCTATAAAACAACCCCGCGCAAGACACATCCACCCAGTCATGCCTAACCTGAATACCTCCCCGAGACTCTACCCATCGACCGACCTGCCTATTAACCTTAACGAGCCTCCTGGTCCACCTCCGAGACGCCAATCGGCTGGGTCGAGGAATGATATCGGACCAGACCAATCGCGCCTCGGGGAACCAACCCAGTACCACTCCCAAATCCCCAATTACCATATCGATAAGGTGTTTGCCACTAAGGGCATCAACATCATTGCCCCCCAGGTGAAGAAGCAATAGATCTGGACGACGAGGACGCCGCCGAAGTTTGATCAGCAGAGGGAGCAACTGGTGCCAGCGCATGCCCCGCTGCCCCCACCAGGAGACAAACACACCACGATGCCCGAGGCCCAGGTGTCGACCGCCGGGCCGGACCACAGCACGCTCCCCGGCCCAGTGGACGAAGGAATGCCCGATAATCCAAACAGACAGGACCCGCTGCACAGCACCTGCAAGGAAAACCCCGCAGTAAGACACGGACCACCCGTATCCGAAAGTTAGTAAAAGGGAGCCATGCAGGGACCCCACCCCCTCACCCTACAACCCGAAACATACCACCGCCCCGAACACATGCCCCACCTGTAACACGCTATTCCAATCTCCCCAACCGCGAATCAACACGAGTCGAACTCGACGGGCGAATATAGCCACGATATGCATCCGACGACCTCCTACCCATCCGTCAAATGGCCGTGTCCGGTACCCCTGCCGCGAACGCACTGGTAGCCGCCCCAATGCGAAATGAGTGAGTGCCGTAACTAGCCGGGTCCTCACCACACACGCCCAAAGCTAGCCGCAACACCGCCAGGAACTGATACCGTGAGAGAAGAGCGCCATCTTCATGCACCAACAACGCCAAGGCCGAGAAGGACGGATCGCCATATAGGCATCCAGCGATCGGACGGGGCATGACGCACAACCCTCCACCTGATGCAGGATCAACGTACGCCCCCCTGCCCAGCTGATCCACCTTAGATCGAGCAATGAAGACTCGCAGCGTGGGACCGGAGATACACACCTGACTGCGCAGCAAGCCACGCAGACCCCGTACATCCGACGGGTGGACAAGTAGCTCACCCATCCGCAGCGCCCCGAAAAATGATAAGGAGAAAGCAGCCCGAAACAAGCACGCCTCAAAACCCGATCTCGTCACCCGAGTCAGCACATTGACGAGATGAACCAACAAAGCATGGGTAATAGGCAAACGAGAGTCAGGTACTCGCGGAGCCATCCTACCCCAGGGGTCCCTCCCCGAGACTGAAGAAAGCCGGATACTGTTACAAAACCCCTGATGTACCGGACCCATGTAGACAGCGCTATGGAGCGTTGCAAGAGGTACCAGAACCGCTCCCCACCAGGCTCCACAAATGCTCCAGCATCCGTAATCCCTCCGGCTGCGCTTCCGGTGCCAGCTGACGAAACTGCAAAAGCGAAAACGAGAAAGAGCGTCAGCTAGTCTGTTTTGCACTCCAGGACGTGACGCGCCCGAATGAACAGGTTAAGCCTCAAACAGCGCACGATGGGCTCGCGCATCAACGCAGTCACCCGCAAGCATTTTGCAGTTTGCCTATTGACTACATCGACCACCCCCATATTGTCACACCAAAACACAACTCGCCAGTTTTGCAGCCTGCCCGGCCATAACTCACAAGCCACCAGTAACGGAAAAAGCTCTATCAGAGTGACATTACGGGTAAGTCCCGCCTGCCTCCAAGCCTCCGGCCAAGCCGCCGCGCACCATTCGCCCTGGAAGTAAAGACCAAAACCAACACCACCCGCCGCGTCGGATTGCAGTTAGAGATCCACATTAGTAAGCTCAGGCAGTTGAATGGGAAGCAATCCATTGAAACGCTCTAGAAAAGGGACCACATCCGCAAATCAGCCCTAATCCCAGCCGAAATCCGCACAAAGTGTCTGCGGTCTCGAACCCCAGCTGTCGACGCCGCCAAACGACGGGAAAAGGGGCGACCCATGGGCAAAACCCGACAGGCAAAAATTAAGAGACACCAACAGGGACTGCACCACTCGCAAAGTCGGCTTACGAGCACCCCGAACCAACGATATCAAGTCCAACAATTGCCGCACCTTACTCTGAGGAAGCCGAGAAACCATCGCAACGGTGTCGGTCTCAATCCCCAGGAAAGTGAGGCATGTGGAAGGACCCTCGGACTTATCGGCCGACAACGGAACTCCAAATTCTGTAGCCATGTTCTCAAAATGGACTTCAAAAGGAAACAATCGCCAGAGGTCGCTCCCCCTACAAAAGGAAATCGTCCAAGTAGTGAACAACCGAGTCCCTTCCCGCCCGCCGAACCGTGACCCAGTGCAAAAGGAACTAAATAATTCAAAAAAGGCGCAGGAAACGGAGCACCCCATCGGCAGGCATCGAACAAAATAAAAGACTCCCTCAAACTTAAACCCAACAAAGGATACGAAGACGGGTGAACCGGCAACAACCGAAACGCCGATTCAATGTCCACCTTAGCCAACAAAGCTAAAGGGCCAACCCGACGAATGAGACCGAGGGCACTGTCAAAGGACGCATAGCGGACCGAACATAGATCACGCGGAATGCCGTCATTTACCGAACGTCTAGCCGGCCTAGACAAGTTGTGAATCAAGCGATATTTACCCGGCTCAATTTTAGGAATGGGAGCCAGAGGGGACACTACCATCACCGGAAACGGGCGATCGCGAAAGGGCCCCGCCACCCGCCCCAGCTCGATTTCTTCCGACAACTGTCGGCGGACCTCCACCCGAAGATGCGACACAGAGGAAGCATTAGAGGTCTGAACATCAGCTAAGGCAGCCCATACGGTATCCTAAATCCCACACTAAACCCCCCCAATAGAACGTCCGCCGCCCTCGCATCCCGATACTGAGCCAGCCACGGACGCATGGCACCCACCACAACCGGAGTGGGCAACCCACGGGACCCCGACTCACTTAACCGGGGGAGGAGGAAAGCCTGCTCCCTTCTTGGGGCACTTGATTGCCGAGTGATCCTGACCGCACAGGGAACAGGCGTGTCGAAAACGGCAGTCAGTAAAGGAGCAGGTTGATTTATTAAACTGCCAGCAGAGGCCTGGACCTCCCCCGGCACCCTCACCCCCGGGCGGATGAAAGGAACGCCCCCCACCTGCCGCCGGCGGAACCTGCTTACCCAAAGTTCCAGGACCCGAACCTCCCGGCTTCGCCATATGGGTGAGCCAGAGATTAATGTCCTGCGTACCCCAGGACATATGCCGATTTTCCTCCATCTTGTCACGGAACGCTTCGTCGTAATTCAGCCACGCCCAACCCCCGAAACGCTGATACGCATCCAAGACGGAGTCCGCGTATGCCAATAAAAGACCATAATCCTGAGGTCTCTCCCTCCCCCAGACACTGGCTAACCGTAAAAACGCGCGCGTCCAGTTGACAATATTGCGCGAAATCACACCCACCTTGGGTTTCCCACCCTCCTTTTTACCCTTCTTCTTCCTACTGCGAACTCGACCTTCCATAAGCGCGAAGATATCAACACAGGCCCGCCTCCTAATTTTACGTCGCAGGGACCGCGGGACCTTCTCCCACAGTTCCGACAATGCTACCAAGGCGGGAGCCCCCCTATCAGCACCCTCCTGCACTAGACCCTCACTCGCTACCCGCCGCTTGGACCCCGAAGAGGAAGACGACGAAGAAGAGGAAGAGGATGTTAAAGAAGAGGAAGAGGACGAAGAAGAATCCCTATCCCTACGGCGCTTCTTACCCTTACCCTTCTTCCTCCCCCTCTTACCCCGGCTATTAACCCCAGCCCCTAGGGCCATGTTACCCGTAATCCGGTCATCTCCTCGTCCACGTCCGCCTTCAACAGCTTCAGAAGCGGCGCCCTCCGCAGCAACCGCCATAGCAGGACGTTGAGCAGTCCGGGCAGGTTCCTCGACGCTCATCCGCACGGCTCCAGCGTGTCCTTCACGAACTGGTCCCACAGTAGATGTGCCGGCCATGGCAACACGTCCAGCGGTGACCGCCTGTGGGGAGAAATCCGGACAGGGGCCAGCAACCTGAACAGCAGGAGGGTAAGTTAGCCCCGCAGAACCCGTAGCCTCACCACGGATCTCACCCCCCCTAAGCCCCCAACAAAACCCGGACCCCAAGGAGACGAAGGGCCCACCGCCGGAAAAGAAGGGGGGACCGAAGCCCACGGACCCATCGCCCAAGGAGAACCCCACATGCCCCATGGGGACCAACCTCCCGCCGTGCCCCCCTGCAGGCCACTAACTGCACCAGAAGTAGAAGGGAGAATGGGAGCCCCCGGAAACCCGCTCGCTCCGCTCACGCACCCTGCTAAAGAAGAAACCCCCAAAACTTGCCGGTCCTCCGCCCGCGCGTCCGGCACCACCCCAGCCTCCCGAGACACAACCCTGGGCTCCGAAGCAGCAACAGGCAAGGAAACTACCACCGCCCTCCCAGCCGAGGCCCTGCCGTGTGAGCGCGACCCAGGCAGGCGGCCCCAACCCCTGCGGGTCGAACCCGCGCACTCCCGAACTACTGGCAGCTCCCCCACTACCTCCAGCGCAATCGCTGTTCGGGCGGCCGAACGCGAGCGCCTGGGAGGCAACGCCCGACCCGCACCCGCACTTACCGGAGCTGTGTCTCCTTCGTCCAAGGAGTCGCCCGCCAAAAGGGACAGCTCCGCTGTGTCCGCGGCTGATGCAGGAGGCGTGCGCGCCATCGAGGAGCCAGGACCGACGCACCGACTGGGAGCAAGAAGCACGCAGCAATCCAGACACGATCCTAACCAGTAGGCCGCGCACCCCGGAACGGACCCGCACGTGGTGAGCAAAGCTGTCTCGGAGGACCGAACCGTTTAGGTCCTCCGAGCATGTTTCCTTTTTAACCCCTCCCACCCACAATCCCCTTCGGCCGCGACAACCCGAAGCGAGGGGAAGAAGAGATCTCTCGACCACGGTCCGCCCCCCCCCCTCCCCCAGCTTTCTCATTCCCTCTCCTATCCTGACTCCCTCTATCCTATCTAGCCCGACGGGCGACTCAGCGGGCCACCCAGCCCCGCGTTAGGGTCGCCCGTCGAGACAAGCTCTCGGGCTTACTTAATATAAAATTGACCAATGGCAAACAACTGTGGAAATAGCCAATAGCTGCAAAGTTGTCTGACTTTACATTGAAGAACTGGCATCGATCCCACATGTCAAACATTGTGTATTATATAAAATTAACCAATGGCAGATAACAACTATAGAAATAGCCAATGGTTGTCTATTAAGTTGTCTGCACTGCTTTAAAGAACCCACATCGATCCCTCACAAATCTGTTCATCATCCACTCCATTTAACAAAAACATAAAAAATATGGTATGAAAGGAGCCTATATGTCAGCCTAAATCATAACTCCTACTTTACAGTACAAATTGAAACAATCACATCCTAGCGTAGATCTCATAAATCATGGGCTATTTATTTGTTAAATTAAAGAAGCACGAAATTCAACTTTGACCATAACCTGCCTATATGTAAAAATGCTTCAGAATGTAAATGTTCAATTTACCAATCAGTATAATCTCTCAAACACAAGTGCTCTATGATTTATAGATTTATAGATGGGTTTTACATTCTGGATTTTTGATATTGAAAAACTTTTTTTGATATTTACATTAATATATATATATATATTATATTTACATGTGCTAAAGGTGCCATTAGCTTACAAAATAGCATATTTATTTAGTGTATTTCCATTAGCATACAGTCATTTTAAAAACATTACCTCCTAAGCGCTTACCAACACCTATATTCTAGGTGGCAAGGGCTTACCAGTTAGCTTGCAGCAATGTAGCTGTGCTGATTAGTGCAATGGTGGAAACCCAGTCTCTGTCCCCTATGTCACCCCCTTAAAAAAATAAAAAAAATTATTAGTGCCTGGATTAGTGCATGCTAATTTGGAAGTTACTGCAGGATGTATGATTGTGTCCCTCAGTATGGCATTTTAAGCTTTGTTAGGTGCACGTTAGTCATACATACTGCTCAGGACCATCGATGACCTGCTGTTTCTGAGCTGCATCTTAAAGGGGCTGACCAATATAAAGGAAATCACCTTCCTCCCAATGCCATCCTCATTATAATCACTACTCAACATTGCCCTCATTATAACACCCCTTTCTTTATGCCCTCTTAGGTCCCCAACATGTGGTCCCTAGGTTGTATTCAGCCCTCAAAGTCCTACATTGTGGCCCTCAAACAGTTGGCTGTAATGCTCCTTGCCCACTTGGTATAGTAACTGCAAACAATCTCTTAAGTGTGTTATTCAGGTGTCTCATTTATGGAATTTGCGACTGTTGACAACCCAAAATAAAGTGAGTTTGTAAAATATACGCATATTCTTGAAATACTGTAGAATCAATATTAGTATTCATTTTTAATGTTATAATACTCAGTCTGAACAAGCAGGTCAAGGCAGTTTACAAAATTAATAGTATGTGTGAACTTGAAATCTTTTGGTGGCCCTAAGAACTTTCCCATTTTCACACTGCAGCCCTTTATACAAAAAAAGTTAGAGACCACTGCCTTAGTCACCCCCTTTTAACAAATTTATTGGACAAGATTTTCCCCTTTTGAAAATGTGTTGAATAGTGTCGTATCATCAATCCTAGAAGGGTGGTCTACTCGTGACCACCTCTTAATTACCCCCTTCTGCAATATTGATCTTCAGACCCTCAGAAATGCCACCAGCCACTCAAATATGTTTCATAGTGGTTGGATTTATACATTACTTCCTCACCGGGTGGCTTATACTAATGTTTTAACTTTGGATATAATAAATCATTTAATCATTTAGTTTATATGAAGCTTAGCTTAGCTTGAGTGGTCCATTCTAAGGGATACATCACCAACATGTTTCACCCTGGAGGGGTTTCATCAGGGCTACGATTCCCTACTTAGAGTTGGTTACCCACAACACGACCACTATATTTAAAAAATATATTTAAGCAGCTTAGATACCACTTACCTGCATAGGCTGAATATTGAGTGGATTGCTTTTTGCCGTTTTTCTGAACTTTTTCCAAAGGGGAATTTTGGAATTTTTCACTTCTCTGCAATAAGAAGAAAAAAAAGATGATGAAAGTGTTTATTTTAAATGCATGATTCATATTTTAGACATGCATAAACTGGCATTTAGACATATATATTACATACATATATATTATTTTACTTGTTAATTTATCATACTTTTCCCTCATAGATATTTTACTTTCCTAATCTTTTGGAATTTTATTTCTCTCTCTTTCTTTCACATACAGTTCAAACCATTACATTTTAGGCACTTCAGCTCAAATTGTGATCCCAGTTTGGGACAGTAAGAGAAATTCAATGTGCCTACTACTATATATAAATGGTTCTACTTTTTTATTGTTAATTTTTTTCTTCTCCCTGTTGTACTTACATTTCTGTAACTGCATCAAACCAAAAAGCATTTTGCGGTATATAAATAAAGACTTTTGTTATACATGTCTAAATCCTGATTTTAAAAACCTGGATATACAATACAGGCATAAAACTCAAAAATGTGCATATGGCAAAGGGGCATGATCTGGGCATGGTTTAGATAGACTTAGGTGGGCCTAAAAGATTGCATGCACCCCGTTTCAAAAGACAATGTGTGTTAATGTCCAAAGCAGCACTGCAACTTAGTAAAAGGGGGGATTATTTGACCTTTGAAAATACATTAGTATAAAGGATTGATTCTTAATTCATTCATAATTTATGTTCAAAGTGTTGTTCGTTCTTCTACAACCTTGACACATTCACAAAATCTTCAACGCCACTGAGCTACTGGCCCAATGAATTCTGGGGTTTCGCTAATTAAGAGTTCAACTGTTTTGTGAGCTTGATACACTTGAGCTCCAGCCTGTTGAAAAATAAAGTACTCAGAAATGTCTCAATGTCAGGCAGAAGTTCCCGTTGCCTTAGGCCCCTCCCTGGTCCATCCCAGATTCATTGGGAAGGGGAAGGCCCACTATTTTGGAATGGTGGGCTTACCGGTCGGAGGGTGTAAGCATCCCTCTGGATGGATTTTCTACTATAGAGGTATGGGTGTGGGGTACGTCAGAGGACTTAGGGGTGCCAGGGGGCCCATAGGTTTGGTGGAGTGTGAGCATCCCTCCTGCTGGGGGACTTCATGGGAGGGGAGAGGTTGGCTGTTATGGCAGGAGGGAATGGGCATACCCCTTGCTGGGGGACTTTGTGGGGGGGGGGGTCTGCGGTTCTGGCAGGAGGGATTGGGCATCCCTTCTGTCGGGGAACTTCGGGGGGGTCCCTGTTGCAGCTGCTCAGCTGATCGTGGCAGGGGGTGAGTTTGTTAAAGAATTGAAGGAAATGAAATGTCAGGTAAGGAGCCAAGAAAGAAAATGGAATAAATCGGGACTAGCAGAGGATCATTCTATCTGGAGATCAGTAGTTAAAAATTATAAGAGATTAATGAAGACCAAATGAAAAAATTACTATTCGGCTAAGGTTGATTCCTCAAAACAATTATTTAAATTAGTTTCTTCTCTTTTCAAAGTTAATCACTTACTTCGGACACCACACACTCACTTTCTTTCTTCTGAAAGACTAGCTTCTTACTTTAAGACTAAAATGAACAATATGCGATTACTTTGAACAAACTCACTTGATTTGTGCTCTGAGATTACTACTGTGCCTGATTATTCACACCACGCTGATTTATTTTGGAAATCATTTATCCCAGACTGGAATTTATTCAACCAATTATACTTGAAATATGCAAATTCTTATTGCACTTTAGATTCTTGCCCTCCACCAATCATAAAAGCAACCCCACCACATTTTAGAACAGATAAATATGATTGGTCGATTGCAATGCTTGAACTAGGGCAACTCCCAAAAAATGACAGACATATTATAATCACCCCTTTTATTAAAACCCCAAAAGAATCCTCCTCTTTGCCATCAAATTATAGGCCAATAGCTTCCATTCCTTTCTTTGTTAAAATCATGGAAGGTTTAGTACAGTCTCAGCTATTGGAATTTTTGGAACAACATTTTTTCTTACACAATACCCAGTCTGGTTTTCAACCACAATACAGTACGGAATCATTACTTGCAGCCCTTTTGGATCACTTTCATACTCTGTTTAGTAAAGGAAGTGGTGCCTTAATAATGCAGTTCGATCTACGTTATGCCTTCGATCTGGTAAATCACGAGATACTGTTAAAGTGTTTGGATGGGATGGGAATTTCCAGTAAAGTTTACAATTGGTTTCAAGATATTCTGACCACATGCACATATCAAGTATGCTTTGAGGATGTTCTCTCTGATGTATGGAGTAATCGATGTGGAGTTCCACAGGGCTCCCCTGTCTCTCCTTGACTTTTTAATGTTTATCTGAGCTTTCTTGGATCAAGAGTATCTGAGTTGGATGTCTACTACTACTGTTAAGCTGATGATATAACTGTGGTAATCCTTGTCCCAAATACACTCTCAAATAGACCAGCTAGTATCTGCTGTATTGCTGGCTATACAACGTTGGATGCTGGAATTAAAATTAAAACCAAACAAGGATAAGACAAAAAAATTTACACTACTCCTTGTAATAAAACCAATGTTCAGGATGTACTAATATATGGAATTTCCTATATATTAAGCTCAACCATTAAGATTCTAGGAATCATGCTAGATTCAAATTTATCCATGAAAGAATACACCAACCAGTTGTCCGGAAGTGCTTCTACTCTCTCTGGAAGTTACGCTCCAAACTCTCATACTTTGATACACTCTGCTTTCAGACTGCTGGTACAATCTCTGCTACTCAGCTCTCTTGATTACTGTAACATCGTCTTTTATGCTGGCCTAAAAAAGTAATTTACGAAGATTGCGATTGACGCAGGATACAGCTGTCAGGTTAATTTTTAATCTGAAAAAATCAGATCATATAACTCCTTTTTATAGGAAATTACATTGGTTTCCGATAGAGGCTAGGGTTATATTCAAGTTTGGATTACTTTGTTACAAGGTGTTGTTTGGTCTTACTGCAAATTACCTGAAGGACCATTTTGAATTGGTAATATCGAAACGGTCCCAATGTTTTTTTTATCCTATTTCACATTCTCCTCTGTAAAGGACTGCCGATATAAATTTTTTTTTGATAGATTACTTTCTTATCAGACTGCGATCAGAGACAAGGAATTTAGTCGGCTACTAGCTAACGCTACATCATATGAACATTTCAAGAAACTCTTGAAAACTTACTTATTTGATAAATTTCTGTAATATAAGAACATAAGAGTTGCCTCCGCTGAGGCAGACCATAGGTCCATCCCGCCCAGCGGTCCGCACCCGCGGCGGCCCATCAGGCCCACTGCCTGAGCAGTGGTCCCTGACTAATTTTATAGCTTACCATTTAAATCTATCCCTATAATCTACCTCTATTCTTATCTATACCCTTCTATATCTTTGTCCTCCAAGTACCTATCCAAGGCTTCTTTGAAGCCCTGTAGCGTGCTCCTGCTTATCACATCCTCCGGCAGCGCATTCCATGTATCCACCACCCTCTGTGTGAAGAAGAACTTCCTTGCGTTTGTTCTAAACCTCTTCCCTTTCAATTTCTCTGAGTGCCCCCTTGTACTTGTGGTCCCCCTTAATTTGAAAAATCTGTCCCTGTCTATTTTTTCTATACCTTTCATGATTTTGAAGGTTTCTATCATGTCTCCTCTAAATTTGCGCTTTTCCAGGGAGAAGAGCCCCAGCTTTTTCAGTCTGTCAGTATATGAGAGATCCTCCATGTCCTTTATTAGTTTAGTTGCTCTTCTCTGGACTTTCTCAAGTACTGCCATGTCCTTCTTGAGGTACGGTGACCAGTACTGAACACAGTACTCCAGGTGCGGTCGCACCATTGCGCGATACAGTTGCAGGATGACTTCCTTCGTCCTGGTCGTGATACCCTTTTTAATGATACCCAACATTTTGTTTGCTTTCCTTGAGGCTGAGGCGCACTGCTCCGACGCCTTTAATGTTGTGTCCACCAATACTCCCAGGTCTCTTTCAAGGTTGCTCACCCCTAGCGGTGATTCCCCCATTTTGTAAGTGAACATCGGGTTCTTTTTCCCTATATGCATGACCTTGCATTTCCCTATGTTGAAGCTCATTTGCCACTTTTTGGCCCATTGTTCTAGTGTTGTCAGATCCTTTTGAAGATCTTCGCAGTCCTCCATGTTATTTACCCTGCTATATAGCTTGGTGTCATCCACAAATTTGATAACCTCACATTTTGTTCCTGCCTCCAGGTCGTTAATGAATATATTGAACAGGAGCGGTCCCAGTACCGACCCCTGCGGAACTCCGCTCGTGACCCATTGCCAGTCTGAGTAATGGCCCTTTACCCTCTGTTTCCTGTCCGCCAGCCAGTTTTTGATCCATCGGTGGACCTCCCCTTGCACCCCGTGGTTCCATAGCTTCCTTAGCAGTCTTTCGTGTGGTACCTTGTCGAAGGCTTTTTGGAAGTCAAGGTAAATGATGTCTATGGATTCCCCTTTATCCACCTGGCTTGTTACCCCCTCAAAGAAGTATAATACGTTTGTGAGGCATGACCTGCCCTTGCAGAAGCCATGCTGGCTCGACTTTAGCTGCCCATTTTTTTCGATGTGTTCCCAGATGCTGTCTTTAATCAGCGCTTCCATCATCTTACCCGGGACCGAGGTCAAGCTCACCGGCCTGTAGTTTCCTGGGTCTCCCCTTGAGCCTTTTTTGAAGATGGGCGTGACATTTGCTATTTTCCAGTCCTCCGGAATCTCACCAGTTTGTAAGGATAGGTTGCATATTTGTCGAAGTGGCTCAGCTATTTCATTTCTTAGTTCCTTGAGTACCCTTGGGTGAATGCCGTCCAGCCCTGGTGATTTGTCGCTCCTTAACCTGTCTATCTGCCTGAGGACATCCTCCTTGCTCACCTCTAGTTTGACCAGATTTTCATCCTGATCTCCTTTTACGATCTCCTCG